>NW_026902266.1:5500500-6111666 GCF_033783945.1 Neopsephotus bourkii
AACCAAACAAACCCTACCAAACCCATTTAAACTCTGTTTGGAAAATGCTGATTGTAGTATGCCAGTTTTCTGTGCACTTCTTGGAAAACCTTTTGCAGTTCCATATGGGACACCATCTTTTAGAACAGTTATTTTAATTAGTGAACCAAAAAAAGCATTCTGCTAATTACTGTTGCTTCTCTAGCTATGCAGAAGCCCCTTCCACTGTTTGATAGCAGTACAACACATATAACTGCAATGTATTGGAAATTAACTTTTTTATTTTTGTTCTAATTTTAATGGTGGAGCTGGAGGTGCCAGTAAGTGTTTGTTGTCAGCCTCACTGATCAGGTAATCTGTTATGCTGTCTTTCTATAAAACTAACCCATTGTCAGGACTCACAAGAAGTTAGGTAAAACTTCATTTTGATTAGATGAAGCTTTTCAATCCATGACCTTGAAAGTCACTTCTAAGTAAAGGGAAAGAATACAATAATAAGTTGGTCCAAATCTGCTTTACTTTTAAACTGTCTGCAATTGCACTGAGATTTTATTTTCTTTATTGTAAATATGAAAGCCTGTTAAAAATTACTATTTCATTTCCAATTTAAATAATGTAGGACATCTCAGTTATATAACAGATAAAAGTGTGCAGTTCAGCAGTAGCTATATAATTAATGCCATTGGTATTGAGATGTACCATGTTTACATAATGTAAAGGGACACAGATACCAGGGAAAAGGCTGGAAGTTTCGTCATACGTGTAATAATAGCAGCTAGCTCTTACACTCTGCAGAATCTTATTCTCTCAAATCTATATTTAGCAATGAAAATGCACCTTTTTTTTTTTTTTTTAATTCTAAATGTCAGCATGAACCTGTCACTTGCATGGGATCTGCCATTGCCAGGTCATTTTGCAAGTTTGATAGTTTTGGGTTTTTTTTGTTGAAGTGTCTGAGAGCTAATACAGTATAGGCAATTCTGGATTTGGGGAGAAAAAAAAATAAATTGGTTATGAGCCAGAAAAGATTAGCCAAAACCATCTAAACCAATATTGTCAACAGAATTAGTGTAATTCTTGGTCATTTACTGTTTTTCTGAAATTAAGTGACATCTTTTGTCATTGGCTTGATTAGGAGCAGGCCTATATGCATTCTAACTGTTCTGCTTCAGATGATCTATTACTTGTTTGGTGTTGATAGTTTTTCATTGTTATCTGCTAGTATCTGAGCTAGTAGAGGGGAGTCTTAATACAAAGTTGTATTTAACCATTTAAGTTTGCTGTCTGTTTAGGTGTTCTAGTGTTCACGATCTAACTGGGATGTCTCCAGTCCAAGGAAGCAAGAAAGATAACAACTGGAATAAAGATCCAGAAGGGTAGATTGGGCGATACATTCTTCTTTCTGCTGTTAAGTTACTTTGACGTTTTTAAAATCTTCAGGCACAGAAGTTCATATTATATCCCATTAATGTTCAGTTTTATTGTCTTTTCAGCACTTGTACCTAGAATTAAACAGATGAACATAACAGACTGAAAATCATGCCTGATTTTTTTCCATATGTGTAAGAAAGTTGTACTCACCTACCTCACCCATATGTAAATTGCTAATATGAGAATTGAAAAATGCTCTACAATTATCTGAAGTGCCCAGTACTTATCTTACAAAAATGACAGAATCAATTTTGGATCTTGTCGTTGTGTTTTTCCTCTTTGCTTCTCTTGCTCTTGAGTTTGCTGCCAAATACGCTTGAATGTCACCATATCCATGCTGTTATAGTCTGAGACTTTTCATCCTGTGAATAAACTGGCAGCTATTAGTGGCAATGGAGATGTTTTTAATTTCAGCTTTTCAGTGCAGCAGTAGGAGTTCTGAGCATTAGTGATTGCATGCTTGGGTCCATCCATGTACTGAAATGAAAGAGAGAGTAACCCTGTTTCACAGCGGTCAATTTTCTGTGTAGTAATGTCACCATAATTGGGACTTAAAACAGTTCTTAGTGATGACTACTTTGATAAGAAGTGATAGAGTGGGATCAATAGTATGTGGCTGGCAGGGGTATTTTCTCAAGCAAAAGGTAAGGTGCTGGAGCTTTAATGTACTGAATATAACACAAGTACAGTACTGTATTTGGTTTACTGCTACAATCTCATACTTCAATGTATCCCCAGTGGGTCACATATATCCTACATTAAAATGAGTGTATATGAGATTAATTTATTTCTATACTGTTACTGAGTTCAGATAAGGATTTCCTACTCTGTGCATGAATACTCAGTCATTACATTTGCAGTTTTTAAATCACAATTAATAATACACTAGGTATGTTTCTATAGCAACTTCTACTCGGGGATCTCAAAGCGCTTTAGAAATGTTAGTCTTAGTTTCATAATAGCATTAAGATAAAGTGCATATAATTATTCATATTTTGCAAGTGGGGAAACTGAATTGGAGAGATTGAGTTGCTGAAGATACAGAAATTGGTGAAGGAATTAGGAGAGTTATGAGGAGATTTGATCCAAAGCCTATTGAAAGTGTTTGGATTGTGTCGTAGATGTGTAGTTCCTTTGCAGCATCATATCCCCAAAACTGAGCAGCCTTTTTTGCTGAGGCAGCCTTCAATAAAAATCCCGTTTTCCCACAAGGTTTCTGTTTTACCATACCTTTAAGCTGCCTTACAGGTTTTCTGAAACAGTCACTTTCTTTCATGGTTGCAGATTTTTATTATTTCCAAAACCACCTGATGTTGGTGAATATCCACAAGGGAAGGGAGACAGGTAATCATCTGAACATTTTGAGCCTTTGTTCCAGCCTGCAGTCAAAACCAACACCATTCTCAAACAAGTTCTCAGAAAGCAGATGGATTGCTTAAAGCTGATGCCCTTTGTGCAATATCATCGATTGATATCTCAGTTAACAGTTGTACAGGAAGTGGTAGGAAATGGAGGCATCTTGTTGCCTTTCTTTCTTTTTTTTTTTTCCTTCCCCTAATGCACTTATCTCTCTATATAATTTTATTTGAAATTCATTTGCAATTAAAGCTGTCTTGAATATAACACTCAAGAAAAGTATGGTTCTGTCTGAACTGCAGTTGCTCAGCTTTGCAGAAGCAGAGATAGATGGGGAGAGGTCATTTTCAACCCCTATTCAAGAAGAACTGCATTCTCCATTTTTTTGAACTGAAATTGATTTAATTTTGTTCTCCTTACTTGTTCCCTCTGCATACCAATAGCTGCCCAGCACGCTAAAACCAACCATACAAAACAAAAAGCTCTTAACTTTTTACTTGATAGTAGTATCTGTGGCGAGCAAAGAAGTAATTTCTTTCTAGTACACAAGTGGTATCTGTGGACTGATGAAAGTGTTTCTTGCTTTTTCAAAATTCTTTCTACTTCCTGCAGTAAAATGAGGTAGGAAATGTATCCTTTCTTTTGAATCTCTCAGGAGATTTACTTTTAGGTTTCTGTCTCTTCCACAATCTCTGTTTGCTTGGGCTTGTCCATCATTCTTTGTGTCTTAGCTTCGCGTTTGTAAAGTGAAAGTAAATGAAGCCTCCTTTTTCTTGCTTGTCTGCTTTCGTAGCAACTAGAGGAAAGAAAACTTGATCTTGCATAAAGCTTTTATAGTGTCATAACACAATAATGAAACAGATGGAGAAAAATGAATCTAAAAAAGGAAGGTAATAAATGCTTTCAGGCACTCATTTTACATCTTGTGCTAGTCATGATGCTGGATGCTTAAAAATCGCACCTTTGGCTGACCAGTGCACTGCTGCTTTTGTCTGCAGGAGGAAGGCAGATTTTCTTCAATTCTGAATCTGTCTGAAGAGTTCTCTATGAGTAAAAAGCTTCTTTCCTCCCTCTTCCCCACTCTTTACTACTTTTGTCCAGTTCCTTCACTAGTTATTGAAGATGAAAAGTTACTGACAGCCAGAGAAATGGAGGGCAGAATTCTGCAATTCATCTTCATTTTTATGGCAGTTAGTGCAGATGTTTGTCCAAAGTTTCCAGAACAGCTTTGAGATGTAGAGCAAGGTGGTAGGAGTTTTTATTTCAGCTCCTGGCAGAGAGATTCAGTTAAAAAACCCAAACCATAAAACAACCAAACCCAAAAAAACCCCAGACACACACAGAACCCCAGATACATAGAAAACACCCAAGAAAAAACAAAAGAACAAACCACCAAACCCTCTTCCCCTCACCTGTTTTGCAGTCTGTAGGTGTCTGAAGAAATGGGAGGGGTCCAATAGGATGAAACTTGAATGCTTGGCAGGGTATGGGGAAGATGAGTTGGCTCTTAGTAGATGCTAGCAAATGAGTGTTTGAATGGGCCTGTCCTGTCTTTTTCAGAGTTGCTGTTTTCCTAGATATTTGTAAAACCAGGACTGTTACCAAGCTTCATGTTTTTATAGAGCAGAGGGATTATTTTGCAGCATCATTAGCAAATGGAGCAAATCAACATTGGAAAAGAACAGTTCAGGAGTACTTTTAGTGTTAGTGCACTTGTGCAGTGCTTAATTACACACCCTATTTAGTACCGCTCTGTTGACAGCACAGCATTCAATTTATGTTGTTTACTCTGCACTGGCATTTGAGAGGCCCTGTCAGTCAATGTAACATTCTGCTATGTCAGTGATGAAGATTTGCACCTCTAATGTAAGGGTGTGGATGATACTTGCTGTTGACTAGAATAGCTGCGTATTATTGCTGTCACCTTGGCATGAGCTGTTTTAGTCTTGGATCAAATTAATCTCTTGTGCTGCTGAAAAAATGTAATAAAAATTTATTTGTTGTCTTCTAGTGGTGTGTAAGAAAAAACTTGTAATGATAGTGACATCTGGGAAAAGCCTGTTGCTACCCTAGCATAAATAGCACTTCAGCTGTTTTTTTTACAGCCTAATTTTGTGGGTTTCAGAATTTCCTTCCTGTCATCTTATTCTTCTCATTTGCAATCTATTTGTCAGTTAGCAGAGATGAAGGATCAATATTTGGTTGAGGACTTTTGTGACATCTCTGAAATACTTCCCTGTGATTCAGTATAAGAAATAAAGCTTTGTTTGCCTCTAAGTTATAAGCATGTTGGCTAGTTTCACAGAGAGGACGGAGAGGTAGCAGTATCACAAATACGGATTTCCCAAAAGTTTGCTGAAAACAGATTCTTGGTTAGAGGAAAGAAACCAGGTTAGTGTTCCATTCAAGGGAAATTCTGTAGTGGAAGCTCAGCCTTTTCTATGCACCAGCAAATCTGTATGTAGCGGACATACTTCACATGGCTCAACTACAAACAAGTCTGATGTAAGCTTGCCCCTTTTAGAAACCAAAGAATCTGGTATGAACTGCATACCTATGGGAGAGAAGGCTTCTTTAGTTGTATTTATCCAACAGCAGGTAGATGCTGGCAGTATCATGTGATTCAGTACAGCACCTGACCCATCTCTGCAAATACTAAGGCAGAGTTTTCCAGGGTAATAATTGCTTAGTTTATCTGCTTGTATCCTGTGGATCCAAGAAGAATGAGGTCCTTAAGAAAGATGCTTGTATTAGCTAGGAATGCTCACTGTCTGTAACATAGTAAGAAATGCTGTATACAAGAGTTCATTCTACTTACTGAATATTGGGATTTGTGCCTGTTGGGTAGCATCCAAATGTAATTCATGATTTTTGGTGATGGAAGATCAGCAGTTGCTTTGGCTGTGACACTGAATTATTGTTTTTAAACATGTTGCTATCCATTGGAGACTTCCAAGGAACTATAGGAATAGCTTCTGTATTTGAAGATGAAAAGGGAGAGTTTGCAAAAGTCATCTCAACCCACTTAAATATTTCCGACTTATGCGTTGAGGCTTGGTGGTTGAAGTTTCTGTTCTTGGTTGGCTACAGAGAAAAATTATTAAAAAACTCCAAACCACTACAGTTCCCTACAATAATTAGGAAAAAAGAAATTCTCCATGAATATCTGCCAGATGTCAGTGTTGCTATTGTAACTGTGGGCCTATAGGAGTTTCCTACTTATGCAGTTTTGGCGTGCAGGTTTGCCAGAGTCTTCAAGAACTGACACAAGGAGCCTGGTTTGCTGTTGAGCTTTTATATGGGAAGTAGCAAGCAAACTTTGAAGGACCAAAGAAAACAGATCTTTTTCAGCTCCAAGTCAGCTGTGGAAGGCAGTGTGAAAATATATTTTGGCAGGAAACGTATAAAATATGAAATCCATTTCTGGGCATCTTCACTGCCAATGCTTGCTGTGGTGGTTGGGCTTGTTCGTCTTCAAAAAACCCCCCCCCAACTAAAACAAAAAAGCTAAACAAAATTTAAAAAGCCCTACCAAAACAATTACCTTTAAATCAGTATCACTGCCTTTAGTACAGAATACTGACACCAGAAAGTAACAGGGTGAAGGGATGTTCCTTGTCACAAGGATGGAAGTTTGCACCGTGATCGGGCAAAGCAGTTGACTGCTGTGACATTTTGGAGGGTGGGTGGGGAATTGCCTTCAAGCCGAAAGCTTGCTTATGACCCATCAAACTCCATCATTTGTTAGAGCCTTCTTGTCTTTCAGTCTCAATAGCATGTGCTGTGTGTGAGGGAAGTGAATGTGTACTTAAGTTCTTGCCTATGTGAAGCAGTGTTGTCTGTATAGGCCACACAGATGCGTTCCTGTGCTTCACTGGTCTTTGCCCTGCCTCAGTCATTAACAGGCCAGATAGAGCAGGTGTTTCTTACTCTGTTCTAGGGTAAGCTTTAGAGAGCAGCCTTTGTCTATTCTTCTCTTGCAAACTAGTTGACAAAACTTAGAACAAAATACCAAATACATTTTTTTCAGCTGTGTATGTGGCTGTGGACAGATGTGTATAAGCCTGTGGCCAGATTCATAGGGGAGATTACACAAAACCAGTGTAACTATTCTTAGGGAGAGAACTGCAAAACTCTTCTACTTTGCTGAAGCTCTTCCACCACCATAGTGTTCACAATAGCAGTTTGCCCTCTACCCTCTTTAATGAAAAATGCCTATACCACTTTTATCTGTTGAATGATGGAAGATGCCAAGGGATTTATATTGCTAGTATATGTGGAAGAGATGGAGTATGTTCAGATGCTGAAATAATGGGTGACAAGACAAAATCAAATATTGAGAAGATTGGGAAGAACACAGTGAATATGTGTTCTAGCTCCTTGTTCTGACTGGCAGACTGACTGTTGTCAAGACTAGACCACTGTTCTAATTTAGCATGTCAGTTCCTATGCCCCCAAAGAAGTCACTTAGCTGCTACAGAATGCTTAGAATGCTTTCTGCATTCACAAGGTTATTTTACTCTGTGCTCTCTTCAGCTGCACCTTAAAGCATCTGCAGAAAAAAATCAGCACTATGTGTGAGTAGGTTAAAACCACAAAATAGTCTACAAAACCTCTGTCCCTCATTTTCAGTATAAAACTGTGAAATTTCTCTTATTTCACCATGACTGGTCTGTGAAATTGGGGCATCGCTCTCTTTAGTTTACTGAAGGCCCTAATTATAAGTTCAGGCTCTGGAACCATAAGCTTTGCCTGGCATGGAAATTTTGTTTGGGAGTGATTTGTTAGGGTCTATGTGTTTGTACAGAATGCAAAAGCTTTTTCATGCTGAAGGTTTTCTCTGAAGTAGACAGCCAAACGCCTTTTGATATAATTTGTATACCTGAATGATCTGAACACACACATGCTTAGTTTTCTTGAGGATGTGCACGTTTAGAAAGTCGTGATCATACTACAAATGTTCATGTTTGTTCCTACCCATCACTTAACTATTATTAGAAGATAGAATATTAAACATAACCATGCACATGTGACCACAGGACTGATTAGCACTTTTCCTTCAGTTATCTTAAAACATTTAGGCATAAAGCAGGTATTACTTAAGACTTTTTTGCAACTGTTAATGGGATCTTTGAGGGTCTGAACCAATGGCTAATCCTGCAGAGAGCTGAAAACTATTTTTGTTGGTGACGGTTATTTCAGGGTATGACTAATATAGTGAAATAAAACGTCTGTGTAGTGTAGATGTCAGGGACTTGGCATTAATGACTTCAATCTAGTTATCTATTCTTTTTGCACCATTTTACTTGGAAAGCTAAGTCTAGCCTAACCTGACCTATATCGCACAGAGTAATTGTAAGAGACTGGGGGATGTGGCTTTCACTGCCTAAGTCTGCCTCCTGTTCTGGTATCTGCCTCTCCTTTAGTGAAATGTAAATACTGAAGCCCTGGCTGTGTCTTTCTATTCATATGCTAAGTAAGTTTCATATGTCAGACACACAGACCTTAGTGACTAAATTGAAAACTGATGCATTTATCCACTACAACTGGTTTCATGTGAGTTTTTGGTAACTGAATTTCAAGCTAACTCTTCTGTGACCAAGTACAGCTTTGAAGGATTTGTCTGTGTTTTGCAATTTTGTTCAGGTTTTTGTTCTTCTTTAGTCAAGCCTTGCCATCAGGACTAACTCTGCTGGAGTTAGATGTTCTCTGTAACATGTTTTTATTACTAAAATAATTCCCTGGGGGTTGGGAAACATAATAACATAATCTGCATTGTCATGTTTAGGAGATTGCAGGGGGGGTATTTTGATTTTCTATTGATGCATATGTATATATATATATTTATTTAAGAATTAAAATGGAGGAGAAACTTTGATGTACTGTTGAGAAGGATTTAGGGCATGCAGTCCTGGGTGTAAAAGCTTGCTTACAGCTGTTACAGATGACTGGAAAGCCATTGAGACCCTGAGGTCTGTAATGCATGCTGTAGAGATGGTGATTTTGATGTCTAACCAATAAAAATGAGATTTAGTGATATTTTTGAAACTAATCTCAGCCAATACTGAATTTTCTGAAAGTGATCTTTGAAAAGGTGCTTGTGATTCCCCACAGAAGTTGTATTTCACTCTCTTTAAAATATCCCTATTTTTAAATTCTAATAATAAAACCAAATGCAGACTATTAGAAAGCATTGTTTTGAAAAGTGTCCCTAGAGCTGTTTAACCAAATAGCACGAATGTATTTATGGTATTTAGGCAAGAATAATCTGCTATATTATTTCACATAACCCTTATTATATGTAATTTTGGGGGTATTTTAATCCTCCTAAAAATTCTTTATCACTTTGTGGTGTGTGTTACCACTGTAACTGTAGTCTATTAAAAACAAATTAGATAATCTATTAGACATCTATTAGTAACTATCAGATACATGAAATATCTATTTATTTCAGATATCTTTCCTTTCTCCTTATAGAAGAAATAGTACTGCAGTGTTACTGGCAAGCAAGTCAGCTGTTGTGCTGCTTTTCTTTAAAACAAGTGAAGGTAGCATATCAGATTTGAATATTTTCAAATAATCAGAGGTATTGATTATTGGTGGATTGGCCATGGCTGGATGCCAGATGCCACCAAAGCCACTCTGTCACTCTCCTCCTCAGATAGACTGGGAAGAAAAAATATAACCAAAAGCTCATGGATTGAGATAAGGACAGGGAGATCATTCCCTAATTACTGTCACAGGCAAAACAGTTTTGACTTGAGGGGAAATTAATTTAATTTATTGCCAATCAAATCAGAGTAGGGTAATGAGAAAATAACCCCAAATCTTATAACACCTTCCTCCACCCCTCCGTTCTTCCTGGGCTCAACTTTACTCCTGAATTTTCTACCTCCTTTCCCTTAGCAGAGCAGGGGAACAGGGAATGGGTATTGCATAAGTTCATCACATGTTCTTTTCTGCCACTCTCTCTCTGGGGAAGGACTCCTCACCTTCTTCCCCTGTTTTGGTGTGGGGTCTCTCCCATGAGAGACTTCTCCACAAACTTTTCCACCATGAGTCCTTTCCACAGGCTGCAGTTCTTCATAAACTGCTCCAACTTGGGTACCTTCCACAGGGAATAGTTCTTCAGGAGCAGACTGCTCCAGTATGGGTCCCCACTGGGTCAAAAGTCCTGACAGCAAACCTGCTCCAGTATGGACTTCTATCCACCGGTCCACATGTCCATTCCTCCTCTGCTGCCTTCTTCACTGACCTTGGTGGCTGCAGAGTCTCACATACTCTCATTCCTGTCTTCATCTGCAGTTGTGCAGGTTTGGTTTCCCTCCCCCGTCTTCTTAACTATGTTATCCCAGAGGTGCTACCACTATTGCTGATGGGCTTGGACAGCAGCAGTTCTATCTCTGTCTTGGAGCTGTCTGGCATTGGCTTTATGGGCCACAGGGGAAGCTGCTAGTAGCGTCTCTTAGGAGAAACTCCCCCGCTAAAAAAACCTGCCTACGCAAACCTAGTAGAGTTGGGTCAGAACATACCACCCCTCTCAGAAAGTAGAGGGCAAAAGGTATGATCTGGGAGTGGGATACAGATTTCTGTGAACTACAGAAATACACAATAAGGGTGACTGGAACTGTTGCAGCATTTTGGGATTGTTCCAATTTTTTTGGTAAGTAACATCCTGGAGCAGTTTTGGGTTTTCTTGTGTTTCAACCCCGGATCTCTCAAGAAACACAGGTGACTTCCATTTTTAATTCAGCCATGTTTAGTAGCAGTTTCTCTCTTTATTTTCTACTTTTTAATTTTTTTTTTTAATTTTTAAGCTGAGTAAGGCAGTTAAGTAGTAAGTAAGGTGAGATGTCTTGAACAAGATATGTCATATCTAATTTTTTAGTGCCTGCTGATGGGAAAACAAATTGTGTCAGAAATGTTAGAATATGTAAAGACACAAGGGTTTGGCAGTCTCATGTTCTCTTGTTTTCTTGCTGTTGTGGTTTAAACCCAGGACACTTGAAATAAATTTTGACTTGTCGCACCTTTCACAGATGGCTTAACACCCTGTAATGTCCAGTCTTTGAAAAGCCTGGTAAATACTTCTTTTATAAAGTATACAGGGGCTTAAACAAGATTTTTGGAATAATTAGTGCCATGTTAATAGGATGTTTTCTTTTGCTTTTTATATATCTAAGAGAGAATCGAAGATTGAGAGAAAAAATGTTTAAGAAAGGCAATATTAGAGTGAACAGAACTTAAAATAACAAGTTGGTACAGACATTGGAGTGTAAGTGATCAGTTATGGGCCAACTGGTGTGGAAGCAGAAACTCTGGTCCTGCATTAGCTGGTTTTGGCAGCCTCTGAGACCATGTCAGATGAGAGCCATCTTCAGAAATTAGATCATTCTTGCTAGTGCTGTGCTGCAGCACTGCATGAAGGCTGTTTGACAAGGGAGCAAATCTGTAGGACACAATTTCTTTTTGTTGTGACAGAAGTTGGCCTGTTCACAGTCTGGCAAAGCATCATAAATGCTCTGTCTGTTTGTTAGTAATTTGTTTTTCATGTATCGCTGATGAGGTCTTTTTTCTCTTTGCTACCTATTAGGATAATACTATGAATGGTGTGATTTCACACACCAAACTTAGAGTGATTTCCATTTACCTTCTAGTGGAGAGAAAGGATGGAGTGGAGGGGTAAGTCTTTGTGTGTAGGTATTCTCTATTCTGTTCCTACAGACCCAATCCATGCTATGATTGGTTATGTATGTGTTGAATTTGCGTATTATTTCTGACAAGCCAAACATGGTAATTCTTGCTGGAGCTATTACAAAAAATAGAAGATCTTGTGGTAGTCATTCCCCTTGCTCATTTGGGAAGCCTTCTATTTGTAAGCTTGTGATTTAACAGGACACTCAGATTGATGGAGTCTCAGGGCTTACAAGTTGTGCAGACTTGTTCAGTAAATTTCAGTAACTGCATTCAAGTCAGGATAAATAAACAATTAATTTGCCTCAAAATCCGGCATCCTTAGATAAGAGATAAAAATATCCATGTGTCCGTGGGGTTACTCAATGCAGTCTCTTTATTTTATGCAGTCGTGCTTGCTTCTGAAATGTCGGAGCAGTAGTATGATTAAAACAATACTTGCTGTTTGTTTGATTTTAAGTGGTGACAGGGGAGATGCCCAATCTATATCTTTTTGCTTGTGATGTTTCTGTTTATGAAGTTTCACTTTATGTTGCAACAGAAAAATCTAAGGCTGTTTACACCATTCTGGCACAAATTGAGTTGCATTTTGGCTTTCAGGTTCTGCTGTTGGCTCCCCTACTCCATGTTGTAGCTGTTGCTTCATCTCGAACTCAGTGCATGGGTCAGAAGGCCAGTGCCTTTTAGTTCAAAAATGCAGTAATGTAAAGAATCCTGAAGGGCATCTGGTTATGCTAATTGATCTTCCTTGTTTCCAAGAGTCCCATATTTTGATCACCTTGCTCTAAGGAAATACGAGTATCTCTGTACTGTGGTATCGGGGAGGGATGGGGGGGGAAGGTGTAGAGCAGAATTGTCTTTGGTTTGTAAATTGATGAAGCATGGATATGCAAGATCGTGACCTTCCTTTAGGTTTAATATTTACAGGCCATTATCTCCAAGTACAGTGACTATTTAAAATAAAGCTCTAGTGCTGCTGTGGGGTACACACAAGTGTTAAGAGTTTGTGCATTTGTGGACTAGTAACAAAACCATTTTAGAACCAGAACATTCTGAAAGGTGAACATTTTGAAAGGAGGCACTATGTAGAGGTCTGAAATGCTTTTGAAGATTATTTCCATGGGCAATTAGGTAAGCTGGGACCCAAATTCCAGAAATAAGGATTACAGTTAAGGAAAGTAAGTATCTGCACCTGTGTTTGAAAGTCTTGGTTACTGTTGCTTGTAATTCTAATTCACCTGTATTTAAGTTTTAATTTTATAAAAAAAAACCCAACAAAATTATGTAAACCAATAACAAATTACATTGAAAGCAAAATAATCCCTTGGGGTTTAGTTAACCTACTTGTAATTGCTGGTTTGTTGCCACTATAAGGGATGTGGCCTTCCAAGAAGGGAAGTCTTGCATGGATGCTAGAAAATGGAAGGGTCTTACTAGTTGCAGTTTCTTTTGTTTAGCTACCTCTGTTGAGGCTTTCTGACCCTGAAAATAAGAGGCTATGATAGAGGAACACTCAGCATCATGGAACATGCAGTTTTAAGGCAATTTCTTTGTTTTTAAAAGACTTCTTTTCATGTCATATAGCATCTCTTTATTCCAAAGGGAATATATATCAGTATATGATGATATCACTGTATTTTTAAAGGTTTTTAATTTGTTCTATGTATCACTTCTTAACTTCTCCCTATATATGTACCTGTCTTTTGCATCTATGCAGCCACCTTTCTCTGTTTTTGTGTCAGTATTTATAAACAGAGATATACATAATTTGAAGCTGGAATAATATTTTGACAATTTTTGTTGTTTCTGAGTGTTACTGATGGCTGTTACTGTATGAATTCAGTCTTGCTACCTGAGGGTTCTCAGTACCACTGTGCACGTTGCTGGTTTTTGGTTTGTTTGTTTTTTTTGGGGGGTGTGTGTATGTGTGTGTGTGTTTGTTTTTAGTGAAGATGATCATTGTTCTGGAGATCATTTCCTCCTCTTTGTGCTATAATCTTGTTGTCCTTTTCAATTCTTCGCTTAACAGAAGATTTTAAAGTGGCAAGGGGTTTGGAGGGTTCAGTAGTTAGTGATAAATGTGTGTGCAATTGTTGACAATGTCTTATCTTTTTAATTAATTATGTTTTATTATTGAGGTGTACTGCGTTCATGCACTGCAGTTGCAAACTTGAGCATGGAGAAGAGGTATAACTTATGCTGACATAAGTACTTCTTAAAACTTGTCTGTACTTGACAACGTTCATAGGAAGAACTATGGAGAGCATTTACTGATTAAAGAGGCTGGTGAAGTGCTGCTGTTGGTACCAGTAGCAAAACTTCTCAGTGAACTATGTGGAGCTCCTCAGAAAAACAGTTTCCACATAGGAGATCTACCCATGTTTTGGATGCTGGATGATGTAACAAGTTAATGTGCTGCTTGCCATGTGTGCTAGAGTGACTCTGAAAATCATAAACCAAGTATTAAAAACAGACATGCTGGCATTTAGTGTTTAAGAAACACTCTTTTCTCTAAGTTGTGAAGCCCTGTTTAGAGTAATATGCTAAATCTGGTTTCCAAATAATCTGCCATGTTTTGCTATTGTTTTGAAAATTTCGCAACCGTGACACTACTGAGAGAAATGTGTTAAAAAGTTGGAACATCTGTTTGTCATGCTGTCTGCTGGTGAAGTTGTTCTGGCCATGTAAAACAGGTAACAACTTTGGGGTACTGCTTCACTTGTGGATTGCCTTCACTCTTACAAATTGTTTCAACACTGAAGACCTCTTTGAAATTTAAAGGCTGAAGAACTGGAAATTTCAGTGGAAAAGGGTATCTGATGGAAGTGAGACTCAGCACAGAATCCTAATTGTCATGAAAACATCTTTTGAGTAATAGTAACTCATGCACAAAGGTAGGTTCAGTCTTTAAATTTTAGTGATTCTTGTCTTACCTATGCCTGTGAGATTAGGTTAAATTCCAGAAGCCTGATCCAAATCTTATTAAATTCAGTGGAGGGACTGTAGATCCAAAATGGCCTGATTTGGTTTAAACTTTTTCCATAATGAGAAAAGCTGTATAGTATGTATTGTTCCAGAGAGGAAGTTTCCTTATTTATTACTCACCAAGAGAACTTGGGTTTATAGTTGTGTACAGCTGACAGTAAAGAGAATTCTAACAGGATTGTGGATCTGGGGACTGACCTGCTAGAAAGTAGCGAAGGGGAAAGGGACCTGGGGGTCCTGGTGGATAGGAGGATGAACATGAGCCAGCAATGTGCCCTTGTGGCCAAGGAGGCAAATGGCAGTGGTTAGTAGGTCAAGAGAGGTTCTCCTCCCCCTCTATTCTGCCTTGGTTAGGCCACATCTGGAGTATTGCATCCAGTTCTGGGCCCCTCATTTCAAGAAGGATGGGGAACTGCTTGAAAAGAGTCCAGCATAGAGCCACAAAGATGATTAAAGGAGTGGAACACCTCCCTTATGAGGAGAGGCTGAAGGAGCTGGGTCTCTTCAGCTTGGAGGAGACTGAGGGGTGACCTCATCAGTGTTTACAAATATGTAACGGATGGGTGTCAGGATGATGGAGCTAGGCTTTTTTCAGTGATATCCAGTGATAGGACAAGGGGCAATGGGTGTAAACTGGAGCATAGAAGGTTCCACGTTAACATCAGGAAGAACTTCTTTACTGTGAGAGTGACAGAGCACTGGAACAGGTTGCCCAGGGGGGTTGTGGAGTCTCTCACATTGGAGATATTCAAGGCCCGCCTGGACAAGCTCCTGTGTGATGTACTCTAGGTTACCCTGCTCTTGCAGGAGGGTTGGACCAGATGATCTCTTGAGGTCCCTTCCAACCCTTGGGATTCTGTGATTCTGTGTAACATACCTGTGCCTTCATGTAAATGTCTCCTTTAAAAATTTCACACTGCTGTTCTCAATTCTGTCCTATGCCTTTACAGTATTGTATAGTAATAGCATCAACCATGTCATTCTTATTGTTGGTAAAACTTGAGAGCCCAGAGTCTTGGTGAAGGTAAGTCTGAAAATTATGGGTGTGGAGAATGTGAGTGTTGGTTTATCACACAAGCTTACTAAAGCAAATAAATAACCTTGCTTCTCTGTGAATCCCCCCTTTTTACCTTCTTCTCCAGATAACGATGCTCAAACTTCACATAAATAGCTGGCATACTGTGGAGGGCCTGATAAGCGGATTTCTTCATCCATGCTAAGTCTCCATTATATCATGTAGCCGTCCCATTATCTTGTGTGAAATGCTTATTGCAGTTTCTTCCATTGGGTCTCCTATATGTATTATCTATAATGCATAATGGAGTGTGTGTATGAATGAAGGACAATATCCCACAAAGCATGAAAATTACTTGTAAGTTGCAAGCATTGGGTCTTAATGGTATGATCTCATTATGTTAGGAAAAAAATTCCCTAGTATCACCCTTTATATTCTAGAACTTGATTTATTTTTCTCTTTTTTTTTTTTAATCTTCCACAAATTTAATCAAGTTATGTTAAAAAAGAAACAGTAATGATGTTGAAGCAAGTGATAGGGTCTAAATCATGAGTTCTTTTTGTAAATTTGCTCATTTAAAGGAACATTATCAACTTCCAGCATGTTTTTTTGTGGGAAGCATCAAATTAGGAACTCTGAAGTAATATAATGCTACTAGTAGTAATAGTCCCACTTTTCCTCTTCAAGGGTTGTGTTCTAAACTTTGAAATATGGAGTGTTTCATTTTTTAGTTCTCCAGTTTACTATGTAGATATTTTGAAGTTCTGAGGTTATTCAACAGCATTATTTTTGTGATGGAAGAGGGATTAACCTCTGGTCTTGGTGGATGCTTGTGTTCAGTTGCATTTGTGTCGTCTGCAAGGCTCTTATTTTCAATCAAACTGTAATCAGCAGATAGGTGTTAGAGAAGCTTGTCTTGAATTATCTAGGCAACACACTGTCACTGGAGGATTGTTATGTGTTGTACACTATTTGAGACATTTATTTGAGTTATTTAAACATTTTTTGGCCTACGCTTGTCTTTAAGAGTTTTGAATACTGGAACTTTGTTCTTTACGTCTGGAGACCCACAGTTTCGGTTTCTTTACAGTTTCTTTTCTATTACAGTTGTCTGCATTGCCACGTTATATTTTTTTCTCCCTTAACTGTCATTCATGCTTCCATTTACTACAGTAAGTAATTCCTTTCCATCATTGGTGCCTATGTTTTCATATAGTTCTAATTGTTTTTTTTGTTTTTTTTAGGGTCTGTCTTTATTCACTGTTAGGCAAGCTCTGAATATCTGGTCTTTGTTTAATTTTAAATATCCATGGAATAGTCCTTCCAAGAAGATATTTTCCATAATTGATATCCTTCAAGTTGTGCCAGTATCTCTTTTGGGAATGGGGTGACTGGAAGCAGATGAAAGACTCCAGACAGAGTCAAACACAGGCTCAAGTGGACTGTGTTGCCACTGTCTTTGTGGGACTTGCAGTCCCTCCTGGGACTTGCAGCCCCAGGACTTGGCTACGTAGATAGCATTAGGACCATGGTTGGGCCACCCCCTCCTCTCCCCCTCTCACAACCTGGCTCTGTGGTCTGAGGAAGCAACTTCAGGGAGCAACCAGACAGAGACACCAGCTGGTACTACCAGCTGCAAAAGCAGCACGGTGAAGGCTGGAGGCCATGCAGAGAGCAGTCTGCGCTTCCCGCCAAGGCCTTTGTTGCCCTGTGCTCCCTGGTGATGCGCTCAAAACTTCCTTAAATTCTCTTCCTCAGTCTTGTCAGTTTTCACCCTCCTCAAGTTATGTCACCTTATTCCAGACTCCTCCTTTCCCTTAGCTTTGTGGTTAACCAAAAAAACCCACCCAGCGTTCCTTAAACTGTTCAGGTGGTTACAAGCCCTTGCTGTGCTCTTTGTGTTTACCTTCAGCCTTTCCTCTGTTGTGTTTAGAGCCTTTCCCTGTTAGACTTTGGGAAAAATCACAGCTACGTTTCTGTAGTTTTAGAAACTGCAAGAATAATTATAGTTGTTACTACTGCTGGTAGTAACATTGGCTGTCTCCTATGGTGTGTCACATAAATGTCTCTCGCAGCTGAGTATCTGAGGTTCAATATCTATCTACTTTTCTTTCCTCCTTCTAAATTATTTCTCATTTGACAGTTTTTGGTACACTGTTTCACCTTGAAGGCCCACTTTTCGTGGGTGTCAGTGGACAAAAGCCTTCAATGGATTTTTGCTCAAAACCTCATTTCGATTTTGTAGTTGTCAGCAAATTTCTGTGAAATCTGTCCTTAAAAATAAAACTAAACAATATTGTTGTATCATGTCAGATGTTATTAAATAGCTGTCAGGTACTGCTTTTTATCCAGTAATATTTTTGTTGTGGGTAAGAATTGAATTGACTATTGCATATGCAGTATTGAATTTTTAAAGAGCTTTTAGACACTTGTTAAAGTGCTAACTATTTTTTTATTTTTACTGGAATATAAGTGCCTTCAGCTATGCCAAGAAGCATTGAAGTGGTATTATATTTTGAATTGTTACAAGGTTCTCTTTTATAATCTTGCTTTCTAAGGCTTCTACGCTTCTTAAAATACCTGTAGTAAATTTAATATTTCTAAGAAGTATTATCATCTTACTGAACCTGGAACATAAGCTTCTAGAGACAGGGGAATTATAACATTTTTTGTAAAACACTAAGCACATTTATGGCACTGTAGTTATAAGGCACTTGTGTAAAAGAAAGTTTTGCATTGTGTCTCTCCCACACCCCCTACTTTCATGTATGCAACTTCTCCTAAAATTAGTTCTGAATTACGGTTGTGGGAGGACCCTGTTACGTCCAGAGCCCCATTCAGGTTACTGGATTCTTGTGTGCTTGTAGGACCACAGCAAGAAATGCACCACAGGGATAGCTTTTGGTGAAATTTTGTTATGCTTACGTTGCTTTGAATGATTTGCTTGTTAAAATGTTCAGCAATAACTCTGTAGGTCTGCAATAACTGTTAATTGAGGTTGCAGATTTTCACCTCTCTGTATACTTCTTTTGCGTACAAAAATATCTCTGTCAGTGCTGTGGCTGCTTCTTTTAAAACACCTGAGACTGTAACTGGGTGTGAAAAAAGGAAGTTGCAATCTTTGCATATCCTCCTGGACCTGATTCTGGGATCCTTGGAGTGTGTGGTGCTTACGCACGGTTCTTCAGGATTTTGTGCATAATGAATACTGATCATGAATAAAAGTTGCAGGACTTCATTCTAGGAGGTGTTTTAGAATTTATTTTTTTTAAGATCACTATAATATTCTCCAACTGTGACTTTCCAGTTTTTCTAAATTAATATAACTGCAATACTATGTACATTGACACTCCCCAGCATCTTAGTGCCTGCAGAAATGTTGGAGTTAACTGCATAAATTAAAACCCTAGTGTATTTTTAAGTATTGAAACAGAGATTCAGGGAAGTGGATGTGATGTAGTTTGTAAGGAGGTTAGAAGTTTTGAGATTAAGCCAGTGCTGCATGAAATCAGTGCTGAATGCCTGGGGTGAGAAGTATGACCATCCTTTCTCAAGTCACATTCTTAGCCACCGTTTCTCCTGCTGTTTGTGTCCCCTTGCGTTTGTGGTACCATGACACAGACTACTAGAAGGATGAGTGGTCAACACTCCTCATACTTTTCTGGACATATTTTTTTATGCATCATTCCCTTCCCCCCCACCCCCCCCTTTTTTTTTTGTATGTGTGTATAAATAAAAGGAATGGGCAAGCTGAAACTGTTCCTGGGAGTAAAATATTTCATGTTAGTTAGAGTTTGCCATAAGATTGTTCAAAGTCTCAATGTTTCTAACAGTAATAAAAAGATTGTAATGTGACTGCCTGCTTTGCTGCATAGCTGCTTGCTAAGTGAAATAGGAAAGGAATGGATGTTTTTGATCTTTGCTGTATCCATGCTGCTTCTGGCCAGGAGCATCCTCTTAATTTCTTTCCTGCCTGCATGGGCTGTCAAACTTTCTCAGTTCCAATATATTATCCTCCCTTATCTGAACTTCCACTGCAGTTATCCTCTCACCCTCTTTGGATTTGGACTTTACCAACATAAAAGAAAAAGCTCCAGCCAATGACTGATGTCAGTATAAGACACCTTAAGAGGAAGAACATATCCTTTTACTCTATGGTGATTGATTGCCTCCCCACTGTAACTTAGAAAACAATGTTAGAGTGTTAGGGAGGTGTTTGACAAACCAATGTAACTACTGTCCTGTATGGAGAGAATCACAAGCTCTTGTGCTTAGAAGCCTACTTCGAGAGACTTAATCTACCAAGAGCTGAGTTATATGTGAAGCTTAGTAGGAGGTCATGTTGCTTATGTGTAAAAAGAAGGATGAAAATAAACATCATTGTAAAAACTGACAACAGCTGAATTATAAAATGTGGCCTCTCTGGCTGCTATAATCTGTGAGAAATATTTGAACTGGGAACCAGAGACTGTTTAGTGATACGTCTCTTCATGGAAACATGAAGGTTAGGAAGTAGTGATTGTTGTGCTGAATGGTGGAGATGTAGCAATGCACCCTTAGATGTACCATTATATTTGGTTAGAAGCTGGTCTTTATGCTTTGTTGTGTTTGAGGTAGAGCAATAAAATCTTTCTTACTATTAAAATATTGCATTAATTGAATATTGATTTACAGACATGTTTTAAGACACATTTCATACAGCACCAGAGTTATGTCTGCAAAGCTTGTCCGAGTCACTGGGATCTCTCTCTCCCTCTTTTGGTATTCTGTGACAGGATTAAAACCCACCATGATGTGACTCCAGCTGAGCTATTGAAAAAGAAGAACCAGAAAAGACTGCTCTTGTTTTTATTCCAAAGCCGAATCCTTTGGTCAGACTGATCTGCCATTAACAGCACCTTTTAAAAAAGAAAGGGAAAACTCCATCAAAAGTAACTGGGGCTTTTTGGTGTTGCCTCCAAGAAGCATAATCTTTTATGTGTTGGAGACTGGGGAGAAACAGGTTCCCTTCTAGTCACAGGTCTTTTCTGGGTCTCTGTTATGCAGACATCAACTTACATTGATGTTCATTCCAGCTGTTTCTTAAAAGCTCAGTTTTCATTGCTTTTGAGCCTGGTGCAAGACATGTATAAGAAGGAAATAAGAGGTTTTTATCCATGTACCTCTTTCCCTATTTCTTTTTTTGTGTAGATAAAGCATAAATATATGTGTACATATTTGTACATTTAAGTGTGCACACTTACACAGAATCCCGGTATATAACTAAACACATTAACCTAATATAAAAAGCTGAAAGAAAACTTAAGATTTGGGAACTACTTATTTAGTTGTTAGTGGGGAAATATAATTTGGAGCTCTTGAAAAGGAAGAGCTACCGTACTTGCACTAAACTGAACTGCGAACAATGGGAATTGGTAAATGCAACAGCTTGGTTTTACTACTTTGCCAAAGTCTTTTTCTGTTCTGTTCCTGAGTGGTTTTAATGACAGACTGTTTTGAGATGTGAATTATGAACAGTATCCAAAATTTGAGCACAAATCAGGAGTCATTTGCTGTATTTACAGACCCTCAACTTATTTTATAAATAACATGATGGCTATTATTTATCATAATAAAAAGGTGCTGGTTTGTCCACATGAAATTATTAGTGAGCAGCACATTTAAGAAGATTAAATCTGTGTAGAGTAGAGAGGTGTTTCAAAGCTGCTGTGTAATTAAGAGCTTCTGTTCATCAGTTTGGAGTACCTTTGTTCTTAATTGGATGTAGGAATGACACTTTTGAGGTGGTAATAAGTGGGGAAGGACTGCTGGGTCCCTTCTGATCCATTGGGAGTGTTATAGAAAATATGGCAAAAAAAATGACTTCGGTTGAGAAAAGTAGAGAATAAATAATTGTGCTCAGGAGCAAGCATCTGCTGAGTAGACTCTCAGAAAGTAGTGGATTTTGAGAGGAAACTAAATGATTATCTTTTGCTTTTCCTACTGGGGAGGTGAGAATTATGAAATGGTGCTAAAAGCTGCTGCTAGGTTGCTCCTTGGAGAACAGAGTTCCTGAATGAGATGTGGATATGCCCAGTTCAGATCCTAGGAGATCCTCGCAGAGATGTAGTGCTTTGTGAATTTTTCTAGACTTCTTTTGTTAATAAGTTATGTCATTCCCCCTCCTTAAGTGTCAGAAACAAGGTCATCTCCCTGGGTGCACTAGTTAATCCTCTGGACTTTGGAGTTTTACCTTGAATCCAAGAAACTGGCAAGTTTTGTTTTTTTATCTTTAAATACCATTATCAAAGGTTCAAGTCCTATTTCTGTGATGTAAAACTAATTCATAGGCTAGTGCTTTGTGAGAAATTGGGGCGATCCCATTATTATTTTCACAGTAGAAGGGAACTGTTGTGTGTAAAATGCACTGTAATACCTGTAATGCAAGTTTATATACTACTCTGTTTTTACAAGCATATGTTATATCTGCTGTCTGCACCAGGTTTAAAGCCTGACACTGAATTACAAAAGAAGTTTGATTCAATGTATTAGACACTCATATGACCAGCTGTAGTCTCATAAAAGGTTGCTCTCTTGACATTATGAGCTTTAGAAATTGATTCAGGTGTACTGAGAATTGATTTGAGAAGTCTCTCTGGCCTTCTGGGACAGCAGTGAAAAGAAAGCTCAATAAAAGGATGTTGTAAAAGCAATCTGGAGTAATAGGCAGTAGCCATGATCAAGGAAGTTGGAATAGATGAGCATTCAAGGGGTACTCTTTGAATTTGTGTTTCAACTGATTAGGAAAACAACATGATAGTAAAGGGCAGTTTTAACTGTAGGACTTTTTTTTTTTACTATTAATTTTTTTCTCCTTTATGCTAGGTCTTTTAGAGAGGTACATAAGCCACAATACCAAGACCCTTCTTAGGCATATTTTTTCCTTCTTTTACTTCATTATGTCTTTCTTGCTGAAATGTCTTCTCTCTTGGTTATGCTGGTAGAAAATGACAGAATCATAGAATAGTTAGGGTTGGAAAGGACCTTAAGTTCAAGTTCCAGCCCCCTGCCATGGGCAGGGACACCTCGCACTAAACGTTATCACCCAAGGCCTCATCCAACCTGGCCTTGAACACTGCCAGGGATGGAGCATTCACAACATCCCTGGGCAACCTATTCCAGTGCCTCACCACCCTAACAGGAAAGAATTTCTTCCTTATATCCAATCTAAACTTCCCCTGTTTAAGTTTTAACCCATTACCCCTTGTCCTGTCACTACAGTCCCTAGCGAAGAGTCCCTCTCAGCATCCTTATAGGCCCCCTTCAGATACTGGAAGGCTGCTATGAGGCCTCCATGCAGCCTTCTCCAGGCTAAACAGCCCCAACTTTCTCAGCCTTCATCTTCATATGGGAGGTGCTCCAGTCCCCTGATCATCCTCATGGCCCTCCTCTGGACTTGTTCCAACAGTTTCATGTCCTTTTTATGTTGAGGACACCAGAACTACACACAGTACTCCACGTGAGGTCTCACGAGAGCAGAGGGGCAGGATCACCTCCTTTGACCTGCTGGTCACACTCCTTTTGATGCAGCCCAGGATACGGTTGGCTTTCTGGGCTGCAAGTACACACTGAAGCCAGCTCATGTTCATTTTCTCATCGACCAACACCCCAAGGCCTTCTCCGCAGGGCTGCTCTGAATCTCTTCTCTGCCCAACCTGTAGCTGTGCCTGGGATTGCTCTGACCCAGGTGTAGGACCTTGCACTTGTCATGATTAAACTTCATGAGGTTGGCATCAGCCCACCTCACAAGCATGTCAAGGTCCCTCTGGATGGCATTCCTTCCCTCCAGCGTGTCAACCGAACCACACAGCTTGGTGTCATCGGCAAACTTGCTGCGGGTGCACTCAATCCCACTGTCCACGTCAGCGACGAAGATGTTGAACAAGATTGGTCCCAACACCAGTCCCTGAGGGACACCACTCGTAGCTGGTCTCCAGCTGGACATTGAGCCACTGACCAGAACTCTTTGCGTGCGGCCATCCAGCCAGTTTTTTATCCACCGAGTGGTCCATTCATCAAATTGATGTCTCTCCAATTTAGCGACAAGGATGTCGTGTGGGACAGTGTTGAACGCTTTGTACAAGTCCAGATAGATGACATCAACTGCTCTACCCTTGTCCATCAGTTCTGTAGCCCCATCATAGAAGGCCACCAAATTGGTCAGGCAGTAATTCCCCTTAGTGAAGCCATGCTGGCTGTCACTAAGCACCTTGTTGTTTTTCATGTGCCTTAGCATGCCTTCCAGGCGAATCTGCTCCAAGATTTTGCCAGGCATGTAGGTGAGACTGACTGGTCTGTAATTGCTCGGGTCATCCATTTTCCCCTTTTTGAAAATGGGGGTTATATTTCCCTTTTTCCAGTCGTTGGGAGCTTCACCTGACTGCCATGATTTTTCAAATATGGTGGCCAGTGGCTTAGCAACTTCATTTGCCAGCTCCTTCAGGACCCACGGATGAGTTTCATCAGGACCCATGGACTTGTGCATGTTCAGATTTTTAAGATGATCTCGAACCAATTCCTCTCCTGCCGTGGGCCCAAGGTCTTCATTCTCACAGTCCCTGCATTTGCTTTGCAAGACTTGGGTGGTGCGGTCGGAGCCTTTGCCAGTGAAGACCGAGGTAAAGAAGTCATTGAGAACCTCGGCCTTCTCTAAATCCTGTGTAGCTAGTTCTCCCGGGAGCTTCCTGAGGGGGCCTGCATTCTCCCTAGTCTGTTTTTTATTTGCTGCGTACCTGTAGAATACCTTCCAGTTATCCTTAATAGCCCTAGCCAATCACTTTTTATTAAGTTATTTTCTGATGTTTAGGAAGGGATACACACTGCCAAAGAAAATGATGTAGTTGGCTACACAGAAGTTGCCACATATGACAAATGAAAAATGAAAGAGAATAAAACAAACTTTAAAATAACGAACAAAATGTATCTTGTCTACTCTCTCCTGGTTAGTATTCTTAGTAATTAAAGTAATAGGTTTTTAACTGTCCTGGTCAAATTGATGAAGCTATTTTTTAATATCTTTTTTTGTTACTGAAGGACAGTAGAAGCTAAATCTGGAAGAGATTGTAGATAATCACTTGACACAGATTCTAGCCTAGAATACTAGACTTTAACATGGAAGAACAGTGTCAAAAATCTACCTCAACGCCAAAATCCTATTTTCAGGTAAATTGAAATTCATGTTGTACAGGTCCATAAGCAAATTACTGCTAGTGTGGCAAATCAGAAAACCTGAAAACCATTTTAGCAAACTCTCAGTTTTATTCCATAAACCTGAGCTGTGTAAGAAAACCTAACTTGTTTGTATTTCTTACTTGAATGAATGGGGAGACTAGCAGGACTTCAAACCTACATGGAGGTTTTATGAAAAATTTCTAACTCCAGGAGCTGCACCTCCCAGGGAAATTTTTGAAGCAGGAGCTGTGATGCAGTGCACTCAGAGGAGACAGTCAAGGCCCAAATAGGTAGTAATTTCTGTAAGGAATCAAATCAATTAAAGGGGCATAAATAAGCATTTCAGTCTACTGATTCCAGCATAGAAAAACCTGCGTATGGCTCTTTAGAGGTTTGAAGTTAACTAAGGCTTAGAGTAACTGATAAAAACATTGGCCTGTCAAGTCCAGTATATTGATGGAGAGTTCTTACTGTTATCTCTGTATCCTCTAGATACATCATTCAGTTTTCTCCCTTCCTTAGTCTCCTTTTTGTTTTTTAGTTGTCTCCTGGGATTGTTTTATGAAGTGATTTTCTCCACTGAGCATGCAAGCACACTTGTTAGGATTTGATATATGTAAGCCATATATTTTATTATGGTGGATGTGTTCGTATAGGATTCTTATTGATTTTCTTGTGTTCTAGTCAATGATGAAGTGAGGCGATAATAAAGCATGTATGTGCCAGGCTTTTCTTTACCTCTTCTGCAACTTGGACAAACCATTGTAATTTTTTTAGATATGCCAGGTGCGGTGGAGAAGAAATCTTTCTCTCAAGTAAAACAGTGTATGATTACAGCAGTAACTGCTGTTAGCTGCTTTGTCCTTTGTAGCAACCTCTTGTGTGCTGAGAATCTTTTTCACTTCAGCTTTTCTTTTACCTTGTAAGAAGATTATTTTGGAGCTTTGTTCATGAAGGGTTTATTCCCATTTCCAGTGAAGCCAGTGCTAAAATTTATATTGGTTGAAGCGAAAGTTAGACACAACCATCTAAAATAAATGTGTAGTATGAAATAATGTCAGAACACAATAGTTTTTGCAAGTGTGACAAAATGTTGCTTATGTATTTACTGATATTGCTGAAGAAATCTTATCATTGTGTTAATATGACAGAGAATATTTTGCTTGGCACTGGAAACTTGTACTGCCCAACCTGTTGATTAAAAGTGTGTTTTCTCCATGCTGCAAAACCTAGAATACCTATAACTTAATTGTACAGATGTACTGCCATATAGCATTTTATGCAGGTACATTGTGTATGCCCAGTAAGGCAGAATTGATGACAAAAAAACCCCACCAAATCCATGAGAACATTGCAAGAATACAAGAAGCTTGGTTGTATGTTATTGCCCTCTTGAGGTTTGTATCAGTAACCTGAAATACTGGGAATTCAGCTCTGCTCCAGGTGAGTCAGCACTAGGTCTATCAAGCAACAGAACTTAAATGTTCTCCACTTGATCACTGAAGGCTAGGCTGTGCACTTGCCTTTCTTGAACTGGTCGCCTTTTCTTTGTTCCCCTTTCTTAGCTCTGCATCTGAAACTTAAAAAAAAATAAAAAATAACAAGTCTTGATTTCCTACTGAATAGATACTGCATCTCTTGTCCCAGGGCTTGCTCAAGGTCAGTAACAACTTCTGCAAGAATGATTTATTGACTTCTCTACTCTGACCAGAATTAAAATTGCCACCAAAGGGCCTGTAGTCCCTAGACACCAGCTTGGCCTTCTTAGTCAATGTGCCAGAAAGATGGCTTTAGTTACATAGCAATTAAAAGACTTATTTCATGGTGAGTAACTAAGGGGAAGTGGAGGGCAGGGAGAAAAAGGTTAACACGCTGAGACAGAAACGGTACAAAGCACTAATTCTGTGCTTGTATAGAAGTCCCTCCTTTCCCATAATTTCTCTCTGCTTTTCATTTTCCACTTTTGCTTTCTATATGTCTCTTGATTTACTGAACCATCTTTGGGAGCCTTGGAGGCTTTATGAAAAGGGTAAATATAACTGGGCTAAAAGAATTACGAGTTTACTATGAGGCATCATAAACCTTGCTTCACAAAGGGGTCAAGACCTATGTAATTGTGGACAGTTCTACCATCCCTGGTTGCCTCAAAGTTTTCCCCTTCCAACTGTGGACCTGTTGGCCAGTTTAATTCAAATTTGGTAAGAAAGGTAACAGCCTTCACAGTGCAGAAGAGAGGCGCCCTTAGTTCTCTGCTGAGAAAACTGTAAGAAGTATAACCTTTAGTAGCCACTGCAGGCTACAAGTGAAAAAGCTCTGTTGTGAAAATTGTAACTTGAAGGATATTTTAAGTTCAAGTTTGTACCATGTTGGAAATCAGCTGGCATACAAGGCTGTAAGAAAACTGACTTCATCACTTCCCTTTGTCATGGTCCTACTTGTTTCGCAGCCAGCCAGCTGCTTAGCATCCCTGGAAAAGAGATGTCCCTGTGGAAATTAGTGCAATGTCTATGTGAATACCAAAGGTATTTTATTAATACAATTCTTACTGTTGGAACCAAGCTTATGTAGAATCAAAGCATTAAGATTTTCTATGTCTTTATGGTGGTTTTGAAGAACTAATGTCTTCTCATTCTGTAATCATCTGCACTGTGATGTGCCAGGAAGGAGACAATCCTTTTTTCATGGCTGGTTAAAATTATGTGCTTTTCTTACTGCTTACTGTTTTGTCTTGATGCTTGATGACTGGTATATCACATGACAGACCTCAGGTCTTACAGAACTGCCATTCCAGCAGCACTTACTGAATTACACTAGGTACATGGTGCTGGCATTGTGACATTTACCTTGTTTGGTTGCAGGGGTGGATTGTATCAGGGAATAAATAGTTCAGCAGGTCTGACTATATCCCTTTGTTATTGACAGAGCAGTCAGTTTTTAACTGGTCTTGTAGGACACTTGCAGATACAGTCTTTTAGCCACAGTTTCCTTTCCCATCCGGTTTCCCATGGTGAAGAATTGGTGTCTGAACTCAACTAGTGACACTGTGGCGATTGAAATGTGATTCAAGCCCTGTTTTGCTAGATTCAGTAAGTGCATAACTGTTTTTATTTCAAATAAATATCATAAAGAAAATAATAGTAAACATTAAATATGATGATCACAAAGGGATTAAATGGCATCTCAGACTTATTAAGTCTGTGACATGGCTATGAGTTGAACTCCAAATTTTTGCATCTCAGTGTAGTGTTTTAATGACCAGATCCTACAATTATTTTATCAGGGAAGTGTTCACCACTTAAGTGTCTCTGTGCCAAACTGGCCTTAGTGTCATAGAAAGTAGATATTTCTCACTAAATCCTCTCTATCACGTAAAACTTTCGTGGAACATAATGCCCGACTGTTTTTGAAATTTACAGCAAATAGTGAAGTCACTATGGGTTTCTCCTACCTTAGTGTGCCAATGCATCTTAGTTTGTTCACTGTTGGAGCAAATTGGTTCCATGTCACAGTTAACGGCTGTTTTACCTGTCTGAGAGTATTCCATGTGGGGTGGGAAAAGATCCCCTAGGTCAGTTTAGGAGAACCAACTTAATTTAATGTGCACAATCTGAATTTGAAATAACCCATAACTCTCAAAAGCCCCCCCTTTTTTTTTTTTTTTTTTTTTTTTTAATTCAGTGCACAACTTTGCACATCCACAGAGTTCCAAGTGGAATGGCCATTTATTTCCCATTGATAAGATCACCCTAAGCAAACTGTAAAAACCACTCATGGCAAAGAGGAAATTTAGTGGCACTGTAAATTAAAACCTTGGATAAAATGTTATCAGTTTTGACTTACAGTATTGTCACCGACTATGTTGTGAGACCTGAAATAATATCTGGAGTTACATTGTATCCACAATGTTTCCTATTTATCAATGCTTATTAAAGGACATTAATGCCCTTTGAGAACTGGAAATCTCCAAAGTTTTTATAAACACCGATCTACCCAGCTTGTGGTTTCTCTGTAGCTTCTGTCACAAGTGAGATGCAAGGCAAAAATCTCTCAAAGGGACTACCCAACTTTATAGTAAAACTAGTTGTACCATAAAGTTTCTTTTAAAATAAAGATGTTTCAAAATAATCCTCAAAGTGGGTGATGGTAATCTTAAGTGGTCTCTTAATGAAATATGTTTCTTATTATAATCTTAGGATTTCATGCAGACTCGTCAGATTTTAATTAATTGGAAATGTAGTTTTGACTTCTTTGGACAGTGGATGTGATCTTTAGTAAATTTTATGTTTTACGAAACTCATGGTTCCCTGTATTAATAGGTGACAGAAGAGAGCAAGGTCATTAATTTGCTGCAAATTTTACTCTGAAATGATGTGTGTCAGTGATAATCCTACAATGTGAAGGAGTGTTGGCAGCAAATGATAAGAAATGTCAAGGAAAGGGCAGAAGTGGGGAAGGGATTTTAACATACTGGTATCATGCTATGTCCTCTTTTTGATAAGCTATAATGACTGGCTGTCAAAGCTGTCAGGGTACTGAAGGGCACTTCTTGAGATGTATCTCTCTGTTATTGACAGGCAAGGGAAAGTGTATGTGCCTGCACACGTGTATATGGAGTTTGATCCCTTTCAGTCTCGATCAGAAGAAAATGTGAAATGTGAAGCGATACTCTGATTCTCATTTGTAATTATTGCATTTCCATAGTCTTTGTTGCTGTGTGCATGGCCATTTCTTCTGTGGTGTAGTATTAGGGAGCTCATGTAATTACAGGTAAGTTAATGGGTATCTGATTTGTATATATTATGTAAATGTATGTTTGTTATAATCTCTACCTATTATATATATCAGTCCAGATGGATTTTAGTTAACTGTAAGGTTTCTAAGAAATGAATAGAATGAACCTTTGCTTTCAGTGTCTTTTCCAAACCCCTGCAGTAGAATGTTCCAAAGTCAGATGCTATTAGGTTTATAATGTCATCTAAGAGTGGACAAATCTTAGCACAGGAGCATGCTCAGTACCCTGTCTTAATCTGTCCCAGCTTCATGAGACATGTTAATTAATTGAAATATTGAAATATAAGCAAATGCTTACAATATAATTGTATTTGGGATGAGGTCTTTGGGAAAATCGACATAAATGAAGAATGGAATTGTCAAAATCATGAATTTCTTCATTGGGTGGATTTGCCAGTTCCCTACTACAGCCATGCGCTGCCTTTTAGTGGGTCTGTCCTTTGCTCTCTTGTTTTGAGGGTAATATTAACATGTTCTCTGCTGGCATAACTCCATGGAAATGAAAGAATTTGCAGGAACAATTGGGTCTTTTTCAGTAATGTCAGTGAAATGATCATGCTAATCTTGAATTTAAGGTTGTAGTCACTGTGTGAGTTTAATTTCCAGTTGTGCCAATATGAGTTTTGCCAGAGTAAACAAAGTCAATCTGAGAAGCACATAAGCAGCACATTAGTAGAGGTTTGTGGAACATGAGATGAAAGTACCTGACCTGTGGAGAGAAATACTGCTCGAATTTAAAAAACAACTACAAGGACAGAAGTAAATGAAACATAGCTATTTTAATTTCACATTCTGGTGACTCCAACAGTGTACAATTGTTGGGTATTTTTTAAATTAGTCATCAGAAATATATCTGATATTATAGGTTGTCCACTTTTCTTACAGATAGAGAACCATATGCAGATGTAAAAAACAAGTGTACATACAGTTTGTCAGAATCAATATTAGGCACACTGGTACAAACCCCTTTGAAGTATCTTGCTCAATGGCTGATGAGTCATTTAATTTCCAGCACCTTGTATGAATGGGTTCCATTTTTTTCACTGACTGCTGTGGCCTTTCCATTGTATCCTGGAGCCTGAGCCATAAAACTGCTGTGAAGGAAGCATAGAAGCTAAAGCATAACAGCAATACTGCTGGTCTGGGTTGTAAAAGTAGCATCTTTAGCTCTCAAATTACCAGGTAGTTCTTAGGGAAGTTGGAAATTTTGACTCTAATCCTCTGGAAATTCCTCTAAATCAGTTCTCTATTAGTTCTGCTGTTTGATAGCTTCTGAAATGGCCTTCAAAAGTATATTTTTAAATGGGAATCTTTCTGTCTTTGCCCCTCCTCACCCTGATATTTTTTCCTGATCTTTTAACATAACAGTTTTGAGAAAGAGCCTATGGGACTGGAGGGCAAGATTTATAGACTAGAATGCCTGATAGATTGTGCTGTAGCTAAAAGCAGTGTGATCAAAGATACTTGTGCGTACAATTGTGATCTGCCAGGTCCTTTGTGAAATACAGTTTTTGCACCAAAGACTGACTTCAACTCTTGTAAGCCAGAAGAAATACAAATGCAGAGAATGACAGATTGGCCCTTAGTGCAAGAGAACGACTTAACAGTTGTTTAATATACCATTTATAATTTTTTTTGTTTTGTTTTTTGGTGATGATTTCCCTGAACATTTCTTTATCTTTCTGGACTATCATTTGGCCAGTTGCCCTTTAGAGCAGAATCACACAGGGTGCGAAGTGCTGAGTGTAATCTTTATGTTGTAGTAACCTGGAGGGCATAGGTAATGGAGAGAGTCCCTCTTCCTGTCCTTTTCTGTAAGGTAAGACTGGACTGGCAAAGCAAGGATTCCTGCTGCTTATTCTGTAGCCTAGCCAACCATCTTCTGCCTGCTGAAACACAAACAGCCTCAGTACATCCAGGGTATTCATACGCCTGCTGTGGCTTAACAATACAGCATGCTATGCAGAAGATTGAAGAAATGTTTAAGGCCTCTTAGCCCTGCTTCCGGTATTTACATGACCTGCATACGTAGAGATGAAGATCTTTATATCAAGCATGTATAGAGTTTGAGGCCTTGCTAGCTGTGAGGAGTTGGAGATGTGTTTAAGGATTCTGCCTAGTTCAGAATGTTGTTATATCCTAAATCTGCAGTCCAGAGGCTTGGTTGGAGTGCATTTTACTTCTTGTTATATGCAGCTGTACACATGTAATGAAACCAAATACTACAAATGTTCCTTGGCAGTGCAGAGACTGGTGGAGCAGAAGGCTTTTGCCCATGGATTCTGGCCTTGTTACTGCTGTTGATGTAGGTGCTGTAAAAAAGAAATAGGTGCTTTTAGTCCTGCAAGCACCATGGTCTAAAGAGTCTTTACAAACAAAGTTCTAAAACAGAGCTCACAGAAGTATATATTAGAGGAGTGGCTAAAGCACGTTTAGGAAGAAAAGCTGTTAAAGCTGAAAGTATGAGATTAAATTTGTTTAGTGAGCTAAGAACATATACTGGAAATTATGAGTCAAAAGGAAATCACCTGTCATTTGGTGTACAGATTCTGAATCTTAGAGCTCACATGATTTTCATTTACATGCATACATACTCTTTTGAGAGTCTATTCAAAGATCTTTGGTTTGATTCTAAAATTTTTCTTTATGTTTGAAGGGACAGTGAGTGGGTACCTTACTGATTGCAAATTTATTTGCAAGCACTAACACCCAACACAGCTCTTCAGAGGCAGTATCAAAAAATCGTGGCAGTAAGGTGAAGTTCCCAATGACTGGAAAAAGGGGAATATAACCCCCATTTTCAACAAGGGGAAAACGGATGACCCGAGCAATTACAGACCAGTCAGTCTCACCTCCATGCCTGGCAAAATCTTGGAGCAGATTCTCCTGGAAGGCATGCTAAGGCACATGAAAAACAACAAGGTGCTTGGTGACAGCCAGCATGGCTTCACCAAGGGGAAATCCTGCCTGACCAATTTGGTGGCCTTCTATGATGGGGCTAGAGAACTGATGGACAGTGGTAGAGCAGTTGATGTCATCTATCTGGACTTGTGCAAAGCGTTCGACACTGTCCCACACAACATCCTTGTCTCTAAATTGGAGAGACATCAATCTGATAGGTGGACCACTTGGTGGATAAAGAACTGGCTGGATGGCCGCAGACAAAAAGAGTTGTGGTCAGTGGCTCAATGTCCAGCTGGAGACCAGTGATGAGTGGTGTCCCTCACAGATTGGTGTTGGGACAGGTGTTGTTCAACATCTTTGTCAGTGACATGGACAGTGGGATTGAGTGTGCCCTCAGCAAGTTTGCCAATGGTACCAAGCTGTGTGGTCCTCAACATAAAAAGGACATGGAACTGTTGGAACAAGTCCAGAGGGCCACGAGGATGATCAGGGGACTGGAGCACCTCCCATATGAAGACAGGCTGAGAAAGTTGGGGCTGTTCAGCCTGGAGAAGAGAAGGCTGCGTGGAGACCTCATAGCAGCCTTCCAGTATCTGAAGGGAACCTACAAGGGTGATGGAGAGGGACTCCTCATTAGGAACTGTAGTCACAGGACAAGAGGTAACAGGTTAAAACTTAAACAGGGGAAGTTTAGTTTGGATATAAGGAGGAAATTCTTTCCTGTTAGGATGGTGAAGCACTGGAATAGGTCGCCCAGGGAGGTCGTGAATGCTCCACCCCTGGCAGTGTTCAAGACCAGGTTGTACAAAACCTTGGGTGGCATGGTTTAGTCTGAGGTGTCCCTGCCCATGGCAGGGGGTTGGAACTAGATGATCTTAAGGTCCTTTCCAACCCTAACTATTCTATGATTCTATGATTCTAAAAGTGGAAGCTTTAGAAGGCTGAGTGAGCATCTTTTAACCATGAACTTCAGTGTCCCTTGCTACCAGAAACCTCCAGCTGGTATTTCTTCTGTGGCATGTAGCAACTGTGCTGAGACCTGAAGGCTTGATCCTTAGACCTGTGAAAACAGTGGCCCAGGTCTCAGGGCATCAGTGATGGAGTATCAAAGCCTGAAATGGCAATTCCCTTCCTTACTGGAGGTGTCAGCCTGTCAGCTTCTGCTACAGTACAAAACGTGAGCATAGTCAACCTAGCTCTTAATTGCTGAATAAAAGAAGCAGAACTGTCTTTCTGTTTTGTGTTTGATTTGTGTTTATTGAAATCAGTACCGTACACTTATAGTTTGGAAAAGTAACAGTTAGGTTCCTTGTAATAATGAAAAACATCTATTTGAATCCATCACTTACATTTTATTTAACAAATATTTCCTCCTCCCTCCATCGTTTTCCTTGTTTTGTTGTCACAGATGGTACCAGGCTCAGGATGAAGAAGACATGGTAAGTTATTGAGTAGTCAGCCTGGGGAAGGTTAGTGAATTAAAATGCATGCAAAAAAAAAAAAAAAAAGGTACACCAACACTTTCTACAATATTAAAATAACAGGTTTTATTGGACTGAAAATGTCTACACTGGTGTTTGTATAAATAGCTGTACTGGGGATAGATGAGTGTCTGCTTTTGAATTCCCATATTCTATTCATTAACATATTATGGCTTAACATGGCTTTTGTTACAGTGCTGGCTGTGGTATTTTGATATGGCATATGGGAGAAAATGGGCAAGCACAAGCACTTTGAGATGTGTCCTCAACACTTAGCTAATAGCAGCCTGAGAAGGGAGAGTGTTTGCAGCCTCTTTTGCACATTATGCAAAATTTTGCAAATTATGACATAATTTGTTAAAGAAACAAGATTTTTTTGCTTACCATCTTATAGATGGGCCAGATAAATGAGAAAGATAATGGCTCATTGTTTCCTGCTCTTTGAATGACGTTTCTCTATTGTCTTAATTCCTCAGTGGAGTGAACTTAACACAGTGGGCTTTGTTGAAACAACAGCACATGTGCCCCATGTCACCAAGAGAGCTACAGTGGAAATGCTAATTCAATAGCATAGAAAGTGTTTGAGGTGGAGCCAGTGGGATAAATATGAAATATGAGATTCTTGGCATCAGCTGTTTACAACCTCTGGTTTTCTGTCCTGGATGAACAGCCTTTTTCACAGGAACATCAATTTTTGTGCCTTGTCATTTCACCAATTGCATCATGCAGGCAGATTTCAAATGCCTGAAGAGTAACCATAGTAACTGCAGGTCATTTAAATAACCTGAAAGAAAAGGAATTCCCTCCCTTGTAAAACCCTTCAGTCAAACAGGCTCCAAAGGTACTGCAAGATTCAGATTCCTCTCTGCTGCAAACTGGCACTGCTCCACTAGGTTTTAGTAAGGTACTGTGGATTTGCACAGGTTGATCTGGTTTTGAAAGCATCTACAGAGTGGGTGTAGCTTCTGCAGGAAGACAGAGCTGTGACTGCTGCCACAAGGATAGATTTGTGTCTTTGTATATGTGCCTGCCTGTTTACTAACCTGAAAATGATGGTGCTGACTTGTTATTGAGAAGATTTATCGATCTGTTCACTTATTAGTTCTTGAATAATTCTCCCAGATTCATGCTTACATTGATTTCAGTGAAACATGGTGCTGATGATTCTAAAAGTCAGTGATTTTTAGATTTTCTTCTGTAGTCATATCTTCATCTTTACTCTGAGTTTATAATGTGACAGTATAAATGCATTTAATGTAATCATTTAATTGTTAACTTTCTTGAAAAAGACAAGGACTGAATTAAGTAAAATTCAAGTAATGAAGCACTATGTACTGATTGGAGATATCGGTGTCTGTGCTGGCTGTCAAGAAAACTGTAAGAATACTTGAATTGTCTTGTTTGGCCTATCAGTGAGAACTAAAAAGTAGGCTAAAATTTGAGTCCATTTATAGATTTAATAGCAGAGAATATCTTCCAACATCTTTCATTGAAGGCTAGTATTACAAATCTTAGTTATCATTATTAGACTTCCAAAACCAATTTACTAATAAGGAGTGATTAAGAAACAGATTTAAGTATGGGGTATTAGAAGCTTATCATTTGGCCTTCTAACGTTAACATTTTCTGTTCTTTGGAAGCATTCAGGTGCTTTCTGAGGTGCTCTGTGCTTAAAGCTTGTTACAGTACCCATACTGAAATACAGGCATTCTCATCCTTTGTTGGGCTAATACAGAGACAAGTTATTAGTCTCTTTCCTTTGGATTTTGTCACTACCACAGCAGTATTTGTTTTTGTTTTGCATCATTTTTTCCCCAAATTCTTCTAAGGAATGATTTTCTAAACACCTTCCAATCACCCTCCCAGATATTTTTCCTGGCTTTCTTCCTCTAGTTGAGCCATCTTCACCAACTGACTCTTCTCTAGAGAGGTATCGTCAACCCATAGTGCCTTCTTGCTACAAGGGGATTTCTGCTGGCTCTTTGACTTTATTAGGACAACTGTAGTGATCGATAGTATCTGTGTGGCAGTTTGCTGAACAGACATGTTTTGGAGTCATCCCAGGAAGAAGGGTGTAAAGCTCCCTGACCTTGTGTTGACAGAAGGAAGTAAAGGTGACATTTATACCTCTTGGCAAGGAAGTGGGAATAAAAAGGAAAGGTGATATATCTTTGGGACATCTTTATAAACAGTTACAGGAACTCTGAATTTAAGCATCATTTTTCCTGTGTTAAATAATATTGTCATCTTTCTAGCTGTGTAAAGGTAATATTTTCTCTCCCCTTGCCACTTCAGAAGTTTGCTTAGTTTGCAATCAAGTTCTCTTTATAGGTTCTTTGTTGTTCCATGCATTAGACTTTTTTAGCATATTAATTTTATTTAATTCTAATTAATTACTTGGAAAAAAGTTTTCTACCTATGGTTTTGAATTTTCAACAATGAAATATTACCAGCAGCACCTATTGAAATCAGTCCTTTTGCATTCTATCCTCTGTTGTATAACACGACAGAGGTGGAATAATTAATCTTTTAGTAAGGTACTTAAGCGTAATTATTCAGTGCTTGGTCCTCCCCTGGTTAACACTCAGTATTGTCTAAAACCTCTCAGATCCAGTGGTCTGAATTAATGTAGGGGAAAATTGAAGTTAAATACCAGATCTGAGCTTGGGTACAGCTTCCCTGGAATCTACATATTCTGATCCACACCATTGGTCTCAACAGATAGTGTTTCTGACTTCAGTGGTCTTTGGAGAGGGCAAAGACAAGCTAGCAAAGTGCTGTTTGGCAGTGGTGGAAGTCTGGAGTTAGTTATAGCCTGGACTGTTATATAAACAGTGGAGATTTTAGGAGTTTAAATTGTTTTGAGAAGTATAGAGAAAGTAACATTTTTTTTCTACCGTATTTTATGGGAGAGTATCTCAGAATCATGACAGTTTGAGAGCTGAGGTGATCTTGAACTATTTAATTCAACCTTTAGAAAATTTGAATCCACCTCCAGTGTCTACCTTCTGAAGTGCAGCCTATGTTTTTGACTGGTACATGCAACCAATTACTAGTTCTCTGTACTATGGGAGTTCTGGCCAGTTGTGGAGCCAAAACATTAAATGAAAAACTTTTGATAGAGAAATGAAACCACATTTACATTTCCAGTCTCTTAATTTTTCATGTGATTGGCTATGCTGTAAATAGTTGAAATTACAATCTGCAGTATTTTTTGCTTTCCTTGGTACATAGCCTGAAAAAATGGGGAAGAGGCCTTCGAGGAAAGGCTGGCATGCACTAGAAACAAGATAAAGTCTTTTTTTTAAAGAAGAGAAAGGCCATTTCTCATAAATAGTTTTTGAGCTAGTTGTCTAATTCTTCTTTTGATAACATTACTCACTTATTGGCATCATGTTTGGATACTACGCAAACTAATTGGGGACTTAGCTGACTTTAGGCTGAATTCCTTGCTATAGGTACTATACAATATTACTACCCCACAGCTTGTGTAAGATCACATATGCCCTTACCACAGAAAGGCTCTCCAATTTTTAAGTTTTCTCCTTCTCTGGCAGCTCTGTGAGGACTGATGCTGTTCTTCACATTTTCAGAGAAGAAGACAAAGACAGATTGCAGTGAATGTTGGTCACGCGCAAGGCTGCAAATCAAGTTTTTGTCCTACCATCAAGTTTTTGTCTTACCACATTTCTCACCAGATTGGATGTGTTATCTTTGGGACTAAGTTTTTCTTTGCTTAGTCTGTGCCAAGGAGCAGCCTATTGTGTAAAAAACAAGAAATACCCTTTTCAGACACTGTGTAGTTATTGGGGAAGGTGCAGTTACAAAGTGGTATTGCTGCAGTTCCTAATTCCTAACTGGAGAACACTTCTGACAATCCTGATGATTTCTGTTTTAAGCTACGTGTTGTTACTCCTTTTGGCTCCAAGCTGTAGTGAGTAGGTTAAATGGGAGTAACTCTCAGGAGGTGACTGGGATCAGCAATGTTGTAGGTAATAAAAGAGAGAAATGGGCAGATGAAAACCCCTGTTTCTGGTCATTAATGTGATCTAGCACATAATCTAGCTGCTTTTAATTATTCATTATGTTGGAAAGGTTTACAGTAACAGACAAAAAGACAGTATCTCAGAGCATAGATTGTAACACCATTCTGAATTGTGAAAGTGTGCAGGAATTTGCTCTTTATTTTGCCTACTCGTGTTTCTCCACTTAATGAAGATTTTTTCCATAGTGTCCCAAATGTATCTTGTGTTACTCTTGTTATTCATTCATAATCAGTTGTATAAATTAATACCTGGCCAGTTCCCTGAAGGACTGCAGGCAAGAGCAGGAAATTTCTTTTGGGATGATTCTTGTTATGCCTTATGGACACCTAAAGTTACTCAAAAAAACCCAACAGACCAACATTCTTCTGGAAGTGGAGAGAGCCTTGTAGTGGCAATAACTGGACCTGTTCAAGGTTGACAGGGATGATTTCTGAAAATGCATTTTAGTTTTAAGACCAGCTACTTATTCTAAAACTGGAATGCTGTTTTACTGGTTGTCAATTTTATGTAAAATCTGAGATCCCATAGTGAAACTTGTCATACTTGAATGGGTTTTTACTTGGCAGGAAGGTTTGAATTCAGGTGGCTTCTGTTCCAGATGTAGATGCTATGTTCATGTCAGAGGTGCAATGCATTTGGAAAGGTTATGTTGTCAGAGTTTCGCTTAGCATTTGTGTGATGAAACTCTGGATGTTGCTGAGGTTTACCCTGGTTTTACATAAAATCATCTGATTAGATCTGCCAGGTTAAACTGTACAGTTTTGGTTATTGAACTCAGCAGTTCTTGTTCTCTATCAAAAAACTACTCTGTTCTGTTCCCTCCTTATGTCTTGTTCTGTAAATATGTCAGTAAAGCTGTGGACATAGTCTGTTAAATAGGGAAGGAGTGGTTTTCATGGCATCAGTCTATTTTCAGATATAGAATCATAGAATGGTTTGGGTTGGAAAGGACCCTAAAATCATACCATTCCAACCCTCTGTCATCCTTGTGGCCCTTCTCTGGCCTTGCTCCAACAGCTCTATAGAATCTTAAAATAGTTAGGGTTGGAAAGGGCCGTGAGATCACCCAAGTTCCAACTCCCTGCCATGGGCAGGGACACCTTGCACTAAACCAAGGCTTTAGAGCCCAAGGCTCTGTCCATCTTGGCCTTGAACACTGCCAGGGACGGAGCATTCACAACTTTCTTGGGTAACCCATTCCAGTGTCTCACCACCCTCACAGTAAAGAACTTCTTCCATATATCCCCTATTTAAGGAACCAGTTACTCCTTGTCCTGCCACTACAGTTCCTAATCCCATGGCCTTCTTAGGTTGAGGACACCAGAACTGTGCACTGTACTCCAAGTGATGTCTCACAAGAGCAGAGAGGCAGGATCACCTCCTTTGTCCTGCTGATCACGCTCCTTTTGATGCAGCCCAGGATACGGTTGGCTTTCTGGGCTGCAAGCGCACACTGAAGCTGGCTCATGTTCATTTTCTCATCAACCAACACCCCGCAGTCCTTCTCCGGTCTGCTCTGAATCACTTCTGGGCAACCTGTAGCTGTGAAAAATAGTGAGATAGAAATATGCAGATACTGGATAGGATGATAAGGATAATGATGAAGAGAAACCAGGCAGAGACTTGGAACATATCCTCAGGAGGTCTTGCAACAAGGATAGCCAGTCCAGCTTCCCAAACTTGCTTCTGAAAAGTGATTGGATGGAGAAACCATGCAGGGTTTCAGTTGCCTCTGTGGAATTGATGCTGATGGGATGGCTAGTCCTGCAGGTAGGCACCGTCTCCCTGCAGAACTGCTCTGCAACTCCAAGGTGTCTGTTATTCCAGTGGGGTGCTTGACTAGAAGTCAGTGTTTAGATGCAGCTCAAGATTATTCCTCACATCTGTGTACGTGCTTTGGCATGCACGACAAGATGCTGACTATAATCCTGTGTTAGTGATATTGCCAATCATTCCCCACAGCAACAGGCACTGATGACGTAACTAGGAGATTATGGCCTCTTAGATCTGACAGTAAAGAAAAGGATAGATTAATAGGGCAGATAGATGAGAATTGAAAAATGCTTGATTAAAACCTATGCCTTCCTCTAAATTTTATTGGCTCTTTCACAGAAGAGGTGACAGTAAACTGACAAGAAGTTCATATGAAATTGTTTTTTATTTATTTTTGCAAGTCTGGTCATGGAATATGTATATATGCGTGTGTGTGTGTGTATGTCTGTTGATCTCACTGCTTTCTCCTCCCCAAACAACCCTAACTATTCTGTGATTCTGTGACTTGCCTCTTTATTAGGACAAGCTTTCTTCTGTTTATTTGGTATATAAACAAATGCTCTATTTGGGGGCTGGGTGGTGAGGAATATGTAAGAATCACAGCACTCCACATTTAGGTGGGATGGAGGAGTAATCCATATGATTTCTTTCATGTAAACTGTATGTTCCAAGTTAACTAGACATCAGAACAGCTAAACTGAGGTTCCTCGCTATTTGCTGTGGAAATGATGTCCATTTATATATAGTATTGTAACTGTACAGATGGTGGGGTTTTTTTTACAGCTTTATAGTTATATGTATCCTTATGCATGTATCTCCCTTCAAATTCCTCTCTTATTTCCAGTCCAGTAGTTTAACCTGTTAATACTTCCTAAAATGTTGCAGATCAAGAAATGTATATTGTACATGTTGGTCTCTGGAAATTTAATCTGAACCCACTGAATCTGTGATGCATCTGCCAAACCTTGTGAATAACTCTGCTTCTCTATCCGTGTAATTGAGAGAAGGATTTGATAACCTATAGGGGTTTTTTTTAAGTTCTTGAGAGAGTAAGGTATCAGTTCTTACTGAAGGGAAATGGCCATCAGGTGCTTACTTTTCCTAATCTGATTTAAAAAAATTCTTAACCCACTATGAATATTAATACTTGGATAGGAAATAAGGGTGAATTTGTAATCCTCAGTAAAAGACTTGGTTCAAAACTTACCAATAAGAGGAGAAAAAAAGACTAACATACTTCAGTGCAATTTGGTAAAGTTTTGTGGACTTTAGTGGCACTGCAGTGGTTTATGCCCTCAGTTATTTGGCTTAGTGAGTTTAGTTTTAAAATGGAAGTATACTCCCTCTGAGGTTCTTCAGAAATCAAGATTATGTCAAGGAGAGGGGATGTACAAAGGGAGAAGGTGTTAAAAAATGAAAGCTTGTATTGGTATTTTTTAGACATTACAATTATCTGGCTACTCTTGGCTGGAAAAAAATGGAAAACACAACAAAGCGTTGAAAATTTTTTCTGTATGGGGCATGAGGTCCCAAAGAGTGGTCTACAGTTCTGGGGGGATTTTAGAAAAAGCACTGGTCTGGTCTTGTGACTAAAATGTAAAGTACAGCTAGTTTACTGCATACATGTTTCCCACCTTTTTTTTTTTTTTATGGCTTTCTGCATGTCAGTCATTGTGGTAATGTGATGCTGGTCTTCTGCTAAAAGGAATTGTACTGCCTGGGTTTGCCTCATCATTTGGTTTCTGTTACAGATTTCCACTCCGTGCATTACCATAGTGCTAATTTGGTCTTTCCATCCAATATGTAAATAGTTCAGTTAAACCATTTGAATGTCATTGTGCTTTCAGACATGACAAAGCCTGCTTCTTAAACTCCGTTATCAGTCAACCCTGTGCTAACTCCGCCTCCAAATCAATTGCGTGAAAGTAGTCGTCCAGCAATGGCTCTGTAGCGTGATCACTGGGATACATATGCTACTTATATATATAAAAGTATTAACTTACACAACTAAATCAACAGCATGTTTTTTAATCAGTTTAACCATGGGATTTTATTACCTATGTTTCTTCTTACTTAACTTTCTCATTGGTATTTGTTTTAGTTTCTTGCTGACTGGTTTCAAATTATTGATGTTTTCATGAATGTTTATTAGAATTTATTCTTGCCCTTTAAAGTTTTGCGTTTGTTGTTTTGGGGTGGGTTTTTTTTTGCATGTGCTTTACAAATGTACGTTAGGCTATTGAATTGTACTGGAATGGGTGCTTGTAGAGAAAGACTAGGCAAATTGACAAATTCATGTTCAGCAACAGCTTTTAGCAGAAATATGTTCCCCTTCCACATGGGGAGAACAAGCTGATTCCTTGTGTGTGATTCAGTCATACCTAAGAAAGCAAAACAGATCAGATCCTAGATTTGGAATGTCAAATCACAGGAAACAAAAATAACATGAAACCAACTGAATAGGCAATAAGCTTGTAAAAATTACAGGATGCAGGCAAGAAGTGTGAACTTCGTGATACGTCTTAGCTGTTCCAAGTTGTTCTCTCAGGTCTGTTTGCAAGAGGCTGTGTTGCGTGCCTTGTGGATTAGGGGGCTTAAGAGGCTCCAGGCTCTCTGGAGGTCTGTTATCTCAAGCAGGCAGCTCTGTCTGCTTTGTGTACCTGCATGAAACTCATCTGCTGTAATGGTCTGACCACATTAAAAAGGGTGCCAGTGGAGCAGGAGAGAAACATTGACTACAGCTGCACAGAGAGAAACATTGACTGTACAGCTGCACAGAGCAAAAAGGAAAGCAAACCAGAAAATGGGAATTGGGGACCACAGGGTAGAGGGACTCGGTATGCCCTTCTGTTTGTGGCTTGCCTTTAAAACTGTGTAGCCCTTAAAATTGTGATGATCTACATTGGTTTGCATATTCGCTTGTTACACTACATCTGCAGAACTGTAGGGGCAGTAGTGGGAAACTCCGCATTGCTCATGTCGTGTGATTATAAATAGTGGGCTCAGACTGTTAGCATTTTCAACATATTTTTTGATATTTATTTCCATGGAACTGCTAAGTGACTTTGAAGTAAAACTATTTTGATTTCTCCAAGCTGTGAGCATTGAACAGGTTAAAGCAGGAAACAAGCTAAAAGCTGTTTCCTTTGCCTGAAAATCCACTGATGCAGGATGAAATTAAAGGCTATAAATAGCTCCTGTCCCTTCAGCTTCATCATGCAAGCTTCGGCTGTGCGCAAGGATTAGAGGAAGACAGAATGGATTTCTGTGTGGCGTCAACAAGAGTCAAGGATTATGTCCACTGTGCACATTGTATTGTTCATTTCTCATGGGTCCTTGCAGGGATATTAAATCCCTTCTGATGCTCAAGGTGCAGGGAGCAGAGCTGGCTTTGATCAGGACGCATGCATTGCAAAGCGATTTTACACAGTAGCACTTGGCTTCCTGTGGGTCTGCAGGATCGAGCCGTGGCTTCGTTTCTGGACATTCAGACAACTCATCACAGATCCTAGCAGCAGGGCTGGGGCTAGTTTCAATGAAGTTCATTGCTACTGAACACATTTGGAAAATAACTTTTATGTTTGTTCCTTGTGTTGCCACTCCTTCATTCTGTCTCTTCTCTCGTGCAAATCCTGTGTTGCACGGAGTATTGTGCTGAAGTGGCTAGTGTCAGGGTCAGAAGGTTTCACAGTGCTAGCTGCAAATAGACCCTTGTGATATACGTAAGGCTTTTGAAGAAAAGATGCCATTTCTTTCCTTAGAGGAGCATTCAAGGTTGCTGTGACCTTAGCAGTGTAAAAAAAGTTACTGCATCTTTTCTCCCTCCTTCACTTGTCTCTTATGCCCATATTGTGTGTGTAACGATAAGACCTTTGTTTCAAGGAGGAGGGTTGTAGTAAATTTCTCTCTATTATTTACAAAAAAAAAAAAAAAAAAGAATTGTTGAGCAACTGTATTTATCCAAAAGGTAGACCGATAAATAAACAAATAACCAGATCCTTCTTGGAGCAGTTTGAGGCTTTTGCTCTTTCAGATTCCTGTCCTTCTGCAGATTCCTGCATCTTGCAGAATCTGTCTTTCACATTCTGTGAGATGCAGAAGCCCACTTGCTTCCAACTCCTGTAGGTTTAGATGAGGTTTGATAGTGCAAAGTATCTTTCAGAATTGGATCCTCAGCTGCATAAGTATTTAGAGTTGTATGATTACAAGTGCTGTTAATATCTCTGATCTATGTGTGGTAATTTCAATGGAGAGAAGGACAAGAGAGCAGTAACTTTGGACTGCCACCTTACTACTTTATGGATAGTAGCGAATGTCTTTGCTCTGAACATCTAAATAAAAAAATAGTGGTAGTAATTGTTACTAGCTGGTAACAAGATTTTTATCTGTTGTTTTTTCCATATCATAAATACACCTTAAGACTGCTGTGATTACAACTTTGTTATGGCAACACTGTAATTCTTCCACTAAAATGTCTTCTTTATGGCAGCATCAGGACTTGTTCCAGTACTCAAACCTCTCCCATAACCTCCCTAACAAGAAAAATGGTTAAGGATGTAGAACTTGCAGCAGTCATAGAAGGTATGCAAAGTTATTGTTTTAGATCAAAGAAAGCAAGTTTATTGTTAAGTCTTGTGGATATAGCTAGTATTACAGTGTGCATGTTTAAATTGCTGCTTTAACAGCTAAGAGCAGGAAAGATTGGTCCTTTTTTTCTGACCTTGTAGTCCTGCTGATCTGATGGAAACCGTATTTCCATCTTCTACTGTAGCACTGAGGAGAAGAGCATCAATCTTCTGGGAATTCAGTAGGTAGAAGGAAGGATCTTATTCTTTCATATACTTTGAACCCTAAACAGATGTGTGCTAAACATTGGACTGTGAACCCAACACTTTTGCCGAAGTGTGTTTTTTATGCTTATTTTTTCGTGTTGGAAACATGAGCACATTGCGTGGTGCTGGGACTTCCTTTGGAGGAACAGTGAATGTGAGTCTGATGAAGAGAGCACTCACTGACTGGTAGATGTCAAGGTCATTCAGTCAATTCCCTGATGCTTTTTTTTCCTTTTTTTTTTTTTTTTTTAATAAGGCACACCCATTATAGGTACATCCATTGTAACCGTGCAGTTATAAGTGCATATCAGTAATTGCTTTTTAAAACATTAGAATAAAGAACAAATAGGAAAACAAGGAATGCAGAATTAAGGTTGTATATCTTAGAAGAGCTGGAAAAGCTACTTATCTCTTCCTTGAATAAGTAATGAGAAAAGTTACAGGCTTTTACTACTGTGTTCACTTGTTCACTTTTAATGTCATCAAAGAACACTAAAACAAAATGCTTTGATTTGGATTCTGTGGTTACTATAGAGAAGTTGGGAAGGCTGCTGAATGCAGCTATTCTCCAGAGTCAGGCTGTGTTCCTTCTCCCATTGCCCTTGAAAATGGAACTGTACTAGGGTCCTGCTGACCTGCTCTCCCTGGTACAGTTTCTCATTGCAGTGCAGAGGAATTAAAATAGTAATCTAGCTAACAGCTTCAGTGCTTGGAGCAACCATCTGCTTGCCTTGTTGAGGCACTGCTCAAAGAGTCTCCAGTGATGAAGGTTCAAATCTCATTCTGTTCAGTCAAGGATAGCTGCTACTCAACCACTGGTTTGCCAGCTATGTAGAAAATCTTTAGTGGTCCAAACGTGCCTGCAGTTTGTACTTTGGAAGTTCTAGTGATCAGACCTTTTTTGAATATTTTAGTTGTAATATCTTTATTGATTACTAAAGCTAAACAACATTTTATCTCTGTGTTCCATGACAAAGGGAAGTTTATTTCTCCTCTCCAAAAGTTAGTGCAAATGGTCTAAGGGTGCCATGCAGCATACTGACTGCAACAGAAAAACAAGAACTACGTTATCACATGTAGACAGGAGGAAAGATAGGAGGGCAGGAATGATTTATTCCATTAGTTCTGACTTCTACCTATTTGATCTTTCCATATAATGTAATGCTGTAAACCAGGAATCCCAATGGAGTAAAGTAGTAAGTGCTTTAGCTGGAGGCATGTAAGAATATCAATTAAACATACGCTTGAAATCATCCATTGGGAAAGTAAGATTTAGTAGCTGCCATTGCAGAATGTTAACCTCCTTTCCCCTTCCTTGCCCTCACTTCTTTTCTGGGCTTCTCTTAGAAGCTCCAGCTCCTCACTCCATGAACTATTGCAATGCCAATTCTCAAAAAAAGACCCTTCAAGGGCTTGCTCTTTGGGGTGTTATTCTGCCTCAGTCTAGAGATTAGCTAGCCCATACTTCAACTGGTGTAGATCACTACCACCCCATTGACATCAGTCTTAAATCCTTTAAATTGTTTTACTACCAGAAGGTAAGGCAGTGACTATAAGTGTGACCACTCCCCATGGGGTGGGTGCCTGGTTGTGAGGGCTCTGTGGAACCCAGAACTCATAGTGTATCATGCCGTTCTGTGTATCTCTGATATAAGGATATGTTCCTGAACAGACAGATGGTATCGCCCACCAGGGGATTATCAGGTCCTTCCCTTGTTGAAGTAAAAATCTACATTCAGCACTTTCTGAGAAGAGGGAAGAAATGGTACAGCCAAACTCCTGAAGAGACTAGCCAGCTGCTGCCTTCCCGTTTTTGACCCTATTCTTGACATAGCTCTTTGTGGAACAACTAGTGCAAAATGGCATAATTTCTTACCAGCGAAACCTTAAAATATGGGTAGGATGTGGGTAAGGGCGTCGGAACTATTCAATTCCTAGACATCCATCCAGTCAGACAAGCATATGGAAAAGCACAAACGGTTCTCGGAGAGGGTAGGAAATATGGACCAGTGCCTGTAGGTCGATTTCTATGCCAAAAACCCAGTGTGAAATCAACAAGAGCAGGGATCCCGGTAGACAAAGCCACTGAATACTGCTTAGTATAGTATCTAGTAGAGGAAAAGACTTAAAATAGCTTGACTTACAATATAATGATATAAAGTTTGTCAGCTGAATCACAGAATCACAGAGTCCCAAGGGTTGGAAGGGACCTCAAGAGATCATCTGGTCCACCCCCCCTGCAAGAGCAGGGTAACCTAGAGTACATCACACAGGAACTTGTCCAGGCAGGCCTTGAACAGTCTTTGCTTCTTGAAAAACAACAGTCTTAATCTGATGGCTGTAGAAATTTGATGAGTGCCCAGTTTGTAGACTCTATAATCAGGATGATTTTGTGACCAGGAAGACTTGACAAATCCTGCAGTGCACCAGACTGTGCGTTTCGCAAGTTCGGGAATTGAAAATAAGAATAAAGAGAGCAATGCTTGTTTGTTGCTATTGTGTAGTGTTACTAGCTGTGTAAAGAGGTGGTAGGTTGAATATGATGGGCAAAGGCTGAGGAAATGACAGACTGAAGATACCAGTTGAAGCAACAGACATGTAGGCAACCTCAGTGTTTGCAGTTACTGAAGTTAGAAGTCTCTTCTAAGGTAGTTACATTTTGATATGCTTATTAAGAAAGCAGAGAAGGGGGAAGAACCTAGTGTGTGGTAACTAGCTGCACTGTTATCAAGCTGTTCTATGCAAGATGGAATGAAAGAAAGAAAGAGTTGAAAGATGCGGAGTAGTTGGAGGCTTGATAAGAAAGTGCGGATTAACTATTGTCAGATGTCAGGTATTTCTGGAACAGCAGTCACTGCATGGCTTGAATAAGATATCATTGAGGAAGAATATGTCAATCTAGACTACTGAAGGTAGAGGTGGAGGGGAAATGAAAAAAAAAATAGGAAAAACAGTCTTGCAGAAGGTAGGTATGGCTGTAACTGAAGCCACTGCTTCCATACGCTGCTGACCACTGCCTTTACAAGTTTCTCCAGAGAGTCTGAAGAGCATTGAGGTTTGAAGTTCTTCCAGATGAATCATGCAGATACTAAAAGTTGTAATCAAGAACTTTAGCATGTCAGCCATATTATGCTGCATGACTATTGACATAGCGCAATCAATTAACAGGGTAAGGAGAACATACTGTATGAGAAGCAAAACTAAAGAGCTTACTGAAGATATGAAATGGCTTTTGCCACAGGATTATTTTCTAGACATGATGTAATCCAAAAAGCTGTCCACTTGCTCATACTGGATTGGAGCATCTGAATCTTCAGCTGGCAGTTCTTTCTTCATGAAGCAAGCAAGAAGGTAAGATAGTGTTAGAAAAGGGACCATGTTAGATCATGTAATGTAGCTCTTAGTGGGACTGTTGACACTGTGGAACTATTTCCAGCAAAAGAAAAAAAGAAAAAAATTAGGAAGGAAAAAAATAAGGAGGGGGAGAGGGGGAAGGAAGGTTAAAAAAAAAGGGGGGGGGGAATTCTTAGGGGAAAAGAAAAACCAACAAAAATTCTTCACTGTGAGGGTATGAGGCACTGGAACAGGTTTCCCAGAGAAGTTGTGGATGCACCATCCCTATAAATGTTCAAGACCTGGCTGGACAGTGTTTTGAGCGACCACGTCTAGTGGAAAGTGTCCCTGTCCGTGGCAGGGGTTGGAACTGAATGAGCTTTAACATCCCTTCCAACCCAAACCAGTCTAAGATTCCGTGATAAAGTAGGGTAAAAGAAAATTAATCAGCCATTTTTTTGAAAATTTCAAACCTCAAAACTACAAACTCCTTCCTCCCCACCCTGTCCAGCTGGACAGATGATGTTAAAGGTGCTCCACTTTGCCTATGTAGAACTGACATGCTGGTAATTCTCCATATGCAAAGCTCGACTGTCAGGTGGAAAAAAAATTTCAGTTGGTTTGTTTACCAGCAGGCTAGTAGGCAAAAGTGGCCAGGATATTTACGTGTCATAAACTGATCACAACATGGCATAACTTGATCATAACCTGCAAGTGCCTGAAACAAGCATTGCCAAGCTAGATCGCAGACCAGGTTTTAGACTAGGGAAAGACTTGGAAGTTTCCTTAAAGCAAGGGGGTAGGCAGGCCAGCACTGAACATTGCGGTCTAGAAAACTCACTTCTAGATGAGTAGTTTTCATCTTTCCATTCAGTCCTTTATTTTAAAACATCATTAGCAAATAATTGGCAAGACTTAAAGCTTTATCATTAATTTTGCATTCTGTCAAATCAAAGCCTTTTCAGGCTGTTTTTTTTAAAGGGTATTGATAGGTTTACTCAATATTTATGATTGTTTTACAAGCTTTGAAGTGTGAAGAGTGGAAATGTTAATAGTGAGGAAGGTTACTTAATGATTATGTTGTAGAGGATGTCTTCTGCTGAGACTCCTTAAATCAGTCATTCATAATGTATACCTGTGCAGCAGTGCCCCACCATGAGACTGTTTTCTCTCTCTGTGATAGAGGGAAGATGTTACACAGGAATAAAATGTCTTGTAGCTCCCATTAGAGCTCTACTTTATGTTTTAAGCTGATATTTTAAGAAGCTTTGCCTTTTGTTCTCAGAGCCAAAGCTGGTCAGCACTCGCAAAGAGGGCAAGACCAAAGTGTTTTCTTGTCAGTCAATACAAGCCCCACATACAGCTTCTTTATTCATTTATACAGGAGATCGAGATTCTTTCACAGAATTACTGTTAGGGTTAAATTCTTGCTAGATATATGGACAATGTCTAGCTTAGTTCTCTTCCATGGAGAATAATTTTGTCTCCCTCTTTATCCCTTTGTAGACTATGTTATGTGAGGTGAAGCCACCCTGAGGCTAGGTTTCATAGGATTCCTTCCTTCATGACTTGTATTTCTGAAAAAGATTACCAACAATGCAGGATTCCAGAGAGGTCTTTGAATGTACTTCTCATTTCCTTAGTGGCCATCCATTTGCTCCTTGCATCTATGATTATGGAAAAGGAGATACAGTACATAATTTATTCTATGCTGTGCTGGCTGGTAGGAAGCAGGTGAGAGCTGCAGCTATGGATGGGATATGCACTCCCTGATCTACAGCTGATCCATTTCATTATTTATTTATTTATTTATTTATTTATTTATTTATTTATTTTTAATGCACGCACTGCGCTCCAAATCTCAAAGCTTGAAAGACATTTATGTATCTGTCACCCATGGAAAACAGTGAAAGAGTGAGTAAATATTATTTCATGTTTATCATGAGCATAATTATGCTAAAGATTGTAAAGCAGTCCATTACCATAGCAGTGGCAGGGAGGAGTCTGTATTTTTTAGAACTGTATAAGATCATTATCGTACCCTATTACACTGTTTCAGCCAGCTACTACCTCAGTTCATAAGGTACTGGAACAATAGACTGTCACAGGAGAGTTAAGGGATTGTTGACCTGTTATATGGTGACCTTTTACATTATTAAAAACATAATGTTTCCCATATTTTGTGGGCTTTACTGTTTGGGCGCAGAATGCAGGGGCCTTTTGGGAAAACAGTTTATCTGTATGTGTCCAGAAGACATTGTTATAAACAATGGAATGTATTCTTATGCTTGCTTTTGCTTCCTCAGTGCATGTCTGCTTTACGTACAATGTCTGTTTTGTTAGTTTTGTTTGATTTTTGTTGGGGTTTATTCAAATAGCACATTTACCACTGAGTTTTTGTGTATCTGGAGATGAGATTTCACCCACTTGAAGTCTAATTAAAGAGCCCATCGACACATTTAATGAAATAAGAGATTTTGGGCACAGTTTTTTGTGCAGAATTCCATGTTGGGAAGTCATATTTTTCTCTCTTAATTTCTTCTCCCCATCTTCTTAAGTGCCATGCCTTTCATTCTGTGTCTTAAGCAGTTTTGTACTATTGCCTCGTTTTAGTGAAGAGCTATCAATTTCACCGTAAAAGACACTACATTTGAATGCTAAAAAAAAAAAAAAGTTTTAAAAGTGCTTTGGGATTTGCTCAAATAGATCCCATATAAATATATGTTTTGTCTCTGTAGTGGTTTGCTTAACCACTTCTTCAATTTTGAAAACTTGTCCTGTTTCCAAGAAAAGGTGCCAGGTATGACTTCAGATCCTGCTGGATTTGAGATCTTTGTTCACTTACTAAGAATATGTTTATGTAGGTTTTAAATATTGCCGTGTCTGTCTTCTGGGGTTATAGGTATTGTGTTAGTCAGTTGCCAGTGGACAGCCAAATAATGTTCAGTATGAATGTGCTTGTTGTGCTTGCACATTAAGAATCATCGCTTTGCCTGTGGATTGTGAGCAGTGTGGTACAAGTATTCAGTACTCAAAAATCTGATCAGGTTGTATAATTTTAATTTGAGCCTTAAATCACTGTTCTAGGGTGGGATTTATCTTGCCTTACTAAACATTTTAATGGAAGTCTAGTTTAAGGTACTTGTGTAGGCTCCCATGAATAAAGAAAAACGTGGGAAGAATACACACTACCAGAAGAACTTAAAGGACCCTCTAAAAGAGAAGGGAAAATAAATCAGGAAAAAGAAAATCTTTTCTTTTACCCTCACATTTGTCCTGTATGTTTTGGTAATTGGAGACTGAGGTATTACTTCAAGCAATTCAGTGTAAGACATTTTTAATCAGCAGTGAAATTTTTAATGTGATTTGTGTTCCTCTAAAATCATTTATGTCCTTTCACTTTCCTCCTTTAGATTTCTGCAAATAAGATACTTACTGTACTCTTTCTGGGGACAAAACACAAGAGGATGAGGAACACAGAAGGGCAGAAATGCTTTTCTTTCATTTTTGTGAATGTAAAGGCCATAGCTCCATTTGGGAGCCAAAGACATGTTTCCTTTGCAGAGAAACTGTGCAACATCATATATTGTTTTCCCACTTTGCCTGTAATTGTTTCGAATTAAAAGGTAGATGCAGTCCTAAAGAGCTGGAGAAAGAAACTGGCAGGTAGGGCTGTCCAGAGGATGGGTCTGTTGTTTCATGTACAAGAGAAGGATCATCAGAGAATAGCTTCCTGCTGCAGCAGTTCTATTTACTGGTTTCTGTGCTGCATGTCCACAGATGTTTGAAACGCCTAAATCTTCATAGTTCAGGGCTTTCCTTTCTGCTTCCTGTCTCTAATCCATTCTGATCTTTTAGCTGGGGCAGAGACAGCAACGATCCTGTATTAAAGCTGTTTTGGAAAGAGTGTTTAGCATTTGCTGTCCTCTCTAAATTCATTAATTCAGGTGAACAGCAAGCAGAGGGAGAAGATGTCTTTGCCTGTGTTGCCATACTGTGATCTTTCTGTGCTGCAGAGCCTGAATGAGAAAACAAGGGAAAGAGGCAGCTGCGTTAGCCTGTTGTCACTGCCATCACTAATAGAACACGATGATTTCCATCTTTTCCCATCTGCCTATGGGAGGAGAGGCGCTGATAAGGCCTTGGGATTGGTTACAATCTACTGAAATCACAAAGCAGATGGATATTGAGCAGATAAGCGTTAATCTGTCCTGGGAGAGGATTAATCGGGTGAAAGATGGCAATCTATGTGTGCATGTGCATGCGGGTGTGTGGGGAAGGGGGTGGGGGTGGGAATGGTGGGCAGCTGGTGCTGCTGTCATCTCTTTTGGTCCTGCTTTTGTCTTGCCTGTGTTCCATGATGGCAAATAAGGTCTGTTTCCTACAGAATACTTCTCTAATTTTCACTCATCTTTGACTTCAAAAGCTGGGGGAGAGGGGGGGTGGGGGGTGTCTTATGTTTTTTTTTAAACAAGCTAAGTCATCTTTTTCAACTCTTTAGCTTTATAGCTCAGCTTTTCTTTCTTCTTATTGCTGAAATAAATGCTGTAGCATTTGATTGTCCACTTGTTCTTTTTTAGCCAACATACTGTTTCCTTAGAGTTTGCAATCATGGTCTTTTCCCCAAAACACATTCAGTGGTTACGTGACGTTTGATCATATTATCTTTCTGACGTCTGAAGCATTTTATCTGAGAATCTCTAAACGTTTTACAGGCATTAGTTAATTAATCCTCACAACATCCCAGAGAGGTTAGATAAGCATTAGAGACCTGGTGTGTCCTGTCCCCCCCTAGCATTTGAATACCTGTAGCACCCATTGCCTGAATTTGGAGTTACAGTGCTAAGCACTTCGGAAATCTAGACCTTATATCCACCATTGGTGAGTATGCTGTGACACAAAGCAGTGGGATCAAAACTGGAGATAAAAGTGTGTCAGTGACAAAGATGGGAATAAACCAATGAATCCATCCTTTTTCTCCTTAATCTCCCTTTTTTCACCACAAAATACAGTGCTTTTCTGATGCTGCACATTGAATGCTATTCTCTTGTTTCCCTCTGAAATACAGCTGTCTTTTTCTGCCTTCCAGCTGTAATTCACATGGTTCTGTTTTGTTCATATCCCTCTCTGTCTGTCTGTCTGTCTCTCTTCTAATTTGCTTTTCACTGTAGAAGAATATGCAGTACTGCCAGTGTCCTCCCACAGCTATCTTCTGATATGCCTGTTCTTTTCACTGGCTTGGTTGCCAGCATGTATGAAAGACCTGGAAGCCTTGTATAAAGCTGGAAGATGATAAAACTACTGGGGTTAGGTGGAGTGCATAAAGGCAAATTCTGCCCTGCTGTTCTGCCTTGGGATTAGCTCTGAGTGTCTTCACTGACTTTACTGGTGAGTGGTTGAACAGCATGATGTAGCTTATATATGAGAGGTATAATTGTATGCCATGGCCAGATATTGAGGCCCTAACTTGGAGTCTTATGTGCTCTGAACATTTATTTCGTATGTAAATGAGCTCAATCACAAAGTTGTACAATAAGAGCTTTTTGTAGATTTTAACCTCAAACATGTTACCTATTTGTATGGCAGTAGCATGATAAATGAACACTATCTTTGGTAAATTACATATGCATTAAGGGCTGATTTAATTCATCAGGCCTGCACACAAAGATCCCTGAGAAACTGGAACAGAGGATATCTAAAACCAATTTACTTTGGGTGGATTGGAGCACACCAAGCAGTGTGCAGTATCTGGTCAGTATTGGTTTTTCCTTCTTACTCCCTTGAAGGTGAATATTCAAGGTAGTTTTTCAAAGCAAAATACAGAGGTGTTACTGGCGTTAGCCTGGGGTGGGTGGCACTTCTTACTGGTTCTATGGCTAGGTGAGTGCTGAGGAGCACTCTGCCACATACCCTGGGAACATCACTGATGTCCTGGGAGCAGTAGAATTCTTCCCACTGTAAACTGGGTAGGAGTTGTCTTGCCCTGTGTCAGCTGTCTCAAGCCTTCTTCTTCTAGAAGTTAGCCCAAAGAGTAAGCAATATTTTATTTTTTGAGTATTAATTCAGGTCCTATTTAGTATTAATCACCAATATTTATGGGAATTCAGGTGAAAGTTTTCATTTTGTTTTGTTTTTATAATAACCAAGTTGCTGTGGTTAGGACAGGCTTGTTGGCTGTCTTTGTTTTTGTCTTCCTGGAAACTTGTCAAAGGCATGAGAAAAGAGGCAGAGACTCAGACAATCGTGAACTAGGAATAAGATACAGATTGATTTGGTTTTAGAATTGTAAGATCATAGAATAGTTAGGGTTGGTAAGGACCTGAAGATCATCAAGTTCCGATCCCTCTGCCATGGGCAGGGACACCTCGCTCTAAACCATATCACCCAAGGCCTCATCCAACCTGGCCTTTAACACTGCTAGGGATGGAGCATTCACAACCTCCCTGGACAACCCATTCCAGTGCCTCACCACCCTCACAGTAAAGAGTTTCTTCCTTATATCTAACCTAAGCTTCCCCTGTTTAAGTTTTAACCCATTACCCCTTGTCCTATCACTACAGTCCATAATGAAGAGTCCCTCCCCAGCATCCTTTTCTATTTTACAGGTATGAAATTTTATCAATGGTACAAATTGCTAAGGAGTAATTTCCCTCTCTACGTGAAGACTGGATACCTTTTAAATTGTGTGGCCTGTAGTCTTGACCACAGCTTGCAGGCTTGTTGGGCAGGAGACTGAACAGGGTAGTTAGAATGGTTCTTTTTGGCCTCAAATCTCTTACCTGAACAGCAAGAGATCAGGGGTCTCCAAACTGGAGATGTTGTTTTGAGTTACTTAATGGTCTTTTTACCACATATTGGGTCAGGGAATGCATTATTCTGTCTTTACTCTTCCTGTAATTTGTAATCCTTAACTGAGTTTGTAGAAATTATTTTCTCCACCCTATTTTGTGCTTCTGAGTGTCCTCATATTGTTTTACAAGTTTCCAGTGGTCAAACAGTTTGCCAGAGTTTGCTGTGACACATGGAGTAGAAAAAGAAAATGAAAACCTTCTGAGACATCAAGTTATTAAAGCTAAGGAGAAATACTGATAAAATTAATTGCCACCAGCGTGAACTGAAGTATAAATATTTGTTAACTTGCTCTCAGACATGGATTATTTTCTTTCCTAAAAAAATTACAGACTATTTAATTTTTTGTCCATCCCATCGTGATTTTTATGAGGATTTTCTTTACTCTCTTTACTGTTTTGTTCTGCATCCGTTCAGTCACCTTTAGCAAGAGCTTTTTCTATCTCGTTAGAATTTCCTTGGTTTAGAGTTCTTAAATAGTTATTTTACAAAAGCTAGTGTTTCTCACTGGTAAGAGGACAGAGCAAGGTTGGATTCTATCAACAAAGGTATAATATATGATGTTCATTAGAGATCTGTCTCATAAAGGGCTGGATCCAGGGCTGCAGTGGTCAAAGAAAGAGGAGAATTCTGTTGATTCCTGTGGCTTAGGATGAAATGCAAAATAGTGTTCTACTAATTTTCCTCTTAAACAATCATCCACCTTCTTTTTCAGACCCAGAGTGAAGGCTCTCTTGTCAAGGCAAGGCTCAGCTGAGTATGTTTCACATAATAGAGTAAAATAAAAAAATCATAATCGGCAACGGATATTCCGTTTATAATTTGTTCAACAAGTTTGCCAGAGACAGAATTTCTGTTCTAGATGAGAATGCATGAGTATATCCAGTGGACTTAAATTTAAAACTTTTTTTCATATAGTTTAATGAAACTCATGACAGAATCAAAGGAAGCAAAAACAGAATGAAAATTGGAAATATGCATTTGCTCCTTCCTCCCCCCCCCCTTTTTTTTTTCTGGTGAAATTAAACTCTGAATGTTCTGGTTAATCAATTCAGTCTGCTGAAGTGCAGCTGACTGGTGGTAATGAAAGTAGCAGCCATATCACTTCTTGCACTGTTGTACTTCCCTTCTCACAGTGGAATTTGCCCTTAAATCAGGCAGGTAAAAATGAACCCTATGGAGGAAAGTGTTATATTTGGTTATATTGTACAGATTTAGTCCAGACTCTTGGATTCTGTAATCTGCAATGTCTTAGATGAGAGGAAGGAGGGCTGCTTAATTATGTTTACATGACTTTACAAAAGTAGACACAGTTATGAATTAAGTTAGTGCTTCTCACTGTATTTTGACGGGGTATATGTAGTGTACAAAAATATCTAGACACCACGGGTATGGCATTAGAGCTCTCAGTGTACAAATAAATGTTTCATTTCATCTCATTTGATAAAATTGAAACCTTTTTGGCTGTGCTGGGATCAGTCAAGAAACTGAAATATAGATGCTGTCCCTATTTGCATGAAATGTTTTAATTACTTAACTTAGAGAGATGATCACACTGGGAAATACTTAATATGATGTGCCAAATCCTTAGCAAATAGAAATTGACATAGCTCCATTGAATTTTCCAGCCAAGGATTAGAGCTGATTGAAAAACAGGAAATGACAATGAAAAAATCAGCCAGCTGAAACATCTACTTTGATTTAGCTCCATTTGTTCCCAAAGTTTTTATTTTTTTTTTTTCTTGGTTCTTTACTTCTGATATATTCTCTTCTGCTCTGTGGCAGACTTGTCACTTTTTTTTTTTCTTCTTCTTTAGGTTTGCTTTTCTATTTTTGCTGGTATAAAAGAGAATATGAAGTAACAGAGTATATCTATGACCAATATCATGAGGAAAAACTCTACGTGGAATTTTCCATTCCATGAAAGTGGCAGATTCCTTTTGTTGCAGTTTTTTCAGAATGAATGTATTTTTTCTTGTGAACTTGCCAGCAAATCTGTTGAGTGCACATGTTGACAGAATACCTTAAAGAGGTACATTTATCAGTTTAACTTCTTTACACTCATTTTTCTGGCCCTTCAGGTAGACATGCTCCTTGGATCACACTTCAATCCATTCTCATTAAGAGTGGGATAGGAAACTTGACCTATGGCCACTCTTGGGCCTAGGAGTCTTCTTCCCTGAAAAGAGTACAAAATCCAGACTTAGAGGAGATTTCACTTCTCCTTCCCCCTTCATTTATTAATGTAATTGTTTCTGGTTTTCTGCCTTCTCACTGCTAGAAATGTCATGTTCAGTTATCAGCATGCTCATTTGGAGAAATTTATTAAAAGTGACATAGAGTTTCTGACATACTGGTGGCAGAAGAGTAAAAATAATTTCATGGCTCGCTTGGTAAAATGCTGTTTTTTGAACTGGTGGATTTAGTAACTGTTATCTGTTTAAGAAAATTGTTGCCCAAAAGTGACAGTGTATTTTGTGTGAAAGTATCAATTAATGGATACAGAATGGGGAAGATGGTTGAACTGAGTAACGTTTCATAAGATGATTTAAAGCAAGTGGGAGTTTTCTTGTATTGATGGAACCACACTGCACCTTGTTGATTTATGTTTTATACCTTAACTAGTAGGAAATTACTGACAGGCTTTCCTGTATATGTGACTTCTGCTTTGTCCCTGTGCTGCATTTCACATATGCAGCTGCAGTGAGAGAGCCAGGTAGCTGCTGAAATGCATTATTTAAGGGGGCTCGCTGTCCCTACTTTCTAGGTTATTTATCTCAGTCAGGTAGGCAATCTAGTTGACTGTAGTTGGCTTTTCTTTCAAAACAGAAATTCTCAGTTCATAAATTAGTCCAAGTCCTTTATTGCTTTATGCAAGTGAAAATTGAGACTAAAAGCCTAAATTTATTTGCTTGAAAGCATCTACTCAAAAATGTTGTGAGGGGAATGGGGAAAAGGCCTAAATGCATAACGGCTTAAAAAAATAGTGGAAAAATTGGAAGAATCTTTTTCAAAAGTATACATTATTGTTTGAGTGCAGCCTGTTTTCCAGTATTTGCCATAAATCTTCTCGTAGTGAATGAAGTTCATATCTGTAAGTGCGGGAAGGTGTTTGGTACTGTACGATTCCGCTAGAACATTTCCATAATGCTTCTCAAGCTGAAGAGTCTAACCTCTATCCATATTACTGTTATTATGTAAGATGCCATGTTACCAAGTAAGGCAAAGCACTAATTACAAAATTCCTATTAGCTCTACCCAAGGTTTTAAGAGGAAAAAAAGAACCAGGGTAAATAGTAGGAGAGACATTAAAAAGGTAGCTTGAATTCCCTGTGGTAACATTAGGCCATGACACTTGAGAGAAACACAAATGAACAAAACCCAGTCAGGATTCCAGCTTTTTAATAAAATACATGTCTGGAATCTGTGATGTCTGTTGTACAGAATGCCTCTCCCAGTGCAAGCACTGGATTTCAGGTCCACTGCTGAAGTGCTGTCTGGCCATTTACTCTGTGTTCCTAAGAGGGGGTAAGTTTTGGTGAAGATGCAGAAAAAAAAATCTATTCTTCACTGCAGATCCTGCCTTAAGGGACTGATTAGGGCAGTGGCAAGGAGGTAGAGGAGGGGAATTCTGCTGCTGTTGAGCTGGAGAGAGCAGGCCTGTTGAGATTTCACTGGAGTGCCGGGAAGCATGGCTTTAGCTGAGTGGTGCGTGAGGGCTGTGTATGCTTATGTGCAAGTCTGGACCCTTCAGCCAGGACTCATTCCTCTCAAGATGCAGCAGCACAGTGAACTGGGGGGAGTGAAGCTTCATAGCTACGAAGCTGTCTGTAGCTGCCATGGCTGACCTGGTAGCTGCTGCTGTGAACAGCTGTTTTCCCAGCTGCCCTGAAAGCAGAAAAGTCATACTTAGTTCAGGGAAAATTTGTGATGTGTTTGTGTGTTTGGAGGAATAAATGAGAACAAAATTGTAAAAAAAAAAAAAAAAAGAAATTGGCATTTTTCTGACACTATTTTATACTTAAGTGCAATTTACTTTTCTCTTCTGTTATTCTTAGAATTTGTGCAGTCCCGAATGTATTGAATCACCGGCCTGAGGATTGGGAGAATGGTTCATGATGATTTGGGAGGTGCCTTTCAGTCCATGAAAAGACAGTTTAAAACATCAAATTTTTGCACAGGCAGGTTTTCAGGGTTTGTAAAAGTACAAATAATAACAGTGGAGGGAAAGAACAGGTTGCAAAATCTTACTATGAATATTTTGGAAATGTATTTCTTTTAAATACATAGTATAAGTAAATTAAAGCAAATACTTTGCATCAACATTTTACGTTTTAAAGATGGTTTCTATTTATGGTATCCAGACTTGTAAAGTGATAAATAATCATGTTTCTCTGTAGCTAATGGCCAGAGCATTAGGGTTTTCTTCTAGGTTGAGATGAAGGGAGAAATAGTGATGCAACAGAGAAGTGCAGATGAAAAGTTGAGAAATTCTGATCTCCACGGGTTTGAATGAGGAATGGTGAGAACATTGTTTTAGGTACTGAATGTGATTCGTATCTTAACAGCCATTCTGCTGTACCAAAAAGGAGATAAAAATGTAAAAGCTGTCGTAAGGAGGGTGCTTGGAGGACTAGTATGCCAACTTGTGTTCTGGCAAAATAAGTAGGCTACACAGCTATGTGCTGCATTGGCAAAAACTGTAAAATCAAATAAATAAATCTGGTTCATGTATGTGTATGTCAGGCAGAATAGCAGCGCAAGCTGGTTCCTAGCTGATTCCTAGCTGAGCTGCCTTTTCAATGTCTGTAAATGTATGGTCCCAGCCTGCTTATCGGTGGCTTAGTCTTCGCATTATGTGCTGGCAGTTGAAAGACTAAGGAAGAACAAAAGAGAATGTAATAAATATGTTGAGGTGCAGTAATAGCAGCATTAATGTTTCGCGGATCTTCTCCATCTTGTGATACTGTAGATGTTTTCAAGAACAACCGTAGGGCCTGATATAAGGTGTATCTAATTACATGTTTCTAAGCCATGATAGAGGCTGTGTGTGTAAGATCTGCCATTGATCTGCCCAAGCAGTGGTGCATGAATGCAAGCATTTACATGGGCTGTCTTCTGCATTTATAGTTGGCCATTTTGGCTGAAAAGTTACTATTTCTTTTAGAAATATTTCCAAGGGAATGTATACTGCACATGTATGGTGCGTAATCAGCTCTTTTTTTCCCCTCAAGTTATACAGCTTTTACTGCAACTGTTTACTGTTTTATGAAGTGATAGGGCCAGCAAAGCTGATTTCCTTGGAAGTGAAGTTAGCTCAGGTAGAACCAAGCCGAAGGGGAGTGTTATACTCAATCTGTATTATAGGTGTAGAAAAACCTGAACATCAGGGTTTATTGGGTTGTACTTTGTGTATTCCTGTCTGCAAGACAAAGTGTTTTAAATATTGTTATGCTTTTCTGGTGGTAAAGGCAGGAGACGATCTGAGGAGAGTGGAGGTGTGAAAGGCTGATAACTTGCTGAAGTCACCTAGAAACCTAATGACAGAATCACAAGAAGAATGCAGATCCCATGAAACCCAGCCTGTGCTTAATGTAATTTATTTTCATTGCTCAGAGTATACTCTAACTTAAATAGCAACTGGAGGAGGAAATACACTCTCCCATTTAGTCTCAGTTTATAGTCTGACACATAGTGTACCACATCTAGCACTGTCTGCTGTTATTTAATATTTGATCCTTTTTTTGGTATATATGTGGCCTTTCAGAATCTTTCAGGATGGAAATAGATTTGGACTTGGTCCTCATTTCACCTACATCTATACAAACCTGAATAATTTCCGCCTGTATCTTGTTCTTCCCAAAAGACTTTTTCTCTGATTTGGAGAGATGTTCCCAGAAGAAACAGCAAGGAATGCAAAGCATGTTGGTAGTTGTGATAGATATTGCATACCCAGGACAGTGTTTCTGGAGAAGTCCTTCAGCAATTCCAAGCCTCTTTTAACATAATAAAGTTGACAATAATTAATAGTGTCCATGGCATCTGATTCCTTGGAATCGTTGAATCATTAGATTTTACACTTACCACCCTGTGAGATGGGAAGCCATTATCTGCATTACACAAAGAAAAAAAACCTAGAAGATGTAATAAATTAAGCAACTTGTTCAAAGTCACGCAGAGAATAATTAACTGAAGAGGGCTTGACCCAAGGTGTCCTGAACCCTAACCCACTGTCTCATTTACTAAGCCATCCTTCATAGCAGTTCATTGTCTAATGTCATACAGGGCTTTGCCTTGAGGGCTTATGAGCTCTAGCCTTTTTGTAAGGAAGCTATTCCAGTAAAAAGATTATTTTTCTTGGATGATTCTGCTTTTTCAGTGTTTTTTTCTTCTGGACATGTGAAATATCTTGGAGTTAATACATTTATGTAAGAAGTGTATGAGAGGAATGCATGAACACATGTAAACATCAGCCCTTAGGAAATGAGTAAGTGCTCCACACCTTGCTGAGAGTAATTTAAAATAATGTTGCCCTCACTATAATTTATCTCATTGTTCCAATGAAGCAGACTAGCATGGGGTCATATTAATAATTTAAACAGACTTACCCCTCAGCCTTCTTCCTCTTCAATAGAAGGATTAGCACTTAGCAGAACATTATTGTTTTAGCTTTTGAGGACTTTAATTGGTGTTTCAAAAAGTATGACCTCGTTCACTCACAGAGCATTTTTCATTCATTTTGTCATAAATTGCCTAGAGTTCAGGTTAGCTTATTTTTAAGGATCTTCCCCCCTCACAAAAAAAAAAAAATGTAAGTAGTTTGGTGTATAAAGGAATTGGAAGATTTTTGTGTTGTCATCTCCCCCATTATTCATTTGGGTCCAAAGCCAGTGGAAATAGCTTAGGGTATTCCTATAGTTTTGTGCAGAATTGAATTTCTCAACACCTACAGACACAAGGGTTAAAGTCGCATAATCTCTGCTTTGCTTCAGCCCTTCCTGGCACCCTTGTTCCACTCCTGCCTGTTGCCTTTCTGTAGCTTCACTGCACTATCTGAATGGGACTTTTGTCATTTGTCCTATTCCATGCATCTCTTGAGCAGAAAAAAAAAATAAAAATTGATAATTCCATACAGTATTATGACAATAATAAAATATTTTAAATCACATCTTGTAAAGGACAAATAAAACTTGAACAAAGATTCACAGGTTTGAAAACGCAGAACTCAGTTATGTGAACTAGTATCTCTTCGATGATTTCAGGCTTGCTATCAGTGGACATACATTAATTTTAACTAGCATTTCAATGTTGATTTAATTTTGTAGAGTAGGACATCCTTATTATATCTTGAAGTTGCCTATCATATGAAAATTCAGTGATGCTGGTGGATGTCTTTCATCTGATGTTTGCAAAGCAACAGTTTAGGTACTCTTGACCTCTACTGTTCTGCTCCTCAACTCTAACCCCAGTCTTGAATTTATAGGAAAAAAAAAAACATTTTGGTGCCTAAAAACTGGGGTAAGAATATGTAAATTGTTTTGCATTAGTCCTCAGCTTATTGTCTTAGGGAAATTTTCAGCACTTTCCATCCTGGTATCATAACCTGTTCCTAGCTTTAGCTGTCAGTATAAGCTGGGTACCAACTAATGCTCTGATATTCAAAATATGATATACAAATTACACCTAGGTACCTTTGAAAATACAACAAAAATTCCAGGTTTTGTACCCAACCATAGCGAACCTTAATAATAGGTGTGAGTATAAGCCAGATACAGCCTGATCATCCCAAATTAATGGTGAAGTGTAAAAAAAGTTTTTTTTGACATCTGTTTTTATCTTTCTTCTGAGAACCAGGGAAAATTTAATAATAATTCACACACAGCAGTACCCAGTTCCAAACCTTACTTGTGAATTTTTGAACATAAATTCAAATTGCTATAGCTGACCCAAATTTGTTATTCAAATCTGCTGATGTTGGCTCGCCACTTATTTTGTATTGTGCAAAGGGAAAGAATCACTTCAGCTTTGTAGCTCCTATTTTCCAAAATTGTAATGCTAACCTCTAGTATGACATTAGTAGTTGGTGCTACCGGAAAATTATTAACAGGGCATTCAGGGTCAAAATACCTACTTATAATTTCTATCTGCTGCCCCTTGTAAAGCTGAGCAGCCCCTGTGCCCTGAGATCCTAAGTCCCAGAAGCTACTGAAATCTACCTGTGCTTGTACTTGGTGTACTGTCAAAACCCTGAAACAACTTGTTGGTTGAATCTTGGGGTTTTCCCTACCATCCTAAGTACTAAGAGTTTGCAGTTGTGCCAGTTTTCAGCTGACAAAACTGATTGACTTGTACCATAGCTTCCTAGATTAGGAAGCAGTTTGCCATAATGTATATGAAGCTGAAGTACTGATCTGTGGGTCTCTTTTGTTTGGTGTAGTCTCATGGTGTTGCTTTTTTGTTTGTTTGATTGGTTTGTTTTTCATTTTTATTTGGGTTTTTTTTGTTTTGTTTTAGAATATTTATGCAAGTTACTGAATCAGTAAGCAGAGGCCACTACAACCCAATAAGTACTATTCTTTATTTGCTCTAAAATAAATTATTTAAACAGTAAAAACCTCTTTAGTGCATGTATCTTGCCTACACAGGTGGCATTAAGAATGAACCCCTGGGAAGCAGCCCTGGGTTCCTTTCCAATAGTTGGATATAAGATGTGAGGAAGCCTGGAGTAATGATGTTAGCTCTCTTCCTCTGCTTACCAGCTCAATTTTTGCATGTTCTCTCTGTCTTATACCTTGATACCTCATTGTCTCAGGATTTCTTTCTCTCCCCTCTCCAATTTACCCGTTTTTTTTTTCCTTCCATCAAATACCACTGTAATCTCTATTTCACTTATTTCTGCCCTTGTTTGACTGTTCTTACCTTTTCTTTCTACATCCCACCTTCCAAAGAGCTTGATACAGGAAGGCATAAATGAAGTGAATCTGTGAGCCCTTCCAAAAGATGCTGCTGCTGGCAGGGATTTGAACTCCTAAAGAAGGGAATGCCTTTTGTTGAGACTTAGGGAGAGAGCTATTAGGTGCAAGGACACAGGGATGGAAGAGGGAGCTCTCTGCCTGGTGTGGAGAGGCTGGGGAGGTCTAAGTTTAGGACAGAGGTGAGGTGAAATCAAGCTGACCAGTCTGTCCTGTGCATCAAGCGGGCTCAGGGAAGTGCTGATTATATACATGAAATGGGATCTTGCTTTAATTCTCAGCCATGGTTTACTTAGGTGAAGCTTAAGCAAAATCCTTTCGGACAGTATAGGAGTCCTCTCTTTGTTGGGAGTGTCCTTGGATGAGATTTATCGTAGGATGGCCTTGGATTCTGGTGGCATTTTAGTGTTTAAAATTTTGTGGTCCTTTTTAAGAGAGGAGGAAGCCTCAGATTTTGAAATTTATCTAGTAAATTAGGTTGATTGAGGTCAGCAGTGGCTTAGAATACCTGTCATCAAAGAAAACAGCTTTGGGAGTGAGGTCACTGCATCAAAAGGCAGCAGATTTACACAGATTCTGTGTGACAATCTGATACAGGAATCGCAGTACTTTAAACGACAGGTCAAGCCTAGGCACTGTCTAGTGGGAATCAAAAGATAGTGTAACTTTGCTGCTGAGTTACTAACTTCACTGTCCAAAGAGAATCTGTTCTGCCTGGTTGGACTCTGTCCTTCAGTTTCCTGCTTGTAGTAGCCTTTGATCCCAGTTTTTCAATGACCATGTTGTATTGCGGAACAGTTAAATAATTGCCATGCTCCAGTGATGGGAGCGCTTTGTTGTCTAGCGAATTGTGTACGTGGTAGCTGATAAACCAATATGTTAATCTTGTTAATGCTTGTGTGAATCCAGTAATTTTTCCAGTGTTGCATTGTCTGATGGTAACAGGATTGTAGGGGTGACCCACGTCCGCAGCTTGGAGTGAACTTTATCATATTTTCAAATAGTAGCTGCTATGATTAATTAAGGATCTGTTTTCCAAGAAATTGTAATGTAACTGTGTTTCTCCTTAGGTTGCAGGTTTTGTGATGCATTAGGTTTTCTGCAATAATAGCTAGAAACGAAAGCCTAAGCACAAAGCCTTAACTGGAATCAAGAACAGGATCAGTTTTGCTAGCAACTCAGCAGGGGAGCTTACAGCATCCTCAATAATAGCAGCAATAATAATTCTTTATGCTTACATTCACATTTTTATCTGCAGTTTTTGAAGAGTTTTATAAAGATGCTACTTTCTCCAGATTCCAAATAGTAGAGCTGAAAGTTTAAATCCTGGAGGTAAGAGTGACTAAACTAGAGAGACCTTGGGGGCAAAAGGTACTATGAAAAATACTGCCTTCTGGCACTTTGTTTCCCCCACCTCATAAAACATTCCGTTAGTCTACTCCAGTCTAACTATGTTTTCTCTCCACACTTAAGTGTGTGTCACAGCTGGTCTAAGATGGTGTAATTTCTCTGAAGTTGGTGGGTTTGCCTCTGCCACTTATCACTTGCCTGTGTTTTGCAGTTATCTTTCTTCAGGGCAATTTCCATTTCATTTGTGTGTTTATTTTGGCACCATTTTTTTTCTTGCTTTCTGCTAGTGCTGTTTCAACAGCTTGTAAAGATGGATTTTGTTTATATTAAAGAATCCCTCAAGGTTGGCTTTAGAGGGAGGGAACCTGTAGGCACTCTGCCTTTGAATTGCTCTGTGCAACCATCTCACAGGGGAGACATGGCCCCATTTCCTTTTCCTTCCCTCTGCAGGCTCCAGCAGAAAGGCTCCCATTTGTGTTTCCCTGTCTCATGTCTGTGTGCTTTGTTCCTAGTGCAGATGCAGATGGTGAGTTAATACTGACAGACTTTGCAAACATCTTCAGGTTTCACATGGCTTTGAATGCTAATGAAAGGTTTGCTGTTTCATTTCCAAGTCTTGCAAGTAAACGGTTCTGCTGTTGATGCATTCAGAGGAGGAAGTTGCTAATTATGTCTTCTGTCTCCCCTCTCCCCTTTGGTACCTGGTTCTCCCTCCTGGTTAGGTGGTGTTGACATAGCAACCAACTGTTTATTTGCTTGAGGATGTATTCGTACATGCGTGTTTAGGGGGTGGAGATGTATAAACAGAAACTCTGTGAGATGTCAGGGAGCTGGAAATCTATCCACAAGCACTGTCAGTAAGGTTTTTGGATGAAACACTGTGGAGGTCTATTGCAGGTGCCTCTTGGTTTATTGCACTTTGATCTATCCTTGGATCCTTGAATGTGGTATCACAGGAGGAATTATCTTGGATTGGTTTTATCTGGGGTCTCTTTGAGTTGACTGAGAGCCTCCAGCCTTTCACAGATTATAAGTGCCTACTTTGCCCTAAATATTCCTGCATTGTCAAGTCATTGTAGAATCACAGGAACAGGAAAGTAGTTTTCTGTGACAGTGTGGCATTTCCCTTAGAGAGAAAAGTGCTCTCTTTTTTTTGTAGCAGGCCTTGCTGGTTGTTGCAGCTTTTACATAATTGCTTTAGCATACTCCAAAATTCAGGATATTATAGTAACAATCTTGGCTACCCTTACTGCTTAATCTTTTCATTAAGCTGTGACAGCCAGTAATGAAGAATGAAATAGGAACCTGTCCCCTCTGTGTCCCCATGTAATCTTTGATCTAGAAAGAGGTCACACAACAAACCCTTAATTCTTTAATTTCCAGTTCCCTGAAAGATGGATTTGGGGGAATTTAATTTGCCTCCTATTGTCTCTTTGCCACCTTATCTTCACACGTCTTGCAGGAAGTTGTTAGGCTGCCCAGATTTTCATACTGGAACGTTGCCAGTCGTATGAATAGCCTTTGTATCTTTGCAGCCAAGAGGATTTTGAGAAAAGAAGGTAAATATTCCAAGACTGTTTGATATATGGACAAGTTATGCAGTGCCGTGGCAGTAGAAGCATGTACTGAGCTACTTCCAGGAGCTCGTTAAAGCTGTTCCAGTGAGACAAGGGGTCTTCTAATATCCTGCTGACATTAGAAATGTGCTTCAGCACTTCACACAGAGAGTTCCTAAATATACTCAGAACAATTACTTTAATAGTAATGCTTTTATGTAGCAACTGTAAAAGGTAGTTCTCAAAGCATTCAGTATGGAAAGCAAACACTGTTAATTCTGTTCTGCAGACAGGGGAACTGAATTATGGAGGAACAGTGAGGTGAATTACAATGATGATGCATCAGGCCACTGTCACAAGCATGAATAAAGCTTAGGTCTGAAGTCTAGTGTCCTGTGCCTACTGACAGTGCCACATTGCTGTATGAAACCAGGTGATAAGGAATATTTTACTGTAGGTTGGATATGTACGTTCTTAACCACTGTCACAAACAGCTTAGCCAGTAGTACAGCCCTTTCTGATCCATTCAGTCTGGAATTGGGATGGATCAATATCTCTAATCATTGCTCTTGAAGCTGCTGTATACCCAGACTCTGTCCAGGATGTGGGCATATGACTCCACAGAGATCAACAGTCTAAAAAACTCAGATTTTGGCCCATCCTCAAGTAGCAGGGCAGTGCTGATGCTTGCTCTGTTATCGAGAAGTATCCATGTGGTGTGTGAAGAATGGCAGTCTTCCAGTTCCTCAGCAAGGCTGGACAATATGCTGTTAAACCCAGTGTTCAAAGAGCAGGAAGAATACAGTCCTTAAAGGGCAGAGTGCAGACACATTATAAAGTGATCTATTTATATCAGAGAGCTACACCTGTAACAATACAGTGCTTCTTGAAGCTATCAGTCATGGCTTCTCTCCTATTAAAAACATGTGACAGAGACGGATTCTGCAGTAATAATTTTCTCTAATCGCTTAATAAAATTCTGTCCCATACGTCTTTCCTTTTGTACTTTTTAAAGTATTGTGTTTGAATTTTGTTGTATGAGGGATAATTCCAAGTGAAAAATATTTACTGTAGGTCTTTGCGAGGTCAGGCACATAGTACTGCAGGCAACTGCTGTGCAAGTTTCCCTGCGTGCTGTTCTGTCAAATGAAAATTGCCCCTGGACCTGCAAAATCTCTCCTGGTTAGCCAGTCTGTGCATTTCTGCTCTCTAGCAATAACAAATACTCACACTGAAGTATATAATGCTTCTGTGGAAAAGATTATCTATCTATCTGTCTGTCTGTCTATCTTTGAGGGGTGATTGGAGTAGATGACCTTTAAAGTTCCCTTTCAATCCAAAACATTCTATGATGTGCAGACACCTTCCAGGCTGCATGTCAGTGCCTTCCAGATGCGTTGGAATTCTTTCCTATGATAAATTAAATCCAAGGTTTCTATAACAAAAGATGGAAAGGAAAGCATTTTAGGTTTTGGGTATTTCAGGGTTTCTGCTTTTGTCATAGAGATTTTACAATGTAGACAATGAATAGTATATTTGCAGTGCTAGTATGTCCTTGCCAACCCTGATATACTTGCTGAGGGTAGTGGGGTAGTGAGAATGTGTTTGTGAGCATGTTCTGCTTACATTAGTTTAGTAGATCTAGACAGAACAGTGAGATGTGGCACCCCCAAAAAATTTCTAAGTATGGCTTGAATCCATTTGCTTGTTTATCGTCATCTTTTTCTGTGCTTCTTTGAAGTCTAGCTTGATGTGTGATGACGTGTTCTGTGCTTTCCTTTAAGCAGTTATAGCCTGCGCGTGTCATAACAGAATAGATGTTGGTAGCTTTATAGAAGAGAATCAGATGAAATACATTGTTCATGGGAAAGCAGTACAGAAGGCATTAGTTCTCTCAGAAGATTACGTGAGACTGATCAAGGACAGCAGAGCAGAGTTAGCCTGTACAGCGTACAGCTCTTGTAGTGGTACATCCTTTCATGCAATGATATTTTTATAATGATGTTTCTTTCAATAAAAGAAGCCTGATAGTGTTGGAATAAATCTGCTTGACCCATCCTCAAATGATGTTGCTTGATTCTTATAGTTGATAAGGAGGACGAAAGTAAGTGATCATCAAACTGCAAGCTCAGTCTGATGCCAACATTTGAAATTAAAATACATAATGGTTTAGTTGGCATCATTGGGCCTCTCTCCATGCTTTTGTGCATGAAGTGCTGCCTGCATAGCAAAAAGTGGCAGTTTCATTAAAAACAACTCATTAGGTTGCAGGTGCTCAGGTGCTTACCCAGGGAGAAGTATATGGAGCTCTGAAAGAGCCAAAGCAAGAAGCTTTGCTTTGAAAGAACATTTCAGGCTATAACAAGATGTGTACTGGCTGCAGAGATACCTGGTGGTGACCTGGAGAAGAACTTATCTATAAGGCTTGTATGAAGTAGGTCATATGTGGAGTGTCATATGAAAGTTTATGTGCTGAATGTCCCTTGTAGGACTTTTACTGCCCATGGTGAAATAACTACATCATCTCTGGGTGAAAGTGCAGAGGCAGGTGTCACAAAGCACTTCCTACATTTTGCAACAGTCTTTTTGTAAGTGTATGTCTGGTTTGAACAGCTGAGGGCTTCATCTATAGATGCTGCATTTCATATCAAAGAAACACCTTTGGAGTCAGATGTGTGTATTTTGTTCATGTATTAACTTTCTGTTTGGTCTAAATCGATGATTGTCATTAAAATGTGGTTTGGAAGGAGATGTCCCAAAATTAATAGATGAAGCCCCACAGCTTTGCTTATTCTTCCTCTGGAGGATTTAAAGTTCTACTTGAAAAGTAGAGGATTTCTACTTGAAAAAAAGAACAACAAAGACTTGAAACAAAACAACCCCAACGTCTTCTGATTAATTTCAGCAAAACAACTGATGTGCCATGTTTCTGTATACGTCAGTGAGCACTTGCAGAAGAGCTGCTCTACATTATGTCATGGGAAGGAAAAAGGGAGTTTATAAAACCCCCTTTGGGAAGGGGGAATAGGTCAGTACTGGAAAGCTGTTCTGGTCAATTAATGAGTGCATAAGGCAGGGTGGGAGAGATACAAGTGGCATGGAATGAGAAATGCAAAACAGATTTAAAAACAAAATCAAAAAGAAAGAATATAACCAAGGGAAAGTCCATTGGGGGATTCTGTGCTGCAATTTCTGTATGTGCTGAAGTATTAAACAACTTCAGGCCACACTAATGATGTTGTTAAGAAGCCTGATCTTTTGATGTTTCCGAAGACATCAAAGTGAAAGTCCTGGAAAGCTCCAGTTCATCAAAATCCAGATCACAGACAAAATATATATATATATTCTTTTTTATTTTTTTTAGATTTAATAGGTATGGATATTTTATTACACTTAATCTTATGTTTCAGAAGCTTTGGGAAAAGGAGGAGATGGAAGATAAATAAGCAAGAGTATTGAAGTAGGCATGAATGGAGCTGAAATGTGATTCAGAATAACACCAGAGAACTGCTAAAATCCTTTAGATTACTTTTTGCCAGTTCTGATTTGTGTGGGGAGAAGGCTGAAACCATCTTCAATGGCTTTTCCTTTTAGTAAAGAGAGCTTTGTTGACTAGAAGCATCAATAGATCTATGTAGCCTGGAAGAAACGAATAATTTTTGCAGTTGTATCCTGATATCTGCCACCCTTTCCCATTACTGAGATCAAGGAAGACCCTTTCATGTCAGTGTTCAGGTGGTCAGGTGGTTTTAATCTCTGGGTCTTCTAGTCATTCTGAAGGAATACTTCCAAAATAGACTCAGGTGTCCAGCACTGATACAGTAACCTGCTCTGTCTCAGAGTTGTAAAAAAGTTATGTAGATGACAAAAAATCCATGAAGGTATTGGGATTAGGTAGAATGCATTTCATAGTTGGGATATCTCTTAAGATTTCACTTAATATTGGTAGCCAGTACTTACAATGTTATGAAACGCAGACAAGATATCACTAGTAGCTGTATTTCACATACCTTTAGAATATCAGGAAATTATACTGAAATAAGAATTAGAAGGCCTCTGCTTGAAGTGAAACTGCAGGCATGTATAAACCATAAAGAGCTCTCCGGGGAACTTCAGGTAGAATAGATTCACTCTTGGGTGCAAGAGGGACAGGGGCAGAAAAATGGTTTTGGCTCTTTTTTCAGAACATCAAGCCCAGGTATTGCCCATTTTGAAGTCAGTGGTTCTTGTGTAACATCTTTAAGTCAGATGCTCATCTGTTTGATCATACGTTTGCTGTCAGTAGGCACAAGAAAAGAATTAAAATCTTTAGGTAACTAGAGTTTGCTGTGTAGCAAGAAGCTACTGAAAAACCTCTTCAGATGTTGTTGCTGCTATGCTCCCTAGAAAGGGCTTTTGGTTTCTTGACTTTGGGAATTGTAGTGCAAATAAGGCATTGATTCAGGAGAACTAGAGTTGAAATATATTTAGATTAATTCATCTAGTCAAATTCCTGCTCATGGAAGTCTATATGCTGCAGTATATTTTTTGGGCTGCTGAAACAGGTCAGGGTGAAGTGCAAACACTCTGTCCAATGCTGGGCTGGTTTAGAGGAATTCTGTCAGGTTCAGTCTTTTCATGATGGCCTGCATTGCCATGAGAATCTTGTTGATTCTTGCCATGAGCTCTTATTTAAAATGATATGGTGGAAGAACAAATGATAAATCACTGTTGGCACTACAGTGAGATTGACAATTCAGTCAAATGCTTTTAGATGCTCTTATGCTTGTATGTTGAAGCTTTTTAGGTTTAGTGATATAATAATGTATGGTATTTTCTTTAATTACTTAAATACACAGATTTAGATGGACTTATGATAGACTGCCCTGATCTAATAGCCCTTTCTGAAAAGGGATGTCTTCTAGTGCTTTGGAGTCCTCTGAATGTCTCAGCAGTATAAAACTGAAGAATCTGGTTAATCTTTAGGGTAGGAAGTGGCACCAGATGGAAGCCTAGGGATACTGTTCAGGTAGGAAGCTGCATACTAGAAATATTTCATTCAGCTGTATTTTACCATTGACTCTTTTCTGCCCTTTTTATTGCAAACCTTTTACCCGTTTATATTATCATTGGTGGCAGCAAGCACTACTACATGGAGATGTAAATCATCACATTGCAAAGATCTCACCTTTTTTTAAACATTAAAAGCAGAAATTAGTTTCTATATCACAATGAATAACTTTCGGGGGGGGCCCCCCCCCCAACAGCTGCTGCATTGTTTCAGGTTTACTCTTGACTTGACTATGTTGCCACAGCTTATCTATTCTATTCTAATGCTGTTAAACTAATGTAGATTGCATCAAATTTTTGCTCCTGTCCTCTAGCCTCTTTCCTTCTCCCCCAGTGGTCCAAAATGTGTCAATCCACTTAATTTTTTTCATAAATCTGTTTTACCCAAATCAACCTCTAATATTCTTTGTTCTTCTACAAATAATCCAAACTTCATACATTTGTATACATTTCATACATACTTCTAAAGCTCTACACAGCTGCACTGTGATTCCAGCTCTTCTGGTTTTTGCATTCTTGTGCTCTGCTAGTCCTCAATCCTTACATTTCTTCCTCCTGCCTTTGAGTCTTGCACACACTGAAATCTGCAGTAAGCCTGTAGTGTAGTCAGGCTTAACCAAGCTGCCTTTAATCCATCTAGTTCGACTACCAAAAGCAGTAAAGTCACATTGACCACAATTTTTATGCTGTACTTGCATTCTCCTATCTGATAGCAATGTGAACTGGGCTCTCTGAGTCTGGTCATCATCCCTAGTGTGCTTGGGGCAACGTGCTGCTTCCCACTTCTCCGTCAGATACTGACTAAAACTCTAGACTACTAAACCTCTTGTTGCTTTCCTGGCTGAGGCTGATAATTTCATGTTGGGTCCTTAATTTTCTTTACTATAAAAGAGATTGTAGACTACTTTGTCCTCTGAATGTGTTTGTATGTACTTAGATCAAAATGGTGATAATAAAAAGCTCTCATGATGGGACTAGAATCATTGTTGGCTGATCACTGACTGTCTAATATCTTGCATTTGCTTTCCTTCTTGACAAAAGCAAGAATAATATATTCATAGGTGTGGGGTTTTATTTGTGAGCTGACTGCTTCAAGCACTGTTGGAATATCTCTCTGCTTATGTGCACTGATATTCTTTTGGTATTTTGTTTAAATGCCATCCCATCGGCAGTGTTAAAGGAGGCTGAACAGCCACTCAGTGCAGAAGATCTATGGTCATGGTTGGATACATAGATGATTGTCACCATAACATCCAGAGATGAGTTTCAGAAAGAAGAGGATTTTAGAAAGAAATAAATGAGAGATGCTATACAGCAGGCCCAGACACATACCTAGACAAGACCCTTAAAATCACTGAGCTGTTAACAGTAAGTTTGCCTCACTTCATCAAGTGCATCATGCATAGTGCTTCCGAGAGATCAAAATTCACATTGATCACCCTCTCTTGGATTTCTTTTGTTTTTCTGGGTGTTTTGTTGCTTTGCTTTCTTGGGTTGAAGGGGAGAGAAGGAGTAGTGTTTCTGCTGAAGGCAATATTAATTTAATGATTTTCAGACTCTTACAAGTGAGAACAGTTTAGTTGAGTTAGCAAATTAATTAGGTAAGAGTTGGTAGGTACGCAGTGGTTTGCAGGCCAGAAACCTTTGCACAATGGAAGTTACTCTAGTAGTCATAACCCAATGACTCATCTGTTCTGTGCTTGTTGAAATACTGTTGTTTTGGTTTTTTTCCACAGGAATGTTACAGCGTCTGATAAGGACCTGTAGTGTGTTTTAACACACCAAGTCCAAAATTCAGTGTTCTAGTAAGTTCAGAGTAAATAGTATATAGTAAGGTAAGTCGTTTTAAAATGAAGGAACAATAAAGGTGGCATCAAAACAAGAGAGTCAGTTGGAAACAGAGAGAGATTACTCTTGTAATAATTCCTCTTGCAAGATTACTCCGGGTAACTTTTCCCTCTTGTGTCTGTCTTAGGTGTCTGTGGCACCTGCTGATTTTTGCAAAACTCAGCATTACAGTTCTTGTGATTTCTGTGCTCTTACTGGGTTGGGTACTGATGAAACTGTTTTTTGGCAGGTTCAGGAGAGAAAACAATGTTAGTGGCTTCTAGCTGTCATTAGCATCACATCACTTATAAACAAGGAGGTATTTAACATAATTGAAAGATCACAGGCTTGAGTAAAAAGCATCTTTTCCCACATCATCTTTGTGTATAGCTTTTTGGTTTCAACAGTTCTTCACATGTAAGTTTGTTCTTGAGTTTTTCAGATTTTTGAACAAAGAAAGTACCCGAAGAGAATGCCACTGAAGTTGGTAACTTTCCACTAGCTCTTGTAATCTGCTTACCAGCCATTTTATATTGAAAGTTTTGCCTTTCTTAAGTCTTCTTAAAGTGGTGAGGAGATCTTGAGACAGGAAGAGCTTCTTTAAAATGCCCAGTGTTTTTCACTTGAGAACATAATTAGGGGAATCCAGGTGGCTAAAGCCTGAGGAATGGTTTCTTTCTTTCAGCTGCAAGCTTAACTCTGAGTATCTGCGTGCGTTGTTAAAAGCACAGCTCTGTGTTCTTCCCCCCACCCCACTGCTTATTAATCACAGAAACATTTTCCTCATTGGTCTCTCTAAACACCTCTGACACTAACACTTTGGTCTGTGTGCTAAAATAGTCTTCATTGCTTTAACTCTGCTCATGTCGCAGTCTCTTTGATTCTTCATGTTATTCTGCTTTTTTACCATATCATAGTGAAGCTTCTGGTTCCCACCATCAAAGCCCATTAGCTTCCCTCCTTCCATCTTCTCTCCCCCGCTGTGTTTATCTGTGTCTTCAGTGCCTGTGGCAAAGTGGCCTTTATGCACAGTTGCCCACCTGACATCATCTCCTCTCCTTTAAGACATCCTTAAGACTGACTTCTGTTTAGTATGTGGAAGCAATCAGCTTGCTAATGATGGCTAGGTTTAGCAGCAGACTAGGGACTGCTAATGGTATTTACTTATTCATGCTCGGTGTGGAAGGTAAAACATCCAGTTGATTGTGATTAGCTATCTAGATAACCTTATCTGTATTTTCATCTTCCCTCCCAATCTCAGTCCAAGTCCTTTATTTTAATTTATTGTGATTCTGATCTTAACTTTCAGAGTCAGAGGCCTGTCCTTTTCAGCTTTTATACTGCAGCTTGCATAGTGAGGTCCTCATCCCAATTAGGAAGCTTCAACTTAATGACAAAAATTATAGCTATTGCTACTACAACTACTGTTCTGACCAAAGAATGCTCAGATGTGCACTTAATCTTCTGGAATCTTGATTAAACTGTAGCCATAATGGTTATATGTAATGGGATGTTTTATTGGAAAGTTTCCAGTTTGTCAAGGGGTTACTTGCTGGGTGTGAAAACAGTGTCATTTTGGGTTCCTTGTGGAAAACAAAGTCAGTCCTTGCAGTGAAGGTGAGGCTGTAGGACAGCAACAGCAGTGCATGCTGTGCTCCAGGAAATTACATGGTTCAGCGCTTCTGATGGATAACAGGAAGAAAAAGGCTTGATTCCCTGACGTGTATGCTGTGGTCATCTTTCATTAGCTACTTTGAATTTGGTTGGTTACAATTTTTCTATTGCGTTTGAATCAGAATGAAATCAGTGCAATTCTAAATGTCTTAATTGTATTCAGCTACTGCTGAGAGCTTCCAACCCATACAGTTTACTGCTTTCCATCATAGAACTTGCACAGGTCAGCTGTTAGAAGTCTCACAGGGAGTCTGAGAGGGACCTCAAGAATTACTTCATCCTTCCTCCATGCCATCTCTGGCAAACCTTACCTAGGTTGTTCTAAAGACCTCCCAAACATGGAGATTCTGTGACTTTTCAAATATTTAACTGATCTCACCATTTAACTGATCTCACCATTAGAAAAGTTTTCCTGGACTGAAACTTTCCTGCTGCAATTTAAAATCTTTTAAAAGACCTCATAGCAGCCTTCCAGCATCTGAAGGGGGCCTATAGGAGTGCTGGGGAGGGACTCTTCATTAGGGACTGTAGTGATAGGACAAGGGGTAATGGGTTAAAACTTAAACAGGGGAAGTTTAGATAGAATACAGGGAGGAAATTCTTTCCTGTTAGGGTGGTGAGGCACTGGAATAGGTTGCCCAGGGACGTTGTGAATGCTCCATCCCTGGCAGTGTTCAAGGCCAGGTTGGACGAGGCCTTGGGTGATATGGTTTAGTGCGAGGTGTCCCTGCCCATGGCAGAGGGGTTGGAACTTGATGATCTTCAGGTCGTTTCCAACCCTAACTATTCTATGATTGTATGAAAAGTTTTTTATGATTCTTTTATACTCTTTTGAATCATTCTAGTTGACCCACCACCTTCTTAAATTATGATACAGAATGCTGCTGAATCCTTGGCAATATAAAATGTATAGGCATGACTGCTGCTTAGAAAGCACAGCTTACAGGTGATGCTTCCATTCCTATGGTCTGCTATGTTCTAGTGATCAGCCACTCTGCTGTGCTGTGGCTGAGCCCTAGGCTGCCCAGATATGTTTCTGAAATGTAATTTAAGCTTTTCTGAAGGAGTTGTGAAATAGTTTTATCATATGGCTAAAGCCGTTGTTCATCAGTCTGGACCCTCCAAAGGTATATATGCCATGATAAGGATGTGAGCATTTTCCACATTTGCTTTATGGAAATCCCACCGGAATTCAGTGACTGACTCCCAGCTGTGAGTCTTAGAAGCTGTATGAGCAAAACTGGTGTCATAAATATGAGCACCAGTCCAGCCCTTGGCTGAAATAATTTCTGAAGGGTGAAGTAGCTAAGCATTTTATTCTTCACACTCTATAATCCTTTCTTAAGCGCAACTCCACTGGTAGTCAGGCTCAAGTTGTCTACTGCTCTGGAGCCTCATTGTGAAAAGTGTGTTGAGAAGTAAAGGATGCTTTGAGCTATTCACCTGCTGATACATAATTTCATTTATGAATATGTGCACATGAGTTGTAGGCAAGAAAGCTTTTTCCCAGTATTATGAACTCTTTGTTTACCCTTCAGTTGTCTGTAGTGTTTGGAGTAGTACCAGTGGCAGAGAAGAACAGATTGCCAGAGACCTACAGCTACTGAGTTTAGCAAGTCAAGCTGGGGAGAAAATGCAGTGAGAACCAGTCAAAGATGTAGCCTTAAGGCATGAAACAACTTCTTTAAGCATTTATGCATATATATTTTTTTTTACTATTTTTTTTAAATTTAAAAGTGCCAAATGAGACTGCATTTTATCTTTGTCAAGACAGGAAAAAATGCCTTATGCTGAATTTGTCTGCAGGAGGCTAATGGTCTAGTTGATTCCTTAAGAGAGTAGCTTCTGGAGTGAAACAGAGCAAGCTCTTAATTTTTCATGAATGCTGGAAGTTTTAAAGTATAGATACAGAAATTGCTTGAGCACTTCTCTTGGTACTTTGATTTGTTCATACAGTTCTGTAGGTTCAGGAAAGGGAAGGGAAGGGAAAAAAAGTTGTTTAAGACTTGCATGGTGACTGGTTTTTCATCTTTGAATGTTAATATATTTAATTTTGCACTTATTTCAGCTGACCCTCTCTGGATTTGCTGTGCTTGAATTATATGTTCAAAATGAAAATTCTGTCTCCATTTCTGCAGACTTTCAAGAAATTTTCAGCTTTCCTATGTAGCTATCTGTACGAGAAATAGAAGCCTCTAAATGTTTATCTTTTCTGACCCAGGTCTTTCTGTGATTTACTCTGTCATTTATGAAATAAATTATACAAAATTAGACACCTTTATTTTTGTAAAGGAAGGTGATTTCTGCTGTGTATCAAATGGATCTTTTGCAGTGGCAGGGCTTAAGTTGTGGCACCTTCTCAGCAAAATTAGATGTTGCTTTTATTGTTATTTTGGTATCATTTCTGCATCTATTGCACAATGATCGTGGACAACTGATGTGTCACAGAAATATCTCAAAAGCTGAATTCTCAAGATGAAATCCTGATGTGAGGTCATTATATTGCCAAGTGCCCTGTTACAGACAAACATATATTGTATGAGAGTGCAGATACAAATCAACTTGTGCAGTATGCGAAGATAGGCACCCTCTCCTGAAGTGCTCACAGATGACTCTGGCAAATAACGTAACAAAGAGAAGAGTAGTTATGCCTAGGTAGAAACATGACTGTGGAGAAGATCTGCTTAGAAAAATTTCTGTTTGAAATACCAGGCCCTCATACAAGAATCAACAAAATGTTTCAACAAAAGCAAAAATAGTGAGAAAATATCTTTGTCTCCAGGGAAAGCCAAATTCAGAGAGATGTACATACGTTTAAGTATGGTTGGTTCTATTTGGATGGGGCATGTCATCTTGCAATACTGACCTTTCTGCAATGTCATTTGCATGCGTGGTCCCAAAAGGGCACTGAGCTTACATACTGGAGTTAGTGTTGCAGGATTGGGCCATTTTTACTGGGAGAGAGATGGAGTGCAGGGAGGAGAGTCTGATAGGGCAGGGCAGGTATTAACAATTAATTCCCGAATTAGAAGGGGAAACTCAAAAGGTCATCATGTCCCCCACTGTGTTCTTCATATGCTTATAGAAAATCTTCCCCATTTCACCCTGCTGATGTGAGGTGAAGGGAGGTGTAGAGCTGACAGGATGAATGATGAAGGCTTCCTCCAACCCATTGCCTTGCTGTGATGGAGTGACATATTTAACCTCCCCTGATGCTACTGCTGCAGGTGAAATGAATTATGCGACACTCTGAATCCCTAATCGGTGCTAGGCTGTCTCAGGGGCTGGACGCAGCTGCTATAATTTTGGAGTTCTTTCCCTGCTTTAATGCCAAGTACAAATCATGCACATTTCTCTGCTTGAAGACCCCAGGCCGCTTTGAATATGGAACTGGTCTCCCTAGGGATGCGAAGGGGGGAGGGGGAGAAGAGTGATGGAAGATAGGAAACCTGTGCAGAATTGCTAATCAGGCTCTGTCCTGTGTCTTCCTGGGCTGCATATGGCTTTCTGTTGTATTGTGAGCCTCGAAGAGCCAAATACCTTCATTGTCAGACTTGCAGGAAGTGCTTTAGGTGTCTGCTGCAAAGGGCGGATGAGGAGTGGATAGCTCTGTTTTTAAGATCGCTGGAAGAGCCTAATTAAGCAGGTGATTTTCTTGTTTGTAAGGTGATCTCTGATAGGGCAAAGAAATATGTCAGTCTCAACCAGTGAATTTTGTTTGTCAAATGGCCGTTGCCTGTTTTACTCTGGAGGGTCAGAACTGTAAGTCTTTCTTGGCTTGATTCCCCTTTCTGTATTGGCATTGTTTGATCACATCTCTTATTTTCTTTCACAAAGAACTGTGAGCTCTCCTCTTTCCTGCATTTATGGCCAGATAGAAAGATTTTTCTTTAAATTAAACACACAACAAAACTAAACAGCAACACAAAAATTAACTCGCCACACTGAAGAAACGGGCTGTAGTGCTGCAGAACAGGGTAACATCTTATGCCCCAAAACATTGGGAACGAATACCTTGAAATACAAGTTCTGTGATGTTGGATGATTAAACAAGCAGTGGGTGGGGATGTAGAGAAGGTGCTAATATTACCTCCAGCATTTAAATATTGTTACAGCCATAAATGCAATGGTCCATTTATACTCATTATACTTCTCCTTCGGCTTCTCTTCCTGTTGAAATCAAGCTCTTGACATGCTAGGCAGCTTTCCTGTACAGTGCCATGGGTTGTGGGCTTGATTTCCTCTGCTGCAAATACTCTGTGGGCTGGATGGAACTAGGTGGAAATTCTAGGATAAAAATGAACAAAACTAGGAACGAGATAGAGAGCAGGGGAGTGCTCGCAAATGTACATGAGCAAAAATTCATGTGGGTGTGTGCAGGACCTTTTGTTAATATTTTCTTTTATTGCTTAGGAGCTTGAAATTTGCTAGCTGTGGACTACTGGAAAAAGTGAATTGGCCACCAAGTGACTGTCATTTCAGTTTTGATTTGTGGGCTACCTGTGTGTTGTATGGCATGCTTCCTGTAGAATTTTTTTCTTGGCTATTTATGAGAATTGCTTGAGACAATGTACTGATTGCTCCCTCATTTCACTGTCTTCTGATAATACACACTGCAAAATCTGTGTTCTAGATAAATTCAAGCATCATTTCTTATAGGAAACATACGCAATATTTTATTTTATGATTAAAGATAGTTCAGTAAAAGAGAAAACCACAAATACTTAAGTTGATTTATTTTGAAGAATCTGTGTAAGTTTAGACCGTTATTTTTGGGGGGGTTATTTGTGTACATTTTAATAAGATTGCAATTACCACACTGCATGAACACTTCTTCAAGGCCTGACATGGGCAGATTGTTGCAGATTTCAGTAGTGGAAATTTGCTTCATTGGAGAAACAGTCATCAATGAACAACTAATAATCACAGAAACAGCAAAGGAAAGTGATGTACGGACTTGCTTCCTGGAGGTTTGTTAATGAGCACAACTTCTTTTCTCTGAAATGTAGAATTGCTCTTTGCTGAACAGCATCAGAAAATGCCATCAGAGATCACGCAGCACTTCTGAAGTGTGTTACCTTGTTTGTTTCATGATTCAGAAGGCTTTTTTTTTCTTGTTAGTCTTTCTGCAAACCACTGCATCCAATTTCATATTTGCTGGATTTCTATAAATACATTTTAAAATTGTTTCAGAATATTTTAGGTTTCTCCTTTCAGGTTGTGATTGAAATTTATTTTAACATTTATTTTGGTTATGTATATCACTGATTATTGTTATTTCAGTCAGTTGCTTGGCATGGAAGAGTTGCAAGTGTCATAAAATGTTTACTTGCTTTTCATGGGAAATAGAAGCGAGGGAATACAGCTACATCCTCTTGCAAGGAGGACTGTAGATTATCTTCCCTTACTCTTCTGGTGTTTCATCTTATTTCATAAAATTCTTCATGAGCTGATTGTTTCATCTTGTTGCTCATGCTAAACGATAGAAGACACAAAGGTGTCAGTACTGCTTTCTCTTCCCATAGAAACCAGGGTCTCATTTTTCTGTTAAATGGAAATAAAGTACTTCATAGGATTGCTGCCAAAAGTATTAGTTTTCCAAGGTTTAGTTTTCATGCCTTTCATCACAAGAGACATTGTGCAAGCATAGGGAAGGGCAAAAACAAATAGGTGCCAGTCTCAGTTTTGCAAGTCCCTCTCTGGCTCCTATAAACTGTACAGGGAGGGCATTTTTCTCCTGTCAGGTTTCAGGAATTTTCTAATTTAAACTAGTTGGCATTTCCTTATGTAGTCAACATTTCTTTATCTTTCTAGTTGACTGTTGGAAGTTACTAGATTAAGACTTTACGACATATTTACTGATGCACTCCAGCTCATTTGTGTTGCTTGAGTGAACTTCTGCTTCTCCTTCATGTTTGCTCCTAGCTTCCGTTAATCTTAGGGTTTTGATACAACTGTTAGAAGCACACCTTATCCAAAGGCTGGTTGGAGTGCAAGCAAGCAGAAGTGAGAGGGACAGCAGCAATTTTGAAGGCATCAGTACGTCAACTTCTCAAGGAGGTGCTGTCAATATCATGTGCTGGAGCCTGAATTTCAGTTTCCAATTATAGCAGCACTTGCAAACTGCTGGTCTGTCTTGTAAGTGCTGCATACATTGCCTTGGGTGTAAAGAAGATTGGCAAACTTGGGCTAAGGCTTTGTTTGGAAGCTGGTGCTGTTTAGCAAAAGTGTAAAAGAAAATGAATGACTTAACACCAAGTGTTTAGGATCAGTGCCTCCTCGTCAGTCACCAGATGTCAATCTCTGTACTAATAATGGCAGAGCTGGTATCTGGCAGGTGGCTTTGCTCTGTTTGCTCTGCCCTTGTTTCGTGCGCTGCCAGCAGGTGGGCTGGGTGAACATGTGCAGTTGCTGTGGGATCTGAACTCGGCAGTGGTTGCCTTTTCCCTGGTGCTGAAGTCATCTTGTGTGCTGCTGTAGTCTGGTATGTTTTGTGATGCCACCTGCTAAAATGGGACACTCCTTAACTGCTGGATGCACCAGTAACAGCAGGGCTGGGAGATGTTAGAGCTCAGTCTAAAGTGAATACATTCATATGTTTGCTGTGCTCTTCTTCTGGGACTTTCCTAAAGCCCCATCACGTATCAGGAACTCTTCATTCACTTTGTCTCCTAATGTGCTGCAAATCCTGAATAGCACGTATTGGAAGACTACTGCAAGGGTTCAACTCCCAAGTAATTGTACGAACAGTAGTAAATCAGGATGTAGTATAGCGGTATCCTTTACTCATCTACAAGTAGCAAATGGGGTGAGTACTTAATTTTATTTATTCATATTTACATTTCCTTTAGATCTTTTCCTTCCTGACTTTTAATGCTACATTTGAAATTGCACTGTGATCCAGGCCCTATACAGCTTTTTTAATTATTTTCATTATCAGTTTGTAATTATCTGCGTGTTTTTTTCTTCTCTCACATTGTTAGAAAAAACAGAATGTTTGAGTAGGGTGTATTGTACTTTGATTTCACTGTGCAGAGTGGAGGTCATGTTCTGGCATTATATATTGTAAATGATGGACCAGAAACAACTTTCAGCATTCTGGAGCACAGGTCAAATAAATTATCCAAATCCTTTTGAATATGTATGGATAGACTCTGGCTTCCTATTGAAAACTTCTTTTCTGTAGTATATAAGGCTTCTTCTATTTCATTAAGTGTTAATTCCATGTCTGTGTTGCTGCACTGAAGCATTTTGGCTTTTTCTGGCAGCCAACATTTTGGCAAACACCGATGTGTTTCAGGATTTGTCCCTGTACTAAGTGTGTGGAAACTCTGCTATTGGTGTCTCTGGACACTGTAGGGTCAGATCCTTACTGACACATACTTCATGTAAATTTCTTGATACATGTGGTTTTGAACAGGCTATAAATCAGAGGAACTTTTTATATGTTCAGTAACATTTTCAAATTTTAAGCAATACCATATTAAGCAAAACCACGCAGCCACTTGCTCACTACCCCCCCTTCTTCCCTCCACTCCTGCAGGGATGGGGAGGAGAATCGAAAGAATGTAACTCCCATGGGCTGAGATAAGATCAGTCCAGTAACTAAGGTATAACACAAATCACTACTGCTACTACCAAATAATAATGATAAGGGAAAAAACAAGAGAAGAGAATACAACCGCTCACTACCCACTGACCGATACCCAGCCTGACCCGAGAAGTGATCTAACCCTTCCAGGTAACTGCCCCCAGTTTATATACTGGGCACGACATGCTGTGGTATGGAATACCTCTTTGGTTAGTTTGGGTCAGGTGTCTTGTCTCGGCTTCCCCTCCTCTCTGGCAGAGCATGAGACTCAGAAAGTCCTTGGTCAGAGTAAACATTACTGAGCAGCAACAAAAAACATCAGTGTTATCAGCACTGTTCCCAGGCTGAAAGTCAAAAACACAGCACTGCACCAGCTACTGAGAAGGAGAAAAATGACTGCTACTGCTGAGCCCAGGAGAGTAAGATTAATATTGCATTCCCAGTACTGCTGTAGCACCTATTCCTGTACTGAGTTTAGGATCATAGAATCATAGAATAGTTAGGGTTGGAAAGGACCTTAGGATCATCTAGTTCCAACCCCCCTGCCATGGGCAGGGACACCTCACACTAAACCATGTTACCCAAAGCTCTGTCCAACCTGGCCTTGAACACCACCATGGATGGAGCATTCATAATGTCCCTGGGCAACCTATTCCAGTGCCTCACCACCCTAACAGGAAAGAATTTCCTCCCTGTATTCTATCTAAACTTCCCCTGTTTAAGTTTTAACCCATTACCCCTTGTCCTATCACTACAGTCCCTAATGAAGAGTGCCTCCCCAGCATCCTTTTAGGCCCCCTTCAGATAATGGAAGGCTGCTATGAGGTCTCCATGCAGCCTTCTCTTCTCCAGGCTGAACAGCCCCAACTTTCTCAGCCTGTCCTCATATGGGTGGTGTCCAGCCCCCTGATATCTTCGTGGCCCTCCTATGGACTTGCTTCAACAGTTCCATGGCCTTTTTATGTTGAGGATACCGGAACTGCACACAATACTCCAAGTGAGGTCTCACAAGAGCAGAGTAGAGGGGCAGGATCACCTCCTTCGACCTGCTGGTCACGCTCCTTTTGATGCAGCCCAGGATACGGTTGGCTTTCTGGGCTGCAGGCGCACACTGCCAGCTCATGTTCATTTTCTCATCGACCAGCACCCCCAAGTCCTTCTCCGCAGGGCTGCTCTGAATCTCTTCTCTGCCCAGCCTGTAGCTGTGCCTGGGATTGCTCTGACCCAGGTGTAGGACCTTGCACTTGTCATAGTTAAACTTCATGAGGTTGGCATCAGCCCACCTCACAAGCGTGTCAAGGTCCCTCTGGATGGCATTCCTTCCCTCCGGCGTATCAACCGAACCACACAGCTTGGTGTCATCGGCAAACTTGCTGAGGGCACACTTAATCCCACTGTCCATGTCAGCGACGAAGATGTTAAACAAGACCGGTCCCAACACCGATCCCTGAGGGACACCACTCGTTACTGGTCTCCAGCTGGACATTGAGCCATTGACCGCAACTCTTTGTGTGCGGCCATCCAGCCAGTTCTTTATCCACCGAGTGGTTCATCCATCAAATTGATGTCTCTCCAATTTAGAGTCAAGAATGTCATGTGGGACAGTGTCGAATGCTTAAATCTTCTTATTCAAATCAAATTGTTTGATTAAAATCAAACCGTTTTGGGGTGTCACAGTATCTCAGTACTTTATATTAATTAAAGAACTAGATAATAGGATCTACTATGTTAATCAGGTAAATTTGGGATAGAAAAATCAGAGAGAGTAACTTCTGTTAACAAGTAGCTAAAATAATTGTTTTGCCTGTAATTGCTCTCTGTGCAAGAAGAGCACAGCAGGACTTCAAGAAAGTCCTGCTGTGAAAACCTTCTGCTGGGGTCAACAAAGAGTTTTCATCATCTGTATCAACTGGTCATAGCCTAAGTGATGTAATGAACTATGATCACAACTACTTTCATTCACATCTCTGTTGCCCCTTGAGTCTACTGTTATGGTTAAGTCAGCCAAACACTACCTTTGCAGTATTAGTCTAGATGTAAACTTTTGAAACCACTACTGTGCAAAGTGTCTGGATTTTGTGCCTATTTGTGTATCATAAGTTTATTTTTATTAAACTATAAGGGAAACTAGATGGTTTTCTGTCCATGTGGTGCTGGGGTTGGAAATGATGGTTGTGTTGTGCTGGTGTTTAGAACAAGAGTTTATTTGAAAGATAGTAAGTAAAAAAGAGCTGCATCAGGAGCCTCACCAGCTGTGAAGATCAGGAGGTGTTGTGTTTTCTGCCTTAATTTTATACTCTCCATTCCACACACTTGAATGAGCACGGTTTGGTTTCATTTTCTTTTAATGGAAAACAAAGAAGTAATGGTCTGTACCTTTCCAGGAGCAGACTTCCTTGGGTTTAATGCAATAGAGTTTTATAAAACGATGCTGACAGTCTGGGAAAAGAAAGAAAAGAAAGCCTTTGAAAGCGGAAATAATTTCTGTGACTGAGAACAGCTTGCTGATTCCAGACAGTTATTTTTTTACTGTGTAAGTTCAGGTTGGTTTATACCCTTTGTAGTGGGGTATAAAGGTAAGAGTTTGTAATGTTCAGACCTAAGTTCTTTGTGATACCTTTGTATCTTCATTTAAGACAGTAAGTTCACTCATCTTAGCAATTGCTGTGTGATTAATTGCATTCCTTAAGATTTGGCAGGAAGTAGGATAAAGCATTCATTTCCATCATTAATATTCTATTTTTTCCTCTGTTTCTATGATGTAATAGTTACATTCTGCTGAAAAACATAAAATTTTCCATTAAAGACTTAATTTCTAATAACTGAAAAGATTGTTTGGCCAACATCTGTGTTACACAACCGAAAAAAAAACTTAAAGGCAACCAAGCCACCAAAACCCATAATCCTACTGTTGATGTATTATTTGGGTCCAGGAGATAAAATCAACTCCATGAAGTGGGTATGGATATTCCCAGCAGGTTGTTTGGGTGCCTTATTATTCAAGGGTCAGCTGTTGATAATAGCATTCACTATCATCAAGCTCTCTATTTCTCCACAAAGTAGGTTTAATTAATCTGTGGAGTAAATGCACTGAAATAGAGGAATAACAGCAACATTCAGTTTGCCTCAGATAGTCTAGTTCATTACAACCAAGGAGTGAGTCCTGTCTTCCTTATTCTTTTAGAATTACTTTAGTTGCGATTTCAGCAGAGCATCTTACAGTGTAATGTGTTTTTCAGGCTGCCTGAATGGATAAAATTAGAGATCGAGGGAAGCTGCATAGGATCCAGGCCTGAGCTAATGTATCCTGCTTCTTGTTGCCCATGTTGCTTAAAACATTTCAGTTTTCAACCTTTATTTCTTCCACCACAGAATGATCCTCCTTTCCTATTATTTTCTATTTGTGTGCAGAAGAATGATTAGCAATAGTTTTAATAGTACTTAAAGCATGGTATCTTAAAACAAGCTCAGCTGGATTTTTCACACTTCCTCTTGTTTGCATCTCTAGGAAGCTGTTAATGGTGACTTGAGTTTGCGTCTTTTATCTCGATTATTGTGAGTTTATGAAGTTCAAAAATAAGGTTCCAGTTTTGACCTTTTGCTCCCTAATTTTGGAAACTGGATTTTACAGTAACTAGGGAAGAAGGGTGATGGACTGGGAATTTCCTTTCTCTGTAGCTTTTCTCTAATCAAGCAAATACATCTAAAAATAACAGCCCATGTTGCCTATAGAAAACAGATTTTTGCGTCTAGTAAATTAAATAAAATAGTCTTAAAGTATTAGTAAATCACAGCTCCTATGTGTTTCCTAAGGGCTGGGTGTGACTTGGATTTTAAGACAGGTTGATGGTTTTGGCATCAAGTTATTGCATTTGTAAATGAGTTTATAAACAACAGCTTTGTATGTAAGTTTCTCTTCACACTGGTTTGAAGCATGCAGGTAACTGGCAATTCATCCCTGGGCCACCACTGTGCTCTTGTCACATGTTGACCGCAGTCTTCTCTCTGAGTGCATAGCTGAAGGGATCAGAAGTTCTTTTACCCTTTTTGGTTGGGTTTTCTCGGTGTCTGTTTCTCTTCAAATCTTTATGCTGATATTAATTATGGATGCTTTAGAATTTTCCTGACAATGACATGTTTTTCTACCCAGTATAATCAATGTATGCCTTGTTCTTCACGTTAAAGAATGCAGACCCAGCCTGTTTTAAGTTCAAAGTAGCTGAATAGATAGGTGGATAATATACAAAGACGTCTCTATTGTTGACTTTCATCAGAAATACCGAAAATGCCAGTCTTGTGAGAGTGTCAACATCTGGAGAGAATTAAACCTGGATTCTGGTTATCACACAAATTTCTCTAGAATTTTTGCAGTGTAGTTCTTGCAGAGCAAGGAGAGAATTATATTTTCAATTTCACTCTTTTTACAGGACCCCACAGTCATTACACTGCCATAGTTTAAAACAAGACATTGCAAGGAATCTTCTGCTAACTGAAGCTGTTCCTCCACTTCTTCAGACAATGACATAATCTTTTCTTAAAAGAAATCTATCTTAAATAGAAATCTGTCTTAAAATAAACTTACTGGGCTTGAGCTTAGACCAAGCTTGCTTGGTTGTTTGTCCACACCAGTGCTATGGGAAAACTGTTCTAAAATCTTCTATATTGTCTTACCTTACATGATTTTAAATACTGTCTGCACTATTCACTTTTACTTTGTTACTGTTCTTTGTAAATACTATGCAATAAAATGTATTAAAAATTGAAGATAGGCTAAATGATTCTGAGGGAAACTTGTGCCTTAAGTATCCTAAAAATAGAGATCATGGATGTCCGTAATAAAATATTTTAAAGTATTTTCTTGGACATTTTTTTTCTGCTGTTCTGCTTGAACTAGAATGTCTTGGTTGCTTCTTTTTCATTACTGATGCAGTGTAAAAGCTGTATGTTTGTTTCAGATCCTTTTCCTCTGATGGGGGACAAATAGGGGGGCACTGAAATGTTACCTGTAGTGAAAGGACTCTCTATCTAATTTTTAAAGCAGCCTCTTTCAGTCATAGAAAACCATTGGGAAAAGCCTTTGAAAAAATGAGTAGAGGAATATACAAAAGAAGAAAAGCGTGTTTTTCAAGCTCCAGGTGAAAGCAGAAAAGACACCACACATCTTCTCACTGAGAGCTGGAAAGAAAACTAGCACTGGGATACAACAGCTATTCATATTTGCAAGACCCCTGAGTACAGCTGTGTCACAGGACACTGTATGAAAAGAGCAGCATATATATGCCATTGGTAACCTCACCTTACCTAAGCGTTCCAAGTCCTCTGAAGTTGTGGCAGGATAGCAGATGCTCTTGGGATAGTCTTATGTGACGATGAAATAACTCAAGACTTTTTGTTAAGCCCTTGTGCAGTTTAGTATGAAGTAGTTTTCAGCTCTCAGATTCAGCATAAATAAAGAAAAAAAAGGTTGTGAATTCAATAGGGCTGTGCTGGTCGCTGCTGCTGTGGACGTGAGTCTTTGCGTAAGTAAGTGGCATAGTCCATAGGCTCTTGTGCAATTATCTACTCTTCTCTCACATCTTAAACAGGCTGACCCACCATAGTCAGTTTAACTTTTCTGTGCTCCACTTGGTAAGAAAGCACAGTAAGAGTTTTAGTTGTAATTTTTTGTAATTAATCATAGAATCATAGAACAGTTAGAGTTGGAAAGGACCTTAAGATCATCTAGTTCCAACCCCCCTGCCATGGGCAGGGACACCTCACACTAAATCAAGGCTTTGTCCAACCTGGCTTTAAACCCTGCCAGGGATGGAGTATTCACAACTTCCCTGGGCAACCCATTCCAGTGCGTCACCACCCTCACTGTAAAGAACTTCCTCCTTATATCCAGTCTAAACTTCCCCTGTTTAAGTTCAAAAGCGTTTATACAGCAAAAGGCCAGTAGCGATGGTACTTCCCAAGGGTTCAATTGCAATGCAAGTCAGGATTCAGGGCTTCAGGAGGGCAGGTTGAAGGCGTGCGTTTGCTAATATTGAATTGCAGGAGTGCTCCAACACCAACACATTCACTTCTTTCACTTGCAAAACTGTACAGACATTGTCAAGAAGTATGTCTTGGGTCCTTTTTCAAGTGAGGAAAGTCTTTCTGATGCTCTCTGGAAGTGTCATCTTTGACTACTGAGGCCTATATTAGTAGCAATCACCACTTCCCTATTGTTTCTTGTTTCCATTAAGTTCTTTGTTACTTTTCAGCCTCAACTGTTAGCCTTCACGTGAAAGAAGAAAACCCAAACTATAAAAAAAAAAACCCAAAACGAACAAAACACCCAATTAAAAAAACAAAAACAAACAAAAAAGAAAACCCAAACCAAAACCCTAACATCTATGCCCAAAGCACAGGGGATGGAAATTTTTAAATATGAGGAAGCAAAAATTAGACTAAAGCTTGGAAGTTTGTCACACAGCTGTATAGTGAGCAAAGGCAGCTTTACAACAGGAAAAAGCAACAACTCTTTTTATTAGTGCATGTAGCATGTCTAATAGCGCTAATGATAGTGTCTATAACCCGCTAGGTTTCACCATATTAGTATTGGCATACTAGCAGTTCTGGGATACAAAATGGTGAGTATTGTTAATGTGCTAAATCCAGACTGTAAGTAAATAGTAAATCTTCATGGTTCCTGCTCTCACAAACATGCCATAAGAGCACTTAATCGCATTCTTTTTAAATATGATGTGGAGACCCCATTACATACTTGTAGTACTGACATTTCCCTTTTGAAATGTATTACGTGCGGACAAAATTCTTTCATTTGGGGAAATAATGCTTTTGGTCTTTCTTCAAATTTTTGTATAGCAAAGAAATTACTTTTCATGTATGTCATTTTTACCTGACTCAATCCTCTATGTCTCATCAACCAGCAGCCACTTTATCATTTCATTATAGTCTTGCTGTAGCAATGCTATATTTAAGGTTGAGGTGGCATTTTCATCAGCAACCTTATATTCTCTGTCATTTACAACTTCCCCTGAACAATACCATTCAAGCTGAAATCTCCATATTTGCTTTCTGCCAAGAAGTAGGGGTCTTCATAGGTGAGAAACTTGGTTTTCTTAAAAACAGGAATGGTAATTTCTTTGAGTGATTCCCCTTTCCCTCCTCTCTTTCCTGTGAAAGGGTTTGACTCAGAAAACGGCAGAGTTGTAATCGTGAGGGAAGATGAACACTTTTCCTTTCTGTTAATACATTTGAAAATTGCTCAGAGACAGATCTTACCTGGTGCTGCACACCCATACACACATACAGGAATAAGTAAGGAGTTATCCTGCGCTGCCTCTGCTACAACTTTTTTTATTGGGGTTTTACATATGTGTAGAAGTTCTTCAATTGCTAAGCTGTAAAAGGCTAGAAGTAAACATGCATAGGAAGCCCTGTCCCCATGTGTGCTTGCCACCCTCATCTTTGAGATGGAACATGCCTTTCTTAAATTGGGGGATATATATGAAACATCTGGTCTAGTTCTGTATAGGTTATTTTCTGTAACTTCTGAAATCTTTATTTGCACAGGACAGCAAATTGTAGGCTTGGTATATGGACTGTACTTAGCTGAATGAGGTCTCAGTACCTACTAAAGCCTGGGATTTTTTTTTTTTTTTTGGTTGGTTGGTTGGTTTTTGTTTTGTTTTGTTTTTCAGGTAAGTTTGACCTTGAATAAATAGAAAGAGGCAAGGAGTGGATAGAGAAGGGTAAAACAGTTCAACCTAGCACAATTTTGTATCCAAGAAATTCATGCAGCCAGATTACATACTTACAGATCTGCCTTGTCTTTGTTCTTAAATAGTCTTTAGAGGATAAGGCTCCACCACTCACTTGTTGCATGCTGGATGTCAGTGCTTGAGAGGTCTGGGCTGCTGGAAGTGAAAGGCAAGAGCAGAGGAGTTTTTGACAGAATGAGACTGGTTTGAGCACCTCTAGTTTCTATTAGCTGCAAAAGAAAAGCAGTGTCTGGTCTAGACAGTACTTGGATAAGAAATCTGAGCTTTCTAGAAAAGAATCTGTTCATATATGTAGTTTTTGTTCCTTGTTTACAGGTCTCACGTAGATCTGTTGCCAGGAAAAAAGAAAAAAAAAGCACTTTTATCTTAGGTCAGTAGGTTCCTTCATTGGTTTTGGATTGATGGGTCATGGTTCAGTTTCTCGCTGGAATAGATTCTTTACAAACAAGAATAATTCTTCATTTGATTTTATTTTCTTGGTTACCTTTCAGAATGTTTCTCTGTCTACATCACACTTTGCCATTTTTATTTTCTCAAGATTGAACACACTTAAGTATTGCAGGTTTTCATTATGGTTCCACTTGAGTTGGCATTGTAATTCTGAATCTGCAGTTTCTTTGTCTTCAACCAAACCAGAACAAATGCTTTGATGTTCTGGAATTGTATTATTCTTCTCAACAAAAAGATGAATTTGTGTTTTCTAGTTTGATTTATTTTCAAGGTGCTAAAAGACCATTTCTCTTCAGTAAAAGCAAAATTCTTAATTTTAGCTTGCAAATGCTAATACACCATAGGGATAGATGTTTTGTTCTGTAATGACAATGATTTAAACAAATCACCGATTGGGGTGACATCACAAATATGGCTTTATTCTCCCTCAATCTTAAGACATCAGCTTTCAAGCTTGGAAGGTACAGAACATGAAAAAAATGCACAGAAGAAGTATTCTGTATTACTTAGAATCCTGAGATTTGCAGTATTCTTTTGGCGTTGAAAGTGGGAGCACGACAGGGCAGCTAGAGAGTTTGATAATGCATGAAGAAAGGCAAGTGGCGCTTCAGTAATCTCTAAGTTGATAACTGTTGGCTTGAGGATTTTATGAGAGTTTATTTTTGAATAGATTTTACAGAATTAAAGTTTTAGGATATATTTTCTGAAGAATTGCTCATGTAAGAATTTTGAGAGCACTGTTAGACTTAAATAAGAAAAGGCTGAGACATTTACAATACACAGTTCTGGAGACATACAGTTAGAATCATTTAATGTAACATAAGAGGTGGTCATTGTCCCATAGAGTTTGTCGTGAACATATTGAGAACAGGCAGTAACCTTGGATGTATTTTTTCATGCGTGTGGAAATAGGTGGTGGTTACATAGAGCTGGAAGAATTTGGAAGATTTTAGTCCAAGTATTTATCTGAAAAACTGGAAATACAGCATAATGCTTAAAAATTAATATGATAGAAACATGAATGTGGCTGCATACTTCCATTGTCTAAATTGAGAGGGAAAATGATAAATTATCCACCAGCAGCAAGTAAATGGTAAAGCAGAATTTAATCTTAATAGTTTTTCCATTTTGATAACGTAATGTGATGGTTGTAGCAGAAAGCAATTTTAAAAATACAGGTTTCATATGATGACACTTTTATAGTTAAATTGTTTTGTGGTTTGGAAATGTGTAATAAAAATATTGCATTACAAATAAAACCCTAATGTTGTAAGAGAGCTTCAGTCCATCAGGCACCATAGCAGCAAAAGAGTTTGGTATCTTGCCCTTATCTGTCGTACCCAATTAGAGCAGGCAACTGACCACCGACAGAGGCTGACAGAGTGAGAGCAGCTTAGCTACCACTCAGAGAAGTAGTTCTGAAAATACATACTTACTGAGAGTCTATGCCAGTGACTAAAAGAAAATTATTACTTTTTGGCCAAATGATCACAGAATCATAGAATCATAGAATAGTTAGGGTTGGAAAGGACCTTAAGATCATCAAGTTCCAACCCCCCTGCCATGGACAGGGACACCTTGCTCTAAACCGTATTACCCAAGGCCTCATCCAACCTAGCCTTGAACACTGCCAGGGATGAAGCATTCACGACCTCCCTGGGCAACCTATTCCAGTGCCTCACTACCCTAACAGGAAAGAATTTCCTCCTTATATCCAATCTAAACTCCCCCTGTTTAAGTTTTAACCCATTACCCCTTGTCCTGTCACTACAGTCCCTAATGAAGAGTGCCTCCCCAGCATCCTTATATGCCCCCTTCAGATACTGGAAGGCTGCTATGAGGTCTCCACGCAGCCTTCTCTTCTCCAGGCTGAACAGACCCAACTTTCTTAGTCTGTCTTCATATGGGAGGTCCTCCAGTCCCCTGATCATTCTCATGGCCCTCCTCTGGACTTGTTCCAACAGATCCATGTCCTCTTTATGTTGAGGACACCAGAACTGTACACAATACTCCAAGTGAGGTCTCATGAGAGCAGAGTAGAGGGGCAGGATCACCTCCTTCGACCTGCTGGTCACGCTCCTTTTGATGCAGCCCAGGATACGGTTGGCTTTCTGGGCTGCAAGCGCACACTGCCGGCTCATGTTCATTTTCTCATTGACCAGCACCCCCAAGTCCTTCTCTGCAGGGCTGCTCTGAATCTCTTCTCTGCCCAGCCTGTAGCTGTGCCTGGGATTGCTCTGACCCAGGTGTAGGACCCTGCACTTGTCATAGTTAAATTTCATGAGGTTGGCATTAGCCCACCTCACAAGCGTTTCAAGGTCCCTCTGGATGGCATTCCTTCCCTCCAGCGTATCAACCGAACCACACAGCTTGGTGTCATCGGCAAACCTGCTGAGGGCGCACTCAATCCCACTGTTCATGTCAGCGATGAAGATGTTAAACAAGACCGGTCCCAACACTGATCCCTGAGCGACACCACTCGTAACTGGTCTCCAGCCCGGACACTGAGCCATTGACCACAGCTCTTTGCCTTTGGCCATCCAGCCAGTTCTTTATCCACCGAGTGGGCCATTCATCAAATTGATGTCTCTCCAATTTAGAGACAAGAATGTCGTGTGGGACAGTGTCGATGCTTTACACAAGTCCAGATAGATGACATCAACTGCTTTAATGCTGTCCATCAGTTCTGTAGCCCCATCATAGAAGGCCACCAAATTGGTCAGGCAGGATTTCCCCTTGGTGAAGCCATGCTGGCTGTCACCAAGCACCTTGTTGTTTTTCCTGTGCCTTAGCATGCCTTCCAGGAGAATCTGCTCAAAGATTTTGCCAGGCACAGAGGTGAGACTGACTGGTCTGTAATTCCCCGCGTCATCCATTTTCCCCTTCTTGAAAATGGGGGTTATATTTCCCTTTTTCCAGTCATTGGGAACTTCACCTGACTGCCATGATTTTTCAAATATGATGGCCAGCAGCTTAGCAACTTCATTTGCCAGCTCCTTCAGGACCCGCGGATGGATTTCATCAGGACCCATGGACTTGTGTACGTTCAGATTTTTAAGATGGTCTGGAACCAGTTCCTCTCCTACAGTGGGCCCAGGGTCTCCATTCTCACAGTCCCTGCGTCTGCCTTCCAAGACTTGGGTGGTGCGGTCAGAGCTTTTGCTAGAGAAGACCGAGGCAAAGAAGTCATTCAGAACCTCAGCCTTCTCCAAACCCTGTGTAGCTAGTTCTCCTGAGAGCTTCCTGAGGGGGCCAAAAAAAAAAAAAAAAGGAAAGAAAATGAATAGTTAAAGCTTCTGTTTCAGAGGATGTTAAACTAGTACAAAATGTTCATGTTAGGCTTCCTTTTGGTTTTTCTTAGTTATAGAATACTCAGAAACTGAAATGCCCATCACTGCTAAAAGGTTACCACATACAGGTCCTGGAAATCGTGTGCCATTAGTGGTTTTTTATGCCAAAGTAAGAATTTCCAGTGCAGCGTACCAACTCTTTTACCTGGTGACTGAGAGACCTCCAAATTCACATCTCTACTCAGATTTGCCATTGTATGAAAAAGCTCAAAAAATCCCATGTTTTTTAAATATAGATTTATAAATAGGTTTTCTGAAGGCCATTTCTATTCAGGTCCTGTTACTTCATCTCGCTTACCTCATGCAAAAGTTACCAGCAAGTTTTGCCTGTTAGCGATGTTGATTTTTCATTTAGGAATGTTGAAATCAGTTGGATTATAGGATGAAGGACTGGCTGCTCAACTCACAATGCTTTTAAATTGGGAGCGGTGTTTCTGTTATACACTGTGTTGTGGATGCCAACTGCTTAGTGACGTATTGTACGATTAACTGCAAGAATTGAGAGAGACCAAATGATAGGACAAGCTATGAACTGAAAGTATGATTTGACTGTTCAAGGGCCACTCACTACTGTACTGTCACCTAGAGCTTTGTGAAATGCTTGTGATGGCACAAGGTTTAAACCAGCAGAGAAGTAAGTTTCTTGCCTGTCCTCAAGCCGAGAAGGTGATTTGGATGACTATGGGGGAATGTGTTTAAAGAGCAATATGAGAGTGGGTTATTCTTACAGTGCCAGCTGTGCATGATGTAACCTGACTACACATGCTTCTGAGAATGTGATGTATGGCTGTCCTTGTGGGCATTTCCAGAAGCTGGCTGCAGGCCCGCCTTTCTCCTTTCATCAGCAGTTAGAAAAACACACCTCTGGCCACAACTTAATAGTATTTCTGTGCCATGGTACAGTATGAAGTTAAGTAACAGTTGATCACTGTGCTAGGTGAAGCTGTAGCTAGTTCCATAAACCAGCTTGTGCCACAGGGATATATATTACAACTTTAAAACATCAAATGGTTTGATGTTCTATGAGCTGTTTGCCGGAGTAAAGGGCCTAAAAAAACCAAAACCAAAACCAAGAACAAAACCAAAAACAAAACAATACAACACAGTTATTCTTGTATTTGCAAGTTTTAATATTGCATAGCAATTTTATTGCTCTGTACTTTAGTACCCAGTGGGTGGGAAGTGGTGTCTCAGGCACTCTCCAGTAGTGAGCACAGACTGTTCCAAGTCTGTGTCAGAGTTTTCTGCACTTAGTCTACAAGAGAAATAAAGAGAAGCTGTAGGAATGCAGGTCAGCTCGATTAAGGGCTGCTTTGTACATGGAACACTTTGTTGTGATATAATGGTACACAAGTCATGCCTAACTTGGTAGCCCAGGTTTCATTGCCCCTTGAACTGTAGAAAGTGGCCATGTGGAATGACAGGCTTACATAAACCGCTTGGTAACAGATCGTGAATTACTTCCTACCGATCCCTGCTGCTTCGGTTACAAAGCAATTCAGTAACTACAAGGCCTGAATGTTAACAAGAGAAAATAGTCCGGTGTGTTACAATGGTAAGAGAGAAAACTTTAGTGTAAGTTGGTTTGTTCTGCTGATGGCCTGTGGAGTTGTATTTTGGCTGTAGCATCCCCTTTCCCCAGTTTCTGGTGGCATTCATGAATCAAGACCATTTTTGCAGTTTTATTAAATATCAGTTTGATTTCATTCTTCTTGCACATATTGATGCCTTTTTGGTGAAAAGTACATTTAGAGAATCTCCATGAAAATCTCACTGATTACTAGACTGCCCCTCTTAAGACAGAATAAAAGAGTGAGAGAAAAAGGAAGAAATTTCATAGGAAAGGAGGAGCATGAAAGGGATTCTGGGGTCCAGATTCTGTTCTTGCCTTGGGCATTAACTCCCCTGGGCAACTTGCTTTGGCCAAGTCAGCATATACCTCTGTATCTTCATTTCTTGGTTTCTGCAATGGTGAAAGTCACAAATCCCTTCTGACAGGGAAAATACAAGGATTTATTGATTGCAAGTACTGTAAAGAACTGAAATACTGTGCTTCTGAGTGTAATAAAAACATAGATAGAAATGAATTAGATAGGCTCCTAACTACATGTGAATCTTTGTTGCTAGCTTTAGAGTATGGGCTTGAGCAAGGCATTTAATCTTTCTTGAGCCTGAGTCTTCTCACCTGTGAAATGAAGATGAAAATTTGTATGGCTATTGTGGAATTAGTTAAAAATCTGTTGATGAATTTAAAATCAATAGTTTTGCACTCACAGAACAACTTTGTTCTGAGAGACTACTACATTTTATTCTTCATTTTATACACATTTTTACTTATGTAATGAAATTTCATAAAGTTTGATAAAAGAATGTTTTAGTAGACAACCACCTTCAATGAACTGGAAAACAGAACATGGCACCTATACGTGCATAATACATAAATTATGTATCATTTAATAATAAATACATATAATTTAATAGTATAGACATGTATTACATGTATTACATGTTTATGTATAGTAAGTTGTGCATTCTGTAAGCTTCTTATACAGAAAAGCCCCAATTAAGGAGAGCACGACAGGAATCTAGAAACAAGCTTAAGATGAATATTCAAGTAAACATCTGCAATTTCAGTAAATTTGGATCAGACCGGTATATCTGTTCATGGCCTGAGCAGTTTCCCTGGTGGAATCCTAAAAAGCAGTAACAGAGCAAAATAAAAATACAGGTTCTTACCAGGGTTCCATGAGTGCTGGCTCACTAGTGGCTGGGCTGGGTCTGGTGTTCCAGTTGGTTTGGGTGGGTTATAATGTATTCCCCAAAGGGTTTTCACCTGTCAGATTGTAGATCCTTCTAAAAGTACAGATATGGAAACTGGTTTAGGAGACTTTCCTTTCACAGGTGGTTCCGTATGCTACATACCCCACTGCCATCATCTGTCTTGTTTCAAAAGCAAGTGAAAAGGATGCCACCTTTTCTGCAGGGAGGTTGGTTTTTTCAGTCTGATATCTCTTGCTGTTAGGAAATGGTTCCTGATGCTCAATCTACGTTTTCTTGTACCAAATTAAACATTAAACTGAGTTATTACTCCAGACCATACTAAATAATTATTTTTCTCTGCCCCCACTTTGTGCTGTTTTATTTCAATTTGATTTACAGATTATTTTGAATACAAATAACTGTAAAATGATAAAGTTATTAAACAACTAGGCATCCAGTAGGAGCAAATAATGAAAGCAGAAACATTTCTAAAGCCTTCTGTGTTATTAGGTGCAATGACACAGGGAGAATGTAATAGAAAACCGAGCTGGAGCTTTCTAATATACCTCAACAGTTTAAAATAAAGATCCTTGAAGCAGAAGGGGGTTAATATAACTGCAAATTGTTGGCCTTCATCCCTCTCCTTTCTTTCCTTGAATAGTATCTATCATTCATCTTTGTTCCTTTTGAGTCTTTCCACTTCACACCTCTTGAAAAAGTAAGCTTTTGGGCTAGGAAGAATTTCCCACCAAGTATAAAATATTTTCTTGTCTGCCTTAATATTTCATACGTTTGTGATTCGTCCTCTCATCTCTGTAGTATAAATAAGACTACTGCTGCTAGTGATGTTTTGTGGGTAGCATTTTTTCTATAAAACAAGATACTGGACAATGAGTATCAGCCTGTCTCTACAAACAGACAGTATGCAGTGAATCAAGGCAGCTTTTACTGTGCTCTCTGCCTTTGGCTCCCTTCTGTCCCACTTGAACAACTGTAGATGGAAACCTCTGATGGTACAAACACTTTTCCTTGTTGTGTGTTTGGTAAGGGCTATATTTTAAAACTCCTTTCATTACACTTTGGATGTTTATGTTAAGCTTGGAACGGAAAGGCACCAACAATTCAAACTTCATAGCAGGTCTTCTGTGAGAATTTCGGTTTCCCATTAGTAAAAACTAGAAAGTAAACAAAACATAAATATAATAATGAGAAATACTTTTTTCTTTGGAAACTTTTTTCTGTGGCTCTGGCTTCTTTATATTGCTGTCTCATAGCTGAGGATGTTGACATCATTCCTGTAAGCAGCATGTAACCATTTCAGGTGAAAGCCATAGGATCGGGTTGTTTTACATTTTGAATGAAGCAGAGTTAAGTGTCCGTCACTAACAGACACAGGGAGGGAGCCTGCCTGATTTCTGGCTGTGGCAAATTATCTGCCCTCTGTCAGAGAGTGAAATGGTTAACAGGCGTTCAGCCTCGCCTCTGAAGGGCAGAAACTTCAATGCGTCCAGCTGAGTCTCCATGCCGGGCTTCTAAAAGTAACATGTGCCTCAGCTGCTTGAAACATGGGCCGTAAAGTGCATGAAGCTGTGAGAAGATTAGCTGTTACTTCCTTGTCTAATGTAATGGCCAGGACTTGGAGAAGTGTAGAAACTGCAGAGTATGAATCTTTTACATCTTCATTCACTCAAAGTAACCTGGAAGCCAGAGAAATTGTGATGTGCCATCTACTCTCAGTATCTGATTTTGAACCCCTGTAATCGCTGTTTCCTCTGGGGTTTTTTGGTCGAGAATAACATTATTTCCTTTGAGGAAATGCCACCCAAATGACCTATTTCATTCTCCATCTAACAGCTATTCGATTTCAGCATTGGCTGGAAAAGCACTGAGAGGTGAGGTCCTTTCGCAAATGTTAGTTGATCAGGATTTTAAATTGTACATGGCTAATTATAGCATGAAAACTAATCTAATTGTTTCAGGATTCTTATTCCTGTTTCTAGTTGACTCCTATAATAGTTTTTTATAGTATGGTGTTGTCTAAATGTTCATAGGGAGAAAGTAAGGCTGTGTTATATTAAGTGTTGTATTTATATTTAATGTCCCCAGTCCTATTTATTCTTAACCTACATTGAAGTTCTGGGGTACTTTACCTGAACTTAGTGTTGGCCAGGGTAGGATGATCATGCAGAAAGGTAGGTTAAAGCTGTGCTGGACTGATGAGGACTCCATGAGCCTTAGTGTGTATGGACAGATAGCTTTGGGATTCCTAATTTGGTGGCTGTCTGGATTTGCTTGTAAATGTTTTGCTTCTCTTAACTGTTAGTATTTATTTTGCTAAAGCGTTAGGAGTTTGGTGTTAATTCTGTTTGGTGTAAAGCATGATCAAAATGAGTTTAGTGTAACTCTGGGTATGAAAGTTGTCACAATGCATCAGTCTCTGTGGCAGGGACACAGGAGAGCAGCACAGGGATACTTGCTCAGTGACTGGTGCTTAATATTTGCATGGCTAACTTGTCAAACCTAGTTTCTACTCCCTCAGCCCTGAAGCACCAACCTGGCTCATGAGAACTAGTCTTCTGTCTTCCTGCTTCGTATTTCATTGCCAAATAGCCCAAGAACAAACAAAAAAATAATTTAGGATTGTAAATAATAATTGCTGATCAGGGTATGGGAATCCAGATTTCAAATGTCCATTTGGGAGAGCTATTTTGTGTCCTACAAGATACGTAAGAACTGCACAGGCAGCTTGGTAAAACAATCCATTATATCCTCTTAACACACCTTTATTTCTGCTGCTGTTTTCTGAAGTGTGCTTACAACTAATGTGGGAGAATTTAAGATACTGGCCTGGGTAGGGGAAGGTCTGTCTTCAGGTCTGGTGAATCCAGATGTGCTTGAGTCAGCAATGGTTTTTAGAATATTACTTGCACAGAAGCAGTACTCATCTCTTTGGATAAGAGGAGGCACAGCAGAAAAGTGTTCTGCCAGTGGAAGAGTTTTGTCTTCACAGGCAGGGCTATTTGCACGGTGTGGAAAAGGCTTTGAGGCAGAAATTATATAGGCCAAGATACTATTTTTTTACTTTTTTCTTTTCTCCCCCCCCTCCCCCCCCCAATGGTTGTCAAGAGGGGTCATAAACACACAAACACCATTCAGCCCTGATGCTACTTTGGAGCCTTTCCCTCTCTATCTGCAGCTGGTCCACAGGACATGGGGAGAAGGTCCTCTGAATTTGATAGATGGGCATGGAGAATAAGGAGCAATGAGATAGGCTGAAGCTTTCTTACCATCCTGATGCACGCATCTCACAGACTTACGTTGCTTAACATCACTGTGTTCTCCAGGTTGTTTAAGCACACGATCTCAGACCTCCACCTGCAGAGGGACTTGATTCTAGTTCACTCCTCAAAGGGCATGTGACAATCAAAGGAGCAGACTTTGTGAAAGACTCAAAGCTAGTCACATTTAATCAGAACAAAATACATAGTAACGTATAGGCTAACAGTAAAAATACTCTCATGCACATAACCCTTCTGAGCCAAGTTAGGAAATCAAGCCTCTGCCTCTCTTAGAATCATCTGTGCTTCCTTTTTCTGTGAGTTGTTTAGAAGTGAGCACTGATGACCAGTTTTCTTGTCTGAGGAAATTCATTCCATTTAAACTGAAGCCACCACTCCACTCAGAGTACACATACAAACACCACTCTTTCTCTCTCCAGCACAAGAAAAGCAAGACAGTTCATACAATCTAATCAGAAATTGTATCTCGTACTGATTGCCCCAGATCATCCAATTCAATGTTGTGCTGTTGTGTTCTGCTGACTTCAAAAGCATTGAGGGTTCAAAGGCAATTCTCACTCAGGTTGTTTCATGGCCATGGACTTGCCCATGCTGCTGCATAAACACATGCCTAGGTATTTTGCTGGTTTAGGGCCTGAATGCTTTCTGCCTTTGCTGGTGTCAGGATCTCAGATTTTAAAGTGTCACTTGTAAGCTTTAAAATTTGCATCTGAGATGCTTAGCATTGTTTCCAGAAATGACTGCCCACCTCTGTTTTTCCCCATGTTCATGTTTGTATACTAGAATAATTTATTTGGACTTCTTTGCCATACTGTTTTGGTGGCTTGCATAAAGTGCCACCCAGGTCTCAAGAGCTTTCGTCTCTGAACTGGACCATTTACAGTGAAAGCTAAATTGGAAACTTTTGCCAAATTATTCATCCCCTCCACGCCTTTTTGCTGCCAGTTCAGTTTATATATATGTGGCTTGTATCGAGGAAAGGCCTGTGATGTGTCACTACATGAGGGCTTGAACTCCACTTTGAGCTCCCTGTGATGCAGGGAGGCTGCAGTGGTGCTCAGAATAGCTGAGCCCCCCTGGAGAGCTTCAGTTCTCTCATCTCTTACTTCAGTGGATCTAAGGTGCTGGGCTGTGAGATCTTCTACATGTGACTGATGCAAGATTCATGCTGCTGAGGGTGGGAGAGGGAAAACTGCTTCTCGGTCAGATCATGTTAGAATAGTTATGCATAAGGAGTGGGCAGAAGAAGTCCCTACTGCATACTTCAAAGAGTTTCTCCTCTGATTTATGAAATCTTTTTGAAGGGAAAAAAAGAACAACACTGCCGCCACAAACATAAATTCTTGTGGTGATAAGAAAGGTCCTTAAACCCCCAGTGTATTAATTACTGTAAAGAAGAAGCAAAATATGCATTTATTTTATTTTCAATGAAATTTAGGAAAGTACACAAAAATTGCATTTAGAGCAGTTGCTTAAAATGTTATGGACTGTCCTATGTTCATTATCTTATATTTTTTAAGCCTTTTCTTTAGTTAAATTCAGCAAGCCTGAATCTGCCTCATGATTTGCAAGTGAAGACAAATACAGCAATTATGTACACACGTACGTATATTTTATACACACATATATATGCAGTATGTTCATGTGTAAGAAAACAATCAACAGATGTGAAATTCAAGCAGTGAGCTTCTTTTCAGTATAAACTGTATTTTGAATTTTGCACCTGGCAAATCGGCATTTTGCATCCTTTTAAATGCCCAGAGGTCTTGTGCAGCATCCAAATAGAGAAGGAGAAGATGGTCCATGACCCACCCAGGAGCTTACAGGGAAAAGGATTTTGTACTTGACAGGAATTTCTATTTTTGATTTTCAGAGCAGGGGGAATTGGGAAAACATTAGTTATTCTCTTAATCAAGGCTGATTCCTTGTCCTGTTCCCAAAGTGGTTCAACCAATGATGATCTTTACCCAAAGGGATCTGAACAGTCCAGTCTCAAAGGTACTGGAGTGTTCAGGGATGCACTGTCCCCAGTGTTGTCGCCCTGAGGCACATTCTCAGGAACATTTTCTGGCTAGGGCTGAGAATGCTGCATGCGAGTTGTCTTCCCATCGTGTGGGTAACTTTGGGCACTCCCTATCCATCCTTATGCCCCTGCTGCTCTGTACTGCTTTTGTGGACAGAAAATGCTGGCCAGGTTGGATTTGACATGCATGCTATTCCTAAGGGGAATTGATGGGGCAAATCAGGGAATTTATGAGGCTTGCTAGTTGAAGCAAAATTCAAAAGCAGATGGGAATGCATCCTGTGATATCTCAGACTTATTGCAACAATAGATGAACGCCTAATGTTGGCAGTGTAGGATTCCCTGGGCTCCTTGAGCATATGGTAGAGAAGTGGAGTTTGTTTTGGGTTACAAAATGTAAATTGGATTGAATAAAAATCAGTACTTGCAAGTTTCAGGAATTTTCTGCAGTAAATATAAGAAAGTACTGCATATACTTAGGAAACACATATATTTTTCTTCAATTAAATGATTTCTTGGCCTTTAAGCTATTATAGACATATTTAGGAGCTTTGGTTTTCACTTTTTTATTTATTTTTTGCTACCAAGAGTGAAAGGTGCAGAGGCCTGGAGAACGTTGACTAACCGTGCTTCCTGTGTTTGTTCAGAATTATTTACTAAGTGCTATACTTCCTGTGGGAGAAGGAATAGTGGGATGATCAACTTTTCTCAACCTAGCACAGGTAATTAATTGTGCTAGACAGCAAGAGCGCTGTGTTTGCCCAATTAATTATGTTGTGTCTCTGGTGGTAGTGGTGACAGAAAATTACAAACCAGCAAATTCAGTAATCCACATAGGATGTTTTAACATGGCAGAGCTGTGCATGATGCAGTAGTTGGATTGGGGCTCCTGGGAGCCCTGGCACAGTGGGAATTTAACTGACATATCAGTGATGTAAGAACACACTTGCAGTTGCAATTGCCCAGGTATGAAAAGTGATGTTGGTTGAAAGTTGCAAGAAGAAAAGCTTGCATGGTCTGTATTCTTTTTTGGTTGCCAACATCTTCTAATACCAAGGTTTTTTACAGTTTGTGTCTTAAAAGAAGATTGAAAATTCTTTTAAATCCCTGACATGGCATTGCTTTCTACATCTTCACAAAGCTGTAGCTTTCAAGAGGTCCAAAGGCCCAAACATTTCCAGTTTTGAAAGCTGTGCTCAGCTGATTAGGGGAAGTAATTTGTGGATGTGGTCTAACTTTTAAGATAATCACAACTAACCAATATCTTTGTTTTCTGTATTGTATACCCAGTACTTGTGGCATTTTTTTTTAAATTTCTGTAGACTGATTAAAAGTCTTTCAGAAATAATCCAGAGCTGATGCTGATGTCTCCAGTACTGCTTGCTTACCATTGCTGGGAATTCAGTGGGGTGAAACACTAATTCATTCATGCATAACTTTGAGCAATAAATAAATCTGGGGAGAACAACAGTCTGTTCTGCAATGCTGTGCAATGTTCTGTAAGGTGATAGAGGCTAAATTTCAAGTTAGTAATGTAGGTGAATGACTCTAACCCAGTGACTAGATGATGATACCTTTGGTTTCTGGGTCAAGTAGTCATATATATGCAGAGTGAGCAGGCAGAATCTGTCTGCACGTTTTATTCTTGTGTGTGTATATGATTGTTTACAGTCTGCCTCCCTAGTGCATTTCTGTCCTTGGAAGAACTGCATCCAAGTTAGATGAGACAGGACTATGTGACCTAGATGTTTTCAGCAGCCATGTTGTGAGGTGGTCAAGAGTTGGAGGACTGGTTTTGAGTCAAATTAGAGTCAGATGGCCCTGTGACCTACAAGAAAAGTTCATCTTTCTAGGGAGAATGTCAATCCTATTGCATATTGTAGTGGGAAAAAAAAACCCTCTATCAGACTTGCTTTTATTTTATCAGATGCTGCACTAGCAACAGATTATTTTTTCCCTGCACATCTGCTATTCTTCAGACTTGTCAAGCAGAACAGAAAGCAAGAATAATGGAGAAGTAGTAAAATTAGACACTTTAAAACATTCTTCTGAAAAGTCAGTGGCATTGACAAGCATGTTCTGGGCAAAAAGAAATGTAAAAATAGATTTCAGAAAGAACATGTTTTTCAATTTACTGGTTTAAATAATGTTCTGAACTGTTTGGCAGTAAGATGCGAATTTGAAAGTATCTTATTGTTACCAAATCTGCACATTGGATTGCGAAAAATAATCTCAACTGAAACATATTGTCCATCACTAGCTAAAGTTCTCCTTCTTTGTTCTGATTTTAGAAAAGCATATCTATTCATTTAAAGGACTAGTTATCTCTACCATTGATTAAAATTTGGTTCAGTGTGTCGCTGAGTTCAGCTCACATTTATTCATTGGTGGATAGGAGCCCCCCCCCGCCATTTTTGTTAACATCAGGTCAGAACCAGCAAAAGATTGAGAACGCTGATCTGCCATTATCCATCACCTCTGCTTCATATTAGGGTTTCTAAGCACTGGGTCTAGTGAGAGAATTTTTAGCCTAATATTTGCTTCAAGTAAATGATGTGATGATTTGGCTCCCTTGTTCCTCGATCTTGCAATTCCACCTGCAAAACTCACATCCTTGTAGGCACTTTCTGATACAGCAATTCCCATTCCTCTTTCTTTGTCAGCATATTTGTGAGAAGCCTGGGAGGCAACAGAAAAATAATGTCCTCTTTCAGACAAAAATCACTTCTACTCATAAAAGATTTTAAGATACCTGTTTGAACAGCTACTGCTGAGTTGATTTCAAACTCCCCCTCTTTCCCCCCCCCCCCCCATTCCAGTCGTTGGAATCACTCTTTTAGTCTGGAAAGTAAAATCCTGAAAAATGGCTCACCTGGCCGTTCATCTCCCTGCAAAACTGAACTAGATTATTTCCTTCTGTTTACACAAGTTCATTTCATGTAGTTCATGTGTGGTGAGTTTCATAGATAGGTGTGTTAGTGCTATTACATGGCAGACATATCCTTATGTCTGCCTTGGTTTAAAGAAATCTGAGTTTGAGGCAATTTATTCTGGTTCTCTTTTTTCATCAGGATCTGCAGCACCACTTTAATTTATTTGTATGATTTAGAACCTTACATTATTATTTCACTTTTCTTTCAAGTGGGCTTTTGAGCTGCTCTGAAAGCATTCCAGGTATAACTGAGGCAAAGGCACTAGTGTTAATATAGTGGGGACCACTGGAACTGAGTTTGGTATACGTAGAGTTTGGAAGCAAGATGGTTAGGGAGGGGGGATAGAAAATTCCAGTCTCTCCAAGGGAAGTGCAGATGTGTAGCCTCCAGTTAAGAGCAAGGGAAAGGGGACTTGTTTGTGACTCCTGGATGATTTTTCATGCTCTTCAGTATGGAAACTGTTTTCATAGCTGCCTCTACTGCCTATTCACTGGATTTTATTATTTAGGCACTTTTGTGCAGCAAACACTGAGCTTGGTAGATTGGCCAAAAAATGATGAGTCCTACTGAAGTCTTTTAGCTGTGTTTGCCTGAAGGAGAGGTTTCCTGCTAGTGTGATTTCCTCGAATTGGACATCTGCTTGTATGGTATGCATATCAAATGGATCTCACCTAAGTTACTTTAATTTCTGGCAGTCGTTCTTGGTGCTTGACAAGTAGGAGAATATTGTCAAAGATTTAGATATTTTTTTCTCCCTTTTAATTTTTTTGAGGTAAACCCTGTGCTAAACTGGACTGCAGTAAGAGAATTGATGGAGAATTAGGTGATATTCAGAATAGTGAAATGATTCAGGTGCGACTTTGGTTTTGTGGGTAAGCCACACCACTTCATCAGCAAACTTGATTAGAAGTGGAGAGTTCACTTTGTTATTTTTTTTTAAAGGTGCTCTCATATTCTGCTTGCTTTCAAATGCTGTTCATCCTGTGGGATTGCTTATTTTCTCAGCAATTTCAGACGGATCTCATCCAAATTCTGCTTTCTGAAATCCAGACAGGGTACTTCAGTGAGACAATGCCTAAGTCATTTTCTGGGGCAGTTTAAATTACTGCACGATTTTGACAGATTTGAGACAGAGCCACTGTGTTGAAACACTTCACTGCAGATACCTTATTCCTTCTATGAGGCCAGAGCCTGTTGAAGTCAGTGGAGAAGACTCCTGTTTCTTAAAGGACTTTGAATATGTCAAGCCATACCGAAGAAGTGACTTAATGATGGAAAACCCTGTATGAAAGACCTTTCAGTCAAAAACTATGAGCTCAGTAATATTTTTTGAGCCTGTTCAGAAGCCACCTTATGGACAACTGTGGCTACTTTCATTAGGACCACATCACCAAAATTTGAGGTGGTTGGAGTAACAGTTAAGGTCTTCATCTTAATCAATAAGAAACCAGACTGTCTACTTTAAAGAGACTTAAAATTGGAGGGACAGGTGACTTAGATGCTCAGAAGCCAGAAAACTTTCCCCAAAATGAAGACCATTGTTAGTGATACAAGAATGTTACATGCACACCATTCTTAGCATTAGAAATCGAACAAATTTGATATGAAAATCAGAGGGAAACCCATGGTACTTTAGACAGTCTTTGAACAGGTTCAGTGCTGTTCTTCTGCAGACTTGTGTAAGCCTGAGTGATTAGTTACTCTTGCTTTACAGTGGTGTAATTTGTAACATATATTGGCCCTTACTCCCTCATGTTTAATTGCAGCTCTAGTGAAAATCATGATTGCCTGCTTAGGGGTATATGGCCTTTAGAGCTGTGTTTGAAAGGTGGTTGAGATGCAATGTGTGTATAGTCATAGGACCTCCTTTAACAGATGATTCAAGAATGGTAAAATCTTGTTTCCTGATTTGGTGAGAGTTGGGCTTAGCATGATGAGTGGCTGTCAGAAAGACTAACATGAGCCTGTGTGTAGCAGAGCAGTTTTTGTTTGCATAATCTTCTTTGTGTTCATTTACTCCATATCCTTCAGAAAAAGCTTAGAACTTGACTGTCTCCAGTAAAGGGATCCCAGTTTTTAATTGGTGATGCCTTTCTGCTCTGAAGACTGAAATGTATTTGCTTGGAATTCTTTAAAATTCAAGATAAGCTTAACATTAATCTATAGACTGAGCAATAGGAAACATACATCTAAAAGTGAATTTCCCATTCTATAAGTGAATGGAATATATGCAGCTTTTAGTCCCTTGGTTTTCTCAGTCGGATAAAAGCTTTGGCGTAGTTTCCTTGAATTCAGGAGATGAATTATCAACTTGTCAAATGATGTGATGGTACTGTCAGTGTTCTCAATTGCTTACAAAGGGTGATTATAGTCCTCTCTTGTTAGTACTGATTTAACTCATAAGTATTTCCACTAATCTTAGTTAACCGCCTTCTTGTTCACATCCTTTTAACCAAGATCAGATGATGTGGGGATTTCAGTTGCATCTATTTTAGTTTTTCACTTGAACTCAGTTTACTTTACTGCTGTCAGTGTCACCAACATAAATATGTAGGTTATGAAGGCTGATAAATTCTTCAATACATAGCTGGAAATTCTGGTATGCTATTTGGAAAGTAATTGCTGATTTCCTAATATGATGGAGAAGGACTACTTATATGGCAAAGAGGAACATATGGTAAAGGACAAATGACAAGAATATTTGCAGTCATGGTAAGTTGGAGAATCTGGTTATGGTTTATATAACCAGGGAACTCAGGGCTGTGTGTAAAGAATAAATGAAGAAGAGACATGTTTCTGTCTCACAGTGGTGCATACTCACACATGCTAGGCTGCACAGACTACCTGCCTTTTTATGAAATACATGTCTGGAACATGTTACATGTACAGACTGGTTAGTGAGAATTTATGTGTTCTGTACATCTGCCGCTGTAGGATAGTTAGAAATTGCAACTTCATCAAACTGTCTTTCCTGTGCAGGTCTAAGGAGGAAGAAAAGGAGCATTTTCAAAAACACAGAAGTACATTTGATGTTTTACCAACCTATTAGTCCTTAGTATTTATTTCTGTGTGGCAAGCTAATATTGCGAGTGGAAATAAGCAAAAGCATAGGAAGATTGAGGTTCAAATTCGGAAAGACCTTGAATTAGTTAGGTCCATGTTGACTGGTGCGCTTGAGTGACTGGTCCCACAGGACAGTTTCCATAAGGTTGGGAGTGTAGATCCTTTGAGGCTCATCTTGTGCCTTAACAGAAGTATCCCTGTTTGTTGTCAGCCATAGTCCAGAAAATGTGCCTTCTTTTATTTGACACGAGAACAGAACATGGAAGACACAGCTCATCTCAGCCATATTCCAGAACTAGTATGACATTCTTTAAATTACTACAGCCTTCAGTTAAGAAGAGGTATAGCTGTCACCTCTCCTTCTTTTGCTCATATCTTAATTGTAATACAGTGGTGCCTACAATTTTGGTCAGAATTGGAGATACATTGTTTCTGTACAGATTGTACTAACCTGTTGCCCTGGTGTTAAAGTCCCCATGCTTTAAGTAGATGGAATGAACAGAGGAAATAACGTTGCCCCATGTCACTGATGGGGAATTAAAAAAAAGTGATTGATTGATCAGGGATGCAAAAGGAGTTTGTAACAGAGGGAACTGAATTTGGACTTTCTGGAGTTATACTTGTGGCCTTGTGTATGTACACATCAGTGTGTTTTAAGCTGGTATTGCTGTTAGGGGGAGTGACCTCTCTTCCCTTGCAGGTTGTGTTTCTTCTGTGTGCTGCGTTTGAGTACAGACCTGAGTTAGTTAAACCCTTTTTTTCTTCCTGGGTTGGCTTTTACCTTCATGTTCTCTGACCTGGTTTACTGCATTGACAAGAAAACTTGCAGGTGACATGAGAAAGTTGAACTACTGATCGTAGCATCAGCGTTAGCTTCTGTGAGTTTAAAGTGTATGTGAAACCACAGCATGTGACCCTGTTCAAAGCCTGGGGTTGCTAAACATTTTTTTCCCTGCTTCAGTATATATCTTGTGTACTGAGACACCCATCCTCCATAGAAACAGACTCCTGATGTCAGTAAGATTGACTGACAGCTGAGGATCACCCAGCTAATCCTGCTGGCAGAGAACAGGGATGCACGGAGAAATTTTAGTTTTCTGCCTGTGTGGTGCCCCTCACCATCTCGCATGTTCTGACAGGACGTGCTACCTCCTTCCATTCCCTACGTGGTAATTTACAGAGAACTCAGAGGTGGAAAAATCTCTTTACATTTGAAGCAGTAACGATTTTGAAATAATTCCCTGAAGCTTGGTAGCTTCACTTCACAAATGAACAAGTAAACCGCATAAATACCTACAGGAAAACAACCGAGCCAAACCCCTCAATTACAAAAGATGCCTCTATGCATTCAGAATCTTTGCCCTGTTTTCCTGTCAGGCCTCATTTCCACCAAGGAATCTGTTTTCTAAGGCCAGCAGGACTGTTGTGATGTAGGAGGAGGTAAATGCATATGACAAAGGATGTGAAGGGGCAGAGCCCTGCCTGGACATTGACACAGATAATTGATTTATTGGGGAGTTAGTGTAAAAGTCGACTGTTTCTTGGGAGAGATGGCATATGGCATTCTGGTTGTGGGAACAGTAAGTATCCTCTGGCCATATTTATACTTTCCATTTTTCCCCTTTCAGTTAATACTTCCGATTCCTTTTGGCACTGTTTTCAGCAACCCTGGAATAGAAGTTTAGGAAAAAAAATTCTAGATACACTGCTCTATGTGTCTTCTGGTCAGCTTGCTAGAGACCATTGGCAGGTGGGGCCCTTCAACACATTTTATAACAAGAAAACCAATTGTCCTCACATATGCTTGTTTAGGGTTGCCAGAATTTAACTTTCTAGACTCTATGAGGAGTATTCGGATACTTTAGCCAGCAATTTAAATGGGAATCTGGTGTTCCTGTATGAAAAAAAAATAGATTTTTTGCTATGAAACTTTAATGCTTTGCATCTGATATGCACAAAAGTCTAGATATAAATGTTTGATATCCTGAGTAGTGCTGTTAGTTAAAGCACAGTATTGTATACCAGTAATTACGGACGTTAATTAGAGAAGGGAGCTGGATTATGACTTTGGGTGCCCTCATTATGAGGGGACAGTGTATAAGTAGTCCTGGGAGGCTTTGTTAATTGGAAAAAACTTGTTTCATAGCATCTTTCTTGCCTTTTTCATCAGGAGGTAGTAATTTACTACTGCTTATACAAACACCAAATGAGACCCTGCTACTGTAGGTCAGCATTGCTGCTCAGTGGGAGAAGTGAATGTGACTCAGCTTTGCTGGTTCATTTCCAGCCCTTCACCACCTTTTGCCCTCTTTGGCTCTGCTTCACTTCTGCTTTCCTGGGTTTAGTTCAGGTGCTCTGTGTGGAGGTGTGTGCATGCATCCTGTGATGTTTCATCAAAGACTCCCCTGCAAGACCTAATATTCACAGAGGGCTTCTTTTGAAGTATCAGGTATATGATATGGCACCTATTGACCACTTTCCATGTTTCTTTAGGAACCCAACCCTATAGGTGTGCACAGACACCTGTAATTCTGAACAGATACATTAGGTGCAGTTATCTTGCAACCAGGAGGCCTTGTACTTCAGGAAACTCAAATAACTCTTCTGTATCTTTAAAAAGGAAAGTAACCACAGGCCCTCTGGAACTCTCCAAGTTGCCTGTGCATGCAGCTCATTATTTTCAGATTGGAACACCACCTTTGAAGCGTGTCCATAAAATACATAATTAAAGTATCTTGTGTTCCATCATATCATTAGACAGCTAATTGAAATCACATTGTGTCTATATAATGAGAGAAATAATATATGCGTTTGTGCACTGATGAGTTTACTTGTTTCTGTAGTCTTTTCCCCTTTAATTGCTATGATGGCGACTGGCAGAAGAGGACCACGTGCTGGGCTGTCCTTGATCAGCAAATCTAACAGACACAGAGTTATTGTTAGGAACTCCCGTGAGTTCAAATAAAAGAAGCTCTGAAGGATGGGACTGCTGCTTCCAACAGTTTCTGTACAGATGTGTAAGTCAGGCAGAACATGTTGGGTTTCCTGCTCTCTAGGAAGTCAGGGGCTAGCTTAGCATCTGCCTAAGCTTCATAAATGAACAGAGTATATGTATTTATGGTGAGCAATGGCTGGAATGGTTTTGGCCTCTGTCTGCCCCTAAGATCATGCCATTCAACACTCCCTGCAATGCCTGCTTGGCTGTGCTACAGCAGAGAGTCCCTGCAACGCACCTGGTATTTCAGCAAGTGAAAGTCTGGGGCTTGCGAGCTCCAAATTGCATCCATAAGTCTTGCAAGCCGTGAGTTGTCCTCAGTCAGTCCTTTGGGGGTCTGGTGACTGCAGAAGTACTAATGGCAAGGAGTACATCCCTTTTAGCCACATAACTTGTGTGGTTTTTATTCCTTCTGTATCTATCTTGCTCCCTGTGGTAAGGGAAGTACTATTTTTTTTATTATCATGCCATGAATATGTTTCTTGTAACATAAGAATGCAAGAAGGATTCCTTTGTCCTTCTCTCCACCATATGTTATATATTTGTGAAAGATGGGCATACATACATGATCAGTAAAATAACTGGTTTGCTTTTATTTCTTGCTGCAGTTTATAGGTATAGGAAGAGACAAGATTTATTGTCGTATGCTGTGCAGGATCTAAGGTTGCTAGAGGAGACAATTACTTTAAGGATAAACATACTGGAGGATAATTCCAGGGTGGTCCTTCCCACTGAAATGCACTGATGGCAATAGCCATAGAAAGGAGGATGCTGGGATATCAGTTCTTCCTCAGAAGATTCATAGATGGATTGGGTCCTAACTACAGTGGGTCTTAAGAGTCTTATTTTTATGACGATGACTTGCATGATATCCCTCTTGTCACAGCAAGCACAGCCTTCCAGCTTAGTGGGTCATTCATTTGGTTTTTCGTTTGGTTATTCAAAATTCATCATAAGCATTCATATGGAATTGCCGAGAAAGAGTTCTCGCAGGTTAGCATTTACACATGCGTATGTTCATGTATATGTTCTTTATATGAAATAAATTAAGTCATTTTTCTCAGCCTACAGTCACATAACCAATCATCACTTTCTTCTGTAGTTCTTGTACTTTCTGACATCTAAGAACATGTCATAGTGTATTAGTGCTAGGGAGACAAAGACATGCAAATAAGTCTGCTGATGCTGCTTTTTTCATTTAAAATCATGCAACATATCCAGGGGTTTAGGATGCATTTTCTCAGGGGGTTCCTACAACCCGAGTTCCCTGCTGTTTACCTTTTGCAGTCAGTCTTCTAATTATGATTCCTCAGTTTTGGGAAAGGTTATGGTCGCTTTGACTGGCTTCAAACCTTGCATTGCAAAATCAGATTCTGCTGCTGCTTGTGCTTCACAAAGATCTGGCTTCCAAACAAAGGCAAGGAGGAAAGAATGAAGCAGCAGACCCTGCAAGAGATAGAATGCTGTCTGTGTGATTAAAGCTCTTTTATTAGGCTATGGTCTGTAATGGGAAAGAAAAAGCATGATCTCCACTGATCTGCATTTTAAACAATGTTGAGGATTAGCAGAGGGGCAGCAGATGCACCTATTGAGCTGTAAAGGAAGGGATTCAAAGCTGTATTGTGCAGATGGGAGATTATTGTACTGTACCTCCCCACATGTGCCAGTCGGTACTCCTGCTGCTCTGCTGAGCAGCACTTATCATCTCTGTCAGCCCTCCTTGTCCCAGAGCATGCACAGCACAATGAACCTGCCTTACTCTGCCACCGAGCCGAGCCAATCCTCAATCTAAACTAGCAGGAACCGAGCTGTGGCAGCCATTCTGCTGCTGCTGGGAAGACTGGGATATGGGCACCAGGTGATTGTAACATCCCTCCCCAGCACAGGCTTTCAACCAGATTAACCCTTTCCATTTGAACAGCTTGGTATCTTGATGCTACCTAGCATTTTGTTGCAGACCTGGCCTTTTCGTAGAGCAAAATGAATAAAATGATAGGTGAAAGGAAAGGGATTTTCCTTTTTTTTTTTCTTTTGTGTTGTTCTGCTTCCAGAAATCGGCATCCTTTCTCCTATCTAAAATACAGGGTTGCATCTTCATTATAGTTGTTTTCACTAAAGGGGTAATAAATTTGAAAGCTTTGTCACCAAATTTATACATTCAGGAATAACATAGGAAGCACTTCACTTTTGCTCAGGTTTTCTGCTTGAAGGAAGTCAGGAGCAGATCTAGTGGCACAAACGGCATTTTTCTCCTTTTACAATGCTGTAGTGTGGGGTGGGTATGAAGTTTGTCTGGAATTTAATAAAAGTGATGCTCTACTGGCCTATTATTTCTGCTCTAACATATAGTTTGTAGTTGAAAATGGATTAATAACATCTTTCTAGCTTTTATCTACTCCTACCAACTTAAAATGTGATTGTGGCGTGTGCTTGGCTTCCAGCAATGCCACTGGGTTTCCGTGTGACCTTCAGCAAGTTGCCCAGTTTCTTCATGCCTGAAGTGTTTACCTTCAAACAGAAAAACAGTTTATAATTAGGTGTACTCTTTGACTGCCTTATCTGTTTGAATCATAACCATCTACCCCAAGGCAGGGCCTACCACCTATTATGTATATATACGATGTTGATCATGGAAGAGTCCTAGTCTTGGGTTGAGTCTTAAAGTACAACCAGCAATAAGAATTCCATAAGGTTCTCGCTCATGTAATTAATTCTGTGTTCTGTGATGTATTTTCTCTTTTAAAATAATTTTCTCTATAGTCCTGAAATATGTTCATGATGCTTGAAAATGACTGGAGAAAGCAATTATTTTCTGCAGTATCTTATTCTTATTGTGCTAAATGTGTCATAAATTTGGGTTTTCCCAATAGCAGCCTCATATTACCCCATGCTTTGTCTGCTTATATGTGCGCAGGAGAGAGAGTGCAAATTCCTGTATATATGTAAATACCTCTTTGCTTCTTGGTTAGTGTTAATTCTGCCTGGTTCACCTCAGTAGGTCCATCACTCTGTAGACAGTTCTCTGACTTTCTCTTAAAGATTAAACTCTGCTAAAAGCTGGAACCCATCTAAAACACTGACATACATCCCATGGCAGCCCTCTTTCCCCATCTTGAACAGCTGAATTCCCTTATTCAACAGCAGATGAGGAGATGTGAACCTCAAACCATGGCGCAAAGCTATAGATGCTGGTAAATCTAAGTGCAGAAATGGTGAGGATGCTGCTGATGAGATGAGGTTTAGGTGCAGCAACATGCTCTCATTTGCACTTTTTTTAGGTTCTGATGTTGGGCTGAACTCCTAGCTGTGAAGAAAATTGTCATCTGAAAAGCAAGGTTGAAGAATTTGCATAACTTATACTTAAATTAAGGCAATTTAAATGGTGGCTTTTTATTATGGTTTAAATCAGCAAGGGCAAAACCTTGATTTCATTTATTGATTCCATACTTATATGCTAGTTATACATTTTAGCTCTTTTTCTAAATAAAGGTTGATTTTTCAAGTTGGTGGTCATCCAGGTATGTTGATTTAGAATCATAGAATAGTTACGGTTGGAAAGCACTTTATGATCATCAAGTTCCAACCCCTCTGCCATGGACAGGGACACCTCCCTCTAAACCATATCAACCAAGGCCTCATCCAACCTGGCCTTGAACACTGCCAGGGATGGAGCATTCACAACATCCCTGGGCAACCTATTCCAGTGACTCACTACCCTAACAGGAAAGAATTTCCTCCTTATATCCAATCTAAACTTCCCCTGTTTAAGATTTAGCCCATTACCCTTTGTCTATCACTACAGTCCCTAATGAAGAGTCCATCCCCAGCATCCCTATAGGCCCCCTTCAGATACTGGAAGGCTGCTATGAGGTCTCCACGCAGCCTTCTCTTCTCCAGGCTGACAGTCCCAACTTTCTCAGCCTGTCTTCATATGGGAGGTGCTCCACTTCCCTGATCATTCTCGTGGCCCTCCTCTGGACTTGTTCCAACAGTTCTATGTCCTTTTTATGCTGAGGACACCAGAACTGCACACAATACTCCAAGTGAGGTCTCACAAGAGCAGAGTAGAGGGGCAGGATCACCTCCTTTGACCTGCTGGTCACGCTGCTTTTGATGCGGCCCAGGATACGGTTGGCTTTCTGGGCTGCAAGCGCACACTGCCGGCTCATGTTCATTTTCTCATCGACCAGCACCCCCAAGTCCTTCTCCACAGGGCTGCTCTGAATTTCTTCTCTGCCCAGCCTTTAGCTGTGCCTGGGATTGCTCCGACCCAGGTGTAGGACCTTGCACTTGGCATGGTTAAACTTCATGAGGTTGGCATCAGCCCACCTCACAAGCATGTCAAGGTCCCTCTGGATGGCATTCCTTCCCTCCAGCGTATCAACCGAACCACACAGCTTGGTGTCATCGGCAAACTTGCTGAGGGTGCACTCAGTCCCACTGTCCATGTCAGCAAGGAAGATGTTAAACAAGACCGGTCCCAGCACTGATCCCTGAGCGACACCACTTGTTACTGGTCTCCAGCCGGACATTGAGCCATTGACCACAACTCTTTGTGTGCGGCCATCCAGCCAGTTCTTTATCCATTGAGTGGTCCATCCATCAAATTGATGTCTCTCCAATTTAGAGACAAGGATGTCGTGTGGGACAGTGTCAAACGCTTTACACAAATCCAGATAGATGACATCAACTGCTTTACCGCTGTCCATAAGTTCTGTAGCCCCATCATAGAAGGAGACCAAATTGGTCAGGCAGGATTTCCCCTTAGTGAAGCCATGCTGGCTGTCACCAAGCACCTTGTTGATTTTTATGTGCCTTAGCATGCCTTCCAGGAGAATCTGCTCCAAGATTTTGCCAGGCACAGAGGTGAGACTGACTGGTCTGTAATTGCTCGGGTCATCCATTTTCCCCTTGTTGAAAATGGGGGTTATATTTCCCTTTTTTCAGTCGTTGGGAACTTCACCTGACTGCCATGATTTTTCAAATATGATGGCCAGCGGCTTAGCAACTTCATTCGCCAGCTCCTTCAGGACCCGTGGATGGATTTCATCAGGACCCATGGACTTGTGCATGTTCAGATTTTTGCAAAAACAATCTCTACATACATTTAATATTTCTTTGCTGTGCTTAGGAAGACATTCTTTGCCACTGCCCATTCATTGAAGTATGTTGTAGTTAGTGTGCATTTACTTGCATTCTTTCGTTAAAACATTTTTCTATGTTATAGATTGAGAACTGGCATTTTCTGCTCACTGTAGATCTATATATATTCTTTATATGTAGTTTGCATCGACTTCTGTTCAGTTTGGAAACTGAAATGAAATGAATAAAAATCATCATCTATTATCCAGGTGTGCTGGTTCCATTTAAAAAGAAATGTAAAGGAAAAAAGATTTTAAACCAGTTTGTTTTGGACAGCTATGACAGCATGTGAGATACCTCTAGGCAGACACTATACAGAGCTCTACGTCCTTCCCAGTGCACCTCACTGCTCACGTGGTGTTTCTGGCCTCTGGAAAACAGACTGTGTTGCTCTGGGATCCCCACATGGAATTAGAATGAGACCACTGAGACCTTAAAGTCAAGTCTCTGTAGCAGAAAGTCTGAGCTTTAGTTAAGTGTATTTTTCTGGGTATCTGAAAGTAACAGCAGATTCTAGTTTTTTTAATCTTTAATCTTAATTTTTGTTGTTTGGGGTTTTTTTCCCCCTCCTCAGCAGTGGATTCTGGGCCACTAGCACAAATCAGGCAATGTGTTTAGAGAAGACTCTATTTCTTTCTTTAACCATGTTGCTAAATAACTGGCCATCTGCTGCCCTGATTTTCTTTATGCTGTTTTCAGTGCATTGACATCATGTGCAGTCTGGGTGTTCCTGCTCTGGCATTCATCCACCTGGTTGCCCGTGTTATCAGAATGCACCTTCTCTTCCCAGTACAGCGTTACATACAGTACCAGAAACATTCCATACAGCTGAAGAGTCAGATTTTTAATAGAATACACTGCAGAGAAGAGAGAAAAAGGCTTACCAAAGAACCTTCATTTTAGGCTTCTTCATGTAGTTATTAGTGAGTTTTACAGTTGATGCTGGGGGCAGAGGGGTGTTGCATCATATTTGAGAACTTGTAATCACACAAGACCACAGATTTGCCTTAATTCCCTTTAATCTGACCAGAGGGGAACACCTTTGCCCTTTCTCAGTTCTTGCTTTCTCAACTGCAACTAGAATATAAGTTTCTGTTTAGACAAACCTTATTCGAGAAGTTAAGCTTCTCCTTCTCCATTTCTTTCTCTACCTCCTGGAACTTGCTGGGGGTTCTAGGGGTTCTATCCCTATGCAAGGAAAGGGAAGAGATCTGGTGTTACAGACTTTTAAGGCCTTGTATCTGAAAGTGAAAATGATCCCTCAGGAGACTTAGGGCAGGTCCTTCTGCAGCTGAAATCTGTGGGGCTGAATCTGCTACACACCCTGCTGTTGATAAGGCTCACAGACACATACGCTTTCAGACACTCCTGTTTCTAATGTATGTAGCCTTGGTTTACAGATTGAGTTAACAGAATTGGACTTTCCCTCTCTGAAGGCTAAGGCTTTTCTCTCTTAAAAGTCTTTTTCCATTCTAGCTGAGAGTTTTTTAAATTATTCCCATAATAAGATTTAGACTGCAGCCTCTAACCTTCAGTGTCTTAAGTGTAGAGGGTCACAGGCAAATAATGTTTGCAGGGGATACCTGTCCTGCCAGATAAATGCTATTTGGCTGCTGCTGATTGTTGTGTTCAGGGAGAGACTATTAAATATCCCACCCTAGGCAATTTGGCTATAACCTTAACGTGCAAGTGACCTGACCCCACAGTGCAAGTAAAGAATGTCACAGCATTGTCTAGTCACTTAGGAGCTCATAATACAAAGCCAAAGAACTTAAGTGTGTGCAATGTTCACAAGGACAAGACAGTATTTTCTGAGCTCTTTACAAGCAGTATCCCTTAAGGCCAGTGGCTTTGCAGAAAATGATACACAATTTGTCTAATGCCATTATTGCAAGGTAGTACTGTATTATATTAGCATGTTGATCCCCTGTATATGTTGAATGGGCACAGCAGTCTCAATTATTTCTGAGCTGCCTCCTCTTCTGAGCCTGAGCAACCCTGAGTCAAAACTGAGCTCCTCTGCGGCCGTTGTTTGTAGTCTGTGCTGTGTTGTGTCGCCTCCTTGGAGAGGCTGGGGGGGCTGAGCATCTTCTTAGTCAGTGGGAATTGGAAATAATTCCAAGAAAGCCAATGGGATCACAGTAGTGTACATGTGGAGAAAACTGGGTCCTTGTGTGGGAGTGTTGTTCTTGAGGGATGGTATTTTTGACTTAAGCCCAGACTTTGTTGCTTCTAGGGAGGGAGAAGATGCTTATTGGTCCTTTGCTTTCCCTATGTACTTGTTTAGGCTTACAACCTTCCTCTTAAGGTGATTTTTTTGACTGAACCTTCCTGAGTCTTCTGAAACCTCATACTAACTGTATGGGGCCAAGAAATGAAATTATTAATAGAATAGCAAGTAATCCGAGGAAAAACCCTGGGAATGAGATTCCCTGCTGACATTTAGAAAACTCATCTGCTCCTTACTCTTCTTTCTTGTGGCTCTGGCCTTGAACTAGTATTTGCAGGCAGCCTAATTTAAGGATTTTATCCTAATGCTTAGAATTACCAGCCTAAGTAAAGGCAGAACCCTTTCCTGTGTGGGCAAGTGGTGCAGTAAAAGGTGCTGTAGATTCAAGAGTGACAACACCTGCAGATTTGTTTTGCCTTAGTGATACTTAACACGTACAGGGAGTTACATACTTTAGTAACTGTAGAGAGCAACTGGTTCTGGCATAGCTAAAATGTCTTCTACAGCCATATCTTCTAGCACTTCCATCTCATTCTCTACAGCAACATCCATTAGAGGAAGCAAGGTCTGCATAGCCATAAGCTGATTATGAAGAAATTGGTCTACAAATTCCTGAACCAGATGAGCCTTTGCACTGATTTCAGTGGGCTTTAGATCAGACCCATGGGGTTTCGTCGTCTTCTTCCAGCAATCCAGGCAGGGGCTGTTGCAGAGAAATCCTGGAGCAGAAACATGGCACAAAGATGTGTTTTGACAGCACAGATCTCATGCCACTGTCCTCTTATAATCACTAGTTCCTGACCAAGTTTGAAATTGAACTGTTTGAGGACATACTTGGCTTCTGCCACTGTGGTATGAAGAGGGTGGGTATCAGAAGGTGGGTTGGTGGTATGTATGTGTGCTTATCCAAACCTCCTTTCTTTTGAAAGGAAATTAAATGAACTTTATTTTCTTCACTTTTTGCAGAGGCACAGCTAACCGTGTAAGGTACTACTTGTTTCACGTAAACCTTACCTTAAATTAAGGAGATGCCTGGGCCTTTTTTATAACTATGTATTGAATATGGTAACCTCCTCTCTCTCTGTAAGGAGCACAGTGAAGCAGCTGTAGTGAAGTTTTTACTAAATGAGCAGGCAGTTCCTGTTTTTGGTGTAGAAGTCCATAAATGCTTTCAGCTCCATGCTATGACCTGAGCCACTATTCTCATGTTAAAAGAAATACTTTTGAAATATTTTTAATATGCTAGTTCCTGTTCATTAAATTGAAAGCAGTCTAATTTTTCTGACCTTTAATTCTTTTGCTGTGACTTTAGTTTTTTTTTAAGTCAGAAATCAGTTTTCAAATGGGCTTTCTTCCCTTTATCCTAAGCCAGAGGCTTGGGGTTTCTCTTATTCAATATAATTAAAAATACATGATGTTTCCTATACTTTGTAAAGTGGAACATATTGCAAAATGGGAAAAGCAGTCTGTTATAATTGTGTCATGAGATCTCTGCCCTCATAGTTTTATAATCCACTATGGAGGACAGGAAGTACTTAAAACATTTGCTTAAATTGAGACTGCATAGGCCCACGTGTAGGAGTCGTGAAAATGCCAGAATCTTATTAAAATGATTTGTTTTCATTTTGCCCTATGGAGCTGTGTTCTGCATGCCCTGTCTGCTGTTTTGGGTCCCTAGGTCGTCCACCTGACCTCTTACCCCTCCAGTAGCTTCAGGGCTGCCTCATCTAAATCCCTTTCCCTGTCCCCTTCTCTAGCCTGCAGCCAAGGCAGTACAATTGAGCTCTGCTCAGAAGTTCATTCTCAGGATGACTGACCAGCAGAATGACTAAAGACTAATCTATGTCCTTACCTTTCCTGTACTGAGGCAACTTACAAGGTCTCTCTGTAGGCAGCTGCTGAATTTTATTGAACCTGTTACTGAGGGCTCACTCAGTGGGATCCAAAGTTGTTGGAGATGGAGGGTGTGTGGACAGGTGGACATGCATGGTGTCTGTATTAACTTGTTTCATGAGGAAGCCACATGAATTATGTATTTTTTAAAATAAATAATCCAGATACCATGTTTCCAAACAGGAACTCAAGTCTTAAACTGTAGTAAGACCGTTATCTCCAGGTATGGTAATTATAATATAACTGCAGTAATTGTGTTAGCAATTTGAAAAGGTTTGAACTTGGGCATTAACTCAATAGGATTACTCCAAGCCCATTGCCCTCTTGGGAGGTATCAGTATCTTTTTGAAAAGGGCTAGAGCCATACCATGGGAGCCAAATACAGAATAGGGAAGATGGGGTGTCCCTACCATGCTCTTACAGGAACCCCAGCCTGATTCACCTCTTGTATGTGGTAACATGATAGTGTATGTTGGGAGCATCTCCATGAATGACATTATCAGAAACGTGCCTCAATCTCAAAAACATTTTAAAGATAATGAGGTCTTTCCAGGCTTTGTTGGATGCTGTTGAATGAGTACTGGAGAAAGAACCAAATCCAAAGGAAATACAAGGACAACTCAGGTATTAGATGCCATGTTTGTTAGATGCTGTTTGACAAGACAGTGTGCCCACAGGTCTGGACTAGCCTCGGCATCTATATGGATGAAAAGTATGCAAGCAATAGGTGAATTGCAGGATAAATAAATCGTGGATAGTGTCACTGCAGGAAACTGCAGGAGGCTGAAGAAGCTAGAGACAGGGGGTAGAGATATGGGAGGAAATTGTAGCTGTTACAACATGGGGGAGAAGCAGGTTGTCCATAGATGTGGTGAGGACCTGTTGGGATGGGACTGGCGATCTAATCAGGAAACATGAGGAGGATCCAGGATTTCATGGTGGACAATGTAATGAAACTTGGTGTGTGGATCTGCAAGAGATCAGCCCCAATTACCTTGCTGGGTACAGAACCATCTGCCCTTGGGGAAAAAAAACAAACTGTAGCTGTAGAACAATGCATGCAGTGACTCTGGCTATGTATGGGCTGTACCCCACTGCCATCAACAAGCTCTTCTGGAATTCACAGGAATTTGTATGAGCTGCATGAGCTTGTTTCTTGCTGTTTGGTGCCTTGTTCATAGCATGGGTGCAAGTATTGTTAATCCAATCACTTCTTGAGCCTTCCTGAAGTGCAGCATATCGGCAGTCAGTGAAAATCCTGTTAGGAGTCTGTTGGTGGGTGATTAAGAGATGTCAGTGGGCAGAGTAAGCTGTATCAGCACTGAGCTGGGTAGATGAAGTATTCTGTGGTGAGCCTAATCTTGTGAAGAGCATGACCTCTGTCTTCTGTATAAAGATTTTCCACGGTAACCCCCCTTTTTAATTAAGTTCTTAATATACATATAACCTAGCTTAAACAATCTTGGCTGATGGGAAGGTCAAAAGGGTGAGAAGACTTCCTCCCGGAAGGTGGGTGGAAAGGTGTGCTGAAGAAGGTGAAATGTAAAGAACAAGTATACAAACTAGGATTAACATCAGCTAATAGCACATGTGAAGAGCAGTTTATCTGCTGTTTCCCCTCCTACTTCCTCACCTCCTCCTCCTCTGCTGCACAGTGTTCCCCCTTTGTTAGTGCATCCGCCCTTCTCAGCAGATCACTGATGAAGTGAGGATGTTGTGGCTCATTACCCAGATGTTACCTAATTATAGCAACATCTTTTCTAAAAGATATCTTAAGGGACAGACAGAGCTCTGCTGTCTGCTGCTGTATCTGAAAGTGGCCATCTTTGGTCATCTCCTGACAGAGGATTAATGAAGTCTGAAGGGGAACATGGATCTCATCATTCCTCAAGAAGACTTTTTAAAGGAGACGTGGAAAGAAAATGGAAATAAAAGCTTTTGACTAGGAGAGTTGTGGCAAAAGCAGAGTTTTCCTAATGCCCATCCAGAGATGTAAGAAAGTTGTTTTTTTTTCTGGTCCGTCGGTGGAAAGATCTGTTATATTTTGATTTACCTTTTTCATTTAAAAACAGTGAAACCACTCTTCTCTTTCCTTGTTTGCAGGGGGTGCTTTTTCCCTGCTTGCTGCCCAAATGATTTCAGACATACGCTTTGGAAGCTGAAGTGTGCATCTCTCTCATGGCAGTGAAGCTTAGTCTCCCAAGTGTTTTTCTTATATGGGAACAAAGACCTGATCTGAAATAGGAGCTCAGCCCACTAGACATCACAAGCTCCTGATAGATCCCAGAGGACTTCAAGAGTTTGTTAGAGTTTGGCTGATGAAATAATGGCATTTCACAAAAGCAGCATCCAGTGTGCCTCTCAGGGTTTGTGTACTGGTTCCCCAAGGGGGTCTCTTTAAATACGTGAGTGTGTATGGCAAGATGGGAAAGAGAGCATGTCAAAAGGACTCAACAGTCATGTTTTTTGCTATATTCAGGGGGCACAAAGGGTTTCTGAAATTTATTGATTTCTGAAATATTGTAAGGAAGATACCAAGATAAAAATCAATAGAGGTGATGTTGGTTCTGTGTGTTTTGATCCTGCTGAGCCTGGAGGATGATCCTACCATAATCTCTGAGGCATAAGAGTGCAAAACCTGTTCCTGCTGAGCTGCTGTATATATATATATATATACACACATATCTGTGTCTCTTGCTCTCTAATATCAGACAGGTGGATCCAGTCACATCTGAGCTGATGGATTGTTCTCATGGATATCTGATCTTAGGATTGTGTCCTTTTGGCTGGCCGAGCCAGTGTACGTTTGACAGTGCTTGTAGCTTAGGACAATAAATCTAGGCTATATGCTCTGAGGCACATGAATCCTAGCACTGATGAACATCTTCCATGCTCCTGCTGAGTATTTGAACTCTGGCTTTAGTCCTACTGTACTTACCGTTTATTCAGTTTAGAACCAGTTATTGCATGAGCCCTCAGAACAGCCATGTAACACTAGAATCTCTCTGTAGACGAGCCCATAGTCAAATTATTTCATTAGCAATATGGAAGCTCCATCCTCATCCTTCTACATTTCTAGACAACCCTATACCTCCTTTCCCAGTATGCAATTATAAATTGATACCATATAATTTGCCTGTCACTTGATATAAGGCTCTGTTTATTTTAAAAGCAACAATTAGAGATAACAATTGCTATAGAAAAATAAACATCTATTCAATGAGAAGACTGAGTAATTAAAAGCAATTATTGCTTTCCTCAAGTAGGATGCTCAGTAACAAAGTTTTTCCAGTGCGGCTAAGAAGAGTGTAAGAGGTGCATTGTAGGAGACCAGAAACCTCTGTGCTAAAAGAATTGGGAAATTAAATGGAAGCTATTAATAAGAAATGATCTAGAGCTTTCCTTACAGATTGTATTCAAGATGCAGTTTTCCTAGTTGTAGTTTGTAAGACTTGCATAGGGTTTAGATCCCTTTCCAGCATTATTTGTAAGAATTAATCAGTTAATCCTCCTACAGCCCTTGCAAGGTAAGTAACTGTTATTATCCTTATTTTATGGCTATGGAAATTGTGTTGCTGTGGGCCAAATTTTAACCCATTTTCCACTGTTGTGGATCTAAAGCAACTCCACTGCAGTCAGCAGCTAGGCACTGTAACTGAACTGATTTAACCCTAATTCAAACTACAGCATTTGTGCAGAGAACTGTTGAAAGTAAAAAGCAAGAATATTGCATTTTAAGTATTGTCATATGCTTCACTTGAGTTGCATTAATGGTTTTGTTTACTTCAAGGGTTGCTTTTTCTAAACTGGCATCCTTCAAGGTTTGCAGATCTTGCAAATGCCAGTGCATGTAGTTTTCAGGAATGAGCATCCATAAATACTTTTAATATTTACAACAGCAATCTCCATTTTGTGGGGATAAATTGCATTACTTGTACATAACAATTATGTGTACAAAGTTCATGCAGCAATGGTGTACACACGCTAAGCTTTTTTAAAAAGTTGGTTCAGCCTATGATCTGCCTTTAATCCAGATAGTTTGTTCCCAGTACTAGTCTGAGCCCTGAAGTAAACCACAAATGTTTGTGTCCTGCAGTGCCTAGATTAACATTTGCAGAGTATTCATTGACTTGAATTAATTGGCAATTAGCTAACTCAAGATAAAAGAGGAGTGATATTTCTCTCTAGACATTTCTTTAATTGCTTATCCAGCCAAAATAGATATTGCTGGCCAGACAAGAGCTTTCCACTCAGACTTTTTAAAGTTTTTTGACAATGTACTCTGAAGTGAAATGAAGAGCAAGCAACATGCGGTGTGCAGATGATCTTCTGAAATCAGTGGCTGCTTTCCATGCTACACAAATTTATCAGTACTTACACATAGGGCATTGGATTGGTTTTATTTTAAAAGAAAATGAAAAGCCTCCATTTACTCTTGGAAAAATCGTATATATTAAAAGTAGTAAATGTACCTAACTTTTATTTGCTTCTTGAAGTAGTGAATTGCCTTATGGTTAAAAATCAGGATAATGAGTTACTTGTGTTTAACATTTCTGAAAGACTGTGTGAACATTATTCATAAAAAATGAGTATACAGTAAGTGCTGTATTTAAACAACAGTTTAAACACAATCATAATTTGTTTCAGATCAGTGTTTTTGGCAGACTCCAACTTCGGACAGGATTGAAAAGAAGTTCCGTCTTGTTTCCAGAACGTTTCTTTCTCTAATGAAGGGTTTTAACAACAGGATCATTAGTAAGGTGATACTATCCATAGCTGTGTTTCCTCTTGCTGCTATTTACACAACTGTAACATGGATATGAAATAGCACAACTTTTACTATTTTATTCGGTCTGTGTTAGAGAAAATTGCTACACAAGATGCAAGGCAGAAGTAAATCAGGCTTTTTTGAAATCCTGTCCTTGGCTGAAAAGTCATGGAAGTGATTGCCAGATACAGTATAGGCCACAGATATGACTTGCTGCGATTAAGGATTCACAGTGACTATGTTGTCTCAGCTGGAGGGAAGCTTTTGTTTCTCCATTCCCACAGTACATTCTTCTTGGGTTAAATAAAGGATTATTCTCTGTACTGCTTCAGGATGGGCTGTCCACCTGTCCAGCTGGTCTATATCTGTCCCTTGCTCATCACATAAGCTCCTGTCCTTTTCAGAGAAGATCTATGTATCTTTAAGAGTCTGCAGAGTGAGAATTTACCACCAACAAAATGTGCAGGCATGGCTGTTAGCAGGTCGGTGTGACATTAGGCTGCCTCAGGCCTGTATGCTTGCTTTTGCTCTTCTTCCTTGAATGGCATCTTTCCCTTGTGTCATCTGGGGTCATGTTCATTGGTTTTCAAATTGTGGCTTTTAATTATAAATGAAAAGACAGTGTTAGTTTGCACATCCCCTTGTGTTTCAGCGTGTTCATGTTTCCTTCTTTACTTCCCAACCTGAAATTATAGAGCTGGTTCTGGTGCAGTTCAGTGGCTAAGATCAAAAGCAGCCCAATGCTTGCAGCTCACAGGATATAAGTCTGTTTGAAAGACATGCCAGTGCCCATGAGCCCACAGGAACCACCTGTGGATGGAAATCTGAAGTGTGCCTGAAAGAGTATGTGTGACAGCTATGTGGGTGGTTGGGGCAAACTTCAAGTGCTTGATTCTCACAGTGTCTTAGATTTTCTGCCAGGACAGACCAGAGTTAACTGTAACAATCACAAAGGTTACTTCTCTACATTTGAGGGGTTAATTACTCATGAAGCTGACAAGTTCAAGCTCTATTTGTTGCCTAGCAGACTTGCTTTATGCTGAGCCAGTGCAAAGCAATCTCTTAGCAGCATCTTTGTTTCTTTTCCTTTGGGCACCCCACAGGTACCTGTGCTGGCCTGAATGCATTGACAATTTTTACAAGTACCAAACTTATTGATGCATTTGTATTGGAGGCTTACTATAGATTCAAGGTGCTCATTAGCACCTGCATATACAGAAGAAAGAGAACTGGAAGACACACAGCCTCTTCCACAACTCTGTAAACACGCCTTGAATACTTGTTCCTAAGCAGGCATTTCTGCCACTTCCATGTCAATAATAGCTCAGCAGTTTACTCTGAAGCCACACAGTGGCTTCTTATTCCCTCTAAGGGTCTGTCGTTGCACAGATAAATAATGTGTCTTGAATGGTTTATGTTCTCTGTGTCAGTAAAAAGGCTTCCTAAGCATCAGGAGCCCACAGGAGTTCAAATCCCCAAGTATCATCTTTGAGTAGTTATGCGCTAGACTGGAATTACAGGACAGAAACAGAGTTTCTGAATACAGGCCTGTCCTGCAGAAGCTTGTTAGGATTTCCTCAATAGTGGCAGGTTCCTTATCCTATAGATGGACTTGCCAAGAGAGATTTTGGGTTTTTTTGTATTAGGCTGGCATGCAAATGTCAAAAGGAAGTGCCTGGGGGAGGGAGGGAGGGAGGACGAGGCAAGGCAGAGTGACATGTTTTATTTTTATCCTAAAATAACATTCACTGAATTTAGTACACTGAAAAGTGCTGTCTTGGGCTTGCTTGGAGGTTGTCTTCTGTCTCCACAAGCCAGACAGTGGTGACAGTGCATTTTTTTTTTCTTTATTTTTAATATGTGAATCTGGAGAAAAGAAAAATGCATTAAATCTCACATCTGTTTTCTCATTCTGTCCTCTGGTACCATGATGTAAATCAAGAACGCCTTCTTGAGGTCAGTGAAGTTAATTCAGTATAAAATCAGCGTGGTTCAGTATCAGTGTGATTTTTGCAAGGTGTGTGATGTCTTGTAATAGTTGATTAACTTTTTTATTGGAGTAAACAGAATGGTTTACTTTTAATTTTTGAGTTTCTGTGGTAGGTAAGTAGCCAAAAGAACAGAGGATGCTGTAAAGATTGCTTGTACAGCATGGTGGCGTCCTGGAAGTTCATGGTTAAAACCATTCTATGACTTAATGACAGGGTGCTTGAGGAAGAAAAAAGGGAAGAATAGTTTAGAGATCAGCCAGGATCAGTGGGACATATGTCTTGATTTGGGAGCAACATTTGAAATCAAAACCTGAAGTGTGAGATACCAGAAAGAAGCCATTATATTTTCTTCACAGTGAAGGACCAGTCACAGACAGCAGTTGCTTGTGTACCTTTGTTGACCTCTGAAAATAATTGGTCTGCAGCACGTTACACTACAGCACCGTGCACAGATCCAGGGAGTCTAGCTAGGACTGAGCTAGAAGTTCTGCTGAGATTTTGAAGTGTAACTAAGGGCAATGTAGTGAGTGATGTGGTTGTGCTCTAAGAGTGATGTAGGGTCGTGATTTGTGCTGGAATCAGGAAGGAAGCAATCAGCACAGATTGAAACTGTGCACACTTTCGACAAGCTATGTGGCCAAGTAGCCACTATCCAAACACAAAACAAAAGCAAAGAGAAGAAGCATAAGTATGGCTGCAGCTGCTATGACAATCAAGCCAGTAGTGCTGTGGGTATATTATAAATTTATAGACAAAACTCAGACGTAAGAGTGAGCGTGGCTGGACATTGTAGCGTCTTCCCCCAGCTGTGCTTAGCCACTTCAGGCAGAGGACAGGCTATAGCTATACAGTTTCAGATGGATTTGTCACTGTGCTGCACTCTTAATTTTTGTGACTTGTTTATGTCACAGCTGAAAGTAAGGATGTCAGCATTTAACCAGATGAGACTTAGAAATTACGTGACTAGAAATATACAGAACACTTGAGCACACCATAAAAGAGATGTGACTGGAAGCGAGTCGGGATTTTATTTCTCTGCATAATAACCAGTGATTAATGGTTCCAGATTTATGATTAACTGTGTAGCAAAAAGATGGACAAGTTATCTGCAGGAGATTGCTAGAATCCCTGATGAAACTCCAGGTTATTTCACTGAGGACAGTTTACAGTAAGGCAATAGTCTGTATATTCATCCCTTCATAAGAATTGCGAAGTCCTGTGCTCATTGTTTCACTGGACTGCAGATCTGTTTTGTTCAATGTGCAGATAAAGCAACATGTTGGCTTTGGGTTTGCATCAGGGGATGAGATGAGGATCTTAACTGCAGCACAACCTAGGAGCTGTGAGCTGAGATAGACCTTTTCTTACTGTAAGATATCATTGCTCATAAATGCTCTGCAAAGCCGAGAAGGTCACAATGACACCAGGGGGGTGCCATTTTCTCTTACTTCAGTTGTGACGGAATTAAACTAAATAGCAATTTGGTATACTGTGTGTGGAGTGGGGTGGGATCCAGCCTGTCAAGTGTTGTGCTACCTGTGCATGCGTGACGCGAGTGAAAGCTGAACCGAACAAGATCTCACCTTGGAATGACACCTGAATGAAGTACCAATTTTCCAGGTACAAATATTCTAAATAGCACTAAGAGTTGAGAGTTCAGTGGACCATCTTAAACTCACTCGTGAGAGATACCTCAATGTACTTGCATGAAGGTCAGCAGATTTAGAGAAAAGTTTTGCACAAGATATTGCTTGCATATATGTTACTTACCTCTTTTAATTCTTGGAGGTTTTTTCCATATTTTGGTGATAGCTCAGACATCCTGATCCTGTTGGGGATATCCATATCCTTTTGCCAATATAATCATGTAACAGCACTCGTAAGTTATTTGAGGACAAGAACATAGTAAATAATAACAAATGAAAAGAACTTCAAACTATACCAGCATATGTTGATGTTCCTCCATGCCACGATGGCATTCATCACAGCATTAACTTTATACAGCAGAGTAAATTCAAACAGTAAGGGAAAGCATAATTAAGTACTTTTTTATGATCATGAAAGCTTTGGAAGGAGCTGGGAAAATGTAGAGGCGACGTCTACACTGTGGACATTTGACCATTTATTTTTGTTGATTTCTGAGCTTTTTTTGATGTTGGGTGTCAGCAAAAGCCCTCGGCCTACTGCAGTTAAATTGGCACAAGCTTACTTCTTATTGGTAGAACACCCATTGAGTAGGGAGAGCTGGAAAACAGTGCTTCAACAAAAACACAGCTTTAGTGGCAGAAGCTGCAGCAGCATTAAGGATGTTCACAGCTTCACTGCCAAACGGTCACAGTGTGGGCTGCAGGGTCTTCATTACTCACAAGACCTTATCGGCTGGAGGAGGGACTACTGAAAGTTGCCAAATGCTGGGTGGCATCCTAACAGCAAAAATCTCAACAGCAGCTGTCTCTAACCAGTTCTTTCTTTCTGTTTTGCTCTGTTTCTCCTGCAGGGCTTGTGAAGCTGGGGGTTCACTGTGTCACGTGTCAGAAGGTTGCTATAAAAATTGTCAACAGAGAGAAGCTCAGCGAGTCGGTGCTAATGAAGGTAATTTTCTAATGGGAGATTTAAAGAAAAAAAATTAAGTTCTTGGCTCTGTGTCTTCTGTTCCATGCAAAATTAATATCTTTAATTATGTATAACAAACATCCTTGTCAGTACATGTGGAGCGTGATAACAATAATCTAGTTATGGGGGAGGCTAGGGCAGCTGAAATTAAATGGAAGTATTCTTGTGCTGTGTGAACAAAATAAATGGTCAGCTGCAGCATTGTTGCTTCTCTGCTGGGGCAGATGCGTGTAGGGCATCTGACGTCCACCATGCAGCAGTGCATAATTATTACAGTACCTTGCAGACTGAGGTGTACAGATGTCAATAGGAAGAGATTTAAAAGAGGCTGGTGAAATCTATTGTTTGAATACTCCTACTGCTTGCTCTGCTGCATGGGTTCATTATGATCTGATGCACCAAAGTCCATGACTGCTTAAAGCCATAATTCTGTTTACAATTCACAGAACTGTGCCATTGGAATCCATCAAAGAGTCTATCCCAATGACTGCAGTGTTCAGAAGAGCTTAATTCATTTTTTACCTAGCACTGCAATACCAATCTCCTTACACAAGTGTCATTGATTGATCTTGGAAATCTAAAAATAAAATAAATATATGCATAAAGTTTACTCATGTGATTTGGTGACTAGAAGGGCTAAATTCGGCTTGATAGGAGGGAACACAACTGTACTGCAATCAACAGAATTCCATCAAGCCGTCACCTGCAAATGACGCTAACATGTCTGCATGCAGCATAGAGCACTTTATTGATGTAACTTTCCTATAAGCAGATGGAGCATGTATCTTTACACTGCTGTTCTATATATGTAATTATGTGTCAGCTGTTTTCCAGCACAAGTAAGTGTAGCAGTCTTACTATGAGCAGAAAGAAAATAGAGATTAAAGGAATATGCAGTCAGTGAATGTTATGCATACAATGTAAGTTCGTTTTTCCAGAGAAGGATTCTTTAAGTTTAAACTCAATTGTAGTGTGATGAGACTTGCATTTCTGGAATTTCGTTGAAGTATTCAATGCAGTACTGTGGATTCAAACAGTCGTCTAATATAGACCAAAAGTTAGAAAGTGAAATAGGTAAGAAAACTGCAAATTTAAAGGGAGATTGAGCAGATGAATGGAACACAACAAAAGCAAAGTGTGTAAATGGTAAGATCTGAATGAGTCTCTAAACACTTTGAATATTTTCCAGAGTAACATCATAAGAATATCGTCCGAAAAACATGAGCATTTGTTTGCTGAGAGATGCTGTCTGATATCTGTATAAAACATTTTATTTACCTCATTGATTTTCAGAGTAGGAAGCAAATCATTTAGCATAGCAAAGTGATCTCTCTGCTTTGGTTGTGTTGTATTTGCTCGGTTGTAGTATGAAATCTGAGTAGAGAAATGGTGTGTTAGGCCCTTGTTTACACAGCTGCGTGCTGAAGCGTGCCGTGTTTTCTATCAGGTTGCACAGCATCCTTCTCGGGAGGATCACCTGTTGTATTATGAGTCTCATTTTCAGACCATTTTTCATCAGATTTTTCTCTTTCAAGGATCCTGTTCTCTGTGCTCAGGAGATTGGAACAACAGATGGGATTGAAGTGGTTTGCCCAGTTCTTGTATAAACTCAGTAACCAGGTGCCTTCAGGAATGCCCTGTGTCTGATGGTCACAGACAGGGCCTGAGACTTCTAAGTGAATTTGGAACTGACTGTGCTGTTAGCCAGCTTGATCCAGCCTGTCTGATGGGGAAAAATGCTTGCAGCTTTTGACAGTTCCAGTGCGATCATTGCAAAGCATCCAGCTGACAGCTTGCTGCATGGAGTCAGCAGCCACAGGGAAATAGCCAACAGTGAAGCCAAGTCATGGTGGTGTGGTGGCATTCCTGCTTTGTAAATCTTCCCACAAGCTTATCAGTTCCAGTGACTCTCTTTGCCAGTGGGCTGTGCAGAACAGTCCCTGGAGCCAAGTGATTCAAGACCACAGCTACTCTCCTAAGCCAGGCCCAGATTGTGATGGATTTTGCTCTAATCCATCCTTGGACAGAAAACTGGATCTGACAAATACACACACCTGCCGCACAAAGCTGTATCACTGCAGTGCTGTGGCCATTTATCCTAGAGCATAAGGAAGAAGTCTGCTCATGGTCCTTTCAACATCTAAAATGACAGGCACAAGCATATACCGCAGGCTGCTTTCTCTGCCATCATTATTCCATTTTGACTTGCTTCTTATAGCCTGCATTTCTCCAGTGTTCTTGCCGTGGTTTTGTTCTGTATGTTCAGGGAACTGTCCCTTCTTTTTGCAGCTGCTCTTCATCTGAGCTGTGCAGAATTGAGAGGCATTTGGTAAAGTGCTTTCTAATCATAATGTCATAGTATCGATATTTCTGGAGGGAAGATTTTGGAATTGAAGCAGCTGGTCTCAATTAGCAGAACTGCTGCTATGGAGATGATGCACAGGCAGGCACGATGCAGCACAAGCTGCAGTAAGTGTACTATCCAAGCACTTGCTGCCCTGTTGAAGGACAGGGCTGCTCAGTGCACATGTGAGCTTTCTCCTTTGTCATGCCCTGACATGCTAAAGACAGGCTGGGAAGCAGTGTTCCTTTCCCAGTTCCAGCTTGGGCCTGTTTAGGAGCCTGGTTTTGGGGCAAAGCTACAAATGTAACTTCACAGATGAGAACAGAAGGGCTGGTTCTATTCTCACTCCTGCTTTCACACCACTGGGAAAAGCTTCATCTATATTTCTTCAGCCACACTGTGGTAACCCCTGCTGACGTGGAGATCTGCCTCCCACAGTACCTCTAGCTTGCTTTAGCACAAATTGGCAGAAAGATTTCAGGAAGGAGTGCATTATAGGGAGTGTCCTGAAGTTGAAACAGGGTTCATTAATTTCCCTGAATTACTTCTGGATAGCGGAGAGGGATTTTAGGCCCATAATACAAAGCTGAATGTGTCCGTAAAGCAGTAAGCTTTCCTGAACCAGGAGATTCACTATTTATTGGTTGCCTTTTCAGTACCAGCACAAGTATTTGGAGTTTATAACTTCAGAATATAAAGAAAATCTTTCCTCTGACGTGCCAAAAGCTTGTTTGGAAACATCGAGGTGTCTCATGAGATGTACTCAAAAGAATCCTTTCCTCTTTACCACCTCACCAGCTCTCTTCTACTCCCTCCTTCCAAAGAATAAACAACAAACCTACTCTTCTGATGAACCATCAGATGAAATACTGTTTGGACAGCCACTGGTAATAGAAGCAGTGGGAGCATAAAGGGGAAGAGCGAGAAGGGCACAGCTGGCCTTGGGCAGATGACTTGAACACACAGGCATCCTGAGAAAACCACAGATGTGTGAGGCTTGATGACTGGAGACAAGAGCTCCATATGTGTGGTTTGTGTCCATATGCCTTTTGTTTCTTCTGACCAAGTTGTCCAGTGCTGGCCTTGAAGTGAGTCAGGTATTTCCAGGGTGGGGGATGAGAAAAGACAGTCTGCACATTTTTCTTATGCAGGTCGATTGAAACATGGTGGTGGGTTTGAGGGAGGTTGTTGGTTGTTTCAGTGGCTTGTGGTGCTAATGAGCTCTGCTTCCTGAAAAATTCTGCAAAAGGTATAGTGTGTGCTCTTACACAGAGAGGACCATGCAGTGATCACTGTCAGACATCACTGACTGCCTGAAATAGAGTGGAGGGATAATTAACAGGATCAGCATCTTGGAACTGCCAGGATAACTTCCAAAAGCATGCTTGTAAACAGGCACTGCTTCACATGGTCTTTTTGTATTATTTGCTTCTTGCTGAGTTTCTATTTCAATAGCAACTTACTTTCTTACTACCTTGTCCTACTTTGAGTCTTTCCTGCCTTATCCATTTTCTTTCAGTTGTTAATTTGCCTTTTAATCCCTTTCATTCTTCTTTTCTCCCCCATGGTGATTTCTTCCTTTTTCTCTGTCTTTCCCCCTTTTGCTACAGAAAGTAATATAATAACTGTCATTGTTTTGCTGAAAAAAACTGCTGAAATGCAGCCTGTCTGCTTGAGGTGCTTGTTCTTCAGGGAAGAAGATTAGAAATTGGGTACAATTCAGAAAGTAACTGAGAGAGTAAATAAACAATCAGAGCTCCTAATTTATGAGACTCAAGGGTCTCAATCTGCCTACTTTATTAAGGACAAGGTTAAGACATAACTTAATCATGGTCTATAAATACGGATAAGGAGGATAGGCATTTGGTAATAGAGGGTATTACAGTCTTGGGGGCAAAAATCTTTTTGAAAACTAGTAGTTGTAAGCTGTAGGTAGACAGAAATGTAGAAATACTAGGCTTGTTTAATCACTGGATAAAGTTACTGATTGGAGCAAGGCCCCTGAATCTCTGGTGGTTGTTTTTTTTCCTCTGAAAGACTATTAAACTTCATCTTAAACCGCTGGGTGTTTCTCTAAAATCTAGATCCTAGCTGAGCTTCAGCTGCTGGACTTGCAGCAGGAAGTAGCTGGAGATGGTTAGCTCTGACTAGATTAACACAACAGCCTCTCTGGCCTTAAAGTCCATGGAGCTGTGGATTTCTAATCACTTATTTCTGTCCAGAGCATAAAGAGAGGTGCTTGTGCAAGGTGTCTGCAGATGCAAAAATTTAGGGTCCCCCAAGCAAAGTTAAAGATGGGAATACTTGAGAGCAGCATCTTTGCTTTGTAATACCTCGCTTTCAGGCTTTTCAAACAAAAGACCCGGCTTTCTTCAGCTGCTGACTGGAGGCCTGGTCTACAGAAATCATTACCAGAGTATCAAAACAGCATCAGTGAGAAGCTAAATCTGAGACAGACACAGAAATGGACTGAATAGTGTAACTTGGTTCAAGTTCAGCTTTAATCATAAGGACAGTTTCCCTGACATTAGCGAAGCCAAACTCACCAACCCCTAGCCTGCATATGGCCAAATCAGATTTTTTTCTTAATGTATTCAGCAGTAGTCTAATTGTTTTCCAGCTGCAGTGTTCAGGAGTTTTACTATTGATTGCAGTGGAACTGATGTTAAGCTGCTGAATCCACTGAGCACCCCTACCATTGGGTGCAAATGAACAAAGAAACAAGACTGTTTGATTTCATCAGTGAATTGTGTTTGGATTAATCCAGGATACTGGCACACAAGACTTTGGAGATGGTCATATTAAAAATAGAAAATGGAATCATAGATCTTAGAATGGTTTGGGTTGGAAGAGACCTTCAGACAACACCCCTGCAATGAGCAGGGGCATCTTCAACTACATCAGTTTGCCCAGAACCACATCCAGCCTGGCTTTGAATGTCTCCAGGGATGGGACTTCTACAGCCTCCCTGGTCAACCTGTTCCAGTGTTTCACCACCCTTGTTGTAAAAAATTTCTTCTTCACATCTAGCCTGACTCTTTTAGTTTAAAACCATTACCCTTCATTACTCTTTCCCTCGTCTAAGGGAAAATATTTCAATTTATTAAATGAAAGTCCCAAAGAAAAGGTTTTAAAGCATTCACTAAACTTTCCAGGATTCCCTGATTCAGAAACGCTGTGCTGAACTGCTGGTACTCATCTGTTACTCTTCTGATTGATTGGCATATTGCCGTGAGAGGAGAATAACCCAGGGGATCTTGATGGTGAAAAAATACGAAAAGAAACTAAATCTCCCCAAAATGTGTACATATTCTCTGTACTTGCTGTACTTTTACTTGCTGTTGAACACGCAGGATACAATGTACAAATGAGTATGTTTGCACTTCATGGATTATCCCTTGCAGGTTTGCTGCATGCGCTTGTTAAAAACACTCTCCCCCTCATTACAGTTTATCTTTAACCTGGAGGATTACCACACACTTGTCTGCTTTTAGCACTGGAAGAGAGCAGATTAGAAGTGTGTGTCTGTCTGTGTATGTTTGACAGTGTGTAGGTGATGAACAAACTGCAGAAATGATTGGCACTCATCAAAGAGCATGAGTGCACAAACACACGCTCACCCCCCACCTCTGTGACCCTAGTTCGTATTCCAGTAGCAACTCAGCACAACACAACTTCATGAATGTAAGTCTCTCTTCTGTGTTCAATAAAGTAAAAAAGCACCTTCCAATATGAAAAACATGGGGAAAATGAAAAGGTCCTTTTTTTTCCCCCCCTCAGCTCCCTTCTGCTATAGGGAATTTGGGAGTAGGGGCATGTTACTGCATGTGTGATGCAGAGTGTGTTGTTTTAAACTGCAGCTGCTGTGGAGCATTGAAAGCCTGTTCGCTCGTCATCCATTTGAGCAGTTAGTTGGGTAATTGTATTTTCCTTCAGAGAAGAATCACTCTCTGCCTCAACTTTCCACCACATCCACAAGGAACCCCGTTTGAGGTATTCTTAAAGAAGGAAAACAGGAATCACCAGCACACGATGTACCTGTCAGAGGAACAAACCTGTCAAGTGTGCATAATGCCTTTTGCGTTCTGAAGTTAGTGTGATCAATTGAGGCATTTGGACAAGCTATAAAAATAATTGGTCCTATTTTTTTCTACTGTACTTTTAATTCCACAGACTTGTGTTATGGCAGTCTGTTTCAAACCTCTGTTGTACCAAGCATGTTCTGCCCACAGCCCTGTGTGTGCAAACACTTAAGACACAGAAGGTCTACCATCCTCATGCACTGCCTTGGGTCATACAGCAGTGAATGTTCCTCATTGAGCCCCAGTTAGGGCTAGTTGAAGTCAAGGAATTTGAACAAAAGGAACAGCTTTTTCTGTTCATTCCACTTGATCACAGTCATAATGCCTGGATGGGAAAATAACTGCTCCCAGAGATAAGATGTCTAAATGTGCTCTGCCATCCAGTCCTCATCCACCTGTGAAGCCACTATCAATAATTAGCCTCTAAAACCCCTTTCTGTTCAGCTTTATACTTAACTATTTACATCATAAGTCCATGATGGTTGCACTTGGAGTGAAACAGACCATAGTTTGACTTCAAGCTACTTTCTCTGCTGAAGCTTCTGGGAATTCTCTTCTTCCTTTGCCAAAGCTTAGTTTTGTGAAAAGATGCTGATTCACTAAAATGTTTTCTCTGAAATAACTTTGGCTCAGTGAACTCCCAGTATATCAAAGACTAAGTTTCTTTTGAACAATCTTTGGATTTGTAACAGGCTGTTAGGGAGTCCTGCTTGCCATCTCCACAGAGCAGAGATCCTGAAATCCCTGCCTACACAGGGACTTTCACCGCCTATGAGCCTTAGGCTATAAAGCCAAGGTGTAGAAAGTCTTGAGACAGGCTCCAAGGGTCCACAGCTGTGAGGCAGACCCAGCTTCCCCAGGTAGAGAGGTGTGACCCTACAAAGCATTGCTACATGGGAGAGTGGCAGAAAGCTTTAGGATGCTTAGCTGTTGACAGGCTTGATGCTCAGATTCCTGGGAAGGACAGCCAGTAGGATTTACCCTGAAAGGTGAGGGGAACCCCAGGTGAAGCTTAGCCTTCAGGCTCAGCCTTGTGAAGCTGCAGTGTGGAGTGTGAAGACCTTGAGGCTGGCACCCAAAGCTTTTAACCCCTGGTCAGATCCCATGGTATTTCCAGAAATTCTGTCAGGCAGGACACACAATTAGTCTGGGAACCTAAAGCTTTGGACTCCCCCAGCCTGCATGTCTCTGTAGCACAGCCACCTGAAGCTGTAGTCTCTGTTAATGCCAGATGTGAATCACGTGTCTGATGAGTTTGGTTGTTTCAATCTGGGGCTACAGGTTCCAGGTGCATTCAAAATTTTTTTTCTTTTTTTCTTTTTTTTCCTTTTCTTTTCCTTCTTGACTCATTGAAGCTTGGTGGCAAATGCTAAAAAGCATTGGATTTTGCTCTGACTCATTCAAGCTAAAACCTTTTTTAATTGATTCTCAGCACTTTAACAATCTCTGTTGTGAATCAGTCTTGAGAAGTGCAGAATGAAACCTATCCCAGTCTGCCACAGGCGAGTAGGGTCTGGTTGAGCCTTATGTAGAGCTGGCCACATTTACGGATAGGAAATGTCTTTTAGATTATGGATAAGATGACCTCCTAAATCTGTCAAGCAAAAATGGAATTATCAGGACATGTTTTCTGACCTGAACTACAGAGAGATTTTTAAGTTATACAGCTCTTTATAAAAATAAGCTCACACAATTTCTTCCTGGACTGAAAGTAGAATTTGAAGTGAAACTCAGATGCAGTCAGTAGTGTGAATGCAGTATTGACTGAACCCTTTGAAACCTGTATCATGAAGTATCAGAGCAACAGTGTAGGGTTTTTTAAATCATTCCTCACCCCACTGCACATGCTGGAATGTAATGAGTGGGGTTATTTAAGAGACTGTTATATCCTGTTTTCATGATTCTGCCATACCACTGTTTGCTCAGTATCATTGCAAAACTTTGTCAGTAGTTAGGAGGAGGAAGATGCTGGATCTCAGAACTGTAGTGCAGCATGTGCTCTGCAGGTTTTCTTTAAGGACCAAAAGTAAATTGGCAGTGTGGTTTAGGTTGCATTGTATATTGTCTTTTCTATCTTTTTTTTTTTTTTTTTTGTGGGTTGCTAGTTCGTAGAATCATAGAATAGTTAGGGTTGGAAAGGATCTTAAGATCATCAAGTTCCAAACCCCTGCCATGGGCAGGGACACCTTGCATTAAACTGTGTCACCCAAGGCTTAGTCCAACCTGGACTTGAACACTGCCAGGGATGAAGCATTTGTAGCTTCCCTGGGCAACTGAATTCCAGTGTCTCACCACCCTTACAGTAAAGAACTTCTTCCTTATATCCAATCTAAACTTCCCTTGTTTAAGTTTTAACCCATTGCCCCTTGTCCTATCACTACAGTCCCTAATGAATAGTCCCTCCCCAGCATCCCTGTAGGCCCCCTTCAGACACTGGAAGGCTGCTATGAGGTCTCCACGCAGCCTTCTCTTCTCCAGGCTGAACAGCCCCAACTTTCTCGGTCTGTCTTCATACGGGAGGTGCTCCAGTTCCCTGATCATTCTCGTGGCCCTCCTCTGGACTTACTCCAACAGCTCCATGGCCTTCTTATGCTGGAGACACCAGAACTGTACACAATACTCCAAGTGAGGTCTCACGAGAGCAAAGGGGCAGGATCACCTCCTTCGACCTGCTGGTCACGCTCCTTTTGATTCAGCGCAGGATATGGTTGGCTTTCTAGGCTTCAAGCACATACTGCAGGCCCATGTTAAGTTTCTCATTGACCAACACCCCCAGTCCTTTTCCACAGGGCTGCTCTGAATCTCTTCTCTGCCCAGCCTGTAGCTGTGCCTGGGATTGCTCTGACCCATGTGCAGGACCTTGCCCTTGGCATGGTTAAAGTCCATCAGGTTGGCATCAGCCCACCTCACAAGTGTGTCAAGGTCCCTCTGGATGGCATTTCTTCCCTCCAGCGTATCAACTGAACCACACAGCTTGGTGTCATCGGCAAACTTGCTGAGGGTGCACTCAGTCCCACTGTCCATGTCAGCGACGAAGATGTTGAACAAGACCGGTCCCAACACCGATCCCTGAGGGACACCACTTGTTACTGGTCTGCAGCCGGACATTGAGCCATTGACCGCAACTCTTTGTGTGCGTGCATCCAGCCAGTTCTTTATCCACCAAGTGGTCCATCCATCAAATTGATGTCTCTCCAATTTAGAGACAAGGATGTCGTGTGGGACAGTGTCAGACGCTTTGCACAAATCCAGATAGATGACATCAACTGCTTTAATGCTGTCCATCATTTCTGTACCCCCATCATAGAAGGCCACCAAATTGGTCAGGCAGGATTTCCCCTTGGTGAAGCCATGCTGGCTGTCACCAAGGACCTTGTTGTTTTTCATGTGCCTTAGCGTGCCTTCCAGGAGAATCTGCTCCAAGGCTTTGCCAGGCACAGAGGTGAGACTGACTGGTCTGTAGTTCCATGGGTCATCCATTTTCCCCTTGTTGAAAATGGGGGTTATATTTCCCTTTTTCCAGTCATTGGGAGCTTCACCTGACTGCCATGATTAAAATGACTTAAAAAAAGAAAGGAGTTAAAAGACTTCTGACTCCATTTTACATTGGTTTGCATTTCATATTCTGGAACCTTGTCTGGAAAACTTTTTTGCTCTTGGAAAGAGAACCAGCATTACAGCAGAAGAGCTCTAGCAATAATGGGACATCAATCCTTGAGTAGGTAGACTGAGACCACAACTTGCTCAGGTATTTGACCCTGCATTTATACTGTAGAATAAGCACCATAAACATCAATCCATCCCAATTAAGGGTTGTAGTCCATCCTTGTATATAGCAAGTGAGCCATTTCAGCAAAGACTTTGTTCAAAGACTATCTTAAATTTTTGTTGAAACAACTGGGTTGTGCCTTGTACACCAGCAGTACCTTTCTGTTAAGAATCATTTTTTAGTCCATGTAGCTTACGAGTTTCCCAGCTCAGACAAGATGTGTTACCTAATGGATATTTAACTAGTACAACTGAGAGCCAAGCACTGGCACTGAACTGGCAGTTAGGGGATGCAGGCCAGTGTTGTTTGTCTTTCATTCTGCTGTCCAACATGAACGTTTTGCAATTTATTTGTTAAGTGTAAACGAGGCCTCGCTCTGTCTGTCCCTGCAGTTTGTTCTATTAAGTAGCTGACACAAATTTAGGGAAAATCTGGGAAGGCTCAATCCCGGTGCAATTAACTGTTGGTTCCAGAGCTGTCAGATGGATCTGCATACAATGGGTTTGATTTGTTGCTGTTAGAGCATGTTGGTAAGTTTTTAGGTGTTTGGGCATTTCTTCCTTCACCAGGTGCTATCTCTGTACTTGCTGCCTTGCTCCTGGCATCCTGAGATGCTGAATCCACTGTTGCCATGTATTTCATATGCTGGTCTGTTCATGAAGAGCACTTCCATAGCAGTAAACCATGGTTTGTATTCCCCTGCTGTCCTTCCACAGACACACACAAGGAGGAGACTCGAGTTCTAGTTTGAAATGGTATTTCTTGTCCAACTCCAAGATAATCTTCCAGGTGTACTAATAGCACTCAAGCCCATGCTCTAGTGGTCTAGCTACCACGCAGTGACAAAATTGCAGGCATGGCATGGTCGATTTTGTTCCTATGTGGGAGAAGCAATCACTGCTTTGTCAGAACACCTGGTACTCCTGAACCTTGCAGTGTAATGTAATACAGTATGCTTTGCAGCTGTGTGGGGAGGCAGCAGCAACAGCTTTGTGCTGTGAGGGATAATGGAGATGTTACCTTAATTCTCTAGAAACCATGGGGAAGGAGAGATTGAGTTTAATCTTGAACTTCTGCATCTGTTACAGTATCTCACTATATAACAATTGCTAAGTAACATCTCTGTTATGCTATCATGCATTGCCCCTGCTAGAAATAGGGAGTTTTGAAAGTGGGAAGAAATTCTGAGGTGGAGGCTGGCTTTTTCAAAAATGCTCAGTGAAAACTCAGGCAATCAAAATTACTGCCCTTTATGGAAATTTTTGACTGATGCTCCATATTATGCTAAAAATAACACATTCAAGGTCATGTTTTAGAACATTTTGGTATGGCAGGGTGGACAGCTCAACACTCAAGAAGAAGGATCTAGCCTAAGAAACATGGTCACTTTTTCCTGTTCATGGTATGTATTGCAGGTAGAAGTACTCATATCATTTGCAGCTCACAAGTGTCTCCTCATCTGTACATTTAGTAGGAAAGTGGTGAGGACATGTCACTGGTGCAAGGTGTAACACAACAGGGTACAGCTCTGTAGGTTTTTCTACTTTTAGGTTTTCTGTTGCCTCAGGAGACAGAAACATTATCATCTGTATCGCTCAGATGCAAGCCTAACTACAGGAAATAAATAATAACAACATGTATAAAGAAGTTTGACAGTAGCACCTAGTTTCATTTCAAGTCTGTTTGTAAGGAATGCTCCTGTCTTTCAGTGGGGTATGTATTTTATCTTATTCTTTGAGTAACATGTTGTGCCCTTCTATACAGCTCTATATAACTAAGACATATATCTATATATCAAGGCCAGAAGATCTAAAATGCAGAGGAGTCATCAGAATATGTAAAAACTGTTATAACAGATGTATTAGATGGGGATTATGTTAAGAGTTTTCTCCGTTGTACCTGAAGAAGATTTTCAACAGCTGTGATACATATAGTTGCTTATAAGAATTGCTCATAGACTCCATTTTATGGTGTTCTGGAAGTCTGGTCACACTGTCAGAAACCAGTCACCATGGATCCTTGTAATAGACTGGAATTTACTACTGCTCCATGGACAAAAATCTGGTGTTTATGTCTAGATTCATGTATGTCAAGATGGTCCAGCAGAAAGAACTTTTTGCCAATCGAGGCAAAATAATGCCCCCCCCCCCAGCTGCAAAATACTTTAGCATAAAGTTATTTTTTAGAGATTTTCCTTGTTATGTTTCCTTCCTAATACCCTGAAATAAATCCCCTCAGTCTAATGTTCTTATCGCTTTTCTTTTGTGAACTTCTCTTCACTCCTGCTCCCTCAGCTGTCCCTGAATTTCCTTCCTAAATCCCTTCTGTCCTTTGCTAAGCTCCTGTTGTCCCTCACTGTCCATGACAGCACTTTCAAAGCAGAAAGGCACACACAGTAAGAGTGTATGTTATCCTCTAGGTATTATGGATTCATTTTATCCTCATTTCCATCTCTTAAAGCAATCCCTGATTTATCAAATCCAGAAAATAATAATATTTACTTAAGAACAAATGGGTAAGATCATTGGACACAGGGACAGAGAGGCACACAGCTGTTCTCACAGTCATCTGGGGTCATGTTTTCACTTCTTTTTCATATAGGGGTGTACATTGCGAGTCTATCAGCCACAGAGTGTCTTGGATTAAGCAGTAGTCTTGTGGGGATACCTAAGAGTACCAAACTCCTCTGGGCAGCAGTGTAGTACGAATTGTAGATTTGAATTGTAGATTTGTACCAGGATGTTCCCAGTGTAAGAGCCAAGGAATCTCAGCCATGCCCAGTAGCCTAGCAGAATGAAAAAGTTTATTTCACAGGGACTGACATGGAAGTCCAGCAACAGGTAGAAACATACCTGAATGTATGTGCCTGTAACAGTAAAAAAACCTCAGAGATCTGTTAACCTTCAAGCCTTCGTTTTTGAAAGAAAAGGTCCCTTTGTCCTCTCACATGGCTTGGGCAAGCTTGATAGTGGTGAGAATACTTTCAGGTAAAAGCGGTGCCAAAAACTGCTTTACTTGGTGTTGAGGAGAGAGCAGTACCAGTTACCAGCAACTCAGGGCATAGTATCTGCTCAGCGCTGGGTAACAGCTGCTTGCTGCTTGTGTACTAAGAGGGGATATACAACTTGAGGCTGTTGGTTGATGGGAATCTCAACATGAGCTGGCAGTGTCCATTTGCACCCCAGAAAGCCAACTGTATTCTGGGCTGCATCAAAAGGAGCATGACCAGCAGGTTAAAGAAAGTGATTCTTCCCCTTTACTCCACTCTCAGGAGACGTCACTGAACCTGGAGTTCAGCTGGGCCTCCAATGTAAGAAGGACATGGACCTGTGGAGTGAGTCCAGAAGAGGGTCACAAAGATGATCAGAAAGCTGGAACACTTCCGCAGTGGAGACAGCCTGAGAGAGCTGGGATTGTTCAGCCTGGAGAAGAGAAGGCTCGGGGAAGACTTTAAAGCAGCCTTCAAGCACCTAAAGGGGCCCACAAGAAAGATGGAGAGGGACTTCTTATAAGAGCAAGTAGTGATGGGGCAAGGGGAAATGGTTTTGAACTTAAAGAGGGTAGATTTAGATTAGATATTAGGAAGAAGTTCTTCCCTGTGAGGGTTGTGAAACACTGGCACAGGTTGCCCAGAGAAGCTGTGGCTGCCCCATCCCTGGGAGTGTTCAAGGCCAGCTTGGATGGGGCTTTGAGCAACCTGGTCTAGTGGAAGGTGTCCCCACCCATGGCAGGGAGGTTGGGACTAAATGAGCTTTAAGGTCCCTTCCAACTCAAACTCTTCTATGGTTCTATGACATACTGCTTGAAGGAGATATCAAGGATGGAGAAATCTAAGATAGTCAGATTGTCATAGGCTACAGGAGTGAAATATCAGACAAAAACATAGAATCATAGAAATAAGGGGATTTATGTAGTCCATCCTCCCACTCAGATAAGGACTGCTGTTGACACGGGTCAGTCATGGCTCTGTCTAACTTGATTTTGAAAGCCTTAAGGGTTTGAGATTCATTAGGCCTCTGCAGCCTGTTCCAGTGCTGTATTACACTCCTAGTGATTAATTCATCCCTAATATCTAACCTGAACCCCAATGCAGGTAGGAGAATATTGGCCAGCTATCATGGCTGTTGTGTTCAGTGATGACTAGACTTGTGTCAGTTGTCAAATAAAGACTAAGACCAATTAAAAAAAATGTATAGGAGTTGGAAGAAAAATTTAATGCCTCAGAGAACTGTGGAGACAGTACTGAATGTTTCAGCCTCATAGAAGAACAACCAGTCAGTGAGGTTAAGAGCCGCGTCAGGAAAGCCTAGTATGAAAAGGGGCAGCAGAAACAAGACTGATGAGTAAAACTGAGGATCAACAGAGTAGCATACAAAATATGGGGTTTTCAGCAGGTGAAAATAAACCTTACAGAAGTAGTATGAAGAGGGTTTAGGACTTTGGTTCAAAGGCTGCTTTACTGAGGGTGACTGAGGCTTAAGCAGCCTAAAGAAACTCGTGGTAATGATCTCATCTTGTTTGTGGTTTGAATACCAACAAGGAGCAGCCACATTAGCAGGCAAAGGAGGAATGCTTGCCTGGAGTCTGCCTGGAGTCTTGAGAGGGGATCTCAGTGATCTGTAGGAGGGAACAATGGAAGTGGGATCATAAATGCACTGGGCATGGCATATAAGGCATGATTACTGAGCCTGTAAACCAGTTCTGTAACTGTAGTTTGAGGAACAGCTAGCATACAATGAAATAATGAACATATCATAGAATCATAGAGTAGTTAGGGTTGGAAAGGACCTTAAGATCATCAAGTTCCAAACCCCCTGCCATGGACAGGGACACCTCACACTAAACTGTATCACCCAAGGCTTCGTCCAACCTGGCCTTGAACACTGCCAGGGACGGAGCATTCACAACCTCCCTGGGCAACCTATTCCAGTGCCTCACCACCCTAACAGGAAAGAATTTCCTCCTTATATCCGATTTAAACTTCCTCTGTGTAAGTTTTAACCCATTACCTCTTGTCCTCTCACTACAGTCCCTAATGAAGAGTCCCTCCCCAGCATCCCTATAGGCCCCCTTCAGATACTGGAAGGCTGCTATGAGGTCTCCACGCAGCCTTCTCTTCTCCAGGCTGAACAGCCCCAACTTTCTCAGCCTATCTTCATATGGGAGGTGCTCCAGTCCTCTGATCATCCTCGTGGCCCTCCTCTGGACTTGTTCCAACAGTTCCATGTCCGTTTTATGTTAAGGACACCAGAACTGCACTTTCTAAAGAGGTCTTGGCTATTTCTGACTATTTAATTTCTCATTCTCTCAAATTGCTGGTTCTCCCAAAGCCATGACCTCCATCCTCTGATGCCATCTCTCCAGCTGTCCCTTTCATTACAGTTTTTATTTCTCTTCCACATTTTTTCCAGGTGCAGATCAGGTTAGAGGTGCTTGGCTTCTCTCACATTATTTTTGCATATCTTTTGAGCAGCAGTACCACTTATAACCTCCTCAATTTCATCCTCCCTATTACTGTAACCATCTGCTAATACTGCAAATAAGTTTTTGTCCTGTTTTGATTCTGGGTCCTCTGTGTACCTCTATTCAGACTATCCTACAGCTGTCTGTCTTTATAGATACTGTAGTTACAACTTGTTTGGTAGCTCTGTATCCTCAGACCTCAGTTCAGCCTTTAGCTGTGGCTGCTGGTACCCATATGCCTTAAAAGGTGTTCATTTACCTTGCCCCCCCCCAAAAAAAAAAAAAAGCTTCTGGGACTTAAACAAGACCAGGGTCTATTTTGTGTACATCTTAACCTGAAATGAGATGCCACAAATCCTGCCATCATGTCTAATGGTCTGATACCAGCTGTGCCAACCTTCAGGATGACTGAATACAGAAATTAACAGAATTTAAGAAAATGTTGTTAATAGCATATGCAGATGTGAATTTTTAACATTGTAATACTTCAACCAGTGTATCTCAACAGTTTAAACATTGTTCTTATGACCAGGACTACAAATACCTGGGCCCCAAGCACATAATGTAATGTGAGCAATGAGAGATCTGAGCACAACTGAAGAATTCGGGACCTGGCAAAAAGGTTACATCTTGATAGATAAAATGCATATGTAAATGTTTAGATATACTGAGCCTAAAGCCTGTACTTAAACCCTACAGAAATTAGGAATGTGTTTCATGGCTTTATGGGCCAGACATATTCCTGAGAATATGTTTTAATGAATTCGTATTGGTTATGAGATTCAGGAACCTAATGACGGAGTAGTTGAAAGATCAGGGTTACTCCTGTGTGTATTGGAATGTAGTGATGCTGAATGGGAAGTTCTATGACTAATTTAGGCAATATAGAAGAGGTGTTTGTTGCCTGGTGAGTAAGTAGCATATAACATAGTATTGCTGACCATTATGGAATTAACTTCCATTCATTTTCAAGCAAGACTTCTGTGGCTCAAAATGCATAAATGTGTCTGAAACATACTGGCCTAAGCTCAGGGTTTTCATAAGAGGATATTAGTCCTATTGGATGAGGCAGAAGTGCAGCTATTTACAGGTCTGAATTTGGCCCTGGGGTTTTATTTATGTCGTGTCATCCCTGAGATAAAGCTGAGAGGCTCCCTGATCCTCTTGCTAAATAATTTTTAGTAACCCACGGGCATTTTTGCGCCACCCATTATGTGCATTTTCCAAGCCATAGCCTCTTTCTTCTCAAACAGATGATTTGATTTTTGTTCATTTTATTTTTAAGTGATTTTGTAGGGATGGGGTGGGCTTGGGGGTGTCGGGATTCCTGTGCATGCAGAACAACTGTTTAAATGAATCCCCATTAGAGTAACATCAAGTGGCTGGTTTAAACTGCTGACTACCCATCCAAGTCATTATGCTAAAGTTCTTTGCTTCTGGGCACCTCCCTCTCTGTGCATGCCACAGTGATGCGAGAAGAAACATAGCGGTTTCTGTGGGATCTTGACGTCTCAGCCAAAGCACCAAAGGGCATGGACTGCATGGGTTTGTAAGTTAGTCACTTCCCATAGACTTGAATTCACCCGATGAGTCTGCTGGTACAGTACAGTCACAAAAATATGTAGACCAGAAAACCAGAGTAGGACTGGAATAAGTTTCAATCAGTTGTTTGTATATGTGTACATATGCTTTAGAAATTATGTCTTTGAAAAAGCAGTATGTGGGTAACACGGACAGTACTTAGACTCCCAAAATATACTGCAGCATAAAACATACCCAGCATATTACACCTGATGCTATCTATGTATCTTCAGTTCCTGGGGAAGACATGTGTCTGCCTCATGAAAAGCAAACTTTGGTGGTGGCAAAGATCACATTATTTTATCAGAGGGGCTGTTGTTCTTCAGCTGTCCACAGCAGTGAAACCTAAGGTGGCAGGTTTTTTTCCCTGTTTGTAAAGGAAGCTGCCTTTAATTCCTCTTTGCTGTTGCACACATCCCAATAAGTCTGGCACTTCCTTTGGAATGGCTACTGGCCATCTGCTATGAGGCATGAGTAAATACGTTCATACAGTGCTTTCATCTCTTCTGTGTTACTTCATTTTTTATTAGATACAAAATCTGAAAGGACACTACACATGTACAGACCCATCAACTCCTGAGCATATTAAGCAGCACTATTAGTGAATTACGAGCACTTCCAGGGAATTAGCTCCATTGAATAGGTTAGTTGAAAAGTATATTTATCCTCAAATGATAACTAGAAACCCTAAGGGAAAACAGACTTCGTGGCAGCTGTTTTTCTCCCCTTGACTGCTCTGTTTTCGCTTTGTACTCTAACTCTCTCTTGCCCTCAATTAACCAGTTCTTGATACCTGCCCAGCTTCGCAGAATCAACCACTTAATCATAGCCAAAGACTAAACTTTCTTCTTCCTGGAACAGTTTAGCCTCTGAACCTTATGCTCTATGTGTCTTTCTTTTTCCATGCTTTTGCAATTCTGCAGTCCTTCACTCAAACTTGTCTTAAGTATCTGCAAGTGCACTGCATTTCTTTATTATTGCCTATGATGATGAATTAGCATGAGAGGAAAATGGGGCCAGTTTTCTGTTTGCATGTTAGGACTCAGGGTGCAGCATTATAAACTATTTGTTACTTCAGAAAATTTGGAACTGCTGATGGGAAGACCATACATGTTTTAGGTTTGAAGCAAGATGAGGCTACTTTTTTCCCTCGGTTTTGGAGAGCAAGATGCCAGGCACATTGAAATAGCTTTGTTACAGTATTAATATCTCCATGAGAAACAGGAAAAATCTGCTCCCTGTCTCTCCCTGGGCTCTGTTTCTGGTATGATAGTACATCCACAGCTGATTTCCATGATTTTCCTTTTCATTCTCCTTCCAAGTTGAACAAATGCTATACTTAATTGACAGACTGTTTAACCCTTTTCTGCTAGCCTTACTCTTCTTCTTTTTTTTTGTGCAAATAGCAGATCAGACTTTCCAAGTAGTTCTTAGTGTCACAACAATGTCAGAAATACTGTGACTGACTAATTGGGCTACCAGAAACCTTTATTTCCTTCTTGGGCTTTATGCAGCAGTCCCATCTCAGCTAAGACTCCCAGTGCTGTGGAAAACTATGCATTTCTAAGGTTTCAGTATTGTTCATTTGCATGTAGTGAATTTTCTTTAATCTTTTTCTTTCCCTCCTCATTTGCTAATCTCAGACCAGTCTCTTCTTCCATTCCATTGTATCCCAGGCTCTGTTGCTGCACATTAAGTAGCTTGGGAATTCTCTGCTGTGGATATTTTCAGCTGAAGCTGGTCAACAGCTGAGTAACTGCAGGTTGCATACCTCACAGTCTGGCCCAATATATCTTTTCACAGGGAAATTAAACAAAGCAGATGCCAAACCAGGTGTTTGGGGTTTTTGTCTGCAGAGCTTTCCACTGTCTACAGCTACTCTTTATGTTGTTGTAGGAGGGTACTTTCTGTTTCAGTGGCATTCTGAGCTCAAGCTGGAGAAGGAGTGGTACCCTTTACTGCTATGAAAATATCAGCCCAGCACTTTGGAGACCTCAGACCTCTCAGATACCTTCTGCCTTTTTACTGATGCTTAAATGTGCTGAGATGGGACTTCAGGGGTTCCAGACAGAATCATGTGGATACGTGGGCAGTATCCACAATGTTAAGAACCGTCCTCATGCTTTTCTAGCATTTTGGTAAAGCTCTTGCAATAAGGAGCCAGCAATGAGTTAGCTTGCTGTAAGTACACTATAATCAGTGCTGCCTTTTCCTCCTTTTCTATACTGATGAGGGGGCTGTGTGCTTTCTTGTCCATCAGTTGCTTTGGGGTCTTGAAAGTGTACTTGTCTGAAATGAGAAGAGTAGGCTTGGTGCTGGTGTAAAGTGATTGATCAAAACAGAGCAATGACCAGATTTTCCATTCTAGTTCTCCTGCTGTGTATGAATTTCAGACACAGGGCCCAATAAAGCTCTTATTTAGGTACATTGTTCATAGAGCTTGCTGTTTGATTTAGGGATCTCCCAGTCATCTCATCTGTGATACAGGCTCTGCTTCACAGAGTTTGGCACTATAACTAGAAGGCAACTTATCTCCAAAAAGAGCTTCCCTTTGACTTGAATGTTCTTGCAGTTGCTAAGTGCTTGTGCAGGTTTCCTAAGGAGCTAGAAGAGCCGGTTTTGCAGTATGGCTGCTTCTAAATGTGGCTGTAAAAAACAGTGGTATTTTAGGTTTTCTTGTTTGGTGGTTTGGTGGTGTTTTTTTCTCTCCATGGCTTGTAGATCAAGTATGTCCAAGCCTGCAAGTAAGAAAATGGATTTTCTAATTGCTAGTTTCAGGAACTTACTTACTTGGTAAAGAGACCTGAAGATAAATCTTCTACACCTGGAGGGTAGTTGATAAGTTTTATTGGTGATAGAGAAAGCAAAGTAGATATTACTCCTTTTGTCATGGCTGTGTTTACTCTGCAAGGTTGATAGAAGTATTAAAACTTTGCTTGTGTCACTTGGCTATGCAGAATTGCCTATGAATACACAATAGGCTGCAAGAGAAGGTTTTTTTGAAAGCTGCACCAACTGCACTGTCAAAACACTTATGCAATACCAGCACCGCACTGCTGTTGGGAATACAGCCTTACTAGTTACCCTCACCCTACGAAATGCAAGCTAAACCACTGAATATTGTGTTTTCATGCTGTCACTGCATCAACAGTAGGGCTTTCTCTGGTTAAAGCTTTTTTTAGTCACATCTTGTCATGCCACTGATACAGTCATGTTGGCAGCGCCCTGGAGTGCAACCACTTTTCTGACGGTATGTATGCTTTTAACTGCACCTATTAGAGAAAGGCTCTACCTACCTCCTTAGAGCAGAAGACGGGTCCCTCCTGGTTGTTCTGAGAGTACAAAAATCATTTAATTTGAGGAAAGAACAATCAAAAAAGATACTGCATGGTAATCAGAAATTTTGGTCCTGCAATGCAGCATTATGGAAAAAAAAAAAAAAAAGGAGGAGGAGAGAGAAAAAAAAACAAAGCAGTTTTCTTTCTGCACCATATAGGGGAATTCAGAGCAAGAGAACTGTGTATTTGGGTCAGCTGAGTCCTAAAGGAGAATTTTCATGCAGTCTTTTCAACCCATTTTCGTATATGGTTGTTGAAGATGCCAAACCTTAGAAGGGCAAATATTAATAAGAAATAATCCTGTAATTGTAAGCTGCCTGTTCTGTTCACGCTGCTAGAATTTCGGAAGAAAAGCAATAAGCAGCTAGGGTATGTCTACGTGATGCAGTACAGGGTCATGCAAAGACACCTAAGTTAGCTCTGAATGTGCCCATATGGGGACAGAAATATTATAGCCATATCAGGGCAGCCCTCAGCTTGGGCTCATTAGGCAGCTTGTCTGGAGCTAGCTGAGACATCTCTGCCCAGCAAAGGTATTTCTTAGCTCTCCTCTGAATGAGCTTAGGCCTCAGCTCACTGAATTCTGAGAAAGTCTTTACACCAATTTCAGTGGACTTTGGAACAGGCCTGGACACCTTTTTCAGAAAGGTGGCTGACAATAGGGTTGTGCTCATGACTGCTGGGCAGGGCATCTCTTCTGCGTGGTGTTCTGCAGGGTCAGTAGTAGATACAAACAATTCAACCGAGGACAGTGGGAATGATCAAATACAGAGGAGTATCAGACTGAAAAAACATCACATTAGTAAGAAAAATGCTTAGCATGAAGTGATCTTCTGGCACACTGTCTGTGTGAAATGAGACTGAATCCAAATGCTCAACTCCCGTTATTCCTGCTTCACTCCTGTAACTTCTGGTCTGCTGCTTTTGCTCCTCTTTGTCCCAGACATTTCACACATGCCCAGGATGCCCTCCATGCTACCACTGTCAGGGTCACTTCAGCTTGATTTGGTCTGTTTTCTTCCAGACCTATTTTCAGGATTTTTAATCTAAACTAAGAGATCCAGACAGAGCGAGTCTTGCCCACATCTCCTCTTTTTAATGAATGCTTATGACCACTTCTTAGAGCAAGCCTGACCTAAAGCTCCCCACCCAAACCCTTCACGAAAAGTATGAGCATTTAAAAGAAACAATCAAAGTTTTAATGGGAGGAGTAACAAAAACTTTATTTTACTGTACAAGGGTACTGAAGAATAAATTGTTGGTTGCCCATCACTGAATAAATTGTTGGTTGCACGCATCACTAAAACTTGTGTGTTGCTGTGCATCAGTTAAGCAGTCCAGCCAGTGTGTGTTTAAAGAAAGGCAACTTGTTTTTTCCTTCCTTCTAAGACTAAGGAGTAGGAAAGGATGTTTGAGAAAATCTCTCTTATGTCCAGGTAATGAGGTCTTAAACAAGGCAGATTTCTGAAGAGACTTAAAAGGTCCTTTGGTGTTTTAATGGGCCAGCTACAAATCGGCACAGATAAATTTCAGCTTTTTACAGAAAATACATGACAGTGGTACAGCAAGAGTGCTGAAACTTTTCCTACTCAGAAACTGCTGTAGTCAGTTCAAGCTTTTGGTATGCAGTGTAGTTGTACCTCTTCCTGAAAGTCTCCAACAGTTGCTGCTGCAGGAATATCGAATCATCTAGGTTTAAAACAGGCTATGTTGTGTCCTTTTTGTGGTGATTTACTCCTCATCTTTATTACCACAGTGTTTGATGGCAGCACTGTGCTTTGCTGAGTAGCCTAACACAAAGCAAACATGAAGCAGCTGTGAATTAGTCCTGGAGATTGTAGAGTTAGGGGTAATGCATGTATGTGAACTGCTTGTGATTAATATCAAGTATGTCTTTTTTTAGCAAGAAGCTGTCATCTTCAAAGTTCCCCCCTCCCCACTTCATCTTCCTCATTAATTTTAATTTTTTTCCAGTCTTCCTGTTAAAAATGAATTCTTAATGAGTGCTTCTGCTATTTAAAATGCCTCAAATTCCCTCCATAATGGTGCCTCTCCATCAAACTTAAAACACGTTCTTTGTAAACAAAAAACAGGACCTTGTGGCGGCAATTTGCATACCTTCTGTGGCATCTTTTAATTTCTAGTATTGAAATTATTTTTAATTTCTTTCTATTTCATTCTAGGTATGCTGAGTGAACACATGATGATTAGTTGCTATTCTTTTACTTGGCCTCTGTAGAAAAAACGTTCCTATAAAAGCAGCGTTTTTAGTGTCCTCTCTCTGAAGTTTGAATAAAGTTTGACTTGTTAGTACCAAATGATTCTTCTTAGCACCTGTGTCCTGCTACAATTTGGATCTTTGGAAGTGTATTCTAACAATTGTTTTCATCATTTTAAAAATCCATTCCTATGCTTGGACAGAAATTTTAACGCCATTGACATGGGCAGGAATAAAATAATTAGCCAGTAAGTTTGTCGGTGATTGGTATCAGAGGAAGTTTTGCAGTACGAGTCTTGTTCTGTCAGTACATGCAAAGAAAAATCAATCTCTTTGTAGTAAATTTTTGATGGCTTTGGATTAACCATGGTAGCCACAAACCACAGCATAGGAGCAGCAGGTAAAGCCTGGGATGAGAATCAAGCAGTGTACTGCCACCATGCAAGTGGACTTTGTAGTCAGTGCAAAGGTACACTAACAATTCCTTAACTGTACATGTGTTATGGTACAGGTCCTTACCATGATGGCCAACCCTCTGCCACAGTAGCTGACAGTAAAAAGCAATAGGTTAAAGGTAGGAAGTCTCTCTACATGTACTCCTTCTCTACATGGCATTTTCAGCCACGACAAGTGAATAAAATATGGTTGACTATCCTTTGTCCTGCTGTATCCTTGATATCAATTGAGAGCAGCCTCAGGTAGACGTATTTCTTTCTTCATTGAGTTCAGCCTTGAAAATTTGACATATCTACATAAGATGTTGCATTTTGGTCCCCAGTTCAAAACCTTCCTTCTTTGATGAGGTCTTGGATTGAGGGTTCAAATACTACAGGAGTCACTTTTAAAAATGCTCTGCTCCAACACAGAAGAATCACAATGCTGCCTCCTTAAATGGGGCATTTGTCCTCAAATATTCAAGGCTGACTAATCTTGGTATCTAATGGGAGATACCAACATATCTTATAGCTGAGTACTTAAATAGGTGGCATTAAAAGTTACTAGCTAGTTGCATTCTGACTTAGATTCTCTGCAGTCTTAACCTCACTGCTTGCAGAGAGTCCACAGAATTTTTACTTGTCTTAATTTCAAGGAGTCTTAGGAACTAAAATCTGAAAATACTATGCTTTGAGCTCTTGAAGTAGAAACTCTGTTACAAGTGAAAGTATTAGATTCATTTAATTTCCAAAGCATTTTGATTCTGCTTGAGTCATGTCTACTACTCCATGTTATTGTTAACTGTCTTCTCTTGACTTTATAACCAGCAGCCAGGAGGTATTTCGCCTCTTGACACAAAGGGTAAACTAAGACCCTTAGGGGAGAGAGGAACTGACCACGTTGTTAAAAAAGAATTGTTTGTAAATGAACAAAACTGTAATAGAAATGGAGAAGATTCCTAATGGAAGCCAAACAATTACCCATGCATCAGAGAAGAATGTAATTACCTATCTGAAGCACTTTAGGGGCCTTCATCTGCCTTCTGCTGTGTGCAGGCTGGCATCTCATTTCCAGGAGTTATTCTGCTTCTATCAGCACAACTGTAATCTGGACTCACTGCTGTGCTAGTCTGTAAATCACTGTGGCCAGTTACGTGCTCCAAGTTACTGTGTGCAATCTGAATGCACTACTGAGGACCCTTCTTGCCAGCACCCAGCTTCCAGGAAGTGCATTTCTGCTTTCCTCTGGTGAGACTTTGCTTTTTGGTTTCCATCTTCATTTCAGAGATCCGCTGCCTGGTGTTAAAGGGCTCTGTACAACAGAATCTTCTTCTTGCTTAGCAGTCAGTGAAATATGAAGAATACATTGCTTATTTTATAATACATGCTCAGTAGTATTTGGGTAGGGTAGATACACTCATGGTTTAAGTTGTGCTGGTGATAAAAGAACTATGAAATGGGGAATGCCTTTTTGTATCTTTTGTCTTCCTGCTGACCTAAAATGCAAAGTTCCCTGAAGTATACTCCTCAGAAAACTTAGTTATGATATTAATTTCAGATTAATTTGACAATAAATTTAGGTCTGATTTCTGCTTCCAAGTTCATGATCAAGATGCTAGTTTGTGAACTTACTGAAGCTTCCATGAACCTGTTTGTCAGTATTACAGTCACTCATTTAGGATTAAGCAATTTTTCAGAAACATGTTATTAGCAAAACTATTCATATTAGTTGCTGGTTTCTATACACTGTTTCTAGTTTGTCCCTTGTTATATTGGTTAGATGGTTTAGCCTCTCATTAGCTGACTGTAACTTTTTTAAGGGGGCGAGAGAAGGTTGTAGCCAAAGCAGCAATGCCCCATCTTGCTAATCTAAACCTCTTAAGTCATAGTCTTGGTCTTGTTTCTGTTTAATTATTTCTTTTATTTTAACTGTTTAGCAGCTACTGCTGTTGAAGATGCAGAAATGAAGATGCAGAAGTAGCCTTGTAGTGAAGGACAAGGGTAGCAGTCAGGAGGAAGGACTGGAAGCTTATGAACTATGCAGCTTAGAAGGAACTAAGATCTCTTCCCTTGCAATCCCATGCCTTCTGGTGGCATTTGGCTTTGGAATGAAAACTTAAACTTCTGCTTCTGAGCTCTCCTCTTTCCCTTATGGATCCATAATGTGCTAAATCAGCATATGTTTTTTGAGGATATTCTGCCCAAGACAGAGAGGCTGAGTGTGGGAGAAAAGAAATGATCTCCACCTTTTTTACTGATAATCCAGTTTACCAGACAGCAGTCAGAGCCTGCTCTTCACTGACCCCACCAAGTGGGACTAGGGGTGCTGCCCTCTTGCATCACTAAGCAAATGGCTGCAGTGTTTTAAGATATTAATGTCCTCTTAACTGCTCATTACTGTTCCCATTGTAGATCTGGCAGAAGAGAAGGTCCATCAGGCACATTATCTTACATTAGCTGTGATCTAAACTGATACGATGGACAGTGAATGGGATTGGCTTAGGTGTAGGCACAGGGCACACCTTTGTTGATTCTGCTGATTCCTGAAAGGCATAAAGTGGGTACATGGGACAGAAGGACAGCTAACAGACCACTGAAGGTAAAGAGGGAGGTGCTAGAAGCTTCTGTCTGATGCATGTGACTCTCAATGGTGGCTGGTTTTGGAAAGGTTGGGGGTTTCTTTGACCTTTTTGAAGGTCAGAAAAGAAACCTGTCCAGAGTCTTGGCTCTCAGGTAAATACTTTGATCACTGATGTGGCACAGTGGCAAGCATTAGCATTTCTCTTACAGCTTGTTTGAAATGTTGTGAGGTTACCTATAGGAGTCGTGTAGTTGAAATAGCTGTTGAAACATGAGCTTCCTGCAGCACCTCAGAATTAGCTCTACATGTATAACATCCCATTCTGGAACAAGAATTTGGTTTTGTCATTGAATGTAATACCCTTTCAAACTCCTGCTGAATGGGAAAAGAAGGTTTTAGTTCACTCCCTATGCAGTGCAATTTGAGAATATTTATTTCTTTTATTTTTTTTTTCTTGTGTATAGGAGAAGCTAGTGTCGTCGTTTAACCCAGCCACACAGCTCGTTCACTCACTCCCCCCTTCCTCCCTCTTTCTTTCCTTCCCCCCCCCTGCCCCCGAAGGATGGGGAGGAGAATCAAAAAAATTTAACTCCCATGGGTTGAGATAAAAACAGTTTAGTAACTAAGGTATAACACAAATCACTGCTGCTGCCACCAATAATAATAATGATAAGGGAAATAACAAGGGAAGAGAATACGATACCACCCGCCGAAATGAGTCCAACCCCAGAAAAGAGCCCCTGCGCTTCCTGGTAACTCCCAGTTACCTCCCCGGGCATGACATGCTGTGGTATGGAATACCTCTTTGGCTAGTTTGGGTCAGGTGTCCTGTCTCTGCTTCCTCCCGGCTTCCCCTCCTCCCTGGCAGAGGATGAGGCTCAGAAAGTCCTTGGCCAGAACAAACATTTGAGCAGTAATTAAAACATCGGTGCCATCAGCACCGTTCCCAGGCTGAAAGTCAAAAACACAGCGCTGCACCAGCTACCAAGAAGGAGAGAAGGACTGCTACTGCTGAACCCAGGACAGCTAGATATGTAGATGTAAGGGGAATGTATTTTGTCCTGTAAATTCTAGAGGAGAAAGAAACCTGCTTTGCAAAACTAAATCCAACCCCAGTAAGAAATCAAGGGCAAATTCGAAGTCACGGGAGCATAAACATTACCAATTGCAAACGAATGGCATTTTATAATAAGTTTCAGAGCCTGATACTGTTACATTCCCAGTTCATAATAAGTGCAGTCATGTGATGACAACTACATCACATGCCTGGTAGCACAGAATGCACTCTGGAGGGCGCTAAGCAGGTGAAGGGTTAGGACTGTGGTTGCGATTCCAGCCCCTAGTAAATCTACTCCTGGTTTTGGGCCACAGGGCTATTTATGCTAAGGAGAGAATAGGCTGTTTCATGTAATCTGCTGTGGGGCTTGGGGAGCGTGAGTAAGAAATGGGGGAGTGCACTCGGAGCAGAGTGGGCTCAGCTTTCTATCACTACCCTTCCTCCTGTTTATTTGATACGTTTTGCACTATGTATTTTAAATAAAGGGAAAAATGTATTTAAGTGGCCTTCTCCTGAAAGGCAGAAGAGGTTTCTGAGCACTCTGTGAATTTTTCTCTTTAGTATGTCTGTTGCTAATAAAACATAGCTGCAGCACGATGCAGTTTCTACCTCTCTCTCTTTTCTGTGGGAGCTGCTTTTCCCCAAGAGTAAGGTCAGCTGTTGAAAGAGTCCTCAGCACATTCTAAACCTGCTTTCCTATTGATGCTTACTCTTTTGGGGGACTGTGAAAGGCACTTCTTAAGCAAGCTATGTGGATCTGCTTATCTGAGGCTCTGATGCATACTTTAGTGTCATTAAAGCTAATCAGTTACAGGCTCTGTCTGTCACCAAGAGCAGCTGTTTGTCTCCTAAATGAGAATTCCCACACCTGCACCTGCCCTCATTATAGCTACATTCCCCACTGCACTGCCTCCTTCTCACTTCCTTCCATTCCTGTACCTCTTCTATCCGGAAATAAGATTCCTTTGACCTATAGGTGTTGTGTGCACCAAAAGACAGGTCAGAGGGAAGCCTCACGGTCCAGTGGCTGGAGCAAATGTCCACAGGACCTGTGGTGCCTGGGATGCAATGCTGGCTAAGCATCTGACTGCGTGGCCTTGGGCAAGTCACTTGACCTCAGCATGCCTCAGTTAACCCAGCTGGAAAATCGGGTAAAAAGCAGAAACCTTAATGCTGTGCCCAAGCTGAGTTCTCCTGGGGAAAGATATAAATAGCAGGAAGGTGGGTATTTACTCCTTTAGGCTTATGAATTATGTGAAGTATTTGGATGACTGGAAGTGCCAACTGGTGTAAATAGCTGGTGCCCAGGTGCACATAGAGAATGGTGACAGAAACTGATGGCAGCGCTGCCTAGGGAAAAGCACACTCAAATTTTATCTCAGGGCAGGCACATGCCATGTTTGCTTGGGAGGTAATGGCCAGCTGTGACTAGAGTTTAGTGAATGATTGCTGTGCTCACACTGGGGTGCTTCTTTTTGGTGTATTCCTTAAAGACAATTTAGCTATAATTGTGAAGTAAAAAAGGGAAGAAGGTAGAGGAGAGAAAGCAATCGTGTACAGCTGCAGGTGTGTGAAAGCAAATCTCAGGAAGAAACGCAAGTAAAGTGGAAGTTTCAGACCCAGTGGCTACTATTTCCTTTGAAATATTCTGGCAGATTTGGTCAGCTTGTGATTTACCTATAGCTAGGCACATGGTAGTTTTATGAATCACAGTGTCTTCAAACAGCTTCTCTTGTGCCCTTGCATTAGGCTCTGGGTCAGGAACCTCTCCATGACTTCAGTCCTGTAGCTCTAGGCTGCCATGTACTACCCAACAGCAGTTCTTCCCACTTCTCTCACTGAAGTCCTGAATCTCCTGACAACTTGCACTGTGCAAATTTTTCTGATAAATGGAGATATGGGCTCTTGGCATCTTGCACCTTTCAAATAGCTTGGTAGATGCATCTTAACCTGTCAGGAAGAATAACAAGGAATAGAAGAATTTGCACGTTTGAACAGTTCCTCTCTTTACTCTAGTTTTCCTCCACTTTCTTTAAGCAGCATGACCAGCTCAGATGTGCCCTTCGTTTTTGCAATTAGAAGTTGTGATATCCAATCCAGAGAAAGAAAGTTGTACAGTATGAAATTCAGGCATAAATTTCATCCAGAAGTGAAATTATTTAAGTAGCAATAAATGTTCATTCCAGTCCTCCCAGGTTCCCCCATGCAGCCTGAGTGGCATTTTGCCCAGTTCCAGTCTAGAAATATTCATATTAAGAGCAGACCTGAATGTGCTCTAAAATAACAATCATTGACCAAGGTCAGCAGGACAAAGTTTGTGGTAGTGGAGTATGTTGCCTTTTGTTGTCTTTTTTTTTTTTTTTTTTAATCTGTCAAATTTGGTTCACCTGCATGTGTTCACCAGCTTTGTGCCAACCCTGCTCTCCTTCCCTCTACCCTGTTTTAAGTTTGTAACGATTGACATTGCTGAATTCAGAGGCAGGCATTTTATCTTGGCAGCTGACTGCTAGTTTATCTAATCGAGGGCTGATGCATTTGGCTTAAGGCTGTCCTGTCACTTGCCCCTGAGCTGTGCACCTGTCTGAAGTGCTCTGTCCATCTCATTTGGACTAGCATCCCCCCTTTGCAAGGCTTCCTGCAGCTTGTCTGCTATGGATAAAGGAAAGGTGAACCAATGTTAAAGAGTCTGCATAGAGGGAAAAGAAGGAAGAAGAGCAAGGAACGGTAATAAGTAACAGTCATCACTGTGAGCCATCTGCAGAAATCCCCATGACAGTACAGACACCGGGGATATTACTTGTAAGCAGTGCTGTTAACACCTTCTGCAAAGAAAAGGCTTTGTGAACACCCACTGATCCCAGAGAAGGCACCCACTGGAAGCCAGGTTTGCAGCAGGCATTAATAATCCCACAGAACAATATGTGCCAGTTAGAAATAGCTGAGCTATTTATCTCCAGAGCTCTCCTTGGGCTGCTGCAGAGGGGCTGGCCTTCTATATTTCTGATTGACACTTACTAATCCAGTATCTTTGCTATCTAAAGCACATAACAGAATGATACAGGGCAGATGATAGTCTTTGAAATTATTATTTGTTGTTTCACGTAGACTTGGCTGAAGCATGAAGGTGATACTATACAGACAGATAGGAATAGGCAGTTCTTACTCCAAAACTTAATGATCTCAGTAGTGAATTAAGATAGATCAAGTGAAGTGATGTAACCTGGCATCACATGGAAGGTAAATGGCAGAGGTAGAAAAGACACCAGGTCTTCTTACTTCTGGCATAATGACTTTCCTCTGTATCATGTTGTGTGAGCACTGCTTTTCGCTAGAGAGTTTCACAGTGCTTTCCAAGAAATCGTGAATGAGTCTCCACCAGAATCGCCATAAGAATTCATGAATGAAACTATATCACAGTCCTACAAATTAAGTATTGTTCCCAGTTTGTAGGGAAGCACAAGTAGCTAATCCAAAGGTAAAGGCCAAACAAACCTCCAAGGTTTTAACTTGAGATCCTTTCCAGGTATTCCTTAAAATATTATTAGATGATGCCAGACCTACCATTCCTCTTTCTGATGTGGAATGAATCAGTCAGCAGTAGGCTGCTATTATTTACATTTAATATGTTCTTCCTTACAGTGAAAATTGTGTTGTTGCTAGAGAGTACAAGGAGTCCAGTGACTAGGAGATGCAGGTCTGGTGTGGCCTATGTAAGTCAAATAAAGGTTAATGCATCCACTGAAATCTTCCTTAAGGCAGAGACTGATTTTCCTTCTGCTCGCCTCCCCTCTTCTTGTTTCTGCCCTAGAAATTCCAAACTTCTGTGGTTTTAGGCTGCCCAAGGGCTCAAAAGACTTTGGGACATTTTGACTAGTGAAATTTCAGAGAGCCCTAAATTTGAGGTAGGTGGGGCTCAGCTTGGCTTCTGTGCCTGCTGTTAATGGATGACAGCAAACCACTGGCTGTCACTGAAGGAACAGACAGTGATGACTCCTTCATGGAGACAAAGAGTTGTCAAACCTCTGTAAAAGAAGATTTCCTTACTGAAAAAAAAAATTAAACAAATAAATGGTGGCTAGGCTTTCCCAAGTAATGCAGCTAGCAGGTGGAAAAGAGCAGCGTTGGTGTCTCCATTTACATCAGTGAATGTTTATCCAAATGGAATGACTTTCCAGGGAAAATGCATGCTATATAAAACACCTGACATCTGCTGAGTTCCAGGTGCCTGCTATATGCTGCCCTGTCCCAGGTGTGCTTATTCCCTGTGAGGTTTGTTGCTGCCAGCACAGTGACAGCATGCCACAAGTAGAAGGGAAGATAGTGATGATCAGTCCCTCTGATAGCTGTTTTGGCTGAGTCAAATTGTGTTGCCATGCCCTCAATCCCCTGCTTATCACAAGGATGCAGCTGTGTGCTACTGGAACCAGCTCTAATTGTGCTTGTGGCTGTCTCCTGGAGGATTTTAATAAGCCCTGAAGAGTACGTAGGAATCAGGCAGTGAGTCTTTAAGCAATTTGTAAACCCCTGGGAAGATTCTTGATTTTTCTTGCAGAAGCCACGAGAAGCAATCCGCGTGGTGGTTCATATAGGTAGGGAGGCTTTGCTTGTTTATGTCTAGCAGAGACTGTAATTTTGAATGGAACAGTGGCCATGTGACTTCTTCATATTCCTGGCATTGTATAGAGAGCAAATACACCATCCCCTGATGAAACCTAGTCAAAAGAGGTCTGCCTGTACAGCGAAGATGTGCAGTTTCTCAGATCTGCTATCGCCTCCCTCTGCAGCCCTCTAGGGGCACAGCATAGAACTCACCTTTTTCAAATGCAGCATTCCTTTATGAACTGTTCTCATATATTGTAATTAAAGTAAATGTGCAGATCTTCAGATCATAAAGGCCAATGTTATTCCTAAAAACAAATACAAGCAGCAAGCAGTAAAAGCCCCTAGATCTTTATTGTGGAGGATCGTAGGTAATCCATATTGATCAACTCAATTCACTGGAATAAATATGGTAGGGTGATACAGCTCCTTGTTCACTTGTAGTAGAACAAGAATTGAGTGGGCATGCTGTTTGACTTTTGGAGCAGGTGATCATTTAAAGATCTCCTTTGCTTCATAAACAATGTTTGGGGTTTTATTGAGCAGAAAATCTGTTCATTGCAGATTAGCTTTCAGTCATAGGTTTGGGGATTTTTTTTTAGGCTGTCAGTATATGGGATCTGGCCTTTGCATATAAGCCTCATTCTCTGTGAGAGTTCATTGAAAAAATATTAAATGTGTGATATCCCATATGTGTTGTCTGAAGGCACTGAGTGCAGAAAATCCTGGAGGGGGCTAAATAGCTGTTGGGCATTATGAGGGCTGTACCTCAGGCAGATACAACCTTCTTCCTCCCGATCTGGGTATTTCAGCTTTGGCTTTATCTCCCATCCTGGGATACCCACAGAGAGTCACAGATTTAGTTCATGGGATCTCTCTCATCACCTTTTCTGATTTTTTCCCCTTGCACTATCTGAACACCTCATTATTGCTTGTAATGTCATATCTCTTGTGATGTGACTGAACCTCCTGTGTGCCTGGACACAAACTCACACAGTTCATTTTGCTTCAGGCTGCACTGAAACCTATAACCGCAGCAAGTAGAATGTAGAATACATGAGGCTGATAGATCACCAGAGCCTTTTCTCCTGCTTTCCATTTTCCAGGCTTCTTCCTATCATTTGCATTGATCAAAACCCAGTACAAAAACTTGGTAATAAGATACAGAGAGAAATATTTTGTTTCACTCCCAATCCTGAAGTGCAACATTTGAAGATGAAAGAAATAGCCACCCTTGTAACCTTTGTTTTGTGCTTGCAACCTTTGTTTTATTCTTGCTGTTTCTGTGAAGGGAACAGGAAGGCCCTTTACAGGGGCTGGGGGCACTAGTCAGTGCTTTCCCATCCCCCAGTGCACAGATTATGGATCAGGCAGTTGCGCATGTGCTCTCTTTCTCTCTCTGGTGCATCATTACATTATCAGCTCTGTTCTAGAGAGCAGCAGTGTTTAGGATTGGGCAAGGGTGCCTTTAGGATGCATGTTTATTTGCTCGTAAACCAGGCAGAATAGAGTGACTGAAAAGTGAGGGATTGAGAACTGGGTCAGACAGAAGCTTCCAAAAAGCTTAGCTTATTTGGAGAAGAAGCAGCCAGAATAACAAACCATAGGACAGTGAAATTGATTCTCTGCTCCCTCTTCATCCTACCCTCCTCCGGGTAAACCTGTTTCGGTTGATAGTGAATATTTCATGCAGTGCTGAGCGTTTTCCGAACTGTGGTGTCCTAGTTTTTCCACCTCCAGCCCCAAAGGAATGTTTTTACATCATGGAGCTTTATTTTTGGGAAGGGGAGGAGGGAGCGGAGGCTGCAGGCTTGCGAAGAGACGGCAACAAAGAGTGGTTTAGAGAACAGCTTGGCTCTGATGTCTCGGCTGCGAGTCACACCTCCACTCCTTTGCTCCCTCCAGAAAACTCAGTGAAACAGGTCTGTTCCCAAGGGGCTGGAACACAGCTCCAGTCAGAATGAAATAACCCTCAAATGGCACCCTGGGTGTGCTCTCAGTGCCTTGTCTTTGTCGTAGCTGCTTCCTTAGCTGACAATGGCAAGCTGTTGTTACTGTCAGCACTACAGGCCCATAGAGCTACCAAAGGCAAGAGCCATGTCTGTTCTACCTCACGCACCAGCACCAAGAGGACTTCCTGGCTCTTTGTGGCATGTCAAGTATCACTTCAGGAAAGGGGAGGCACCAGGTCTTGTCTCTCTTTACATCCTCCTCACCTTCCTTCCACATAGAAAGATCAGCTAAGAGTCTACGAGTGTGACAGCACGAGTCCAAAAGCCTCCTGGTCTGGTGCCCTCCAGTCTTTTGAGTTTGTTGCAGTAAACTTCAGGTTAGGCACTTCATCCTTTGATGGAAACCCTGAAAAACTGCTGGCTACCTAAGAAGCAGGGTAGGGAGCAGTGCAATTCTGTCACAATGTCTTTTGAAATCGGTTTCCGCATATGTTTTATGAAGCTGGTGGAAGGTGCCTGCTTGAAACTGAGATCTTCCACACCACAGTGCCTCCAGCTGCCTCTGAAAGCACCAGAGCAGAATAAACTGCCCCACTAACCTGCCAAACAGCTCAGAATCTTGTGTTATCCCCCACGCCAGCAAACTCTGATGAAGTTGGTATCCCATACCCTGCTGTGGATTTGTGTTTCACAAGTGCTTCTTCCCTTTAGGATAGGCAGAACACCTATGAAGCCTGGAAAAGTCCCAGAGCCTCAATATGCTTGCTTCATATTAGCCTCCTAAAAGCACACTTTACCTGACCAGCTGAATTAGCATCTACTGTAACCAAGATAGCAGCACAGCAATTCAGAATCTGACTCACTCCTATTATGGACTGCAAAGCCCAGCATTTGAGTTGCATGATTCCCTAGACAGTCTCTTTTCTCCTACCTAGTCACGCTTGCCCTCTATGCTCACTGCCCATTATTAAGGGGCACAAACGGGCAGAACTTTTTCCTCAGCCCACTGAGCTGCAGCTCTTGATCCTCTTCTCCCCTGACACTAGTCCACAATGTGAAGCATTTGCTATGTGGCTTGTTAGTCTGCAGCAAGCTGTGTTCATGCACCCTGAAGGACGTGGGGCAGGAGCAAAGCATGAAACTGCTTAGTTAATGCTTTAGATCTGCAGGAGTTTGGTTGGTTCAAAAAAGACTGAAGAAGGTGATGGTACATCTTTGTTTGTGGTTCTTGTGCTCTTACAGGAAAGGAAGGATGAAGGGAAGGGAGAGGACAAATGGTTCTTTTGTGGCATGGTGGAAGCAAGAGGAGAGCTGTGGAATATCCCCAAAACGTGCTTCATCTCCACAGCGTTACAAAACAGCAGTTCAGCAGGGGACACAAAAGCACTTAGGATAACTGCAGCTGAAACTAAGTGAACCTTTCAGTCTACTTGTCATAGCATTTGCAGTCCCTGCTTCAAGGAGAAACAATAATAAAAAAATAAATAAAAAATCTTTCAAAAGGAGCTAGTATCCATCTGAAGCATTGGATGAAATAAAAAGTGACAAACAAACAAAATCACCAGCTCCTGCTTTAGAAACTGTTGTTAAAAATAAACCAGCATTCACTGCTGCAGTCCTGCCAGTTCCTCCCAGCTGAGAGAAGACCCAGAATACTGCCTAGCTTTACATTCCCTGTGCATGCTGTAGTGTTTAACAGCTCTCACTGTTGTCATGACAAAGCTTCCCTGCTTTCCAGCATTGAAGATTGTTCTGTTATTTCTAGTCTACCTGTAATGCTGCCTGCTCTCCCTCCCAGCTTACAAGTCACTGTGTTTTCCTGTGCTGAAAGGGTGTGCAGTGTCTCTGCTTGCTTCAGACTTGCATGAAGAGAGTCCCTGACTCTCAGTCCCTTGTGTGGAGCCAGAGCAGTAGAGAAGAGCACCAGCACCAGCCACAGTCAGGTGCTCAGCTGTGACAGTGTGCTTTGAATTAGTATTTGGCTCCATATGATATACAGCAGACTTCACCTGCCACTGCTTCATTCTCTGCAAGCTGTAAGTTGAGTTAGTAGTGATATTTGAAACATTATTTTTCGTCTGTGTTTGTCAGAAGGTGTGTCTTAGCACGTGTCCTGGCATACTAGGCCCTGTAGCTGTGTTTAAAAACAAAGCAAGGGACTATCTTGGACCTGAAGCATTTACAGTCTAAACAGGCAACGAATGTGAAAGGGCAGAAAAATGTGGGAAAAGTCAAATATTGTACGATCTCCTTCTTCTAGACACTGAACTGAGGCGCAGATAGATTAAGTAACCCATCCAAGGCAGAAGAAGCTATGAAGAAAATCAGAAAGTGAAGCTAGATTTCCTGAATTGCAGATGAGCGCCTCAGCCTCACTCTTAACCTTGTATACCTTGTTAGAGCCAGTATTGATGCCATATTTCCCAGAGAGGTTTGCCAGAGGTTTTCCACACCCAGTGAATCCAGACTAAGTTATGGGATCCTTAAACAACTTTATGGCTTCCTTTGGATATGTATATATAACTTTTAACACCACCCCATGAAACCTTCAGGTTTTAGGTGGTTATCGTTTTGTTTAGACATATCCCAAAGATGAGTTTGGATGAAGGCCTCATTTGGATTCAAGTTTGGAACTATGCGTCTACATGCAATAAAAGATAGTGCACTTTTTATTTTGTGTTATTATTTTCTCTGATATATATAGATAGATAGATAGATAGATATATATATATGGCAGATGGTATAGATGTGTCCCAGTATTTGGGTTGCTTTTCTTGAGGAATATGTAGATGTTTGCTACAATGAGACTGACTGCTCCCACCTCTGATGGGACCCCACAGCAACCTCTCAGCACCTCCAAAATTTAGGGCTTAGGTCTAGATTTTTCAGAGGGGCTCACCTTCCATCGTTAGGCCAGATTTTCAGATATACACAGGCAACTATAGTGTCTGAGCAACTTGAAAACCCCAAATATTATATTGTCCCTAATTCTAAAGGGGCATTCTTCTTAAATTTTAGCTGCAGGTAGTTCTGCAGCTGAGAATCTGTCTCCAGAGTGCTCAAGTGCAGTGAACCCAAAATTACTGAACGTCTTGAAGATGTGGGCGTTACCTGCTGCTCTGACTTGTAGGAGAGCTGCCAGAGAGGGAACATCCTTCCCTAAGGGGATTTATGATGGGGGCAGTTGTCAGCATCTGATGAAGCTCCCACTGGCAGTACCCGGATTCCCAGAGGGAAACAAATACTCACTGTAAGCAGTATTACAGAATGATTTTTACTGTTTCTCAATAGTGATTTTTTTGAAAATTATAATGGTTTCAGTTTGGGAAAAAAAAACAACTCATATAGGAAGGGCCTGAAAGCTCTGTAATCCTAATGTAAGAAAATCCTCTGTGCTCCAGTTTGAAAAATATTTTGGGGGGGAATAAAAAGGGAGGTAGTACATATTGAGGACCTGATCCAAGTTATGTTAGCACAGGGAGGCTGCTTTACAGTAACTGACAGCAGTCCTCAGTGAGGAAGATGTGCCAATGAGAGGTGTTCAAGTGCGAATACTTTGTAATGCAGCCTGCCCGCTCACATGTGCCCCACAGGTTCTGGATATGCCATCCATGTGATAGTGACACTGTTCTGAAGTACCTGCTTGTTCCAGGATCTGGAAGAAAAATTGCTTAGAAAAGACAAAGCAAGAATGTATGAAGAGGATAATGATAATTCTTGAAAAGACCTCCTTGTGCCTGGCCATTCCCAGAGATGGTCTGGGCAGGGGGAGGAAAAGGAAAGGAGGTCAGAGGAGGGAAAAATAAGGATGTGGGTGGAAGTTACCACCAAAGAAACATTAAATCCTCTCTCACTGTGTTTGAGTGGAGCTGTTATGTGGGCAAAGTCCTGCATGAAAGTAGAAGTGCCCCAAGTGCATCAGAGTTGCCCTAGGAGTGTGTAGAAAGCAGTTAGTTTTCTTCATTTCACTCTGGATTCATACTGCTTTCTATTTGTCCTGCAGGACAAAATACGCACATTGTAAGGGTCATCTGTGACAGTGAAGGGGTTGTTGTTTCTGCTCAGCCCTGCTGCAGAGGGAATAGCAGCTCTGACATCACTGCATCTGCTTTATACCAGCATATCAGGTCATATGTAGCTCCCTCACTTTTGTGTTGATTATTTGAAAAACAGGAGCATGCCTTACATTTTGGAAATGCTTGGCAGTCCTCTTCTGGCTGCTGACTGATCACTGGTTTGGAAAAGCTATTGCTAAAAGAGGACTTCCCTTTTGGTATTACATACTGCATTTTGCCAAGCAGTTATGTTTGCTGGTAGCTTGAAGGGCGTAGCCTGCCATCTCAAGTCTTCCTGCTGCGATAGAGGGAGTAAAGATGCCTGTCTCTCAGGGCAAGTTAGAGTAGCTTCACAAATGCTCTGGCTTTGTTTTGGTTCCCATAGTTTTGTACTTCAGGAACTTAAGGAGAATAGCAGCTGCACTTCTCCCAACAGCTTTCATGTGTCTCTGACATATCCAAGTGAGAAACTGGCACAGAGACTTCTGTCTGACTCTGAAACGATTACAGTGGCCTTTTGCATGGGAGGTTGCTTCCTTGCATACATTTTAATGTCCTGACTCTGCTGGAACGTCAGTGTAAGAGAGAGCCAGGCACGGCCCCTGTGAGGACTGCAGTACAGGTCTTTTTCCTGCTTTTATGGTTGGAACTTATATTACTCTGCCGCAGCAAAAAAAAAAAAGGGTGTTTCCCTTTAAAAGCAGTTGGGGAAGTGAGAAAAGAAAAGCCTTGTGTAGCAGGGAGGAAGCAACATCCTCAGTCTGTAGGTGTCTGCAGCAGTGGCAGTAGCAGTCGCATCCCGAAAGATTAATGAGCAGGCAGGCTGGATGTGAGGACGGAGCACAAGCCCCGTTGTAGAGCTGGCTGTGGGGATCCCCCAGGGAGAGGAGGGCTGCTCGGATACGGCAGAGGACTGGGGGCAGCTGGCAGAGAGCTGACTGCACACAAGGCAGCGGCTCCTAATGGTGCTGATGTCTTAATCGCTGGTGGCTTCGACAAAGACTTATCTCACGCCCCCATACTGCTCTGGTGAACAAAGGACTTGAGAAACATTGCTTGACTCCTTGGCTTTAGGTGGGTTTGGGGCTGTAAGAAGCAACTCTATTTAAAGAGGTGTCATAAGGGGAAGAGAAAAAGGAAAGAAGGGAATTCTCCAGCCTGGGTTAAAAATAAGATACAAATCCTATTTTAACCCTTTGCCAGACTTGTTCTGCTGGGTTAGGATCACTCCTGTAAAATGCAGCTGGTGTTGCGAGCAAAATGAGAACATTTCTAGAAAGGCACCATCGTTTTCTGAAGTGGTACAGCAGTATATGTATATGCCTTCTTAAGCTGCACGATAAACTGTTTGGCAGTGCTTCCAACTATGTAGTCTGTGCATCTGCAAGATCCCCAGTGTATTGTTAAAAGAGAAGTTTACATAGGACTTGGAGACAGCCAGAAGGCCAAGAAAAGCAGCATGCAGCAGGAGGAACAGAACCAAAATTCTTACAATAAAAGGCATTCTGCCAAATAGGACTTCTGGTAAAGTGCACACTCACCCATGAAGGCCATCCCCTCAGGTTGTCTGAAAATCCTTTTGGTTGAATAAACAGTATGAGGGAGGAAAAATTAGGTTGGGTGGGCTGCTTCTGGCCTAAATTTGAAAATGAAACTCATTCATTCATGTAACCCCTCTGCAGATCCTTGCAGTCCTTTTCTGCCTCTGAGGTGCTGTATTCACTTGTAACATCAGATGCTTGTCCTAGGAGGCAACCTGCTGGGTGGTTAAGTCAATCATTAGGTCTAAAGGAGGCCATCAGCAGAGTGATCCCCCCCGAAGACCTGAACACAGGCGCTGACTCCCATCTGGAGGTTTGGAGAATATGCACACCTGTCATAGAAAAGGATCAGGAAGAGCCATTGCAGTTCAGATCGAGGAAGAAAAACAGCTGTGCACTACACATTGCCTTTCTGTTTACGAAGAAGGTTGTCTTATTTGAAAATATTCAGAGCACTTTCAAGGGAGGGCTGTTTTCTTTGGATTTTATTTTCTGTTTCATATTTAAATAACTGCATCGTACTTCCTTATTAAGAGTGTATCAGAGCTCTACGCTTGTATATATTTTCCCTAAGTGAAACTTCTGCTTGTTTGTTTGAAGATAGAACTCACAAACTGAGGCCTCTGGTAGGTAGGCAGCAGCCTCCTCTCTTTTGGGCTTTATGTGACTGATCATTTGCAGATCATGAGCAAGATAAGGGATCAGAGAGACAACAGTGATTCAGGGATCTTGTTATGCCTGAAGACTGCTAAATTATTCCCAATGGAGACATCTCAGGTTTCTCAGTCAGGTCACTGTTCCCACAGAAGGAAAAAGGATGACAACAAATGAAGACGTCCAAAGGAATCTCATCCAAAACGTACCTCTGCAAAACGCATGTTTAAGGGGTCAGAAGTAAGGACTATCCCCACGTGCTAGAACTTACTTAATTTTAATTCACCTTCTTGCATCACTTCAGTTGTCTCCATTGCTTGCAGGTAGACCCTAGACAATACAGTAGTGGTGCAGACTAAAATGTGCACTTTAAATACTTTGTTGAACTGGAAGTAAAATATTTTCTGCAAGTTCACATCCCCAGGCATCCTAAAGGGAACATGGAAAAGGTCTGGAAAATTGCAAGGAAAGTAACTTCTGCCTTAGAAAAAAAAAAAAAATGACACGTAGGAGAAAAGATTAATGGTTTAGAAGTGTTAGCAAGCATAAGAATGCAAAACCAGAAGAGGAATAGTCAGGAAAAGGCTCTCACAGTCCCTAGGATTTCACAGAATGTTGTTGTTCTTGAGTAGTGTCTGTGGTGGCATAAGGAATCCACTCCAAAATAAAGAACAGGCTTCCTGTTTGGGTGTGTAACATTATACTCTAAATACAGGAACATGTGGGCAGCAGCATGCTACCAAAGGACACAGATAACCCTCAAGCCATCCACTTTGGGTGGAGTATGACTGTTACCAAGGGAAGGAAAATTACCTCAACTCTGTTTAATGGTTAGGTACATCTCTGCAGAGAAGAGGGCTGGCTTAAAATCATCATGATACCTTGTCAGCTGCTGCCCCAGCCTTTCTTACTGAATGGACCCAGCAATAATTTTAGGACTCACAGAAACAAAAGGGGCTTGCCAGTGTTACTGTGTTCCTCTGGCAAGCAACATGTGGGACAGGACTGGGGCAATCTTCCATAGAGCTTTCCTGAGTACCCTGCAGTGATGCTTTGCAGAAGTCTTTAGTTCACCTCAGCATCTTGGACCTGGCAAGACATGTCCAGCAGAGAGCAAATAAAAGAAAGTGCTGGTCTGCTGTCCCATGGTGTTTAGCAACAAAGCACAGAAAGCAAATCCTTTACCTGAAGTGCATATTTCCTATCAGAAGAGGGATCGTGAACAGGGATTATTGCTGTTCCAGTGCAGGAATGAGCTTAAGGGTAGGAGCCAGTAGGCAAATGAAACTTTTGACCCGAACACAAATCCATATTATACAACAGTAGGATGCACTTTAATCCCTGTCATTATATCTATGTTAATGTGATCATCAGCTATCCCTAAATATCTTGAGTTCTGTATGGTGCAAGGAGAGCATCTCTGTGGTACTTTCTTCCCAAATACATTTGCGCAAGTCAGGATTCAACACGTGAGCCTCGCAGCGCTGGCACTGTTCCCTCCTATCTGAGGTTAATGCTGCGTTTCCTCAGCCTGGCACCTGCCTCAGCAAGATTTTGGTGGGGTTTTTGTCTGTTCTGTGTTTGTGTGGGAGGCAGTATAAGCTTTTCATGGAGGGGAAGGCTTGTTCAATTGGAAAGAAGGGAGTTAATTATGTCTCCTATAAAGAGATGTAATAGGTTTTCTTTTCTGTAGAGAGAGGATGACATGAACAGCATCCCTTGCCTTTTCATTTGAAAACTCTGTTGTGACCATATTGCTGAGGCTTGGAAAACTCCCCGATTCACAGGTTGTTTTTTGCATGTTCCAGACATCTGGGAAAAAGGTTCAGCTGACTGATGAATGTGATCTCTGGCAGAAAATGCTGAAAAGTTGGGGAGGGAGGAGGGCAGATCTAGCCCAGCTGTCCATTTCAAATATTGCTGGTTTCAAATTTAGCCTGCCATCTTCTTAACAAATTGTTTGTGAGCACTTTTAAATCTGCACATCTAAGTCTTATCGTAAGTATTTGGCAAGTGCAAGGGATTTTGAACTAAATTACAAAAGGAAGATGCCTCTGTGTGTGCCAAAGCATCCCAAGGTGTACAGGCCTAAGATGATATTATTTAAAAGCCCAGTTTTCAACTTTTCTTCTGTTTTTGGCATGCTTGCTCTGTCACTTTCAGGAATAGCTAGAGTAAGTATGTCCAGCCAAGTCCATTCTTTTCATAAAATTAAGGTAATTTGCTTATCGTTAGAAGTTTCCTGTTGTTTCCTTTATGTAATTTTGGAGTCATTAGCACTTTCTTTAGCGATGTGTTATCGCCTGACATAACAAAGTGTTGCATCTCTCTCTACTCTTCGTCAGAAGCCAAATAACTTTGAACTCTGTATTAGATGTGTTTGTTGTGTAGGGCACATACAAAGGAATAGGAAGAGACTCAAGTAAGCAATGGCACTTAAAGATGACTGCTCTGAAAATGCAAGACCCACAATACCATCTTCAGAAAAAATGAAAATACCACCTTCCTCAAGTCTAAAATGCCTTCATTTCTTTCTTCTTCTTGGTCTCCATGCAATAATGCTGTGGTGGTGGGTGCACCTGCACTGCAGTATACCTCTTCCCATAAACACATGGGTTGCTTTGGAGTGACACAGGCAATTCAAGAGGAAAGTTTTCTATACTGAAGGGGAGATTGTCACTATATGGAAAAGATGATCTGGTTTAGGATAGGGAATGGTGTTGGCAGTGGTTTAGTATGGTGAAGCTGAAGAACTCACCATTAGGACTTGGAAAGGCTCAGAAATACTGCAGCATCTGGGAAGTAATGCTCAAGGCAAAGATTCATAAATAGCAAGGCGGGGCTCATCTCTTGGGACTTGGAGCTAAAAGATGGAATTTGTTCCTGAATGACTCTGGTCTCATTTAGTAGTAAGAGTCTCATGCACTTTGCAATAGGCCAATGCTAAGTCCCTCTGAAATCTGACCAGACTGAATAATGTATTGGAAAATATAATGAAGATGTAGAAAACAGTTGTATTCAGCTCTAGAGAATACGCTGGACCTTCCTGTAAGGACACAGCCAGAGATGTCTGAGCCCTCTTTTCTCAAGGAGGTTTGGACAATGTGGAGAAGGAATGACTTGTCTTACTGCCTGTTCTGAGATGCTCGAGAGCCTATCTTTAGAAAGTTGTTTGTAAACCTCCCTTGCCAAGAGGTTTCTTGATCCTGATATTGATGTTGATAGGCTGCAAGATGTCATCAGCACCTCCAGCAATAAGAGACTGGTGTGTGATAGAAAGGTTATGAGAAGAGCAGAGATAAAATAACTGAGAAACAAAATGTTCCTTCGTTGCTGTCTTTGATCTCTTACCTCCCAGCTGTGAGAGATCCTGGATGCTGATGGCAGCAATCAACTAATTTTCTGCTGCTTCTGTTGTGTGTAAAAAACAGAGGAAGATGTTGTCTTCACTGAGGGGAGTACAAGTCTTGCTGTAATGTCTTTTGTTGCAGGCTGAACCTCAGGAGAGGCAGGGGATGAGCACAGGCAGCCTCAAAACTGAGGCAAAGAAATGCAATTTTGTTTCTTCCTCTCCTCTCTCTTTCTGCACTTTGCTTTCTACTACAATTCCTGCCTGATTAGCCATCCTTTTGCAAATTAAAACCCAAAGGAAAGCTCCCAGCCAGTGTTGCTATCTGTGCTGCATCCTTGATGCCAACTGAAGAAGTGGGAGGCACCATCGATAAAGCTGTTGGGCTTGCATTATCTTGAAAGCTTCTGTCATTTCTCAGCATCAAGGTGCAGTAGTTGAAGGGAGGGCACAGGTTTACAGTAGCTGTGTAACTCTCCACCAATAGTTTACTCCTGACATGGGACTGAGGCTGAGTCCATAAAGCTAATTTTGCTAGCTCAGGTAGTCCAGAGACGAAGATATGGGGACATCGCTGCTCATTTCCTGTGCTGTTCAGTCCTGTCTTGCAAGATATGAAGACATGCTTGTATTTGAGGTGAATCTGCATTAAAAAGTTATAATCTCACATACAGATGAGTCAGTAGGGATGTTTGGAACTGAAGTGCAGGCTCATGTCATCATAGAGATGCACCAGTTATGGTCATGTCATTACAGAGAAACACTTCACAAGTGTGCTCCTCAGACACCATCTGTGCTCAGAGTGATTATTTTATGGACAAATTGACTAATTTCAAGGTCATGGATAACAATAAGTACTTCTTGGGACCAGTGTCCATAAGGTGGGATGGACATAGAAGTGTTAATGTACAGCTGGTGTATGTTCAAGCGTTCAAGCGGGAGCTGCGCTTCATGCTGCAGAACCTCTTGCTGACCAGGCATGGTAGAAGAGCTGGGCTGAAGGATTGCTTGCCATCCCTGAGTACACAGCCACTGGCTCCACAGTTTGGCAGAAAGACAGTTGTTGATTCCTCTGCCTGCAGCTCCCAGGCCTCCCCTCAGGGCTCCCTCTTCATTGCAAAGTGAAGTGCAAACATGAACTTTGTGAGCCTGTGTTGCCCGTGGTCATTCACAGTTCCTGGATGAGGTCCCTGCTGCTGTTTGTCTGGGACCGTTGTCCATATGGGAGGTGCAGTTGTGCTTCAACAGCATATTTAGAATATGGAAACAAAGGGGAGAGCTGTGGGTTGCTTCAGTCTCTGCTTCTGTCAGTGCCAGCTGTGGCTGTTGAGATGGAGAATCCCTGCTAGATACCAGCTCTTTGTATCTCGCCAAGTTTATTAACTCAGCTGAGACAAGATCCTAATCTACAAGTACATACAAATATCTATCTAAAGCGTCAAGGGGCACCCAAAAGTGAAGGACAGGAGAATACAGCAAAATAACAAAAATAGTATTATCTGTTTTCTGCTCTGTAAGATTATTGATGTCATTAAGCTTGTTGTGGAGCAGGGCAGGGCAGGGATAGTCTGGCATTCTGTCTTTGTCTCTTCAAAGCTCCAGCTTTTCTGCCCTCTCCTGGAGCATTTGCTACCTGCCTTATTTCTCAGGGAACCAGACATGTCCATTAAAGAAAGATACAGAGAAGGAAACAGCATCAATCCTATTGATTGTTTCTGGAAGAGTATTGGAGAAAGTGCAAAGGACATTTGTGTAAGACAATGCCAAAGAACTAAACAAGGCCAATGTTGACCAATGGAGAAAAAGAGGAAGAAGGGGAAAGCAGTATCTGAGACACATAAGAAATAGTGTAGAGTTTATTCTTTGAAGCTTTTCCAAAAATCTGCTTTTAAATTTCATTTCCTACTGATGGTGGACTCCCTTAAGGACCTAGTCCATGGTACTCTCAGCATCACTTCACTGTTTCAGTCCCTTTCCTGGATGCTTTTGGGAACCCTTCTGCCTTATCGTATCCTCAACCAATACTCTCAGAAGCTCTACACTACATTTTTGGCAGAATGTTATGCTGTGCTATACCCCCTGCTTTGTGCTTGCTTGTACTCCCTTAAGGGGATCTCCTTTATCCTCCACCCACTCAGAGATTTGAATGTTGTGTTTCATACTGCCCATATTAAATCTATGATGTCTCAAATAACACAAGGGGCTCCACACTTGTATTATTTGAAGTTGAGCTTTCCATACCCCTCAGTTTTGCAGCTTTTTCTCTGCTGTGTGTAGTGGCTGTTTTTCCGTAGCTGAGCATAGCAGCCCACAGGGCATTACGTGTTCTTGAATGCACCTTATACCCTCAGTAGAAGTAACTTCTGCTGGGGGAAAATTAGTTATGAATTGCACTGCTTTCACATGCTCCTGCACAGGGCCTGTTGGCTTCCTGCTCTTGCATTCTTCAACATAGCTACCCCTGAAATGAGCCAGGCATATGTTTGTTGGTCTTTGGGGGAAAAAGCTGCAGGTGAGTGCTGCCTACAGCATTTCTTGTGGGGGTTAAACTTAAATTTCTAGGTTTGGGGTGAGCACTGAGGTATGGTTTGTCAGGGAGAGCTGCTCAAATGAGAGGGGCAGAGAGTGCTGCTTTGGAGCAATAGATATTGGTGTTCATGCAGACTTGGCTGTGGCTGCTGGTGAGGTGGTGGGTTTCTCTTAAACACTGGGCTGGCTGCACATGAGTTACGTTTTTTACTCCCAGGAAAAAAAACAAAAAAGAAAAAAAAACCCAGCTGTGCAAGCAATCTGCTTCAGGTCAAAGAAAGCACAGTGCACATTAACATTAAAAACCAGAATAAGGAGCGAAAAGAAAGGCAAGTCAAAGATCAGGTCATTTCTCCTGCAGAGTGGCTGTTGGTTTGTGTCTTGTGTCCTGCACTACTTGGCAATGGCAGCCAGGATGTGGCACTCACCAAAGGTGACAGGAGGCACAGGGAGGCTATTTGCCTTCCGGTGTAAGGGGCCAGTTCTGCTGACTGCTGGCAGAGACTTGCACGTCAGTCACTCGTTAGCTGTGTACCACCGGGCAGCAGATAATCTCAAGTGCTGAATGAATAAATCCACTCCTTGTCAGCTCCCATCAGTGTCTCTTGCATGAAGCCTGGATGCTTCTTAAAGAAGCATACGCTGCAGATAAGTCTAAGCTCCATATTTACTCGGTAGCCTATGGCAGAGCACTGATGAACATGCAGCTTTTAACTATTGAGTTAAATCATGAAGTTTCCAGGTTAGATAACCTGTAGGTTCCAAACCCCATCATGTCAAGACCTTGACATCAATATGGCAGGGCAGGTGTTCTCTCCTGTTGTGGAGGGGCATTGGCATCAGCAGAGAGGATTTTCCAGAAAATCCTCGCAGTATCCATTTGGCTGACTTCATACCCTCAGACTTTGTGCCAACTTTTAGCATTCAGTGGAGCGTTAGAGTTGCAGCTTTGAATGCACTATGGAAAAATGCTTATTTCAATAAAGACAAGTAGAAACTGACATTCTGTTACAACAGTAGTTTGTGACAAATTTTCCTACTAAAGCTCATGGTATAGAAATTTGCACATGCAAATTTTAACATCAGATATGCATCTCGCTTCTCATATATACCTATTTTCATTTATGGGGAAATAGCTTTGAGAAGCACTCATGCAAACAAAAATTGTGGTGGAATGAGCCCATAATAGAGCTTTCAATAAAATGAGAAATTGCTCAGCTTTCCAGTAATTTTGTCTGTTTGTTGTAAGCATTTTGTAAAGCATTGTCTAACTGCCTGATTCTGTGGAGATCTAAGTCTAGTTTTCCCCCTCATTTACTCACTTTTTATAGAATCTTCTTGTAATTACTAGTCCTTAGCAGAAAACCTGAACGCATGTTAAAGCATTTAATTAGTCAAAATTGTGTAATAGGAGATTTCTTCCAGATACCACTTAATGATCATTAGAAGGTCTGATTCAAAGCCTGCTTAAGTCAATTGATGGCTTTTGTTGACTTGAATACATTTTGAATCTGGCTCGGTATATTCAGAAATGTGAAGTTATTGGCTACAATAGCAGGGAATACTCTTCATAGATGGACAACTTTAGTGGTTCTCTGCTTCCATAGTGATCTGCTGAGGAAGCTTTGGATAAATGAAATGAAAGACCACTTTTAGTGAAAAATCAACTAAATTCAGAACTGCAGAGGAAAATACTTGAAGATTTAATCATTTAAAAACTGATTTTTTTCCACAGCTACTCCTTTGAAGTTAAGGATGCAACTGATATAATGTGGTATTGCTTAGATTCAGTAATGGCTTAAGTCTGTTTGGAAGAATGATATCCCCACAGCAGTGATGACCCTACAGGACACATTGGGCCTGTACTTACTCGTATAAAGCCATTGGTTCAAGAGAGACCTTAGAGAAGCCTTCCAGTACCTGAAGGAGGGCCTATAGGAAATCTGGAGAGGGGCTTTTTATAAGGGCATGTAGTGACAGGACAAGGGGGAATGGCTTTGAACTGAGAGAGGATAGATTTAGATTATATATTAGGAAGAAATTATTTATCATAAGGGTGTTGAGACACTGGCAAAGGTTGCCCAGAGAAGCTGTAGCTGCCCTATTCCTGGAAGTGTTCAAGGCCAGGTCAGACAGGGCTTGAAGCAACCTGGTCTAGTGGAAAGTGCCCCTGCCTGTGGCAGGGGGGTTGGAACTGGATGATCTTTAAGGTCCCTTCCAACCCAAACCATTCTGTGACTCTTTTATTCTATGATATGTGGTTTAATTTCTTTTCTGTTTTCATGGGTAGCCTATTTATTCTGTGATTACAGGAAAGAGTGAACAGATGACCCAGGCTTCACCAAAGCCAGTGATTTTTCACCATTTTACCTTTTAGTCCCACACAACATGGAAGCAAAATACTAAGAGAGTAAAATCTTAGGGTCTGTTCTTGTGATATTTCTGTTACTGCAGAACACAGACTTTCCAGGGAACCCGAGATTATTTTCTTCCTATCCAGTACCTTTGGTTTTGCCACTTCAACTCAGTGGAGTATCACAGTGACTTACTTTCTGATTTTTGTGCTCTCATCACGGAAATGCAAATCACTGCACAGTGGGCCAGACACTGACGAAAGCAGGTACTTTGGTACAAGGTTTCCAACTGGAGTTGTAGCCTGAGGAAATAGATGAGTATCCAGATCTCTGCATCCTTTGAAGTTCATCCTGAATCTAAATAACAACTCAGAGAAAGTTCATGTTCTGGTTGAGATTCTAGTAGCTGAAGAGACAGCCATGAGTTCTGAAAAGTATTTCATTAATTACTTCAAAACAGAGTCACCATTAGAGAGCTTGATATTCACATGAAGACCTCCCACCTCCACCTCCCCTCCACCATTTTGCTCTGAGTAGGAAAACCAGCACAACATGTTTGCAGCCTCCTGGCCCACTTCTGCAGTTTCAGACTTACTTTTCCAAATGGTGTTTTGAACAATATGGGAGACACTGGTGTCAATGGAGAGAGAGCAAGCTCTGTGGTGCACTGCTGGTGAACCTTGAAGCATCCAAGGAGAATGTCATCTGCTGTCCCCAGCTTTTTGTGTGTAGCTGTTCTTTGGGAAACACTGCTATTAATGACTGTTGCACAGTGCTTGCAGAGGTTTGGTAGATAAAATACAGGCTGGTAGATAAAAGGCAGCTTTCCACTTCATTTTTCAAGTTCTCACAGCACCACATGGGTGATGGGTGACCCAATTGTTACTGAGCAAATGTAAGCAAGAGAAAAGGGAACTTTCTTCCATCACTGAGACAAACTATCAGGTTTCCTCAGCCTGCTCTCCTTGTCTTCTACCTGAATTAGCATCCTGTATACCTGTGGGTTGGAAGGTGAGAGCAGAGTGCTTGTCACCAGTGAAAACTGTGCCAGCACAATGGGCTTAAACCAGGTACATGGTTTTTTCTGGGGTTGACAAAGGGTGAAGTAGAGATGGAGCAGAGGGAACCAGACTTTTGCATTATTCCTCTAAGGAATATGGGTCGTGTTGCCCCTGTGTTGCAGTTTGTCATTAGCTGAATCACTGGAGCATCCTCTCAAACCAGCCTGCTGCATAGATTTTAAAAAACTCTTAATTGGCGCCTGCAAGGTTACAAGTTAGCAGTGTATCTCCATTTGCCCTGCACAGCCTTTCACAGCTCTTTCCCCCAGCTCCAAGGCACTGTTTTGCTGCACAGTCAGTAACCTACCATGGTATGAGGCAACCCAGGCTGTAGTTGAGACCCTGTGAAGTGACCTGGCATTTGTGGGACAGAGAAAGCTTCCCTTTTTTCCTTTCTTTTTTAACTATTATGCAAATGTTTCTCCGTGTTTCCTTGTTTATCACAGACTGTGATCCTCCCTAGACAGGCTATTCTGAGTTTGGCCTGCTTTCTGATAATTGCATCTGCATTAAAGCAAACACCCCTGCAGGGTTTCTCCATTCCCCTGTCCTTGCCAGCTCTGTGCTGGAGAGCACGCCATAGCTTGCTAGCACAGGGATGCACAAAAAAGGCATGCCAAGGGCTGGCAATGCTCTGGAGAAGAAGGGAAAGCTGCATGCTATTTCAGACCTCTCTCATTTTGCCGATGAGCTCAGATACCTTTCTTTTGCTAGTGACACTGTGGCTGCTAGGTCTTCCTAAGCCATGCATCAGTAAAATCACTGCCATGGTCTACAGTCTGTGTCCAGCCCATATCAATGTCTGGCTTCTCTTTGGGGATGTAAAAAATGAATAGGATCTGGGAGAGTCAGACAACAGTAATGACTGCAGTAGTAATTTTGAGAAGGGGGTCTGTTGTACGTTTTTGTGAGCTGTTGTTTTCCTTTGGAAGAAAAAAGAGGCAGGGCACTTCTGGAAAATTTTTGAGGTTGATCTTTATCAGGTTGTTGTTTAGGAGCTGGGAATCTCTAGTGCTTGAAATAATACAGCCATTAGTGTGTCGCTTCTCTACATGGGGCCAAGGCGTAGACTATGAGAAGTACAGTAATGATGCTTTTCTTTCATAAAGCCCATTTTTTCACTGAAAGATGGTACGAAGTCTTACTGAGATGAGTAGATTAGTTTTGTCCTTGGTTTACAGCTAGAAGAGGTAGCAGACAGTGGAAAGCTGGAGTGGTGCAACGCACCACTGAACTGAATGCACTGTAGTGAAATGCTGCCAGGCCCATCTGTCCAGATGGCTTTCTGCATGCCTGGGGTTGAAATCAAGGCCTTTGTAAGTGCATTTCCTCTCAGGATTTAGTTCCCAGGAATTTAAAAATATGCACAAAGCCTTCCACACTCACACAGTTAAAAATGACGAAAGTAAAGCAACTCAGGCTATTTCCTTCTAATTGGCTCTTAGCGTAAATCTGTAGGCAGTAGGTAGATAATTTTGCTTTCTGTTCTGATTTGCTCTTATTGAACTTGCCCATGCTGTGCTGTAACTGAATCCCCTCCTCCAAGGGAACATTATAAATCATGGCCTCTTCTCATGCTTTAGGGCAGTAACTAAGCAGGACCCTGACTGGATGATGCCATCCATCACTCACTTGGTCTGAACATATGTTGCCACCTCACCTACCAGAGACTTTTCAGCAGTGAATTGCCAGTGCAGTTAGACAGCCCATCTGCAGGGAATTTCATCTTTCACAGGCAGGATATCCCCCAGAAGGGAGAATGGGGTTGGATAATCCCTACCATAGCTAGTACAATGGTCACATTCCCCATGAATGGTCTCCCCCATCCAAAGGTAACTTTGTTGTAGTTCTAATTTCTTAGCAGATGTGGTGCTTGGTGTTGATGATGAACCTCAGTAGTGTTGGAAGAATGTTATTTGAGTGGGTACTTCTGTTTTGTTTTTCCTCATTCTTGAAGCAAATACAGCTTTTTCAGCTATAGGGCTGTACAAGTCCTCTGCAAATATCAGTGCGTATCTTGTAGAAGAGAAAGAGTCTCCTTGAAGAGGAGACAAAAATGGGATAAACTACCACTCCCCCTGGTTTTGGGTAGTACAATTGAAATCAACCAGTTTGTGTTTCCTATTTGTATAAGTGGCTTTCATCTAAGTGCTGGTCAGGAGTTAAGTTACACCCACACTGCTGTCACCATCAGGTATTGTGTATCACTGAATTCACAGCAGTTCTGGCAGTGCTAAACTATGTACATATGTGTTTAAATGCATTCCCCACTTCTCGGAAGGAGCTATTTCCAGAGATCCTAAGTGTGGTAGTAGATCTCTCAGCTGACTTTTCACTGTGCAGAGGCAAATAAGATTGACACATATACAAACACTGTTTCCTTCATCCTGATATTCGAGGATGACCAAGGGTGATGTGGTGCAAGAGTTGCTTTTGCTGGTTTTGTGTAGTTGTGTAGAGGGAGAGATCTGGGATGAAAACCAACATACTGGGAAATCCTCCTCCTCTGCACAGCACTGGAAAACTACTGCTTTCTAATTTCCTGCCGAGTATCTCATTTGCATTCAGAAAAAGGTGTCTGTGTTCAGGCTTAGTCTAAGATGATATCTCAGGAAATTAAAGGACATCAAGAACTAAAGATATACTTGGGCAAGTTCCTAATTACTTATCTGATCTCTGCAGGGGAGATGTTAAGGGATGGTTTTGTAGTTTGTGCGTGGTTTTTTTGTTTGTTGGCATAGCAGCTCCAGCACAATCAGTTACTTGAAGGGCTGGGAATAAACTCTACCTAGTTGTTCTTGTTTGCTTCTGTAGGTCTTTTTCCTGCCTTTGTGGAATCCTTAAAATTTGTCATGCCCAGCTATGCAATGCTTAGGCTGCATCTTTTTGCAGTTTATTTCAGTTGCCTACAGTCTCCACAGTGTTACGTAAACTCCCTTTGAGTTAGCTTAGGTCAAATCAGAGCAGTTACACCATGTCTCAAGCAGCACAGAGCAATTTTGCTAGCAGCTGAGGAGTTGCACTGACTCTAGATCTAATAAGTACCCGTAGTAAATTTGGGTTAAATACCACAGCAGTATGGTAAGAATTTTGGGGAAGAGCAGGGCTTGTATTAATTACAGGAACTTAGTCACAACTTGCTAACTCCAAGTTGAAGACGTGCTTTTAGAAGTAGCCATGTTTGGACAGATTGGGAATTGAGAGGAAGCACAGTCTTACGCTTAAGGCTCCAATAGTCAGGTTTAATTTCTTGTTCTGCTTTGTATTTCTTATGTCACTTCTTACATTTCTTTCCCTTTCTGTGCCTTGGTTCTGCAACTGTAAAACCACACTGCTGCCTTCTGTTCTTTGTTCTGAATAGACTGCGAGTTCTTCAGGATGGGGATTGTTTAGTATTAATTGAGTATGCAATACGTATTGCAGCATGGCCACATCTGGGCCTGTGGGAGGTCAGGAGAGCCCTAAGTGACACCTTAAGAGTTTCTGTACTTTGAGAATATGTCACTGGCTTTGGGTTGTGAGGGAGGAAGAGCCTTTAATGCTCTTATAACTCTTGCAACTAATTCCATTTGGTATATTTTGGGACTTTTCTTTCAACCTTGAAATTTTGTTTGTTTTCTGTTCTGCAGGGCAGGCAGTGCTGAGGCTGAATAAATTGAATTTTTCTTAAATTATATGAGTGCTAAATAAGATACATTGCTATAAGTTGTCGTATCCTCTGCATAAAAAAGAGTGGAAAATGGATAAATGAGAAGAAAATGTGTGACGATATCTAATGTATTCTAAGACCAAGCTGCTAATATCCTATTTCTTTTTGTTTCTTGCAGGTGGAGCGGGAAATAGCCATCCTGAAGTTGATAGAACACCCCCACGTTTTAAAGCTGCATGATGTTTACGAAAATAAAAAATATTTGTAGGTATTCCTGGCTTTTGCCAGAGAAAGGGGAAGGGAGGGAGGGAGGGAGATGAGGGGTTTGGAATTTGGTGACGTTTCTGAAAGAATGGAGCAGGGCTTCTCCCTCAGCTATTGTCTGTGTGATACCTAATACTTGGATGAGGAAGGAACCCTCCTTATTTCATTAGCTTTTCTCCATTTTCCTCTCTGTACTTATGTGCTGTTTCTTTTCCTACTTAAAATGGAGGAGAGAGAACAAACCTGTGTTTTCTGTCAAACAGCAAGAGGGGAGGAAGCTTTGACCCTGTAAGATCTGGAACCATTTTAAATCAGAACTGTAACAGTCTTACCAGGGACAATTTGGATAACCTCCCTTGCCTGATAGTTTTCGTTGAGACCCTCGGTTCTCTCTAAGAGTATTTTAAATTTGTCCCGTCAATAACAATTTTTGGTTTTAAGGGCTGCTGAATTCTCCTGATGGCCCTGCTGTAACAGATAAGTTTTTAGGGTGTGAGGGGTTGTTGGGTTTTTTTTGCAGATCATAGCTAGTGCTGGACAGGGATGTTGTACACACACGGAGTTATTTTATCTTGACAGGGCACTAGGTATGTTGAATCTGCTGTCAAACAAACAGGCCATATTAATCTTGCCACAGCAGGAAAAAAAAAAAAATCAATGTTCTCCAAATGGAAAAGGGCAACCCAGTAGGGAACTCCAGGTTATTTTCAGCTTTTTAACAGGTTATTACAAGTAGAAGAGAGTAGTAAAAAAAAACCCCAAACTATTTTTAAAAACCACTATCCATGGGTGACCTCTCCCTAATGTCACAACTCAAAGAAGGAATGACTGTTTACCCAAAGAAAGTGTGGAATGGAGGTAACAATCCCTCATGGACTATTCAGTCAGTCTCGTTACTGAAGCAATGAAATCCTATTCTGAGAAGTGAGGCCTTTGTGCCTAAGGGTTAGCTTACTAGAGCAGGCAGTAATTTCTTTTGGATTCTACATTTTCCTCTGGGGAAGAGCTTGCCATCCATGGTGAAATGCTGTTGCCAGAGTGAGCCTGTGCAGGCACTGGGTGGAGGCTGGCTCAGACATTCTCTGACCCGCATCTCAAGTGCTCTATTCTCAGTGGTGTAAATGGTCATGGCATCATTAAGCCCAGTTTGCCCCAGCTAAGGATGGAGGCCGAGATCTAGCACAGCCTGCTCTGCATGCGAGAGGAGGGTAGCAAAGGGAAACAAGGCTTTACAGCCAGTAAGTTCTCCGTTAGTACTGAAAAGAGAGGCACCTTCTGTAAAAGTACATTCATTTGTATTCTGGTTTAAAGGGGGTTAGTATGAGCCCCAGGCTTGCTTTTGGTTAGGGGAAAGGGAATATTCTTCTTTGTGATCCTTGTTTATTTATATGTCTGTAATCTTAGATATACATACACATAAACACACACTTGCAGAAGCCCAGCAAAAAAAGCTGATGTGTTCCAGGTAGGTGTAGTATACTTGAGTGGTGGAGAAAATGTATGAATACATGAAGACAAAAGAAATGTTCATCATTTGAAGTGAGAGGATGGGTTACAGAGGTGCTGAAGATTTCTTCTTGCCCTGAATGCCTGTGAAGCCAACAGCTGAGTTGAGCTCTGTTTTTTTACCACGTAACTTGGTGGCTATTTTGCTTCATGTGAAAAGTATCTACTGCTTAGAGCAGTGGGGATGGTGTTAGAAGACTTCTAAATGGCTGCATTCCTTGGCAGGAAAATACCTTTCTGCTGAAACTCACCTTGAAAGGGAAGTATCCCATATCTTTAAGCTGTATCTGTATATCCTGGCTTCTAAAAAATGATGGGTTCCAAAGTATGCTTTGCCAATGACCATTTAGCTTTTAACAATTACTAAGTCTTCTTTGTGCTGTTGCTCCTCCGCCTGTGTGATTGAACTGTCCACAAAGGCACTGAAGCCTTATACTAAAAAACACTGGCTTTGTGAAAGAGCCAATAGCTGTTAATTTCATTTCATTAGTCACTGTTTTAAAGAAAGGGCACAATGCAGAGCTTCTGCCAAGCCTCTCTGTTCAAAATTAGAAACAGACATAGCCTTGAATAAATCTAAGAGGTGGAGCCTGTGGAGGGGCGAAGCATTACAAGTGTGTGTGGGCTTAGAGGTCTGTATGCATATACTTTCCCAAATAATACCCCCTCTAGTTCTCACCAGCATCAAAAAAGGATTGCTCTCTGGCGGTGGCACCTTTCCATCACCCATGCCATCTCAGCAGCAATGGCAGTGTTTCAGAAGAGCTCATGAATTATGGGTGATATTTCAGAAGCCAGAGACTAATCACAATGCAGCGCTGGGGAGTATTTCCTCAATAAATGTTAATTTCACAAATCATGTTTGAGTTTTGGTTTATGATTTAATTTGTGACAAGGGGCTTTGGTTGAGTAGACTCCTAATGCAACCATGAATCAAATCCTTTTTCCACAGTTTATTTAACACTGGAATGAGTTTTAAAAAATAATAATATAATCTATTAGTATATGCGTCTTAGCCTAGCAGTCTTTTTCTGTTTGTTTTGGTGTTTTCTCTACCAAGATGGTTGGAGAGAGATGGAGATACCCATGAGCTCTAAGCCTTCCAGCTCTTTATCCAGCATTTTTAGTTGTTACTTTAAGACTGTGTCCTACAGTTCTAGCTGCATTGAGGCAAGCACAGCTGCACTGTGGCTCTCTGTATGTGTGCTGATACACCACCTCAGATATACATTAAGTTGGCTAAACTAGTAATGTTACTGACAGTTGAATTATTTCATATTTGTTGTATAATCACACTGACTGCCTTCAAGCAAGATTGGGAGTACACGCTAATAGGTGATTCAGAAATAGCTATAAACAATCTATGCCTCCTTCTCTCTCATCATATAATGTTAATAGACAAAATAGCCAGGAAGGGGAAATCATCCTCCCATTTTAAAGATCAAGAATGAGTAAAAGTAGCCTGATATGGGGTAAGCCCAGAGTTATTTAAGAACTGATATTGCTGGTTCATAGTAGGGAATGGTTGATAAAGTACCAAAATTTGTGTGCACTGGTTATTTTGACTAACCAAGTTCAGTCAGTTGAGAATTTTGGGGAACTGTAAATGAACTAGGGGAATGAGCAAGGCAATAACAAAGCCGATAAAGTTTGGTGTGTTCTGTAATGCATATGGGAGTGGAAGCACTCCTTTGGTCATATGGTTTCTGCATTGCAAGTGAACTGTGTGAACCTGGGTGATGGTCCTCTTTTCTCTGTGCTGTGTGTAGAATCGTAGAATCACAGAATAGTTAGGGTTGGAAAGGACCTTAAGATTATGAAGTTCCAGCCCCCCTGCCATGGACAGGGACACCTCACACTAAACCATATCACCCAAGGCCTCGCCCAACCTGGCCTTGAACACTGCCAGGGATGGAGCATTCACAACCTCCGTGGGCAACCTATTCCAGTGCCTCACCACCCTAACAGGAAATAATTTCCTCCTTATATCCAATCTAAACTTCCCCTGTCTAAGTTTTAACCCATTACTCCTTGTTCTATCGCTACAGTCCCTAATGAAGAGTCCCTCTCCAGCATCCCTGTAGGCCCCCTTCAGACACTGGAAGGCTGCTATGAGGTCTCCACGCAGCCTTCTCTTCTCCAGGCTGAACAGCTCCAACTTTCTCAGCCTATCTTCATAGGAATAGGAATAGTGTAGGAAAGGTCTTTCCTGAACTGGCCCTAGATAGTTTGTGTTGCAACTGGAGACAACGACAGAATTCATATGCTGTTAGCAGCACTACCACTGTGAATAAGGAGGAGGTTCTCATTAGCAGACTTGTTGAGGATTAAACAAGAGAAAACGTACAAAACCCAGTCCTTCATGAGTGAAGTGGTTGTCTCATATTTTTTCTAGGAAGCAATCTTTATGCTTTACTCTTCAGTCTCTGATACGTATATTTACTGCATTCTATGCATTAAATTCAGCTTTCCTTTTGATCTTAGGAAAGCAATTGTCCTATTGTTAGAGGACCTGTTAGATTGTCAACTTAAATGCCATCATATAGTCCACAGGAGATGGACCTTCCTTTTCCAAAGAGGATAAAGCTGATACAGTTTTGTTGCAGAACTCCCAACAGGGGTGGCATTATCCATTTGATCTCGTTTGATTATCTTTTTAGTTTAAACAGTCTTGGGTTTGGCAGGCATTAGAACTGAGATAGAATGAAGACATCCTAGGACCACTCCATGCCCTTTTCTTTCAGATGGTGTTATTAGTATTTCTCAATTCCCTTTCCCTTTTGTGTAAATTTCTATTTGTAGGATCATACAGGTATTTGTCTATATATGGTATTGGTATTCAAACCTTCACATTTAAGATTTCAATTTTTAAAGTTTTGTGGTGGTGTTGATTTTAAACGTCTGTGTTGTCCAACTTGATCAGCATTTTAAACAAGAGTCTGTTTTGAGAAAGTAAGTGCACATCAGACTGTTGTTCTCTGAAATGTGCCATGCGTACATCAGCTCTTCTTCCAAGTCGCTTTCTCATCATCTAGCAGTACAGTGCTATCACTGGTCAAGTGCCCAAGCCTCATTGCAATGTACGCAACACACCACCTCCTGATTTCAGAGGTGAAGGTGCTTCCCAGTGAGCCAGATACCAAAATTAAAATGTCCTCCTGCGTGTACACAGCTCATGTTTCTGGCTTCTACAGAATCAGATGACAGCAGGAGTTAAAGACTTACAACTCTGGTGGTATCTGCATAAGAACTGATGCTGCCACTCCTCTCCTGCAGAGTTTTCCTGTAATTCTGTTTATTTTTGTTGAAAACTAACTATGAGGTTCCATAGGATCTGAGAAAGACAAAGAAGGGTTCTTCTTATTGGTTATTATACTGTTTGTGTGCAGACCTCATAGCAGCCTTCCAGTATCTGAAGGGGGACTATAGGGATGCTGGGGAGGGACTCTTCATTAGGGACTGTAGTGATAGGACAAGGGGTAACGGGTTAAAACTTAGACAGGGGAAGTTTAGATTGGAAATAAGGAAGAAGTTCTTTACTGTGAGGGTGGTGAGGCACTGGAATGGGTTGCCCAAGGAAGTTCTGAATGCTTCATCCCTGGCGGTGTTCAGGTTGGACAAAGCCTTGGGTGACATGGTTTAGAGCGAGGTGTCCCTGTCCATGGCAGGGGGGCTGGAACTTGATGATCTTAAGGTCCTTTCCATCTCTAACTATTCTATGATTTTATGATTCTGTGATTGTGTTCTGTTGTTGGTGTCCCAGGACTTTGACATTTGATCCACCTGTGGGGAAACCTGTCTAAAGGCAGAAGGAGGGTTCAGAAAGAGCTCAGTGCCGGAAGTTACTTTCATAGTGGGTATGCTTCTTGGTTGTGTGCTTATGGGGTGTCAGATGCTGTGGATACAGGATAAGAAAATAGAATAGGATTGAAAGCCAAAATGGTGTTCCACCTGAGCCTTGGTTAGAATTAAGGAAAATAATCAGCTACTTTGGCCCTTTTTTGACTGCTGTTGACTTGGTTTAGTACTATCATGACTTCCAAGTATGTGCAGCAGAAGGGAAGCCAGTCAGCTGTAAGAGTGGGGCCAGCAAGCATGAGGATTTGAGTACAGGATGGGACTGGAGACAAGGAGCTGGCTAGAGGCCAGGGGAAGGGGATGGGATGCTGCACCTAGGACAGGTGTCGCCGCTTGCAGGAGGGATGCCAGTCTGGCACAAAGCAGGGGTTGCACAGAGGTGGTGGTGATGATTAACACTATTCCCTGTGCAACACCATCTTAATAAGCCCTACACAAAAGCCTGACTATATCTTCTGCTCACTGCCAACCATGTGCACTTGCATGCCATCCAGGCCGTGATGCTGGTCTTTGGAGAAAACAGGCCCATAGGGCAGTTCTGTGATGTGAGCATAGGCAAATGGGAGATGCAGCTCCAGAGCCGCAGTGTATTTCTCTTTCAGCCTTCAGTAGGCAGTGCTGTGTGCCTGGGCCCTAGTTGCTAAGGGAAAGGCCACTTAGCTCTGAAGAATAAAAGCCCAAAATACATGGTCACTAGCAGAATTGCAGCAGTGAGCTAATAGGTATTGTCTCAGCTCTGCATGTCCTGTACTGAGGATCCCTCTGGCTGGATTCATTCCATATCATGTTCCCAAGTAGGATGGCTGTTGCAGCACTGTGGCATGCATGACTACACACCGTGAAGACACTGCTCAAAACACCTTTCATCCCCAATAAATCAAAGGTACAGAGTGCAACAGCATAATCTCTTACTACCTTGCTTTTCCCCAGATCCCCAACCTGTTCATGTCGAAACATAATAAGCAATCAAATACAATCTCCATTCAAACAATGGAGACTAGAGTTAAAATTGTCTTTTGGGAAAGAAAAATCTAACACATGCACGCTTTCTCGCAGGTGAGGAAAACTAAAAAAAATTAATAAATAAATAGAGTTTCTGGCCTGGTGCCAAATTAGGGTTTAAAAATTCATGCCCGCCACAAGAATTTATATAACTTATGAATAATTTATAGGCTGCACCAATAACGAGGGGTTTAATATCTGATAGAGATTATTTAATCGATAGAAAACAGTGCAGTGAAAAAAACCATCACAGAACTACAACATGTCATTCGGTGCTGGGCAGCTTTTAACCTCCACCTGCTACATGTATGTGCCTTCATAGATATGTATGGAAGGACATTTTGTAAATAGGGTGGTGGCATGGAAGTAGAATGGCCAGGGCTTTTTTCTTCTGGAGGCTTTATTTTGTCAGTCTGCTGTTCCAGACATTTCCCTTGCTGATTCACCAGAGCTTTGCAATGTAACGAGTTTTCTAGCTATTTGCTGAATTGGTCAAAAGGAGTAGCTAGTTTCTCATGTATAATCTGCTGAGGATCGTAGGTTAGTGTGAGGTGGTTCAGAGTTCAGCAAGACTGGTGGCAGGCACAAATGGCTGCCCCAAGTCTTGTGGCATGAAATGTCTTACCTGTAGGCATCACAAAACAGTAAACTTTGAGCATAGAGGAAGCAAGCAAGAATTCTGATTTTTCTTGTCTTTGTGTGTATCTCTTTCTATATAATTGCACCAGAGTTGTATATCTTGCTGGAACCTGAAGTTGTGCATCTTAAAAGCTAGCCAGTGCCACATGAATATCCAGTCTGGCATAGTAAAATCGCTGGAATATCACCCAGCAGTGTGTGATGGTAACAGTGGGACACTCAGACTTATGTAGAAGGCCAGCCTGCTTGTTTAGGTTTAAGTAAGGTAAAAAATGGATTATTAACTGGTTCCTTGATAGAAAGCAATTCCAAAACAAGCTGTGTGAATTGACTACCATTCCTAAAGCACCAGAGGGCATTTCCTGTTACCCTTATTTTTTCTTTTTTTATTTATAATACTTACCTGAAATACTTTATGTTTCAGTATAAACTTTCATCTAAAGATCTCTATCCACTAAATGCTTTTATAGTAATAAATACATTTGTATGACCCCAGAGGATCTAATTTGTGTAGCTGTGAATGTCTCATAAACTGTCTTCATCTATAAGGCTGAGAAAACAGGATCTGCATACCCACACTAGAATGTATAGTGATGGGCTGCTGTGGGCAATCCCATCTAGCAAGAACTTTAGTATTTCACACCATTCTTACTAATGACTGAAAGAGAGTTTCTTGTTCTTAACAGATCATAAATGGTGTGTCTGTTTGGGTTTTTTCTTGATTTTTTTATTCTGAGGGGAGATTCTTATTTTCCATAAATATTTGATAATGCATGCTCCTGGTGTTCTCTGTGCCAGCTAGTCTTTCTTAAACAGTATTTTCCCAGGTATTACTCAGAGCCATCCTGTTTCTTTTGCTACAGTCCTGATTTGGAGGTAGCATGTAGCTGCCTTGCCTTAATGAGAGCTCTGTGAGTTACTTCTCTAAGCTTTCTAGGGCTTGGGCAAAGGCACCCTTTAATAAGCTGTAGCATAGCCCCCCAGACAGGAAGGGGAAATCATCACCAAAAGTGTCTTTTTGCTGTTTTAAGTGATGTCTTCATAGTATTGTAGCGCAAAGGCAGTCTGGTCATGAAGAAGACCTTGCTGTGCTGGCACTTGACAAGAGTGGTACAGAAGCAGAGTCTATGCCCTAGTCAGGTTACAACCCAAACCAGAAAGCAACTGTTGGAAACCCAGTGATGGGGAAGTCGAAGCTGTTGTCAAGCATCACAGCAGAGAACAGTCTTCAGGAAGAAGCTGAAGAAAAATTATGCTGTAGTTCTGTCACTATCAGTGATGCTCTTCCAAGTATGGTGGGGAGGGGGAGCAGGAGTGTTGGGGGAGCCTCGATATTTAACAAGTGAATGGTGGAACCTGGCTTTGGAGACTGGTCAGAGACAGAAGTCAACTTTAAAGGCCAAAGAAGAGTTCCTAGGTTGGTTACAGAAGGGCCTTCAAGGTATCTAGAAATTAAGGCAGCTAGTTCATGTTAGATACAGTATAAATAAGGAGACAGTGGGGGTGTGGAAGGAATGGTCAAGGTAGAAGCTAAGAAAATTGTATTGCAGTGGTGATCTGAGATCTATTTTGAGTTGCCAGCACTGGAGCAAAAATGTGTTTATCAAAGTGAAAGAGACGGTGGTGGATTACTTTAGATAAAAGGTATCTAGCTAAATTTAGGCATGAAATTTTAGCCATGTGAGTGGTTAGGAAAACCCACACTACAAACCTGGATCATAACCAAACAAGCAGTGTTGTCCTTAGGCATAGAAAAGGAAAAAGTGGGAGTGGAGAGGCTAAGAGTTCTGGTTTAGACTTAATTGTGTTTGAGCCGATGGTAGGACAACCAAAGACGTTAGAGTGAAAAACAATGTCTGCATTTATTCAGGAGAAAAGTAAAAACCTACTGATTTTTTTTATCTGAGTGTCTAAATGTTGCAAGGGGTTTGTGTGTGTTTTGAGGAAAAAGTCACAGCTTTTTTTTTTAACTTCTTGTAGAGGCATCATAAATCTTTACAGCCCTGTCAATCAGTTAGTATATTTGGATTACAATCAAAAGACAGAGTGAATACAGACAAAATTGCTGATCATCAGATATTTCTTGATATAGGGGGAATTGGACCACCCTCTGTGTTTACAGGAGTTCTACTGACATGCAGGATTTGAAAAAGACTGGAATGGCTTGAAGGATAAAGGAATGATGTGAAATTGGTGGGCTGTCACATCTTGTGATCCCCAGAGTATAGGCAAGTTGGAATAATGAGGAAGAGAGGCACAGTGCTTTTTTGTTACATTTCCAATCTAAGCTACAGAACAAGCCACAGTCGACTATGGGGAAGCTACTGAGCATTAGAGGGTTCTGGAGTCTGTGCTGGTTCCTGGTATAGCCAGAATCTGAGTGGCACAAAGGTATTTTAAGACCACATTTCTCCACATGCCTGTTGGCTACTCCTTTTCTTTCACATGCAGAAATCATCCCTCTTTTGCCATATTGCTTAGTTTTCATTATTTTTTATTGGTTTGGATCCTGAAAGAGAAAATAAAATGGACAAAAAAAAAGAGAAAGAAAAGACTTTAGGATTATTCTAAGCTTGCTTTCATAAACTGCATGCACATCTCTGATAGGGTATGTAGTGGGTCATTTGAGGTTAGGAACTTATTAGTGCTTTTTTATTATATATTTATTTTATAAATTTTTTAATATTTTTAATTGTATTTTTTTTTTACTGGGGAGATGGTGATGATGGGATGCAGACGGAAAAGTGGCAAAGGGAATAGATAGGATGGTGCTGCACACAATCTCTCTGCTCCTTCAACACAAGATGAAATTATTCTTGTGTTAAGCATATGACTCCTTAAAGACCAAAGTCTTGTCTACTTCAAGCTCTGAAACTTAACCAGAGAATTTTAGCTTCATGTCTTGGCTTATAGCAGGGACATGAGATATCACACAAGACATGGGCTTTGGTGTCCTTATGAAAGCAAGTAATGGCCTGAAAAAATTTTTGCAACCTCTTAAAGTATATATCTAGTGAGGAAAACAAGTAATGAAGAATTTATTTTTAACACCACTCACACTTGTCTTCATACTGAGTTGCAGAAGCCTGATGTTCTCTTGCTTTCCCAGTTGCCCTAGCAGGCAGAGAGGAAATTGTTGGTGGGGACAGCATGGTGTAGAATGTTCAAGGGGCCACAGGTGCTAATCCCAGCTCTGATATTGTTTTACTGGGCAAATCACTTTGCTTCACATATGCCTATCAGTAAAGATCAGGAGGTTAATACTTGCAATACTTCTCATGTGAAATGAGGTGATTGTAAGAGCTGGTGTGTATCCAGAGCTTCCAAGACGTGAGAGCTAGGTGCTCTTACAGAGCCTTTTGTCATAATATAGCTCCTCTCTGTATTATCACAGCAGGTAGCGTGCATGCTGCCAGCCAGAGGCTGGGTCTTTCCTTTCCTTGAACCTCCTTGCAGTGACTATTACAGGGCAGGGTTTCCTACAGTGGCAAGACTGATGCAGTCAATCTTAAGTAGACAGGGTTTAAAAAAAAAAAAAAGCTTTATTCACCTGTAAGTTACTTTCATCTCCAAATGTAATAGGAGACTAGTTCTGCTTACTGGTCTGGGATTTTTAGAATTCGCTCACTTGCTTAGAATAAATGGGAAAAGTAGTACCAGAGTGAGATGAGAACCTGTCATATCTGAGCAAGATAAAAGGGAAGGGGAAACTGGAGGAAATACTGCTTAATGGTTTTCTACCCTACAGGCTATGTGTTATTTACCTTCTCCTGGATCCTCCAAGAGCTGGTACTGGCATACTCTCAATCCTGTAGGGCTTTGCTAAAGTAAAGGATTTTAGATGTTTATGTGGACTCAGGAGATCAGGATTCTCTTCTGTGCCACAGATTCAGGAAATATGTGGCTTTTGTATGTCTTATCTTCCAGCTTCTGGAATAATGCTCTTTCTTTGCTTTTCCTGATTGGCTTTTCAGAATGTGTGTTCTCTTCCTTTATGGAGTCATTCAGGCACACACACACAGATGGATAGTTACAAGTATACAGCATTTACAGAGGATTGTGTAAGCCATTACAGTGATAGAACTGATGCAACACTTGGAAATTTTTAAACCCTTCTTGTTGGCCTGTTTGGAAATAACATGTGTACTACCACTGTGCCATGTAATGTGCCAGCAAAGCATTGGCTTGCACAGAGATGGAGGCAGGTGCTGAATTATGCCCTTGTTTTATCGAAAATCTCCTAGTCCAGGGCTATCCTAAAAGACCCCCGCATCACACTGGAGGGAATAGGGTTGGTGGGTGACCAGCTGTAAATCCAAATTCAGAAATCCTAGCTGCAACATAACCATGTAGTACTTGTGGCATGATCCCTGCAGCATTTATTTCTTGCACTTGACCACTGGGGAATGTGTTTGTTGTCCTTCTCACTCCTGTCACGTTGGGGGCTTTTGTCGTATCAGAATACATTGTTGCTGTGCTTCTCTCTGTCCCTTGACTTGTCAGAGACACAAATCTTTTTCAAATGTTCTCCCCTGTTCATTTCCATTATTATATCTGGTGCTTCTAGGTGGCAAGCAAAAATGAATAACCTTATAAATGCTCCCTGTCTTTCAATTTGTTTTATTTTTCATACAGTGTGTCAGTGCATTTTTGTTGAGTGTTTTTAATAAGATGAAGTTGATGAAAATAAATTGCTTTGCAGTTCCTGCTGTGGGTGACAGAAATGCTGGGTCTGTAATTTTCCAAAACGGTGCATTTGAAACCAGTGTGGAGGGTGTTCTGTATGCCTGTAACTGCAATCATCTTTGTAAAATACCTCATAGAAAAAGAAAGCAGCTAGAAGTTTGAATTTTAGGGAGCAAGATGCACTGCTGTATCCAGCTTCAGTGAAAGAGGGAGCTGTCAAGGAGAAATTTAGGATTGATTATGTGCCAGCCTTGGGTCTGCCATATGAGATAGTTAGCCAGATCTGTCTCTAGTATGAGAGGAAGAATGAATTATAGACCAAACCCTCTAACCAGACTGTCTATTAGCCAAGGCTTGAAAAGTAAGGATTTGGACTTGAAAATGTGAACACCCCATTGCCCATGGCTACTTCATGTCAGCCTTCTTCTAAGCAGTTCAATGTCTTGCTCAAAAAAATGTAATGCAGATAAATGGTAATCTTCAAATTACCAAGGTGTACTCAGTAGACGGTCTGCACTTCTGTAAGTCAGCGCTCTCCTTGTACTGGCTGGGAGCTGGCACATGGAAGTCACACAGGAGCTGATAATGGACCAGGAGCTTGGGTCTGACTTCTGCAACTTCAAAGCTAATGCCATTATCATTAAGCTAATTTTACTTCCCTCAGAAAAGCTTTTAGTCCTTCTACTGTTCTGTCTTTTTGGAAACATTGAAAACAGGAACAGTTAAACCCCAGATTTATAATAATTTTCTCCTCTTTCCATTTCAAATTCAGAAATTACCTCCAAGATTATGCTGCTTGAGGTACAGACAAGACAGTATCCTGGATTAATTATTTTCATTGTCCACTCAAATTTGAAGAGTTGGATTAATACTGGCAGTAAAACAAGCTTGCTGTAAAGCACAGCGTTTAGAAATAGGGATCATACTGCACATACAGTTCAGCCTCGTCTGCTGTGCTATAGGGAGGAAGGGACAGAGAAGTACACTCAAACTTTGGAAAAATACCTAGTTTTGTTTGCAGTTTTTCTGGTGATGCCTCTTAAACAAACTGCCAAAGTTTTGAATGCCCTGTTCAGCCTTGCATTGCTGCTTTACAGAAACAACCTTTCAGATTACATGCTTTGTTGTACAACCCTGAAACTCACTTCAAAGGAGTTAGGCAGTGAGGGAGTACAGGTTTCTGCCTCTCTTACAGGGTTTAAACCAGCTAACTGAGCCAAAGTACTTTTTTTTTTTCAGTAAAAATAATTTGTTGTTTACACTTCTCATTTCAGACTGAATAAATAATGTTACTGCACTTCGTTCTGTATTAGAGTAGTATATGCTGGGCAAACAAGCAAGGAGACAGAAGAGCATAAAATCACAGCAGAGATGGAAAAGGTCCATGGAAGTTTCAAGCAATCCTCTCGCCAATAAAAGCCTATTGTTTAGTCCATATTACATCTGGTTTATTTTTAAATGCTTCAGTTGATGGTGTTCCTGCCAATTCCCTGGGGAAACTATTTCATTCCTACTATTAGGCAACATTTCCAGAGATTTATATTAAGTTTTCCTCTGCTTGGCTGCTTTTCATTACCCCTATTCGCAACTACTTACAACAAGATGGTTCCTCCATGGCAAGTCCTTTCCTTCCAGATGATTTCACTCTTCTCTCTATGACTGCCAGGAGCCATGTGCAAGGTCTGGGGTTTCCTCTGTTGCTCCTAAATCCTTGTTGTGCCACTTTTATTCACTCGGTGTTGCATTTTTCATGTGAGTTCCAACAGAGGGCAAATACTTCAGCAAATCACTGCTGTTAAGTAGCAGAAGCTGAGGCCCTTATATAGGCTGCACACAGGTAGGGGGGGTTTATCTGTTTTTTGTAATTAAATTTCTTATTTTCATAATTGATATAATTATATAAATTCATTATTTCATATTTTAAATTATTAACTATTTTTAATTCCCTTTAGTTTGTAGACATCTGTCTGGTTCTCAGGTGTCCAGGGCAAAACAGTATGGGAGTACGGTTTCAACACAACTGTTTTATAAAGGAACTGTCAGGTTGGTTAAGGGACCTGAGGCTTCCTAGTACAGTTTTACTCCGCTATAGCTTTAAAAGCTGCTGTGAAATCTGAAACCTGATTGTTCTCTTCTTCCCCTCCTGGTCTTTTGAGTCCTCTTTGGCTTACAGATTTTCTTTAACTGTTATATTGAGTACTGAGTCCAGCAGTGGCATGTCTAAAGTTTGCAGAATCTCTGTTAAGGACATTAATCACTCCCGATTTTAAAATGCTGATCCTTTTCCTCTGGTCTTCCCAGAAGTATTCTCCTTGACCTCATGTAAATGGAGGTGTTTGTATGTACTGTGTGAATGTGAGTGGGTTTGTATGATAATATGCTTACAAAATCCTGGCTTTGTTATTTTCTAGGTATTTGGTGCTAGAACATGTGTCAGGTGGGGAGCTCTTTGACTATCTCGTAAAAAAGGGAAGATTGACACCAAAAGAAGCCAGGAAGTTTTTCCGACAAATCATCTCTGCTTTAGACTTCTGCCATAGTCATTCAATATGGTAAGTACAGCCATTTCTAACAGGAATTACCTGTTACATAAAAGCACAGAATAAACAAATCTTATTTCTTGATACTTTTGCTTACTACTAAGTAACTGATATTAAAAGCATTGTCTAAAGTGCTGATGTATGTTTTAATTCTTGGCCATCTGTGAGACAGTGCGCCAGTCACAGATAAACTGTTCATGGAGAAGATCGTCCGTCATTTCTCACCAGAGGAGAATTCATTCACAAGGAGTGCTTTAACCAGGAAAACCAAAACCACGAAGGAAAAACAATTTAATTTCCATCGTTCTTGGGGCACTTTCCAATAACTAAGAATTACTTACACTGTATCAAAATGAATCCCTGAAGAAACCTGTGGCAATTACAAATACAGCAAAGTAATTTTATGGCTTCCTTCAGTTTTTGGAAACCTGCTGGCTTTTGGCAACCTTCACTGAGTCCCTTCTGGGCATTTGAGTCACTGCTGCCTTTAATTTCCTTTCCAGTATGGAAGAATTTCATTGATCTGGTTGCTGTTGCTACTCCATCATATGATTTAACCACCAAGTGTGGTTTAACCTGTGCTTTCAGGTGGTGGTTTAAATTGGACGAGTTTCTCCTTCATTTTCAGCATTTAAGTAATTTAAATTATATTGAAATCAAGTTGTTATAATCAGTCTGAGCAGAAGAGTTTCTACATACCTGCTGATCCATAAGTGACTGCTTATTTCTCAGAAATGTAGCTCCTCACAGTTAGATTGACTGGGGGACACCGTTAACACTGTGTCTGCGTGGCTGCTTCTCCATAACCACAGGCAGCCTTAGACTCCCTCTCTCTGGTGGAAGGCCACTGATAGATACTGTGGTAGCTGGATTTATATGATCCCTGTGTGATTACTTCTCAGTAACCATACAGTGATTTTCTGTATCCCTAGTTTTGTGCTGAGAAGTCACAAACCAGACAGACACCCATGGCATAAATGGCCACCGTAAAAATGGATGCCTAAATATATACCTTGCTTTTCCAGCTCTCTCCCTCTACATCTCTGGATCATTTCAACAGGAAATACTAATATGAAAGAGAGCATATTTCTAATAAATAGAAAGGGAGATTAGAACCTTTACGGAGGATATATTAAAGAGAGCATACTGTTAGCAGAAGAGACAGTTCAAAGGTGGTGGATCTGGGTGAAAAAGGTCCTGAGGACAATGCCTGACTGTCACTGGCAGGGTTACAGTAGTCATAGAAATTCCCAGAGAGAGCAGGTTGAACACCCTAACTAGAGGATCTAAGTTTTTTCTGTTGGCAGAGACCTCTGACAAGTTTTATTCTGCAAATTCCACAATTTTCCTCCCTGCTAATCAGCTGTATTGAGTGATAAGACCATCTTATAATCAGCATAATCCTTGGTAGGTTGTACAGCTGTTATTTTTTATGCACTCTGGGCAGTGAAACTGCTGGCGGATTGCATACATACATGTTTTGTTCCCTACTTGGCTTAACACTTAGAGACCCAGTCCAAGAAGACTCAAAAATGTTGAAGTACAACTGAAGAGAAATTATTTGCTCTTCCAAATGAATATTCCATAGAAATACAAAACTCCACTGGGATAGAATTTTCTGCAAAAGCATGCATGTGTACCCATGCATTCTAGTCCTTTGGGCTTGTGATGGATACCTCTTGATATGACAGGCTTTAATAAACTGAGTGAGGATAATGGTGAGGCTGTCAGACAGGCAAGCACTTCTGCAGGTTTAACGGTATGTGGAATTTCCAAGGCAGAGCGTATGCTTCTCTTGGGGAATCCATTTTCCTCTGTTAAACATATTGGACTGTGGGCAGTAGTCTTATTTAGGAGTAAGTCCCCTGTCTCCTTGCCAGCTCCCACTGGACTAGCATCTAGTGCTGAGTAAGTTAGCTTTTCTTCCTGCCAGGTCACTCAGGGTGGTATGTGTTATATTAGACTTTGTGTTGTATTCTGGGCAGTCATCATTAAACCGTTTTTGAAAATCAGAACATGCATAAATATATGTATGTGCATGTGTGTGAGTATAAAAGTTAATGTGCTTTCCTAAGCAATGAAGCCTGACCTTGTCCTGTCATGGGGCATAGAAATGACAAATCATCTCATCATCCAGGTTATCCAGTTATGACCACGCTGAAAAATGAAGGCTTCTGTTTTGGTTAATGACTAAGTGTGGGTGCCTCTAACCTACTGGCAGAATAGATTGATAGCCTGGTGTCCCCAGCCACATATTATTGTCCCATCTTCTTCCTGTACCTCCCAAAACACTGTGAAATACGTCTGGCTTGCTTTCAGTATGTAACCACATTCAGCTTTCACTGCTGAATATGTTTTGATGCACCAGGATTCCCAGATCAAAGAATCAGAAAGGATTCCCTAATCCTCCTGTCAGTAAAAGGCTTCTGCTGCTATTGTGTGGAGGGATCCCCTGTGTCTGAGAGGTGTTCTCAAAAAAGCAGCTCAGACAAGGAAGCAGAATAGGCTTGGAGCTTGAGTCTGTGTGTTGGTTTGAAAAAGTTTGAGCTTCCTGTTCTTTATTTAACAGAAACAGTGGGGGAATATCTGATGTACCTCACTCCAAGTTGGAGTCACTTATGGGGTTTTGTGGTACAGGTTGGCCATGGGGAAAGCTTATAGGTAACCTACTGTAGGGTTTTCTAAGGACTTGTAAACAGAGCATTATGCCATGATAGGGACCCACAGACAACTGTGAATGCAAGCAGACAGCACCATGCCAGAGGTATTTATGGGATTCTGCAAAGTGTATCTGTGTTACCTTGCTGCTTTCCCTGAGCTGGCGAGCCAAGCATTGGCTTAGATCGGTGATGCAGCATTATTGCTTCTGGTTCCAGCTCTTCCTCTGTATTAGCTCTGAGGGCTCTGCACCATGCTGCAGTGCCCAGAGCAGACATGCTCAGAGGTGGTGCAAGAGATGGCAGAGGAACCTGGGGTTCCTTGGACATCAGTGTAAGTCCATCGTAGCCTGGGAAGTTTTCTTTGGACATAACTGATGTTTTTTTCCTAAGCTGCCATTTACCTAATGCTGCATGTCTGCTCTCCTAAATTCAAGGCCTTTAAGATGTCTCAGCTGGGTTCCCCAGATTAACAGCTAATTCAATGCCGACTGAATTTCTGTCAGAAACAATGTAGGAGCACATATTAGGGTAGGTCGCAGATCCTTGCTTCCCTCAGGAAGTCTCTTTTCTGGGGAGCGAGGGAATGCTGCAGCACCAACTGAGGGTTGAGCCTGGCGAGGGGAGCTGGCGGGCGCCTCATTGGCTGGGCGTGACATCACCAGCAGGAGCTGGGATTGGTGGCCAGCGCATTTTGTGTGTGTTGGGTTTTTCCTTTGGTCAAGCTCATATTTGGTGTCTGTATCTCACAAGCTGACAAATAAAAATATGATTACAGAAAATGCCCCTTGGCAAACCTTATTATGGCTTCAGAGATAACAGATAATGCCAATTACTGTGCAGGCACTGGTGACAGGGAGAGGAAATCCCCTGCGGTAATGAGCAGCGAGATGATTATTTCATTTTATTTTTATTTTGGTTGTGTTTCATTTTGTGGGTTTGTGGGGTTTTTTTCCAAAGCATGCACAAGAGGGGTTAAGGCAGGTTCTTTATGAATATTGATAAATGACAATTATGAGGGGCCTTTCTCCTTTCATTGCCTGGAGCTGTGCTTGCTTGAATACGCACAAGGCTCTTGCTGAAGTGCGTCTGTATGTGCATGCGTAGGCATGGGGGGGTGTGACTTAGAGGTCTGAGACAATGAATAAGAGCTTTGTCTGACTTTGCCTTGTGTTTTTCCCATCAGTGCAGATGGGGGACAGTCTACTTATAAAATAATGCTTCGAGATTTCACAGCAGTAGTGCCAAAATCTCTGGTATATTCCTGCAGGCAGAAGCTGCATAGCGCTGTCAGTAAAGGAAGCACACTTTTGGGGGAAAATCTGGTGTGTCTTCAAGCAAAAGAGAAAGCTGAAGAATGCCAGGTGCCATGTTCTGTCAGATAGTGCCACCCTCCTCATAACTCCTGCTCTGCCTTGCTTGCTTCATTTATAAGGAGCATACTATGGTATTCTGCAGGGATGGTCTGTCAAACACTTCAGACTGCAGCAACTGGACACTTTGAAATCAGGATTTAAGGCCTCCAAATGTCAAACTGTTCTAGAAATTGTGGAATTTAACAAGGTTGGTTTCTGGTTAGTTATTTTCTGGTCCTTGAGTCTTTAGGTTTTCAAGTTTTCTTTCATGCTGTCAGAAGGGAGAACGGTAGCTTTTCCCCTGTTCAGAACTGAGATTCACCAAGCATTGCCTGAATCCAGGACTTTCAGTTCTGTGATCGGGACGCAGTCTAAAAGAGTGAGGAATTTTCAGATTTCCCTTGTACAGGGAACCGGAAAAAACCCATCAAGTACAGCAGCTGCAATGCCAATGGCAGAGTTAACAGCTCAGCTAAATGGGTTTTTGTAAGTTCACTTCTTTAGATAAGCCACTGGAAACTCAGAAATGGCATAGTCATATTGTAAGCATAACCAGGTAACATTCTCTGACAAGGACAGTAGTGGTGATCAGAACTGACAGCCTGTTCTGGCTTTGAAATATGTGAATATATGTTTTGAGGTGAAGTTGGTAGGGAAAAGCAATATATTTTCATAGATCCATGAAAATAATTGTTTAAAAGCGAGCAAGGTGTTAGGCATACAAACTCTTCTCCAGGTCTCCTGGTATGTTTATAGGTGTTGTCGTTTTTCCTAGCTATAACTATATTTACTTGTTCTTCAGAATTCTGTGAAAACTTACTAAATTTGAGCATAGCAACCATAGCTCTAAATGATTCTTCTGTAAGTAGATAAAAGTTACATGCTCAGACCTGGTTTGCAGAAGCAATAAAAAATAAGGTGGAAGGCATTTCTGCTCATGAAAATTGAAAATGTTGCTTCTCATACTATTAATTATTACTGATATATTATTTTCATCACATCAGGCACTTTTAAGAGGCAAATTGCAGAGCAATTATTCTCTGGTCTGGCCCTTCTGGGAGTTTGGGGTCAGTTAGAAAAGCATTTGCAAAGTAGCCAACAATTTGATTAGTACAAACGACCTGCAACTACTCCAATTAGGAGGTTTCTTGGGTTAGAAATCTATGACCTAGAATGAGTTGTCATAGAAACTGATAGGAAAGTTTCAGCTCAAAAATCACTTTAAAATAATGGGTTAGTTCATCGTCCTGTGCCAGGTGATATAGCTCCTTTGAATCCAAAATCTGGAGTCTGTCCCTACACCAGAAATATTCTGCCAACCCTGGGTGACAGGGAGAGAGTGTTTTACTTCTCTTTTTAATGTGCACTGCAGTTGCCTGCAGTACAGATACAGGGATATTCTCAGGGCAGGAGGATGGACTAGAAAGGCAGTGGAGGGAGCCAGAGAATCTGTCTGAACAGCATCACTAGGAGCAGGCAGAAACCAAGCATGGCCAGTGTGTAAGTGGAAAGATGGAACATGTTAATGCATATGTATGCATTTCATTTTCTGTGTACCATCTCCACGAACTGTGCCCATTTCCATGAGACAGTTTTTTCAGACCTCTCCCTGTATGCACCTTGTGCTGGAAGGGAAATGTAAAACCTTTGTTGTAATCTGTAAAAGAGGGACTTTTCAGAGAGTCTGACTGTGTGTGCCTCCCCTGTCATGGCTTGTTTAATGGCTCCCCTTCATTCATATTCTCTCCCTTAAAAAATCTGCTGTATGCAGGGTCTTGGTGCTAACTTCTTGCTCCATTGTCTTTGTTGAGAAGCTCTGGTAGTCTGTGGCCACCCTGGATCAGGGTTACACTGACTTCTGCAGTGCTGCATTGCTCCTTCTTATTCTTTCTCAACATATGCAGGGCTCAAAAGGAGATTTTGCCATGTTTGTCAATAAAGAGGCTGCTTTTTTTATCTTCTGATTTTGCAGTCATGTGATAAAGCCCTACAGCTTTAGAGCCTTTAGAACAAGGAAAGGGTAACGAGTCCTCTGCTCACCTGCAGAGAGAGGGTTGATGCGATCATAGAAGACATGGAGAGCCAGGGAGATCAGCTGAAATGGGACCAAATTAAATGCATTTACTCTGAAATGTTCCATTAATGCCAAGTAATTACCACATAGAGTGGGATTTTTGTTTTGTTTTGTTTCATTTTGGCACAAGATAATTCTTTCCAAATATGAATGCATGAGGCTGTCCGGGCTGCTGGGCTCTTAGGTAGATTATAACAAGCCTTCCCTATTCCCATATGTTCTTCTCTCTTCCTTCTGGCGTTTGAAAAGCTGGCAATACAAAGATGGGAAATGCAAATGCAGAGAGGAAGTCTCGTTCTCAGTGGCAGTGATGCTGGTTCTGCCACTGTGGTGCAGACTCCTGGCCCGACTTCTGTCCCCAGGATGCTGCCATGGCAAATGCAGAGTGGTCTGAAGATGGATAGCAGAGAAACATTCCAGCTAGAAGAAAATTTTCATTCACACACTCTTGTGCAAACACTGTCTCATCCACCTGCCACCCTGACCTCTGAGAGGAGTGCTGCTAGAGCACTGAAAAAGTACTCAGGGTGTCCTGAAATTTCTATGCTAACCATCCATACTAGGCACGAGGGTCTGCATTGAAAGAGGGGTGAAGAAGGGTCAGAGAGATGCAAAACTGCCATATGACAGTTCCTGTATTTCAAGGCCCAATCAGCAATGCATGGATGGGCATGTATCTAAAATTCTTGACAGAGTCCACACTCTCCTCTCTGCTCATAGGGCTGTAGTGAAGAGTTCAGAATTTTTCTTGGGTTTATTTTGGTGAGTGTCTGGAGGCACACACCAGATTTCCTTTCACACGTACCACCTCAGTCCCAGGAACCCCTGGGTCCCAACTTAAGGCTTTCAAAATTCTGTCAGATTTGGCAGATGCTGACAATCTTGCCTTTGTCCAGGACTGCAGTCCCTGATGATGGCATTCAGATATTCTTTTCCTGGCCATTAACCATTCATTCACTGACTCTAGAACATTTCCTTGTCACTCATTTCCTCCATTTTTGTCGAGTAGGTATGGATATCTAGATAGTTACTTTATGGCCAGTAAGTCTTCTGTCTCCAGTTACCTTGAAAGTTTGATTTCTATGACAAAGATAGATTTGATAAAGCACCTTTTGCTTTGTCAGGTGAAAATATGGGCAAATCAGAATTGCGCTTTTCCGTTATCTACCGGATTGTTTGCCCATGATTAACAAGGTCACTTTAAAATGCAGGATTCATCATGTCTATACAAGACCGGAGACCAAATTTTATGCTCTTTAAAAAGTGAGGCAAAAGGAATCATTGGACTCAGTGATAAGGTAAATGACCAGTAGCTGCTTTGAATGTGCACTGTTTTGCTGGAAGTCTCCTTTGGAAGTATCTGTTACACTCCCCAGGTATCCTATTACAGTGTGCTCTGGTTTTTCATAGAATTGACCTGCATTATTTACAGGTTGTGTCTAACTGAACATATGAGACTTCTCTTTAGATCAGAGGAGATAATTTCCAAGACATTGTCATGCCTCTCACATTTCTCTGAGCTTCTAGAGACTGTTCTGTACAGTGGGATAGAGGTAGAATTAACACCTGCTTGCATGAGGAGTGCTAGTGGATTGTCTTAAAAAGAGAGGAGGAAATGACATAAAGATAAGGCTGACTTCCATTATAGGTGCCACTGGACTAGACTGTCCCAATGCTGTGAATCATTACTGCAAATGAGCATTGTTTAACTCGCACATGTTGTTGGCTGGCTGTTTCCCACGCATCTATGTTCTGAGTGGCCACCGAAGCTGGCCGTTCTGCCTACAGGGTTGGAGTGCTCCTATTTGGACCTCTTATTAGCAAGACATCAAAGACTCATTTTGCCTACTCATAAGCAAAAAGAAGAAAAGATCTTCTTCTTTAGCTTGCCTAAACTGCTTCTCTCATCTCTGACTCTCCAAGAGTTGCCAATGAAAAGAAAATAGAGCAAAGTTGTCGCATATATTGTGCAAAATTTTGCCTTTGCATATAAAATCAAGTAAATGTAATAGTTCTACAAAAGCACTTGAGTACTAAGAAGCAGACATGGGTGCACAGTGATGTTACTGTGGGTAGTGGGCATTAATAAGTTAATAAATATATGATACTTTTTGATTTAAAGAGGGAGTTGACATCCTGAAGATCATGGCTGCCTGGCTCTATGTTGCGAATAATAAGAGAATCAAGCTTTGATGGAAAGAAGGAAGTCCTCTTTCTTCCTTTCCACTGCTGGTACCCTCAGTTGTATGCAGCACTAGGTTGAAGGAATTTCTCCATCAGAGCTAACTACTGAAAATTATTTCAAAGCCATGTGCCTATGTAAAAAACGCCTAATAAGGACTTTTTGCAGTAGCTTTTACATCAAGGATGTTTTTTTTCTCTATATATCACTCATTTTGTTTGCTGCTGTTGACAGAATATGTTGATAGTGTTGCCTCCTACCTTAAGGAGCTGACATATGATGTAGTATTTCAGCTCTAAATCCAAGCTGAAATTCTCCTCCTACCTGTTTCCCTCAGTCTCTCCCTCAGATTGTGTTGGTATCACTGGAAGTTGAAGATGTTAATTTCCTGCCAGGGGAGTGTAGGCTCAAGCCTTGAATTCATCAGGATTAGATAACGGTCTAGAGTATTGCAAAGATTGGATCTTGGTTATGTGTGTTCTCCTACCCTGGATTGAAAAAAAAAAATTAAATCTGTTAAAATATAATAGGTTGGATGCTATGCTGGATAAAGAATAAGTTTTAGAGTAGGAAAGCTGTTGTGGATAATTTAACTCACATTTTGATCTTCTCTTTACAGCCACAGGGACTTAAAACCAGAAAACTTACTGCTGGATGAAAAGAACAACATCCGGATAGCAGACTTTGGGATGGCATCACTGCAGGTTGGGGACAGCTTATTAGAAACCAGTTGTGGGTGAGTGTCTCAGAACATATTGCAAAAATCAGTGATAGATTCCAAACATAAAGGTTGTCTATAGTAAGGGTTTCAATAAAGACATGCAGGCCTACACTGTGCATCGTTATTTTGGAGCAAGATAATAAATTGCTACGATGCATGTAGTGTATAAGAGCTAAAAGATGGGGTTTAAGTGCTTTGCAAGGAAAAAAGGGCCTCTGTAGGAGTCACAGATAGATATAGAAATCAAGCCTTTCAGGTTTGGATTTATCTACACACACTGGTGTGTGTTTGCTTTCACTGGCTGTATAATTTTGGGGAAACAGTAGTGTTAGCTGTTTTAAGAAGAAGCTTTAAAAATATTAAGGATGAAAAAAAATTAATCTTGGGGTTCTGAAATGGAATTTGTGTGTCCCAATGAGGCTGCCTGCTTGCAATTCTTCCTATTCACGCTCCACACACCAAACAAAGCATTGATATGAAGCATTGACAGGCAGGATTGATAGGGAGGCAGCAGGGTCCTTTGCAATTACAAGCAGGACATGAATGCGGACACAAAGGAGACAGCTTGGAGGAATATTGCAGGGGCAATCTAAAAACATTCCCATGGCAATTCAGTTGCCAGCAAGAGCTTTCTAGGAATTTCCCAGGAAACCAGCAATCAGTCCAACAGTTGAGCAAAGCGCTGGTGCCTGACCAGGGGCAGGACATGGTCTCTGGGGGCAATGCCCCCTCATCTCCATGGCTACCAGGGGCACCACTTGACCATGCCCCATTCCACACTCCCATAGCTATGGGTTGGTGCCATGTTGACTGTGCAGCAGGGTAGCTGCAGTGAACTGTAGCAAGGGCAGCAGCTGCATTGAGCTGGCACCACTACACCAGCTTTTAGCTGTGTCTGAATTTGTTGTAACTGCTAGCTCAGCAAACTGGAGTTACAGAGAGTACCAGTAGATTTCCACCTCCTTCCATACAGACCTATTCTTCCTGGCCTTTGGTCTTGTGAATCTGGTGGCTCCAGCCCAGCCCCATCCTCAGCTGATTGCAGTCCATGTTTTTTCAGCCTGTGCCAAAGCAATACAGGGTAGACGTGGAGTCATCATGGTCCCCTGTACAACCCAGCCACTACCTTAGTCCTGAGCTGTACAGCTCTGCTTTCCAGGTCATGAATAATGGATAGCAAATATATTTGAAGTTCATGATGTGATCAAATGTTCATTGATGATTACACTGAGACCCACCTGTTCCTTCCTATCCGTGATTTGACCTCTTAACTGCACAGATGAAAAGCAAGGAGCTATGAGTCTGCACATGTGCTCCTTGCAGCTGCTCTCAAACCTCCCCTCTAGATTAAAAAGTTCTCCTTGCAGTAGGTCCCCCAAAGCATCTACACTCTTTAGCTAAAAATTCCCCCCTTCCTTCCATGAAAAAAAAACAAAAAAAGAGGAAGTATAAAAACCAACCCCATCTCGCATTGCCCTGCAGGACTTTCCAAACTCCTCAGAAACCTTTCAGTAGGGTTCCTATTCTTGTTAGTACTGGGCTCTGTCATCCAGGTATAAAGTCTCAAAGGGAGAGTTCTTTTCCATAAGCTGTGCTGGAATTCAAGCCTCCATGCTTCAAGCAGAGCCAGCCCCCACATTGCATCCTTAAAATGTGCTAATAAAGAAATCAATGGAATGGAAGAGATGTGCCTGTAATAAACAGAACACAGCAGCAATGCTATGATCTCCTGCCTTGCAGATGCATTTTAAGTGTGGTGCCAATCAGTAGGCCTCTGTGTGAGCTATTACACCACTTCATTAATTCTCCTGGCATGGAGCCCAGCATGGCTGATACTGGTGTCATGTGATCTCTCTGGTTTGGGGGTGAAGGGAGGAAGGAAGGAAAATGTAACAATATGCCACACTGTTCACAAAGAAAGGCAATCCACTTATGACTCCCTTTCCCCCGGAGAACATACAGTAACCAACCTCAGAGCTTTTCAAGGCAACAGTTTTAGCTACCCTTGTAGTTGGTACTTTCAGCCACCATGAAAAGGAACAAAACAGAGTGAGTCATGGCTGAGATACTGAACTTTAATGAGATGCTCCTCAAAACATCCAGAAGTTAATTTCCAGAATGGTTTTATCTGTGAACACTGATAATGAGATGAAACTGTAACATTTCCAGTGACAGTCATGGAAGGAGTCTCCAGGTATTTCTGTCAGTCAGAGTGGGAGGATCAGATGGGGTTGAGCCGTGTGATGCAGCTAACTTTGTCAGTACAGAGCAGTTAGAGTGCTGTCAAAAAGTCTTTGCTGTCACAAGTGAACTGCTAAATTTGGTCCAAAGTTTGCATAGGCGTTAGGTCACCACAGATCCATGACTGGCCTCATGAAGATAATCATGTAGCCTTAAGTATGCTGTATTGCATACCTCAGGGTCCCATGTTTTCTGGGAGCTACTCCTTAGATCTGCACAGTTTTCTGTAGCACTGATGGCTACCTGGAGAAAACAATAAAAGTTCAATCCAGTTGTGTTTGTGTAGAAAAGGGAGGTAAGGATGGACTTGCTGTTTCATTGACATAATTTGTCACTGACAGACTGCACATTGGTCCTTTGTTGTAATGAATCCCCATTACTGGAAATGTATATTGCACAAATAGTGCATATACTCAACAAAGAGGAATAACCAGGGTTTTAAGTGTGTGCCTTTGGACCCTTGAAAGGAAGAGAAACTGTGTGTAGGGTCTGTGGGAATAATTCTGCTTACAGTAGAAATTCCACAGAAGGTGGTGTCATGGAGAAGTGGTCCTTGAAATGCCAAAGTAACACAGTGAGTCTCTGCATTCCTGCAGGAGCAGGGGAAGTCTGTGAGCAAACAGCAAATAAGGAAAGAAGCAGAAGATGTGGTAGGATGCCGCTTCTGTTGCTTCAGATCTACGGGTCTTCCTCCTCTTTACAGGCAGTGGCATGCAGAGACACTCCCTTGTCTCTTTTCACAGCGATTCAGAGTGTTTCAGAATGGTAGATATTGTCCAATCCATCCTGAATTGTCACTAGGCAAGAAGAGTGAGTGCCTTATAGTTAAGCCTCAGGACTGAGACTGAGGTGATCTGACCTTGATTTCTGTCTCTGCTGAAGGCATTCAGGGTGGTCTTGAACAAGATGCATTACCTTTCTTTGCTTCAGTTCTCCATCTCAGCTAGTCATTGCAGAGCACATGTTGCTCTGAACAGAAATTGCAGTCATTTCTGTAGGAGTCTTGGAAAGTAGGAAGGGTTTGGGCATTCCCTATACCTTGTTCCTTTTTCTTGAACTAAGAGGGCTTATGGCTAAAAGATGATACTGTTGAGTCACTTGCAATTCGTGGGAATTTGTAAAGATCTTTCCTAATTCCCATTTCTCTTTACAGAAACCTGGCAGAGTAAATTTTTGCCATCTTTTCACTTCTCTCTGTTTCACTCATCACAGCTTTGAAACACTGAGTCCTACTGGGTGGAGATTGCTGCATGGTGCCAGGTGACAGAGAAGCCACAGCAGTCCCTGTGCTGCCTGCCTCCAAATCTCTATTCCAACCAAGAGTAGAACAGAGCTGACATGTAAATGTAGCACATTCCAACACTAGACTCAATCTCTGCAGAGGCAGTTAGTTTGGAGACTGACACCACTGCTGACAACTCCACAATTAACTGTGTGCAACAGTTCCCCCGTATTGGTATCTCCATAGGGAACCCCTGGCCTGATCCAGAAAGCCATGTGCATGTGGGAAGAGCAATGCTGATTATGATTTTATTGAGAGTGAGTAGAAAACCTCACTACTGTCAGCAGCATGATGGAGGAAAACAGCAACTTCCAACCCCTGCATAGTCGATTCCTCTGCTCTCAGCTCTCCCTAGCAGTTTCTAACAACATTTTGAAGACCTACAGATTACCTGGATCTATTACTGGCTCTTTTTATGCTCAGGGTACTTATAACAACCAGTGCATTGTGTGTTTGTTAGAAATGCTAGCAGAGATCATCTAGCTCTTGATTCCCTTACATCTGTATTTGGTGTATCAGCACAACTGTGATAAGCAGGTAATTCGGAAGAGCAATGTTCAGTAGCCACACACCTCAGTGTCCAAGCACCGTTTCTGATTTTAATGACAAGATGTGATGTTGTGCATATTTTTCTCCTTTATAGGAAACTTGTGCATATTGCTTTAGACATATGCAAGTGTCCTGCATCCAGTTATTGTTAGGGTTGCAAATTTAGGCTCTTGAAATTGGAGATGCCAGAATTAGTACTTTTTACCCCATCTCATTAAGAGCTTTCCATTGCCAGCACTCCATTCCCATCTTCTTCTACAATTTGCAGTCTAGTTTTGCCAACTTCTCTCAGCCATTTCTGCACCATATTTGCTCCCATATCCTAGATCCTTTTCCACTAGGTTACAGCTCTAGTTTCCCCTGCCTGGTTGTCCCAGTCAGTTCCTCTCAGTCCTAGATCTATTTCCATTGGTTTTGAACTCACTTTGGTTTAAAGTTTGGTATCTCATGATAACCCCAGCCACAGCAGCTCATGGTATCAGCTTCAGGTAGAAAAATTGTTCTGTGAAGTGTTACTGGCCCAGATAGAATTTTGATCCTGATGCTCTATAGAGTTTCTGCAGGTAAATGCAAACTGCAGTTTTCTGGTGGAAGTTTGAGTAAATTTGTCTAGAGCCTTCAAACAAGTGAAACTGAAGTTTTCCCTTTGCAGTTGAGGATACTGGAAGTTTTTCTTTTTTATGGAGAAAAAAACATTCATTTAGGTTAGACTTAATGGAAATGTTTTGGCCCATACACAACATGCATCAACACACAAACATGAAGCCAGTGTGAGGCAGACAAAAAGCAAGGAAAATTGTTGTTAAATTGATGGTAAGTCATAAGACACTTAAAATGAGGATTATAAAGGGAAATACCAGGCAACCTTATTAATAACCATTAATACCAGCTTTACCTATTATACATACCAAGGTATATTAGCAAGCTTTAATTCTGCAAAATCAAGCACTGAGAATTTTAGACATGCTATTCTTCAGATTACCAATATAACATTAACTTAGACTGTGCACATTAGGATATGGCCATTAATTATGAGCTTGTACAGCTCTTTTCCAACAAATCTTTGACTCATTTGGTGTTTGGATGGTGTAGGTTTTTTAATAAACAGCTATCTGATGTTTGATTTTTTCCTCATCATTCATTTTATGGATCCATTCATAATTTCTACTCTATTGCATTCAAGCCTTGCTATGAATGGCAGGTTGAATTTTCATTGTAGTATCTTAGGTTTACAAATATTAATTACAATGTTTTCGTATTCTGTTTGCCACATTGACCTGGTTATCTCCATTTATGTGAGGGCACATGATTCTGCAAAATGAGGCTCAAAATTATCAACCAGTTTTGAGTGTGCAGTTGGATTCTCTGGGGCCTAATATCTCAGAGTACTCAGTGCCTGATAATAGTCTTTTACTTGGAGAACAGAGTGCCTACTGACTGCAGCTCCTGTTCCGTGTTCTTATAAATACTTGTAAATCAAACTCCACGTGCTTGTACATCAAAGTTTGGATATGTTACACACTGATTTTCAAACCAGGGAACCTGCAATTCATAATTACCTGTGAACATCTCGGTTTAAGGCACCTGTTTATTTTCTTTCACAGAACGATTCTGTGGAAGGGGCAGGGGGAGAATTTGATTCTTCAGTATGTCAACTGCCTCTACAGCAATCTTGTCCTTTGTGACACTAAACTTCTCTCACATTGCTACAAACTTTCTAACTTCAGCCACAATTAAAACAGAGGAGCTGGGTAAGACAACACATCCACCAGCCCACCTTGACTTACCTGCAGAGTACAGTATAACCTCTTCGAGCTTTATTTTAGCAATTCTTAACTTTTGAATACTTAATTTTGCAATCTGTTGTCCTTTTCATACAGAGGTTCTGTCTCATATTTTAAATGAAGATATCTTAAAGGTTCCAAGTCTTATGAATTTGAACTGATATAGTAATTAATGAACTGATTTGCAGATTCCCAAAAAATGTAATTGTGCTTAAGGAGTAAACAGCTGTAAGATGGCTGAGGGCTAGATGCTGAGTTTTCTGTTACAAAGCTAAATGGCTGAGTTGAAGCTTTAATGGCAAAATAGTGCTCAGCCTTAACTACAACTACTACCTCAATTACATCCTTGTTTTAATACCTGCTACCTTAATTACAGTAACTTAGAGCTACTGTCTTCACTGCAGCCTTAACTGCCAACTGCTACTGGAACTGTTTCTTCATTCTCTTCCTGTCTTTCATTTGTGTGGTCTGTGGCTGTTGCTTTCTCCACTTAGGATGCTTTAACATATGTCCTTCTCCTGAAGAATTCCCTTTATCTATTTTGCTACTCTGATGTTTCTCTTCATCTCAACCCTTTGCTATCCAGCATGGGGGGAAAGCACAGGCAGCCTTTTGCACTACTGGATAGTTTCTGTTTCTGAAAGCCAGCTTGGAGACAGTAGGAAGAAAGGGGAGGGTAAAGAAGGAGGAACTCTAGCATTAGAGCAACAACAAAAACAGCTAGATGTGGGACAGCTTTCACTGCACCTTTACAACCTCCTGTATCAAGGTAACTTAATGCTTAAGAAAAAAAGGGGAAAGGAGACTTCTTGTTCCTCTCTCTCTTTAGAAACTCTGCCTCCAGGTGTGAGGCCTTAAGAATGACACTCTTCTTCCCCAGATAGTACCATCTCAAGGCATGAGACCAGAGGACATAGGAATGGACAGTCATCTTTGGTGGGACCTGGGAACCCAGTGGCAGTGTAACATGTGATTTGTCACACAGTGGAGTAGGATCACACAGCTTTCCTTGTGCTTCTTGATCAACCAACTGCTTCTCTTGAAAAGCAGTTACTGTGTATTCCGAGATAAACCGTACATGGGCAGTTGATTTGTGTGTGCACAGTGCAGAACTCTCTCGTCTACCTAGTAAGACCTATTGGTCACAGGCATATTACATCTGCACTGAAGGTATGGCTCTGGTTATCTCAGATCTACTGTAGCTGCACTGTATGTTGATGTGCTTAGATAACAAACTACTTCTCTAGTTTCTCAAATGAAGTTGAAGATAGATGCATCGAGGATATATACATTTCTTTCTGAATGCCTGACTTACCTGTCTAGGATTGTCCTCGATTTCACCATTGCATGCTGGCTTCTTTCCTTTGGTTGAAATCCTACATGAATGCTTTGCTCAGGTCCCCCAAGATCCTTAAGATTGCGGTGTCCTCGAGTCATAGCTGTGAATGACCATTCAGAGAGCCCTTCCTGCCTCAGGCAGACTAGCCTTGGAAAATCCACATCACCCTTGAAATAAATACTGCCAACATTGGTGCTTTTTTTGCAGCAGTACCCGCAGGCAGCAACTGCTTCTTGATCATGCTGAGTGATATACTTGTTATCAAGGGCAGATTTGTGGCTTTTGCTGCACAGAAATGTAGCTGAACGATGAGGAGGTGGCTTAGGGGAAGAGGCAGGGAATGTTACTCTTGACACAAGTATATGGAATAATTAGTGATAAGAGCCAAAGAAATATTCATGACTCTGTAGAAAGATAAATAGATTTTGGTTAAATTTCAGTTTTCTCTTTAAAGCAGTTGAAGTTGCTCTGTGATTGGTAGCATGGAAATGAGTTTTCTATGGATTCTGGCTGGCTGGAGGATTCCTCCTAGAACTTTTAGCCAAGGTAATGCTGCAGATACCCAGCTACTGAGTGCTGGCAGGAATTCCCAATGACTGCGCCAAAAACCTGCGCTTTCTGGGCAATTGCAGGGCAGCTGTTGAATGCTCAAATCAACCCAACTTGTTGACAGGATTTATTATAGCATTTTCTCCACCCATTCTCCCAGATACTAGTAGGATTTCAGTGGTGGCTTGTAAGAAACCTAGCAGATTCCACTGCACTCCAGCTGACCCAATGAAGGTAAATGCTCAAAGTGCATTTGCTAATGGGATGCATAAACAGTAATGCACCTGTCTTGGGTTCTTCACAGCATCCACATTCTTCTTTTCAAGGATGTTAGCACAGGAAGCTGTCAAGGTAGTTGATTTGCTCAGCAACCACAATCATAGAGTTCTGAAATCTTCATTGGAGTCATTATATACAAGTAAATACTCAGAAGCACCCTGCAAATTGAGATACTGACTCTTCCAGTGGACTGCAGGTGGCATGGTGTCGTGGTTTAAGCCCAGGCCGTAAGTCAGCCAGGAGCGCTCTTGCTCACTCCCCCCTCTTTCTTCCCCCTCCCCCCCTGCCACCCTCTCCCAGAGAGGCGGGGAGGAGAATCAAAAGAATGTAACTCCCATGGGTCCAGTAACTAAGGTATAACACAAATCACTGCTGCTACCAACAGTAATAATAATGATAAGGGAAATAACAAGGGAAGAGAATACGATACCACCCGTCGGTATGCAGCCTGACAGAGCACTGAGCCAGCACTTCCATGTAACTCCCAGTTTACATCTTGGGCATGACGTGCTGTGGTATGGAATACCTCTTTGGCTAGCTTGGGTCAGGTGTCCTGTCTCTGCTTCCTCCCGGCTTCCCCTCCTCCCTGGCAGAGCATGAGACTCAGAAAGTCCTAGGTCAGACTAAATATTTGAGCAATAAGTAAAAACGTCGGTGTTATCAGCGCTGTTCTGAGGCTGAAATTCAAAACCACAGTGCTGCACCAGCTACTAAGAAGGAGAAAAAATGACTGCTACTGCTGAACCCAGGACACATGGCCACCAAAAAAGTATTGTGCTGAAGGATGATGCTGAACTGTATGGGATACCATGCAGGATTTGAGAGGTTTTGCTCAGCCACAGGCACCACCTGCAGTAGCCATTTAATGCATTATTTGTTTTTGTGACTCGCCTTCTGTAGGAAAGGCAGTGGTAGCATCATACCTAACTGAAGCTAGAATGCATGCAAGACTAAGAAACTCAGACATACTAAGTCACAGTTACCTAGATTCTGTCTTCACTCCTTTGTTGCCACCTGATACGTTTCCCAATAAACCTCATGTGACTTGGTTATATAGCACATGTTAGAACTGGTCTTTCTATTCTGAGGTGACTCAACTGAGTGAATGTCCCTGATCTGATATAATGCTATGCTCTTTTCGCCAAGAATTTTTTCCAAATTATAGTTGCATTACTACCTTCCCTACAGCTCCCATACTGCCCTCTTTCTGTGTTCTGTCTAAGCAAGCTAGCAATAGTGACAGTTAATTCTGCTTGTCCAGATGTGGATTGCAGTCCAGATTCTGGTGCTACTCCTTAATTCTGATTTCTGTGTACCTTAAGGATGGTCTGTATACTATACACCATTTTTATGATATGAAGAAGAGACAAGACTAGTAGTCGAGCATTCTCACAAGAATAACTTGTCTTTTAAAAGCTTGTAAAGTCATGCATTAGTCCAGTGACATGACTGTTTAGTGTTTAAGGCTTTGGGATATTAAAAAGAACAGGTAGAGTAGCTGTTGGATTGCTGTACAGAAGCAGATTCACAGGGAATAAGATACGTTACAGGGTTGGGCACACGTACATAACATTAAACAATCCAGTGTCTCGCTCTACTTAGTCAAGAAGCAACAACTTTATTAACATTTCTGACTGCTTTAGTTTTATTTCAGTATTTTTGCCATCACGCTGTTTGTTATATTGTAGAAGCTTTTGCCCTAAAAGGTTAAAGCATTATAAAAATCCAAGTTAATTCAGTCATACAAGCTTTTGTGAGGTACGGAAGCTGTGGTGGCATTGCTCTTGTTTTAGTCATAAGAGTGAACTCACGGTGAGCTTCTGGTAACCTTTTTCAAACTGTGACCAGCAGCAGCTTTTAAAAATATTAAGTAGCCTTGTCCATGTCCATATGGCTGCCAGTGACAGTCCAAGGAATATGTCATGCCTACTAGGCACAAGTTCATTCTTTCTGGTCTCCCAAGAGCCAACTTTGGCCAGATCTCTGCAGGAAGACTCTGGTTTTCGTTACCTGTTTTAACACTTGAGTTGAGGTTTTTAGAATCCAGTCTCAGTTAAGACACTTGGGATCACTACTGAGCAGATAGACCTGGTTAGATGTACCTTAATAACCTCCTAAAACAGCGGGAAAGGAGGAGGGAGGTGGAGGCTGATGGTGAGATATTAAATATTGTATTTGACTTCTGAATTCCACCTTTCCTAAAATTTGGGAAAGATCAACTGTATTTCTCTCTCCTCGCTTACACTTTGCTGTCAAGGTAGCTGCAGTCCCAAGTGTACCCTGAGTTTATTATCGTTATCTGCCAAAAGGTGTGATACCAAATCAGGGCATTCCATGCCCATGGGATGATATTTTACCATAAGATAAGTGTAGTGTGTATAGAAATCCAATTAATGGGCTGTCTCACTGGGCATAATGTAGCATCCTAGCACAAAGCTAACCTCACTGTGCTTCTGTTTTGCTCATTACTTTGTGAGACAGGTATTGCCCAGCCATGATCACGTTTGTCACAAGAAACAAATGCACAAATGAAGGCAGGCTCAGGGACTGCTGGGAGGTGTCAGTATAAACAATAGCATGATTTGCACACAGGTCTCAGACAGTTTGCATCCCTTTTACTTGTCAAGTTACTTTAATGAAGGCTATAAAATAAATAGCTGTGGCTATAATCTTTAAGAATTAAAATGATTACTTGGCAAGCTGAAGTAATTAACAATTCTCAGCCAGGAATCAAACCAGAGACGTATGGGTAGAAGGATGCAAAAAGAATATATTAATTCACTGTGTAATAGCACTACTGTCCATCCTTTTCAGTTTTTTTAAAGGATAAAAAAAAGCATGTGGAAATCATGTATTGGCAGGTTTTATGTATGTTGGAGTAATTGAGAGCAATCTTAACAGAAGAGGCCCAAGACATATTGGGATGTATGTGTTGGTCTACAAATATTATTCTGTCTCTTTTCTTGTAAGAGACTATCCAGCATGGGCCTTCCTTCTAGTTAGGTGCAAGGCAAACTTAAAGGGTAGGATTTGAGAGCTAGAATTCCATATAGGCACAGAATACACTTGGTGTTCTCTTCCTTCCTCACTTTTAAGAAATTCATAGTGGGGACATAGAATTTTGAGTTTCAATAGTTCTTGACCATTTACTGAGTTTCTTAGATATGTGTTCTCATTGAGGTAAAAAAAAAAAAAAGTGCTGGTTTTAAACACTTGCTTTCTATATTAACAAGCCAATCATGATTCTGCTAAACAAAATGGAAATGCACGTAATGCATAAATACCAGGCTGTAACATGCTCATCTGACTGTCTTTTGTGTTTCAGATCACCGCATTATGCTTGCCCTGAAGTCATCCGGGTAAGTTGGTTAACATTAGTGTGTATAAATGCATTTCTTAAAGTACCACTCATCGCAAGTATGCAGATAGACCCTCTGTACAGGAAGTCTGTCCAAGGCAGACAGCCCTGGAAAAGATGCAAAGAATGTAACTACAGTTCTGTTTGTTTGGCTGAGACCTGAGTCAAGCTACATAGACTGTATGAGGGAAACGATCATGTGTTATTCTCACAATACCATTTGTACCATGTGATGAAGCAGAAATACAGTAGCCTCTTTTAACTTGATCTTTCCACCTGAGGATGCAGTCCCCTATGCTTTCCTGTCTCTGATCTACCTGTCATTTCAGTAGAAGAATCGGGGTTGGCTGTCAGTAATTTTGATTTCTGTTAGATCATATGAAGTATCCTTTCCCTCTACTCTCCCTTTGTCCTCTGAAAATAAGTACCCCAAGATTACAGTGACGAAGATTCCCCTCTTTTAAAACATATCTTTAATGTAAAGCCAAGCAGGAAGTGTACAAAAGAGACTGTCCAGACATTACTCTTGAGTTCACAAATAATGTGACTGGTGACAAGCTCCCTGAAGAGCCAGGGAAGAGAAAAACACTTTCTTAAAGTCCTTAATGCACCTCTGACACTGCTTAAGTGCCAGGTCTAATAATTTCTGAGTTGTCAACTGTTCATGCCCTGCTCCCCGGTTCTGAGCCTGTTCTCGCAGATTCCAGATAAGACTGTAAACTGATGTTCATAAAAATTCAATTAATGGGCTGTGGCATGCCTTCCTAGCTGGGAAGGCCACCTTGGGAAGCAGGTGGCTGAACTGAAATGTGGGGTTGCCCATTCTCCCTTCTTTTGTTCTTCAAGGATAATTAATTCATTTACTAGCAAGCAGTCTTTTGAGTCTCTGTGTCATTGCTGCACAGGGAGAAAAATATGACGGAAGGAAAGCAGACGTCTGGAGCTGTGGAGTCATTTTATTTGCGTTGCTAGTGGTGAGTCATCTTCCTTGCACCATACTTTAACAAGAAAAGAAAAATCTGAAAATGCTGCTGTATTTAATGGTGATTCTATTGACATCATGTACAGATGGGGTTTTTTTTTAGTTTGCCTATATTTGTATCTCCCAGTTGCATCCTTTCCTCTTATTTCTGTATCAGTCCCAGAGGAAAAGCATGAGGAATATTTCACTGCTTCTTTGAAATGCTGCTGCCCTGCACAGGGGAGCATAGGCAAGCATCAGAACCTTACCTCCATAAATGCTCTCTGCTGTCCTGTGATATCGCAGCACATATTTTGTCTGGAAAGGATGTGCACAGTTACAACTCCAGGATACAGAGAGTGTCAAATAAGTTGTCCTTCACAAGATGAAAATGTGGCTGTGTTTGGGAAGTGTTTGTTTTTTTCTGCTGTAGATGTGTTTCAGTAGGTATACGCTTACATTAACTGCAGTGTTTTATCAAGAGAAGATTTGAGTGCAACAATTTTGTTTCACACAAGTATTGAACTACATTTTAATTTAGTACACTTGAAAATATAAAACTGAGCCAGTAGTACAAAGTTTAAATTAGTTTCCATCTGGCTCAGTAATACTTTCTTTAGCATTCAAAATGTGGTATCTTGTAACTTACCCTTCTTTCGATCAAAATTTCAATTCTCTGTGGAATTTATTCTGATTTGAAGTGATAAAGTAATTCTAAACAATACAACTGGATGTCCAGCTGAAGGCAGATAGGCTTGGCATTTATTATCAGTTTCCAGAGTATAATGTAGGAAAATATAGTTTTATGTTCATATAAGCATATACCATGTGCAGATTGAATACTGTGTATGAGAACAGGTTTTATGTGCGTGTTAAGATTTTTATATCTATAATAGTTCAATACGCTCATCTTAAGCTCATCTACAATTATAGAAGTAACAAGCCTGAAGTCAAATTTGGACCTAATTACTTCACTTTAATGTTTTATTTTGATGAAAACACTTTTACAATGCACAGAGTTAGATTCTCCACATTAATTTTGTTCAAAGTACTTGGAAATTTTAAAGGCTTTTTTTTTTCCCTCCAAGAAATATGCTGATTTTTTTTAATGGCCCAAGTCAAAATACCTTGAGGAAATGTCAGTATAATGCGTTAATTCACCTTAACGGAGCTTACCATTTTTTTTCTTCATTACAATTCAATGATATTTTTGAAGTTTTGGATTTTTTATCTTGGTGTTCTGAGGGAAGAATTTTATCTTCCTAGGTTGCACCTGGTCATCTATTGCTCCTGGGCAGCTATTTTCATGGCTGATAAAACAGAACTGTGTAATGAGCTCTTAACATAACTTTTTGAATTTTTAAGAATAGAAGAGAGAACATGTCAAGATGGATGGGATTTGTATGAGCGGGCTTTTCATTTTCAGGGGGATTCTCTGTCAAGATTTGGTATCTGTTGCTGCAACTTCATCTGTTCCTACATACACATATAAGCCTGCAAAATGATTGAAAGAAGACTATTATTGATGGAGAGTGCAGAGCTCTCCAGTTAATTATGTCAGGACAAACCCTACAAGAAGTCTCAAGCTGTAATAGCAAGTAGTAGTAATAAAAGAGCTGTAGTTGTTACCTTCAGGAAATGACACAAAGCAGCCTTACTGACTTCATCATTGCTTAAGTTGCATTAGCCTAAGTACTGAACTATGAGAATTGATTTTCCTTGGAGTCTGGAATGGTTAGGAAAAAAGCAGGTAGCAGGAGGTTGGTTACAGAAGACAGGGAGGCTCTATTCAGGGCTTCTTGAATGAACAAACAACAGTAAATAGCAGTTGCCGTCAGGTGGGCTTTCTGAGGGTTCTGTAAATGGAGCTGTTGTCTCTGTAACCCACAGACACAGGATTGCTTATACAGATGCACTACTCACTGTAGTAAGAGCAGTGCCAGAACTGACAACTTAAAGCTTCATTATCACAGCAGCTGACAGCTTGCAGCTTCCCACATTCCATCCTGGAAATCAAGGAAGCTCTGCACCTACTAGAACTAGGCAGTGAAAAAGGAAGTGAGAATATCTAGGAAGGTGCAGACTTGCTATAAAAGGGTATGAGCTTCAGTTGGTGGAGTTATCCTAAAGATTTCAACTTCTTTTTTTCCTTTTTATCCTTGCAGCAAGGATAGGTCTTTTACTGCTTTTTGTGGCAAGCTGATGATCTATTCAAAATGTAGTTTCAGCTAAAAAAACCTCAAGCCATTCATGTAAGTGAGGTACAGTAGGGAAGCAATAGGAACTGATGACCTGACCACAGCATGGGAACTAGATGAGGTGTATTAAACAGGTAGAACGTCTGCTGCTTCCAAAGGCTAATGTTGGTTAGGATTTCTTTCAGCTGTGTCATTTCACTGCCTCATCAGAGTGTTCTTTACTGAAAGTCTCTCAAATGCTGTTCACCTCCTTTTCAGTGTGTGTAACAAATGTGTCTCAGGAAGATTAAAAATAAGGAGACGATAAACATTGCTGCTGTGAAAGTATGCCCAGGAGGAATACCAGCAGATCAAAAGCTTGAGCTGAATTTAAGTGAATCCATGCATCTTTGGTGAATTTGCCTGGAAAGATAATTTCATATTTTGTATTGTGTTTTATACTAGTAGTCATTTTCTAATTAAAGGTCCAATAAAAAAACTGTGTCCCCAGTTTTGTTTCCTATGTTGGAGAAAATACTGCAGCACTAAGAAATAATTTATTTTCAGTGGATAAAAAGGTTTTTTCATGTATATAATAATTCATTATAAGCTGACTTCTTCTTTTTTATTCTCTCACCATGTTTATCCTGGCTTTTCTCCTTTTGCCTTTTCCAACTCCCTTTCGCTGATCTCCGCCATCCACACTGCCACATCCCTGCAGGGTGCCCTGCCTTTCGACGATGACAACTTGCGGCAACTGTTGGAGAAGGTGAAACGTGGAGTGTTCCACATGCCACATTTTATCCCCCCAGATTGTCAGAACCTTTTGCGGGGGATGATTGAAGTGGATGCCTCGAAACGTCTCACGGTAAGAACGCACTTGCTGTGAGTCGTGAGCAAGGCTTCATTTGTCACCTTCTTGCAGTTGTGGTTGAAAAAAGGTAACTCACTGATTTACTGCTGCTCTTACATGTTTCCTCCAGAGCAAAGAATGAGTTGAGTTGGTTAAGTCTTTGGGAAGAAGTTAGTTACCTCCTGTTTTGAAGTGTGAGGGGAGATTACCTTTCTGTCTCTTCTCTAGCCCATAATTCTCCATCATGTGTAACACTGGGCGTTTAAGAGGAAAACCCTCGTAACTTCATCACAGTGCTACTGACCCATTAGCATATTTTGGAGTCCACCTGAGTTGCCTGGCTCTCCTGCTGGTACAGCAGTTTGTCAGGGACATAGCTGTTTGAAGGTCAAAATTGTTACTTAGTACGGTTATTTGAAGCTTTGCTATTATATGCAGTATGCCTTTCTTACACTTCTGACAAAAGTGATGGCTTCTCACTTCATGCCACGCACCCTGCATTGTATTGTATCCTGTATTTGCTCTGCATTATCCTCTAGCAGTCTTCAGAGCAAGTGTCTTCCTGTCTGCTCTTTCATCTTGTGCCCTGTGGTCCTGAGCACAATTAGGTCCACAGTGTTGAGCTCCTGGCACTCAGCACTGACTCTTTGCAGCTAGGATACATGCCATCACTACAACAGAGACCCTGCAAGGGTGAGCACTGTATAGTAGTTGTATCCTTCATTAACACTGTGTTTAATGTTTGGGGGAATTAAAAAGAAATTAGCAATTAAAATCATTTTGGAAAGCAAGATTGCCTGCTTGTCAGTGGAGGCGTTTGCCTTTATGGGTACATTGCCCTTGTAAATCCTATTGTCAGGCTGTGGTGATGATTTTATACAGATTTACTGAGCTCACAGATTCTGAGTGGGTGTATGTATAAAGAAATGTAAATTTAAAACTCCTCCTGGTTCTTCAGTCTGCTAAAATATTTATAAATAAACTCTCAGATCACTGGTTGTCCTCTCTGCTGAGATTGCTAACAACAGCATCAGTCTGTGCCAGCTGTGATGGAACTTTTGGGATGCAGACACCTGTCTGCAGCTGAAACTCCCTTCACAACTTTCTTTACAGCATTACCTGACAGCTGCAGCTGGGTTTTTCTTTCATTCATTATGAAATGAAAGAAATACATGTTCTGTGTGGTGACGTAGGTGAAAAGTTCTTCATGCTCTTGTATCCCTGCTTTTGCAAACCCAGTAGTCTTCATGTTTGCTGTACATAAAGTAGCAGTGATTGAGGAAAAGAAATACTGAGCACTTTAAGAGTCCTTTTTTAAATTGATTTTGAAAGAGTATTTTTCAAAGTATTTTCATGGAATGAACACTGCAAAGGTTAGATCTATACCCAGAGATGCGAGGCAGCTCGAAAGTCACAGAGTCCTTTTCTAGCTTAGTTTCCCTTCCATAATGTAAAACATTTTTTCTGCTGGTTTTGTTAGGTTTTTTCCCTCACAGAGATCACTGAGATGGTTTGAGTATGCCAGGGAGCAGATCATAAGATGTTAGATCTTCTTCAGTCTGTTCTGAGTTTTTACACAGAGCATAGTCCCTAAGCATTTTGAATTGCACAATAGAGCAGAGAATGTACACTATTAAGAGAAAAAAACAGTTAGGTAAATCCAGGTCCCAGAGTGACACAGACAGACAGACAGACACACACACACACCCCTTTTCTTTATCAAAATTAAGCTGTTATTTCCTTAGGGAGGCAAAAAAACCCCGGGTCTGATAGTTATTGAAAAGCATTAACCAGTAAATTATGAATAAGAATTTGAAATAATACATATTCAAGAGCTGAGAGCTGGGAGGAAAAATGGGTAGGGCTTTGTTATTAGCTGCAATCTTATTATTTTATGTTCTCAGTTTGCTGTCCCTTCTGCCATCACACTTTTATGCTCTTAGTGTGCTGGTTGCTGAGACTGCTAGGCAGAAGGGAGCTCTTTGTTTACTGCACAGGAGCTAGGAATACTTAGTTCATTTTGAGGAGAGATCTGAATTCTATTTTAGCTGTGTCCTAAGAAAAAGGGTATAAATATGGGTTTATATGGAAGCCTCTATTCCTAGAAAATATCTCACTTGAATCAATTTGATATTTTTATAAAGATGTGAGCAAAATTGTGGCTTGGGTACAATACGTACAGATGTAGCTGTTAATACTACTGATCATTTGCTCAATATCCTGCTGTTGAATTGAGCACAAAAATACAATGAAATGTAAGGTCACTAGAAATTTTTTTCTTTCATTCTTCCCTTCTCTGCTTTGTTCCTTTATTATTATTATTATTATTATTATTTGTATCTCTTTTCCTTTTCACTCAACTGCATTTCCCTTCCTGCAGTAATTGCCATTTCACAGCACACCCACACCTTCCCCAGTCCATCTGTTAAAATGATCAACAAAAACATAACTAGCATTCACATTTAACTGTCATCATTCGGCTTCAGTGTTTGAGCTTGGTAGGTTTAATGGAGAAAAGGATATTCAGCATTACTGTTGCTGGCCCTTTCCTGCCTTGAGAAATAGGTCTTACCTTTCTTTGTATATGATTCATTTATGGAAAGAAGACTTTATTATGTCTTAGTGGAATATTGTTCACTCTCATCATATATTACGTAGCCTCAGGTATGGTTAGTGGGATGTCCTTGACCACTCTCATTTACTAAGCCTGTTTTACTAGACATGCTTTAAAATACAAGAATCCATGTCTTTCTTTCAGTAGACTGCACAGGTTGATCCTAGCTGCTGGCCATGATATTTCTGACCACCCATATTCAGGAAAGATGAAATCAAACAAAGGATAAGTACTGAGGTGGTCAGCATTTGAGACAGCCTAAAAGAGCTCCACTTAATCTACATAGATGATGTCAAGAAAGGTTGTACTGTCTGTCTGCATATTCATTAGAGGTAATAACTGAAAAGGGAAGGATTATTTAAACTAAAGGAAGATACTGGCTCAAAAACAAACGTATGTCAAATGGCCTTACATGGAATTAGGCTAGAAATTAGAAAAAGCATAGTAGCTATATTAGTGGAGTTCTGGGACAGGTTTCTAGTAGTAATGTCAGGAGGGAAAAATTAACTAGTTTTAAGTTTGAGACGGTTTATGGAAGAGAAGGAGTCCTCTTGGTACCTGCAGTATGGCAGGATGAGGTTTCTTTCAGTTATGTGCTCTTCAGAAAGTGAATGTTTTTTTTCCTTGGAGGTTTCAAGTGATTCAGCATCTCTACAGCAGAGAATTACAGCTCCTGTAGTGGAATCCATTCGTATTCTCAGACATTATTTTCTTCTACAGAAATACAAAGGCAGGAGAGTAACAAGCTTTTGGTCCACTTTCCTTTTAAAGATGGATGAGCAGTATCAAAACTTTGTCTGAGAGAAAGGTGGATCAGAGCAGATACTGCAGGATAAGCTATTCTGATAAAGCTATTATTGTTCCAGTGTTGACGTTTTATTCTGGAGTAGATTAACTTGTCTTCCACGTAGTCTGAAATACCTGTCTCTGAATATTATCCAATTTAAATTACATTTTCAGAATCTCTTCTGTGCTCCCTGTTTGATTTTTATTTTTGGGGGGGGGGGGTCTAGGGTATGCTAATGATGGACCGCAGCATCTAAAAAATGGGGGAAACCTCATCTGATTCCTTTTTAATTTTTTCCAGAAGATCTTATGGTAAGGCGCCTATCACATCATTTAAATTATCTCACTTCACCACTGGTAGGGTGGAGGTAATTGTCCAGTTGATGTATTTAGGCTGTAAGCTTCTGTCTGACAAGGACCTATTCATGCACTGTGCACGTAGCACAGTGATACCTGCCCTTGTCAAGGTCCCTTGAGGCTCCTATATTACTGCTGCTACTACTGACACAGATAATGGTTTTGCCAGTGCTGTTTGCACTTCCAGCATGAATCCTTTGGTCAAGAAAAGCCTCTATCTTGACATTATACAGTAGGTTTCAAGCTCAGACTAGAGGATCTTCTGAATGAAAGATTCATCAGAGGTGTGGGTTGATTTAGTGCACAGATGGGGTTGAGACTGTTCCCCTTCTGGACAGGGAAATTTGAAACTTGACATGAGTTCAAGCCCAGAAGCCCTCATCCATATCCACAGACTCTGAGAAAGCTTTTCTTCAGGTCAGAACTTTTTAGCTTGGCAACTGCTCTGCTGAGATCGGTGCTGAGGATGTAGACAGAGCTGTCTTGTTTTCCATCTGCCTGTCTGTCTCCATCTGTTGTTCCCTGCCTTAAAATTCAGACGTAAGATACTTGGGGGAGGAGACCTCTTTTTCAGATTAGCTTGTACAGCTCTGTATCACAATGGCTCTCTCATCTGCGAGTGGGGTTCCTAGATGCTACTTCAGTACATAAGTTTAATATATATTGGAAGTATTTTTACATAAAACCATGATACAGGAATTCCCCCTCTCCTTCCATTACAGCATTTTAGCTTTCAGAAGTCTCTTCTGTGATTGTGCACATGCAAAGGATCTGAGCATGTTTTTTTGTTTTAGAGACAACGTCATGAGACAGTTGCCTGCAATGACTAGAAGATATTAGGAGGCAGTATTTTTACAGCTTCCATAAAATGGCATTAAATTTGGCACTCATATGCAAACAGCAAGAAGAACCCTCTGGGAAGGGATGTTAAATGCCTTTGTCACTTAAATGCATTTAAACATTGTGTTTAAATGAAGGCAGGAGGAGTAAGATTAGCTCCCACTGTGTATCTCCCTCCCCTGCATTGCATAGTAAAAAGCATACAGACTTCTCCTTGTCAAAACCAGTCGCCCTCCCATAACCCTCCTGTCACTTTAATGCAGACGAAAAGCAACAAAGCATTAATTAATTACCTTTAAAAAAGCAGTGAAGATGTTGGCAGCAGCAAGCACACTTGTAATAACATTTCAAGGCGATTATGTTTGAATCAGCATAGAAATTAGTTTCGTAGAATACTTTTCATATCTGGGATATTCCAGTGTACTTCCCAGCAGTGGTTTTGATGTGGATTGAATGGCAGATGCGTAGATAAACAGCAGCCATGAGAGCTCTCATACACCTTCAAATGTATATCAAGGTGCTATGGGGCTTCTCTTTCAGAAAAATGCTGTGGGTTCAATACCTTGAAGGAGGTTGATCAGCAGGGGTGGGCAGAAAGGGTTTCTCTTTGACATCTCCGCTGAAGAAGCCCAGAGGGTCTGTGACTTAAGACATGAGCTGGTGACCCTCCTTTCTTCCCCCTCTCTGGACTCAGAAAATGAAGTGCTGTTGTCTGCTTCACCATGGCATTTCTGCATATCACAGGCACAAAAGAACAATGTGACCCATGGAGACAGGAAATGCAGCAGGAGAAACAAGCATGAAAGAGGCTCAGACATAGCTTAGCCATATCATCTGCATCTTGTCTGAAATCATTAATGTCTCTAACCCTCCATGTGGTATATAAGAAACAACGAGTAGATATGCATCTCTTAGGGTGTTTTTACCAAGCAGAGGAGGTACAGTACACTTCTTAGAACATCCTTACAGTAATATGGGCCTGATAAGTAACCATGCTAAAATCCTGTCCCATGGAAACTGCATAAAATATGCTCGTGTTCCATTTGTACCTCAGCTTGCAGAAAAACCAAAAGGCAGAGGTCAGTGTCTCCAGGCTGTTAGGGGAACACCCATAATGTTTATCTTATCTCAGGTTAAGCTGGTCAAGGGAAATGGCAGTGTGTTGGGAATACTCAACCTTTCTCTTAATAGACACACGTTACGAGGAGCTATCCCCCAGGTCTCCCAGTGCCACAATAAAGAATACCTGCTTGTCAGCTTGAAAACTTTGTGGCAAGTTTGTTCCTGGAGTTTTCTCCGAATCAGCAGAGATGAAAGGAGTACCTAATGCATGGGGACTTGTGATGAGGGGGAATTATTGTGGCAGAGCTGAGGACACAGCTGGAAGCAGTGAAAGTCTGCCTGGGCCCATGGATGTGCATTCTGGGGGGCATTGGTGCTCCCAGCACTTCAGCTAGCTAGAAGACAGCTAGATATGCAAGTACCAACTGCACCTCTGATTGCAGTGTTGGTATGTTCTTTCCTGGTTCTAAAGGAGGCTGTTTGTCTCTCACAGTGATCCCTCCAGTCTCTTTTCATGCTTTCCTAAGCTGCATTTGTTGTTTTGTTGTTTTCAGAAAAAGCTTTGTCTCACTTAAAAAATTCTCATATAGAGCTGACCTCAGAGCTCGCTGGTTTCCCAGACATGAAGCTATTGTTCCATATCACAGAGGTATCTGATTCCTTTTTCTCTGTGGCAAATACCTACTCTCTATCTCTGAGGTTTTGTTGTTTGTCTGTTCCTCCTTTTTTTTTCTAGGGTTCCTCCCCCTCTGATTCTCAGTATTCTGGGATAGAATTGGAAAGTAGGAAGAGCAGGACAGCTGTCTCCTTCTTCCTCACCAGTTTAATGGGTCTGTGATTTCATCTCATAGCTATTAGCACTGAGTTTCCTTCCAGTTCCCTTCCTTTCACCTGCATGTTACACATCATAAGCCTGTGTGCAGTGAGTGTGCATATTGTTCTGCACATACAAAGGTTCTTCATAACAAAGAACATGAGAAATGTTGACCACATAATGAATAGGCCCTCATCATCTACAAAGAGTTCTTTTCTACAGTAATGATGCTGAAAAACCAAGTTAGGAAGGTTCTGCTGTAAGATTGTCATATGAATAGTTTGTTCTCTCTACTGTTAAGTGTTTCTCATGGAAGAAGGGTGTAACTTTATTTTCCCCATGCTTGTGGAAAACATGGTCATCTTGTAACATTTGCTGAGATCTGCTTTCCATAGGTGAACAAGGCTGCTGTTCAGCTTTGATCAGTCCTTCATTACATAGCAACTTATTCTACTCTGTCTTTAGATTTGAATGATAAACATGAAGTCGATCAAGAACTGTCCTGGGTTTAGCAGTAGCAGTCATTTTTCTCTTTCTTGGTAGCTGGTGCAGGGCTGTGTTTTGACTTTCGGCCTGGGAGCAGAGCTGATAAAAATGATGTTTTGGTTTGGCCAAGGACTTTGTGAGCCTCATGCTCTGCCAGGGAGGAGGGGAGCCGGGAGGAAGCAGAGACAGGACACCTGACCCAAACTGACCAAAGAGGTTTTCCATACCACAGCACGTCATGCCCAGGAGGTAACTGGGAGTTACCCAGAAGGGCTAAGTGGACTGCAGGGTTGGAGGAGGTATCGGTTGGTGCTTGGTCGGGCTGGGGGGGTGAGTTATCGATCGGCTGGTGATGAGGTGTTGTATTCTCTTCCCTTGTTATTTCCTTTATCATTACTATTATTGGTGGCAGCAGTAGTGATTTGTGTTATACCTTAGTTACTAAACTGTTCTTATCTCAACCCGTGGAAGTTGCATTCTTTCTGATTCTCCTCTCTGTCCCTCCAGGAGTAGGGGGAGGGCAAGAAGGGGGAGGAGTGGCTGAACAAGCTGTCTGGCTGGGGTTAAACCATGACAGTTCTTTTTGGCGCCCATGAGGCTCAAAGGGGTTGAGATGACAGATCTGACCGGAGTAACAGTCACTTGTCACAATGCTGATTTATTGGCTCTCAGTTGTTCCTCTTGATCTCACAGCTTCAGAATGTTGTAACTTACTTAGAGCCGGTATTTGCTGTGTTAGTGTTTATCAAGTGTGGGGCTTGGGCTAAGGTTCCTGTCTCACTGTACTTTATGGCAATGACTTGTAATACGGGCGGGCTCCAGCAGCAGGACGGGACGGACGTGTCTGTTGACTGGTCCCTGGAAGTCCGGCTGCTCCTCACCGTCCTGGCCCTCGCCCTCGCCTCCGTCTGCGTGAGGCCGCGGGGAGCTGAGGGGGAGCAGCTCCGGGAGCCGGCGGCTGCTGAAGAGGCCTGGGAGAGCGGCCCTGGGGACCAAGCGGTGGCGGGAGCGGGACCGGAGGCCGCAAGGGGACGGCTGCCAGTGGAGGAGGTCGGGGTGGTCGAGGAGCAGAAGGAGGTGGCTGCCGAGCAGCGGGAGAAGGCGGCGGAGGAGCCGAGCCCCACGGAGGAGCCGAGGCCCCCAGAGGAGCCCAGCCCCGCAGCCGAGCCGAGCCCCGCGACAGCCGAGAGCATTCCCCGGAAGCCACCCGCCGAGCCCCAGGAGGACGCCGGAGACCCCGCAGCATTTCCCAGCAAGGCAGAGGAGGAAGATCTGGACTCAGGAAAAGAGAAGCTGGTGGTGGGAGAGCCGACGAGCACAGCAGCTACACCAGCCCCAGTGACAAGTACAGCAGCATCGTTTGAGAGTTCTGAAGGTTTTGGATGGCCTTTGGGTGCCCTTGGGACCTGCCTGCTGATTGTGATGGGGATCAGCATGTTGGCACACACACAGACTGTGTTTTACCCACCACCATTTTGTCTGATCTCAAAAGTTAAGCAGAGTCAGGTTTGGGTCTTGTCTGGGGTTAGACGATGATATGGGAGGACCAAGAGGTTTTCTCCAAGACTGGACAGCCATGAGTGGCAGGGCATGTGGGACAGTATGGGCAAGTATCTAGTCCACTGGGCCCCTCCAGTGCTTTGGAAACATTGGAGATGGAAGGCAGCTGTATGGAGTCCCCAGCAACAAGCTGCAGAAACTGCTGAAGGGGACAGTGAATTATTTTGAGCCTGGTGGGCCCATGACCCTTAAGGCCATTAGAGCAGAGATGCAACACAGAGATGGACTCATGATCAAGGGGTGGACTTAGCAATGGACACTATTGCCCAGGTTATTCACAAGTGTGAACACTGCACACAGTCTCTCCTGCTCTGGAAGACTGTTACAAGAGATGGAGCCTGACATCATGGACCAGATGGACTCAGCAGCTTTATAGGGACTAGTCCATGGACTAAGATAAGAGCGCACTTAGATAAGAGTGATGGTATATTGAAAATGTGGGATCTGAGCATGACGTGAATGGTATGGAATAAAGGGTGGATAATGTCCTGGGTTTAGCAGTAGCAGTCATTTTTCTCCTTGGTAGCTGGTGCAGTGCTGTGTTTTGACTTTCGGGCTGGGAACAGAGCTGATAAAAATGATGTTTTGGTTTGGCCAAGGACTTGGTGAGCCTCATGCTCTGCCAGGGAGGAGGGGAGCCGGGAGGAAGCAGAGACAGGACACCTGACCCAAACTGACCAAAGAGGTATTCCATACCACAGCACGTCATGCCCAGGATGTAACTGGGAGTTACCTGGAAGGGCTGGGTGGACTGCAGGGTTGGAGGAGGTATCGGTTGGTGTTTGGTCGGGCTGGGGGGGCGAGTTATCGGTCGGCTGGTGTTGAGGTGTTGTATTCTCTTCCCTTGTTATTTCCTTTATCATTACTATTATTGGTGGCAGCAGTAGTGATTTGTGTTATACCTTAGTTACTAAACTGTTCTTATCTCAACCCGTGGAAGTTGCATTCTTTCTGATTCTCCTCTCCGTCCCTCCAGGAGTAGGGGGAGGGCAAGAAGAGGGGGGGAGTGGCTGAACAAGCTGTCTGGCTGGGGTTAAACCACGACAAGAACGAATGCTGGCAGAAGGTCATATCACACATGCACAATTTATTTTGTGTATTGACATTTTCACTTGAACCCATTTCTATTTCCTTCTCTCACTCTCTTTTTCCAGAACAAAACTAGAAATCAACTTCAGGTGTAAAGAGTCAGCCATTATGCACGTACAGAAAAGAGCAGTTTGTTGGCTTCAGTTAGGTTGTAGAAGGAAGGGCTTAGGAAGGGAAGAACTTACCAAAGTTCTACAGCAAACTTACTTTGGAAGAATTGCCAAGACACTTTCCTGTGAAGCTTTGTCCATAAGCATTTTGCTGAGATTTGCTCCTGTCTGATTCCTGATGTCCAGAATTGTAGCCTCATTTCCACTGGGTTGGGTGAGGATGAGAATGCTTTTTCTTGCAGCATAAATTTCCTGTTCTTTGCACAGATCCACCTATGGAATGTTAGACTTAATTGAATAAGCCTTGAACAAGAATGTCTTGTGGAGTTGCTTTTTCTGTTTCACAGCGCTAATTCCTTGTTTTCTTTTACTTTACAGCTAGAACATATTCAGAAACACATATGGTATATGTAAGTAACACTTTTTAAATTCACTTTTGCATGCATTCATTACTGGTTCTGTTCTGAGAGCTGATATTCTAGTGATCTCTGAGGAAAGGGACTGGAGTTTGAAAGCAGCTTTCACACAGGTGAAGAAGGGGGCAGAGGACAGAAGGGCATCTAATCTTTTGCTGGCTTTTTTTACCCTTTGCTACTCACAGAATTTCATGTGTATCTAAATAAAGCCAGGAACTCTTTATACAGTGGCTAACGATTGTTTGAAGTAAGACATTCAGTCCAGCAACCTGCTGTATTCAAAAGATACCTACAAGTCATCAGCAAACCCCCCCCCCCCCCCCAACTGCCAGCCATATTTAGGTTGCTATTCAAGTACTACAGACTATCCCTTGGAATACCTTCTTGACAAAAAAGCTTTCATTTGTTTCTTCGTGTCTTTTCTATGAACTAGAAACAGAAAGTATGATATTTGTAAGTACGCACCTGTGAGCAGGAGCTTTTCTGTCTTAATCTCTACTCCTTCTTTGCAGCAAGCTAAGAGGCTGCTTCTGACCTTGTAACCTGTTGATGTGAGAGCAGTTCTGTGACTTGGTTAAAAGCAGCAGTCTTCACAGTGAAACAGGAGGTCTCTGAGACAACTACTTGCCTGTCTAGTGGTTTGAATATAAGGAAAATTGATGGCTTTTAAAAATGACCTTGCACTTTGTGTAGCTTTAATGGTATTTCAATGAACCTAAGTAAATAACATTTTTTTATGTGCTGATAACTTAATCAGACTAGGGAGAATACTTCACATATTAAACAAGTAAATGATGCTTTGATACATGCTTCTCAGGTCAGCATAGTTATAGGTTCCCCAGGTGGGTGATAAGAAAAGTCCTGCCTTCCAAATCCTATCATTAGGCTCTTGTGAAATACTTGAGGATAATATGAACAAGTGTTTAAGCCTGTCACCAACTGAAAAAAAAAAACCAAACCCAAACACCTTCGGTTTTGATTTCTCTTGTTTTCTCTGTCATATGGGCAGTGTTCACTTCTGGATTTACCTGACTTTGATAGGACCTGAGGGCATTCAACAGTTTGTTGAATAACATGGTTTTTTCTCAGTTCACCTGAAATGGTGGCAGCACTCGGCCCATGGCTTTTTCATGATCGCTACAGTTACAGTTACAGTTCCCTACATGCTACCTTTTTAAAATAAAGGAGAACTGGAGTGTTGTTTGATGCAGCATCAATTTATTTTTAAACTCTCATGGAAAAATGAAGGAGAAATGGACGGGGGAAATCTCTAATTGTAACCTCTGAAATCCCCCTCCTGTTATGTCTTATTAGCAGTTGCAGAAGTAAATGCTGTTTACATCAGTCTGGACAGTTGATCACCTCTGTTTCTTCATGGAGCTGACTTTCTCTGGGCTTTGATCAGAACTGGAACAGGATAAAATGAAATGTCATTGAGCACTTACATTATTATTCTAACCCTCCTCAACATTTTTGCATGAAAGTTTTTACCTGTCAGAAGACTGCTGTCCCAGGCTCAAATGGACAATTAGGCAGGTGTTATTTCATGACTTTATTCGAGATTTAGAATTTGAAGATTTATTTTGTTTGCAGACATAAAAGTGTTTGAACATTTTAATGTACTTCTCAATGAAGGTCAGATTTTCTGATGATTGACACAGTAAATGGTTTTCTGCCCCAATGGAAATAGCATCTGGAGCTTTTTTCAGAAGTAGAAAACGAGTTTTGCAAAAGCAGCTCTCCCCTAAACTCCCAGTGTAGTCAGTACAGAGAGAGGAAGGCTATCCCAGAAGTATACTCAGATTGCCTAAAACAAAATTTCTGTTCAAAACAGTTTTTTTAATGAGTTTCTCTGTCATTTTCTCTGTACTGGTCTTGGATTGACCTAAGGAGGTTAATCTGTTTTGGCTAAATTTAGTCTGTGAATAACCCTGCCACCTCCAAAACTCAGCTACTTTCAGCTGGTAATGTTTCACAGCCTCTCTGCATTAATTTTGCTTGGAAATAGTGATGCTGACAGAGAAGGAGGGGTTATAAGTGTTTTACTCCGAGGCTCTTCGCTCACATCTTTCTTTTTTTTTTATTACGTGTAACACCCCTATGCTATGTAATCCCCATTCTTCATCATGTATAGGTTACTGACCTGAAAGTTGTACTCAGAACATATAAGTAATTTCACTTATTTTTTCAGATAAATATTAAGGCTATTGTAAAGCTGAGAAAAAGATTATATTTGAGACTAGGCAGACAGAGGAACAGATCTTGAAAGCTGAAATCATGATTCACAAGCCTAAAAAAAGGAAAAAAGAAACCAGAGAGAAACCTTTCATCACCAACCTCCAGTTCTTCTTGCTCTTCCACCCAAATTAATTCAGTGAGGGTTTTTAAGACTGTTTAATTGAAATAATTCTTTTTTTAACTCAAGCATAGGTTATCACAAATCAGCAAATAAACAGCAGCTATTCTAACTTTTTTAATAAAGCAAAAGGGCAAAATTAGCTATTATGTTAAATACATACCGATGTAACACTGAGTTACTGCCCTAATTGTGAAGGTACCAAATTTACTAAAATGAGGAAAAAAAACCCGTAACTGTACCAATTCTGCTTTGCACTGATGCAAATGTGCATCTTGGTTTGATTCACCAGCAAATTTCCTGGAGAGACTGAAAAAGTCCGCCCTGGTCTGGAATCACAGCCATTGTATGCACCGATCCTCACAAAAGAGGGTGGGTTTTAAAGCAGCAATTACATTCATGCAGGCCTTTAAAAAAATATATGTGATTTGCAGTATTCATCATGTGATACTGGTTAATATCTATGTGGGCAACAAATGCAACAAATTTGTCACTTTCTGCTAGACTGGGAATGGAACAGGCAATACAGTCATGCCAATCACAGCCCAGACCTGGTGATTTTCACTTCCTGAAGCACTGAATTGAGTTGCCAAACGACAAGGCACTTTTCAGATTTTGCTTGTACCTGATGAGGAGGTGTGAAAATTCCTGACTATGTCTGAAGCTGACCAGGTGCAGGGCATAAGGAAAAGCTACTTCTCAGTGCACAGAAGATGGCAAGCTGTGCTCTCGAGAAATGGCTCCCACGCTGACTGATACAAAAGAAGTTTGCAGGTGATATTCTGCTATAGATGAGGTCCTCTAGTAGGAAAGCCAGATTTTCTGAATACTTCCAAAAACAATAGTTCTTTTTAATCTCTTTAAATTACCTTAAGGACATCTGCTTGTAACATAATGAGTGATTAATTAAGTCAATACTTTTTATAAGTGAACTGCAGATGATTAAAAACAAAAAACACTCAGCTGCTGTTCAGAAGTCCATCCTGCAAGAATTTATCTTAATGACAAGGTCATCATTGGCTTTAATAGAACAAGGCTATAATCTAATCATTGCTTACTACCTCCTGAGAGCTAGATCCTAATGCTAAGAGGTAGGAACAGCTACCTCTTAACAACAGGGCACTCGAGGAATAAGATGTTTCTTTAGTTGAACAAGGATTTCTTAATGTAGCTGTTTAATTCAGGACAATGCTGTCATTGCAGAAGACACAGACACTTCTGCAAGACTCCAGGAGGGTATCAGAAGCTCTGTTTTACTGGTTTGAAACACAAGAAAGAATGTCAAGGTGGAGATTCTTTCTCTGTCCTATGTATTCTGCTTCCACCATCCTAAATTGAGTAAAATGAGCAGGATGTGTGAGTGCTCAGTGTAAGAGAAGTGGGATCTGACCCATATTGTCACGACCCATGTAATGCACAAAAGAGTGACTCCATGACATGTATCCAGAAGGGGATGAGGACATTTTCACTGCTTCAAGAGAAGATAAAATGAAAATTCCTGAAGAGTCTTTCTGCAAGTGATGCTTAACAGAGCAGATGCCTCACAAGTCCATTTCAACTTGCTTAAAAATAAATTGCAAGCAGCATCTAGCAATCTCTGATAGCATGTAACTGCCCTGTGCTAGCATCAGAGCCCTTGCTGCAATGACTTTGTCTTACCTTTTTACCTCAGAGGAGATAATCTGCATTGACTCTAATTTTGGTGAACTAGCTGAGACCTCAAGCTCGTGTATGATCCTACCAGGGTTTCTTTCTAACCTACCCAATAAAAACTTAGGGGCATTTTATTTGGAGCTCCTTTTTCTGTGTAGGTACTTGGATAGTTCACATCTGAGCCCAGAACATTTTAAGCTGTACAAGTAAGTTCACAAGTTTTAACCATATTTCTGTTAGCATCAAAAGGAAGAATCTCTTGCCCACACACATCCCCATAAACAGCAAATACTTCCAGCTGGTGCAGTTTAAATATTCCAGATTCCTGTTGCCCATCCTGGGATCCTGGACCCAACATTTGCACATTTATATCACAGAAAGAAAAGGAAGAAGCTTACCCACAGAGTAGGAAATCCTCAACATCGGAAGGGAGGACCTTACCCAGAAAGTATGAAAACCTCAACATCACACAAAGCATCCACTGAGAAATCGCAAAGACTCGGGGTAGACAGTTTCTCCAACCAAAATACCACTACTGCCAATCCCACCTCTTTAGGTAGATAGAGTTTACGTAAATTGCTCACTACTTACCTAAACAAAATCAAAGGGTATTCAGGGTGCCTGCAATATATATATCATTCAGTCAGTTATAGATACCCTGACACCTTGATCAGTTTCTTACAGTCAGGGCCTTTAATTGCAACTAATAATTAGTATTTCCTGAGCCTAGTGAATGGGATGAGGTAATTGTGCAGGAAGCCTGTGCTACTGCTTTTGAGAGAGTAATATGCTCTACAGCTAATTGCGTATTCCAAGGTCTGCCACTGACCTTGGGACTTACACCTGAGCCACAATTTTCAAATTTGTGTGTCTGAAAAGAAGCAGATTGTTGCATTTGGGCACGTAAATAAGCAGGGCAGTTTCCTCAAAACCCCTTTAAAGTGTGTCAAGTTGGGACCTGAACATGAGGTCTCTCAATCATGTTGGAAGCTTTAAAGAAAGAAACTGCTGCAATGCCAGCTGTAATCAGGATTGGTGCAAAATAGTGAAGGTTTGTTAACAGCTCCTTCTTTGAAAGAGAACCATTCAGATTGTACTTTTCAGCATGATAGCCTGATGTCTGGCCTGCTGATGAGACACCATCTCTAAAACCATGTAGTGTTTTATAAATGCTTGGCATTAGGATGCTTAGCAGCTGCTTTAATTATGAGGGCACTGGTAAGTGAAGTTCCTACTGCCTTTCTGACTGAATGCAAACATTTCTCATTAAAGACCCAAGTCTACAAGGTACTGGTCACTCTTAGCCTTCATGGCCGTTTCTTCTGAGAAGATTGTCTGGGTGGGAGCTCTGATCTCTCAGTGGGAATTTAACAAGCTATTTCCATCTGTTGCTGCAGGCTGTGTTTCAGAGTATGGGTTCGTGACTCATGTTTCTTTTCTCTCCTTCTTTCCCTGCCCCCTTTCTCTCTCTCATCTTCTTTCCTCTGCAGAGGGGGTAAGAACGAGCCAGAACCAGAGCAACCAATCCCTCGAAAGGTGCAGATTCGTTCTCTCCCTTCCTTGGAGGATATTGATCCAGATGTGTTAGATAGCATGCACTCATTAGGCTGCTTCCGTGACCGAAATAAACTCTTACAGGACTTGTTGTCAGAAGAGTAAGCACTTGCTCAGTCTTCCTATCAGTTGGGTGTCCATGGGCTGGGATGCTTATAAACCTGGGGAGAGGTAGCACTTTAACTAATGTTTCTCACTGTGAGGGACCAATAGCAACTTCCTGCCCTCTGGCTGCTCATTTGCTAGTGAGGTGTTGGGAGCAAGCACTGAGCCTTTCTTGCACCATGTGTCAGAAGCCTTGGAGGCATGGTGCTGTCGCTTCTCCTGCTGTGAGACAAGGTAACTTCATGAAAAGATGGGCAGTCCAGATGGGGATGTTTTGTTGCTGTGGTTTGTGTTGAGTATGCCATTGCTGGCAAATTTTTGTTTATTTCAAGCCTCGCCTGAGAGCTGGTGTATTTTCTGAGGTGTTGAGACACGTAGTGGAAAGAGCACTTAAGATGCTCAGAACAACTGTCTTGCCGCCACTCTTAGTTTGGACTTCCTATGGACACATTACCTCATCTGTCTTGTGCCTGTGTTCTTTGTGTGTAACATGGGAATCATTTTTCCTTTTTCACTAACTGCTTGTTGGAGACAGCAAGGTTTTCAAAAGCTTTGCAGGTGGTGTATCTAGCTGCCAGGTTCACGACCATTACAAGGTTATTCACAATAACTGTAACTGATGAGAAGGGCTCATCTGCATGTTGATGTTTTGTTGTGGGTTTGGGTTGGGTTTTTTTTTTCCCTCTTCAAATTTAAACGGTTTGGTGGTTGTTTTTTGTGTTTTTTTTTCAGAGAAAACCAAGAAAAAATGATTTATTTTCTTCTACTTGACCGGAAGGAGAGGTATCCTAGTCATGAAGATGAGGATCTTCCCCCTAGAAATGAAATAGGTACTCCAGATATGATCTTGTCACCATGAACCTATCTCAACTAATTCCTTTTCACCTTTTGTTTTTTAAATGTATACCCAAACCCTAGCACCACTGTTACCTTCTCACTGGAATGGTATATAGCATTGGTGAGGATCTTTAGCCTGAGGCAGGCAGGTCTGTTGTGTGGTTAAACTAAAAGGCTAAATTTTTCAGGACATGTCTGTCTTACAGTGCAGAAACATCCAAGTTGGTCTTCATTTCAAATATATCACATGAACCCGCAAGCTGGTTCTCTGGAGGTAGATAAGGTTTAGAAGCAGTATAATCTAGTGGCAGGATTTCCTAATTACTAATCTGCATTCAGTATTGCAGAAATGCTACCTCTGGCTTTCAGCTAGTAAGACTCTAATATTGTATCCCAATGAAGTTATATGTGCACACTTTCTCCTTTCTGTAGGTAAACATATACACTGTTGAAAGTATAAATAGCATCACCTGTTTATAGTATATACATCAAACTTGTGTGTTTGGACTGTCTTAGAAAGATTTTAAAAGCTTAATATGCACTAAGATTATATATCTTAAAAAGCTTTTGTGATACCACTTTATTCCTGAAGAACTGTTCATTAGTATTTTAGGGTACTGCTGATGACCAAGGACTTCATTAATCTAGATAACACATAAGATGCTTTCCTAACAAGCTAACTATATAAGTGACTCTTGCTCTGCAGAGTGTCAAAAGTGTAACTGATAAAAGATAGTCACTTCTACCAAACACCTGAAACAGCATTTTTACTATATTTTGCATTTTATATTTACATTTTATACTTACATTTATTATATTTTACATTTAATAGTGTTGTGATTTTCAGCTATTGTATTTCAGCACTTTGAAGGCTAGAAGCAAAGTGCTCTTTATTTTCACTGGAAAGCCTGGAATCTCCCAAGTCTACAGGGCAGTAGTATATTGAACTGTAAGTTTATTAATACTCTGTTGAATTATTACCTTATCCAAGTTCCAGGCTCCAGGCCCTATAATTTTGCAGAGAAATCTTTTCTGTGGGAGATGGAAATTCTTAGTTAACATGTAATTTTTAAACTCTTACCTGGTTGGAGCTACAGAGAACATGTTAGCAGGGATCCTGATGAAGATAGGTAGATACCCCAACTGTAGGTCCTGTGGCTCCTTGCTTAGTGCAGTTTGTCATTTGGCACTTTACTATCAGCTTTTGACTCAAACAGATTATCCTGCCATATAAAGACACCATCATCTTGGTTTAGAAATGCTTTTTTCATAAGAAGCAAGGTGACTCTAGAATCTTCGTACCCAGCATATAAGTGAATATGTAGCTATACCTTAAATATATCATATATCTCTCTTCCACATGCCAAAGCATTTTCATGGTTTGAACTGAAATATTATGCTCCACTCTTGTATTTCTTTGTACAAAGAAAGAAAATGAACCCAACAGGGAAACACCACTCTGAAGGTATCATCGGTACATTTTAGACTCTTTAAGTGATATTCTTTATGTGTTTGTAGGTTGTATTTTCTCTTCCACGGGGGACTTCTACCTCCTGTGTTCCCAGCGGTATCTCTGAGAACATGGGGCAAATTTAATTAAGAGCACTCATGCTTCTGATGAATATCTCGTCATCAGCCATTAGCAGTGGCCTTGCACAAACAAAGAATAGCAGAGAAAAAGTAACAGACTTAGTAACAGCAGCTTGGAGAAACCACATCATGAGAGTTGTGCCCTGCCTGAGCTCTTGCCAGAAAAAAAAAAAAAAAAAGAAAAAAAAATGTATCTCAGAGTTTTTTGCTATTTCATCTTTCTTTGCATGTTAGGTCTCAGAAAGGATGGATGCAGGTAAAAATATGGCCAGATCGGACTAGCGCTCTCCTCTGGTGTCCCTTTTGTCTGTTTTCAGCTATGTGAAGTATTCTTAAAGGGCCAGGGAAGGGCCACCTTCAGCATATTGCAAGTCCAGCTCATTTTCTTTACCTGAAAACATAGAAATGAGAAACTTCTCAGTAAAGTGAACGAATGTCATCTAATGTCTCCTTGAAGAAAAAGCTTTTGTGGGGTGCAGCTTCTTAATAAACTGGAGAACAAAAGATTGGGACAGAACAGCCATATAGGATGTAGGTGCCTCATTCAAACTCAGAATTTGAACCTTTATTTCCCATCTTCCAGTTGAATGCCTTTATAATTGGATCATTACCCATACAATTCTCTTTCCCTCCATAAAAATCCTTAGGAATGACTTCACTTTTCTGATGTGAAATAAAAGGAAAATACATCCTCACAACTATCACAGATCCAGACTAGGACTTGAGTTTTTCCCCCCATGTGAAATATTTCCAGAGAATCAAGAAATGAAGAGCAAACACTGGAGGTTTTCCTATTTTTAATTCTTGTCCTTTCACAAAATATCCTACTATTTTTATATGACACCACTTTAGTCTTTATGGCAGGATGGCCGTGTATTTAACTGTTTCTTTAGTGTCTTTGCATTTGGTAAGATGACAGATTCAGTGCCCTGTCATTTCTTACTCAGACCCTTTTGAAGAATATGTGTGAAAAATACACTTGCTACTCTCAGGCATGTGTACTGTAGGATTGTGGCCAATTTTAAAGAAGAATCGTATATCTTTGTTAGACGCTCAGCCCCACTCATGCAAGCTTATGGATGTATTTTCCATAAAAACTTTTCTGAAGTGCTCTTGTTGAATTTATAGGTGTTTTTAAGGACCTGCTCTTTTTGCTTATTCTCTCTTTGATAGTTTAAAATACAGGTTAGAAATCAATATTTTCCAGCATATTTATCAGGGGGGACTGGTATTAAAGAACCATTTAGCTTGTTAGTGATAACCTCCTCCTTAATTGTTCTTTTGATTCCCTCTTCTGGCTACTGTCCTCTCAAGCTTTCTGATAGCTGTACATAACACTATTATTCAAGTCTTTAGCTAATTTTTCTTTGAATTTCTTCTTCACTGTCTTTTAATGTCCACCTTATATTCGGCCTGTCACTTTTGCAAGTGTCATTGAGCTGAATTTCCTTTTACTAAAGTCTTCTGGTTTGAACATACCTGGATCAAATTGCCTTTTAAAATATCTGTTCATAAGCTGGTTTTCTTGTCTGTATCCAGCTTTCTTGTCTGTACTCTATTAGTAACTAACACTGATGCAGTCTGAGTTTGCTTATCTCCATTCTTTTGACATCAGCTGCTTTCTTAATCTTTCTTCTTCTGTCTTCTTTTTACTTTCTTTTAAACTCCACTCTTCCACCCTCCTTTCTAATGCTGATATTCATCTGCAAAACCCTGTCATGGATACTAAACATGTTTACTTTGTCATCATGTGTGTTACTCAGCTCCAGTCACACTTCTGATACCAGCAGTTGTCCTGTGAAGTAAATCCTTTCTCATACTTTGGACTTGTTTGAAGAAGAAAGAGTTTGAAATGTCTAAACCTTGTCCCAGCTTACTTCTGACCACTTGCTTGTGGTTTATTAGGTTTATCTCACTTCATTTTTCCCTTAACTTTACACACTATATATTTTTCCTAATCTGGAGGTCACCGCATCTACTAGTATTTTCTGCTAATGTTTTATTACTGGACATAGTTTGAAATGGAATGAGGTGCAACTGCTTTTTTCGAATTATTTTTTAATAGGAACATTATTACTATTAATTCAAAGAACATGAGCTATACGGTAATGGGGTCAGTTGTTATTACTAGCTATTTGCATTTGATCTGTCTTTGCTCATGCTCATTGTTTCAAGAATAAGCACTGCTTTAAAGAGATCTTGTTCTAAAAAGCGTGATGTGAGAGAGAGAAGAAACAAGCAAGTAGATGAGGGCAGGAGGAGGGCAGGATAATAAAAATAATACTATCAGACTATTTCTGTGGTATTTCTGTTTTTTCAAAGCAGTCCTGGCAGAGGATGAAGCCTTGGGGGCTGGGCACTGTGAGCTTCTTTCTAAATGCAGGGGTGAAGGATGTGTTTTTTTACAAGTGGTGACTCTTCACTAAAATTAAAAATTTGTCTATAAGTGGAATGGTGGAATAGCCCTACCAAAGAAAAGAAAATCCTTCTGTATTTTTCTTCTGTCTTCCTCCTCTCTACTGTTTTGATGCCATGAGAGTTGTTCGTAGTAAAATACCTTAGCAGGTCTGCATTTGGTTCTCTGCTTCACCATGGGATTGGTTTGGTTTGGCAAGTCACCTTCTGCAGTTTGGTGTCAAAGAATCTCTTTTCAGAGCAATATAGGTGCTCCTCAGAACCTCAGTAAATGTTTGCCAGCAGCTTTAAGAATGAACTTTAAGAATGATCTTATTCTTATACCTCAGTTTTCAATGTGCAAAGTGAAAGTAGCATTTCAATACCTCTCAGAAATGTTACACAATGAAAAATGTAAAGCATTTCAGTTACTATAGCAGTAAAAGCTTTACAATGACCTCTGAAATAAATTTTAGAAGCTCTTATTGGTGATTCATCCCAGATAGACAAGTATGTTTAATTTGTAACATTGCAGGAGGAAAATTATAAAGCAGCAGGCAAAACATGAAATCTAATCTTAAAGATGCAAAAAAATGGTATATTTTCAGAGCAGAATGCAATTTTGTGTTGAGAGTGTACTCATGTCCCTTTGTCACATTTAAGCCTGCTAGCAGGGACATCAAAGGCAAGGTGTAGCAACCTGAGTATATATACAGGATCCCTAGATGTCTTATACTCTGGCTAACAGCTTGTACTATAGCCTATGGCATCATTGTGTTATTACTCTTATCATCTTTGCAAGGTAATTTCTGCAACCTATGCTATAGTTGTACCTTTATTTTGCAGTGCTTGTACATTCACGGCAGTAGCAGTGCTCCTTCTCTCTGTAGTTGGATTGCAACTTATGTCTTAATGTTTGCAAATTTGGAAGAAGGGAGAAACTGCAAATGTGCAGCTCCATCTCAATGATACGTGTCTCTGTAAGGGGAGGTGTGAGAGTGAGATTGTTGGGAGAGGATTTAGCCATCCTGTGTGAGGTAACTCACAGCTGAATTCAGCTGACTGTGTCTTCTTTTCCTAAAGATCCCCCTAGGAAGCGTGTGGACTCCCCAATGCTGAACAGGCATGGGAAGCGGCGTCCAGAAAGGAAGTCGATGGAGGTTCTCAGTGTGACAGATGGCGGCTCCCCAGTCCCTGCTCGCAGAGCTATCGAAATGGCACAACATGGACAGAGGTGGGTCTCCGCTTTACCCAGGAGTCCTGCCTGTCTGGGTTTGCTCCTCCCTTTTATGTTATGCATACAAAAGAGCTGCAGAGCTTTTCTGTTTGCACCAGCACTCATTACAACTTCCAAACACATTTGCAACATGATGTGACAGCCAGCAGCGCTTATGCACACAGGACCAGCAGTCTTGCCAGGGGCTTCAGGGTTCTGTTTGCTTACAGCTTTTGCTCAGGAAACCACTACATCCTCTGGGCGAGATTCATCTCACCTCTTTTTAATTGTCAAGAACATAGGCATTCAGTCTAAGCTTGTGATACAGGCTGTCACTCTAGGCAGTGGGGACAGATGAGGGCTTTGGAAGGTCTCAGATACATCCTCTGTTCTAACAGTCTTAAGATGAATTACCCTCTGGTTGTTCCTCTCTGTCTTCACAGCCTACAACAGGAATCTAGTCTTGGACTAGGTACCTAGCTTTTGGGCACCCAAAGTTAAATGAAATGAACCCCACCCTCCGTGTCATCAGAACAGCTTGAATCTCGAAAGCCCTGTCCAGGCATCTGAAGATGCCTCTAAAATACGCTTTCAGAGCCAGCATGCATCTGACCCAAACAAATTATCACATGCCTGTCAAGTAATGGAATATGTATAATTTTGGCTCTTTTCTATAAAAAAAAATGTCAGTTTTGCGGAGAAACAGCAGAGGAAAATGATATCTTCTCAAGCAGGGAGAGTAAGCTAACTGTAGAAGTCCACCTATGTGAACCATGGAAGTTGCTTCCTCACTCCCTATGACTAGCCTAAGGGAAGCACATGCATTTGGATTCACACTTGCATAAATCAATCAGTATAAAAGAACACATAAATGTATGATGATGATGCTGTAACTTCTGTTTCATCTTTTGAATCTTGACATGATTTTTTTGTTTAGCTGTGCAGATCTGTTCAAAAAGATCCTTCTGTGCCCAGAAACTCCCTTTGCTGACTGAGAACTGGGTGAAGAAAGAAAATAATTATATGTCCAAAGGCCCCTAGAATTCCTGGAAAGTTTTGCGGGCAACTGTTACAGTTCTATCTACAGTGAGGGAAAAATGGTGATTTGCAGAATCTGCTAGGATTTAATTCAGACTTGGATATGTGGCCTTGAGATGCACAGCCATTGTAGTGTAGGCTGGAAACCTTTCTTGAATATATAGTTCACTTTGGTGTGAAGTCTGGGCAAAGGAAGTGTTCAGAACAAGGCGTGCTCAGTGTTATTCATAGGCCTCACTGTGATGAGGATGACCACAACACAGGCAAACAGTTGCTCACTCCTTATTCAGCTTGCAGTATTTAATCTTGTGCCTGGTAGGTGCATGGGTCACGAAGCTGCCAGGGCCAGACAGCGCTCCGAACAGGAGGTGTTAGATTGATCCCGACGTTTTCCAAGAGCAGAAACCTTTTCTTCCAGCTCTCAGTTTTGACTTTGGATTCAAATATCCAAAGAAGCAAAGCTGTGTCTTGCTATGCGAAGTATTTCTTTTGGTTTTAAATGTCTCACTCAATTCTGCACATGAGGGTACAATTGAAGTCAAAAGGTCTGAGATGAGTTCAGAGCAAAGACAAACTCAGGCTACATGCCAATAAAGAAGGGCTTTGGCTTAAGGATGAAGCAAAACCTGCCAGGCACAAAAGAAATACAGGGCAATGCATACCACAGCTCAGAGCTGGACATAAAGGTGTGATTAAGGGTGGAGAAAGGGATGTAATAACACCATGACTGATGGTGATGGGCTTGGTAGTACTTGTTTTGGAAGGGGTTAAAGAGAAGATGTTATTTTACTCCATGTGTGAGCTTCCATAATTCATACCATCCACATCCACAGATGACAACAGCACATTTTGTGTTGCTGGCAGCACAGTCATTTATAACTTGCACTGGCTTCATTAACGAACACCACTGCATGGGGGTTGTCTGGGAATGATGCACTGCTGATGGGTTACCATCTGTCAGAACAGTCAGTAACAAAACGACAAGTGCCTTCCACCAAGAGTGGGAATTTTTAATGGCTAGTTGCATGCTATATTCCATGAAATAACCTACTGACAGTGGATTTTACAGCAGTAGGGCTTAGATCCCAGAGGTGAATGCTTTTTGAAGAATGACAATTTTGGTCTCAACAGATGACTATTCAGTGCTGTTATCCTACAATACTAGGAGGACAGGGAGGTGGACCATAGAAACAGGTCTTCTGTTTAGACACAGATGACTTGTGTAAACATCCAAAGACATAGAGCCATTGCTTCTTTCTTGAGCTGTCATACACGTCTAACCAGTGGGCAGAACACACCCATGTGTCCTGTAATTTAGCCCTATAGTCCTCTTTCCAAGTAGTAAATAGATGTTTGCTTCCATAACAGGGATTTATTTTATAACCTCTGGTTTATGTGTCTGTGTGATGAACTGTGCTTTCGGTAAGCATGTGGGGACATTACATGTGTCTAGTGTTGGCTTGTTTAAGGGCATATCTTTCCACTGAGGTTTGAAACTTGGCAGTCTTCAGCCCTACAGGCTGAGAAAATATTAGTGAAAAACATAGACCTTCAGTGACTTACTTTTGGATAAAGTAGATGCAGAACTCAGGACAAAGGCTGCTTGTTGAGCTTACAGATTCCTTGAAATGTTTATGCTGACCTCTCCATTGGGTCTTTGTATATGGCAAAGTTAGTATGCACAAACACCAACCAGCCTAAAACTGGTGACTAAGTTTTGTTAATTCCCAGTTTTCCCTGTTGTCAACTATATGAGTTCATAATTACGTCTTAATTGCTTCTGCTTTTGTGGTATCCACACCTCTCAAACTATCTGGTATTTCATTGAAATATCAAAAGAAAAGAGGTAGCTTCTGAGCTTAGTTTTAACACCAGCTAATTTGTCCCTTGTGCCAAAATCACACAGACTAGAAAGAATTCCATGGGAGCTAGAATCTGTCAGAGGTATGCCAGAAATTTTCAACAGCTCTGCTGTGAGAATCCAAAAACTGTTCTAAAATGGGCTTCATTCACTATTCATTTTCTTCTGGTTATTGAAGCGGATAGCTTGCATGAAAGATCAGCTAACATTAGAAAGCAGTGTTTTGTGAAACAGCGAAGGATATTACCAGGGAAATATGTTACAGAGAGCTGCCCTTCAGCAAAGTGTAGGGAATTTTGCTTCTAAGCTTCAGGGGTTTGGACCCAAGATTATAAAGAAGGGCATTTCTCTATGCAGGGAGTGTAGGGAATATTGCTGGGAGTAAGTGGTAATGGACCCTATATATTAGAATACAAAATGGATTACTGTTCCTCTAAGAGGCTCTATGGTACGATTTTAACCTTTTTCCCAGGCTGCGCTTAGTGTTGAAGTCTTCTAGAAAAGTCTGAGTAATGAGTGCTTTGCAATTTGGGCCTTCAGGCATGGTCTGTTTTCCCTGGACAATGTGACAAAGTAGATGATCCTTTGGTTTTCAGTTGGGTAAAGGAGAGCAGGGATTACAAGTATGTATGGGGGAAGTCATCTTAAGACCTCATAAGTCAGGGGGAGATAATGAACTTGGCTTGAGCCAAGTTGGAAAGTAAAAGAGTTTTTTCAAAGTATTGCTTAAAAGGGGAGGATGGGTTGGGGGGCTGGGTGTCCAGCATTGCTTCAGGTGACTCTCTTTATAAATGTCCACACTAGTAACTCTGTTTTCTCGCTTTGTTCCTGCCATAGTAAAACAATGTTCAGTAAAAGCCTGGATATCTCTGAAGCCAATCCCAAATTCAACAAAGAAGAAAGGTATAAACACTGACAATATGTTCCTCTCCTCTACCTCACTGCTGAGACCTTAAAGATGCAGTACTTACCTTCTTTGTATGGGGACATAGCTGTTCTCTCTTTAGAGAGAAAGAAAGAAGGTGGAATATTTACAGCCCCACACTATACATATTTTTGTACAGTACCATTCATTTGAGGCTATCCCCAGTGCAGCCTGTGACACACACAGTACAGTGTGACTGTACCGGTGTTTTCTCCACCAAAATTTCATCCTACTGCTACTTCTGGTTCGGTTCTGCCATGAGTGAGCATGCCCAGGGTAGAAAACATACTTGCTAAGACTCCTTTGGAATATAAAACACTAGGAAAGCCCACATTGCTCCACCCCCAGCACTAGAAATAGCAACACAACTGATTTAGTGACAGCAATGGTAGGAAACTTTGGAAATCCTGTCTGAGCAAAATATTAAGTGCCTGCAGCTAGGAGTCAAACTCCTTAAGACTACCCTGGCTGCAGCAGAGAACACAAGAGGAAAAGATGATCAAAGATGGTTTTTGGAGGATGATTCTAGTCTACCAGTTCAAGTGGCAGATGGCGAAGCATAACAAAAAGGGTAACTCACAACGGTGAATAGAGGCACAATGGAAGACATGCAGGCCACTAGGTTTAGGGAGTTTAACTGGACTCATGTGGATCCATAAACAAAAAAAAAAAAAGTTTAGACTTTTGGGAAGGCTTTTAGTGAACATCTTATTCCTAAAATTTCAGTCTTAGAAAAAGAGAATTTTTCTCTAATGTTAAAAACTGGCATCCCAATTGGATAATTCTTCATCAAAATGTAATCCTTATACATTTTAGACAAACACTTAGCTTACTCAAAGGTTAAGAGTGTTCTGTATGATTCAAAAAGGGGGAAGCAGTGGGTTCTTTAAAGGAACCTGTGGACTTGGCAAACCATTCTTCTTCCTGTTTTCCCTTTTAATAAAAATCTTTGTATTTAAAGAAACATGTGACCTTTAAACCTCAGGAGTCATAACGTGTGAGGGACAGCCCCTGTTTTGGCCTTTTGCAGGCTGAGGCAGTCCTGGGTGGGCAGCGTTTCAGCTCTCAAACCTGCCACAATGAAGAACATCATGCATCTGCGGGAGAGGTTGTGCCTCATGTGTTGCATAAAGCACCCAAGAGAAGATAGAAACAAAACACTGGACCTGAACTATTAGAAACCTCTAAGTGTTGCAGCCGTGAAGAAGTAGTGGTTATACAGTCTTTAGTGACTGGGCTGTCCTGGATTGTTACTATAGACAGAGGAATTCCTGTTCCTTTCTCTGATTCCCCTTAAACATGCATTTCTTGCATTAAAAGTCAGTCTGAAGCTTCTCTGAAGATGAGCTTTTCCACAGTAATTACAAGTCAGGCCCCATAAGAGAAGTGCAGAAATTTTGTTTGTGACAGGAGAAGGCTCTTTCAGCAGATGTTTCCAGCACCATTCATTGTCCCTCTTTCTCTAGTAACTGCTACAGCTGTGTTAAGAGCAGAAGAAACGACCTTTCAGTAACCACTAAGGGAATTTCTTAAGTACACATGGGCATTTTGTGTTCCCTCTCAAAGGTGGTATTTTTCAGAGTACAGCAGGAGGAGGTTAGAGCACTGAACGAGCATCAGCCAGGATCCTTCTCATTGAAGGACCAAGCTCATTTTTGGAGGATCACATTTTCTGTGGTCTTGCCTCCCTCCCACTTCTAAGAGTTAGATGAAGGACCTCAGTGGTGGGAAAGCGAGAGGACCTGGGTTCTGGATCTTTGCACAGACACATAAAAGGAATTGATAGGCAGCAAAGAGAACCCCAGCAAAATGGGGTTAGCTAATCATGGTGGCCATTAAATTTTTGGCCAGTGTTTAATTATCCAACTTTATGATGTCTTTTTTAAAGGAATACTGCATCTTTAAGGGTCCCTTCCCTCTAGATGCACATGGTTGTCTTAGTAGCTGAGGCCACTGTCCCTTTCTTTTTCTTTTTCTTTCTTTCTGACTTTCACCCCCCTCTTTCAGTGCTTCTCTTCTTCTGTATCTGGGTTGCTGCAGCTCCGTAGTTCACTTGCTTCAGTATTGTAGGGAATGCACATGTCTGCGCTTCTGGGTCTATTGTGTCCTGGGATTGTTAATTTTTTTTAAACCTCATTCCCTTTTCCTTTACCCTACTGTTAATTTGCTTTTCATTCTCTTTGTTAACCTCTTCAGTGCCTTCCCTGTTGGGAAAATGACTTGAAAGAAAAATGAAACAACCTTCTTGCACCCATTCTATTTACATTTTAATATTCTGCATGTGTGAATGTGGGTGTATTTTCTGTATAAATATACACACATGTTCCAATACGCAATGGGTGTCAATTTGCTCTTCTCAGTTACATCACTGTAGATAGATTTGTACAGGCACAATTGAGGACAGCGTTTGTCCCTAAATATATACATATACATGTATTTGTATATATACGAATTAGATGTTTCCCAAATTTGCACTCCAGGCTGAAATACAAATGGAGTGTCACTCAAACACATGGAAAAGAACTTACTGTAATGCTTCTTTCCACTTCTCTATAAATGTGTAGCAAAACAGCTTTTTCTTTCTATTCTATGTTTTAATTTTAACTTTTCTCAAAACTGCCTTGCGTCGCCCAGCCCAGCATTTGCAATGTTGATGTAACCAGAAGCATGGCTAGTTGCACTGAGCAGTAAACTGTGAAATCTACTGGGCATATATTAAATTGGGCATTTCTGTTGGTGACTGTCTTGTGGAGAATGGATTTTCCTCACCCAGCCAGGGGTAGCTTTGGCAGCTTGGGAGCCTGTTATTGAAAATGGGGAGAATGAGAGAAAGAAAGAGACAGACAGGAAAAAAGTGCTGCATCTGACTTGAAAATAATTTGTCTTAATAACACCAGATTATTTTGTTTGTTTGTTCCTAATCTAATCTAAATTAATGTGAAAAGGTGGTGACACTTTCCTGAGTTTCTTTACTTGCACACCTGAAAACTTAATAACCTGACTATTCTTTTTGATCTTGAATGCTCTGGTTAGTAGTGAAAAATTAAGAATACTGAAGTTTTTGTCACTAGGCTTCAAAGTCAATATGCCAGAGATTTATTCTGCTTTTAGAGCTGCTGTTTCAGACTCTTTTCAGCACAGCATTGATTTATTCTCCATTCACATTTGAAAGATTTTCTTTGCAACCTTTAAGACCCAGAGACTGAATTTATTTTGAATGAAAAATGAGATCCTGGAGCATAAGATGGCATCCACAGAGATAAGTGCTGGGTTGCTGAGCTGGTATGTTCTAGCTGATCTGAATTCCTGACTATAAGGCCATCATGACTAATAAGCCAGTATCAAAGCAGATTCACAGCTTGAGTTACAATCCTGTACCCTGGGCTCCCAAGCTGGCTCAGAAATGCATGCTTTAATAACCAATATGTTTCACAGTTCATTCGTGGCAAAAAAAAAAAAATGAAGTACTCCTTACCAGGCCAGCTTGGGGGACAGAGGGACACTACACTGAGCAAACGGGGGACAAGAAAACCAATTTCCTTGGTAACAGTCTGATATAACTCTGCCTTATCTAAGAGGCAGAAAAGAAATGCATCATGAAGTATGGACCCCATTGCTCTGCTGACTGCCTTAATTGGGATTTGGCTGGGATTATCTTTTTTTGCAGCTTTAGTATGTCCCTCTCCATACTCCCCAGTGCCAAAGTTGGATGTGTCTGCAATATTGTAAACCGGATAAAAGTTATTTTCTGGTAAATGCAACTGTCCCCCTAGTGTTCCTGGTCTCTGAAGACATAGGCACCAGTGGCAATAATTATGACCGTTCAGTACTCTTAACAGTATTTCACTCTGCTTTTCCTACTCTTCTTTCCACCTGCCTCCACATCCCTCTCTCTTTCTTTCTCTCTCTCCCTCTCTCTTCATTTTCCCTTTCCGAGGATGGCGAGTGCTGATCCATTGGGGTAAGCTCTAGTTTTGGATTTTTCCTGTTGCGGGACCTGTTGTATCTTGTAGAGAAACATTTCATTTGCACTTCACAAATACAATGCTGGCTTATACACTTCAGTGACTGAGGTTTTACAGCAGGGAATGAGAGAGAGAGAGAGATGTGGGAAGAAGCATTTTTGGTGCTTTTGTGTGTGTTTGTATGCTTTATGTTGGAGTCACACTCCATATAATTTAATGTTGGGTTCTTTTCAGTTCTCTTCTTTGTCTCTGTGTTTCAATGTTTGTGGGCACAGAGAACTATCCTCAGACTCTGTGCACATACCAGGATACCTTCTGAGAATTAACCCCCCTTCTCTGTTTAGCGCTTTTTGTATCTGTTTGGTACTCTTAATTTTGATCCTAATTTATCCTTTTTTCTTCCTTTTTTTTAAGATGAAGCTCAGTCCCATCTGTGTCATTAAAAAAAATGCTGGGTATTCCCTCTCTTTTTAATATATGTTTTCTTAAGAGGTGAACAGGTGGCCCTATAGACAGATAGAGAGTCTTCAAAGCTCTTTATTTTCAGTAGGGGTTATAGATGCAACTAGAAATGCAGTCATGCTTCAAGTTAAAGTTCCATTTATAAATACTTAACAGAAGGAGAATATTTAATTAATAAATGATTTAATAAAAACATTGTAGTAGATCACTACAGACTACAGCAAAAGTTTATTTAGAGGGTACATACTGAGAAAGCTTATTAGCACCAGTAACATTTACTTCTCATGTTTGTAGCATGCTTTACTATTTATTAATTCTTTCCAAACTATTTATAAATGGAACTTCAGTATAATTGGCCAACTAAGGAAGGTGGTGCTGTTCAACATCACCCTCTGTGTGTGTTGAAAGGAAGAAGAGGTGTGTTACCAACACCTGCAGTCCTTTCTCCATACTCTTTGTAAGGCTTCATCTACAAGTGGTTATTACCTTGAGTAGACCTCCTGACATAAGTTTCAGGATTCCCAGACAGAGCTGTTATAGTCACTATTATTTGCACGGTTGGGACTGTAAGACAGGAGATTCAAAGATACTCATATTCCCTAGATCAAGGAGCAAGGAAGCACGGTTTGTATCTTTTAGACACCCAAGAGTAGTCGTGATGAAATTTTGTAACACACAGTGCCTGACTGCTCACCTATGCATATTAATTCAGGTCATTTTCAGGGGTCTCATACCCTGAAATATACTTCAGAATTTTTTTGGTTTATTTGAGTAAGCAAGCAAGGAAGAGTATCAAATTCCACCCAATTTATACTTGAAGCAAGCAAGAGGTTGAGAATGACTTTCAAAACTACATATGGAATCAAACCAATTTAAAATTTCTAAGGCATTTCACCCAGGGACACAAGTCTAATGCATTACTGCACGCTGCATGCATGCTGCAGGCTCCCCTTCTTGGAAGCATGGCTCCAGCTTGACCAGCTAAGAGGCTGTATTCAGCATCCTGGTAAAACTGTGCTATAAAAGCAAGTTCTGCTGGGACTGCAACAAGGTACCGAACTCCCCTTTGATTATAAGAAAGATTTCTGTGAGGTGGTTATTCAAAGAAGAAACAAATGCTGAATCTGACCCAAATGTTTAGTGTTGGCTGTGAAGCCTTTATACACTACTGGTGTGTGCTAGCAGATGCATTGTTTAAAACACTTGAAAATTAATCTGAGTGAAACGCTATATAGAGGTATTCTGTACATGTGCTGTATGTGTAGTATGTTTACCAGGTCAGGTACATTTTTCTTTCTTGTATTTCTCTGCCTACACCCCAGCAGTGTGAGGCTTCAGCACTTCACCTCTTACAGCTCTCAAGAAATTCTTTAGGTCTCTGAAACCAGCTGTAAACTGGATTCTAGCTCCTCAGTTTCACCATTTAGAGACCACTGGTCTAACATGGATTGGGCTTCATTGGTCTTGACAGCAGCTGGCTAAAATGAGTAAAATAAGTTACTTTAAAAGAGTGGACCTTTTAACTTGGATACGTTGAAGTATCAAATAGATTGAAAAAGGTATGCAGTCATCATATCTACAAACTACACCCCATGCATGCACATTTTATTTCAGTCCTTGACCTCTCTCTTTCATAGCTCAGATGTCTCCAGATTATTGTCCATCTATGAGATGGGATGAATAGCATGCAATGATCTCAGTGCCCACGTTACGTTTAGAGTGCCCTCTACATCTTCCTCCTTCTAAACATTAGGTCTAACTCCCTTATGCTTTTGTTTGTGGATTTTTTTAATTCATCCCTCCAGGCTTGGCAAAACAACTATGTCACTTTGGAAGGGACTAAAGAGGCTCTTCTGGGTCTCTAAATCTGAGAGCTATGTTTTAGGGAATGCTCTTTATCTGAGCAACTGCGTTAACTTTTCTGTTTGTATTTCAAAAACTTTTTGATGGCTTCCATTGAGTTAGTGCCCAAGCATACAGCAGTGCAAATCACAGAACAAAATGAGTCACACATTATGTTTGTAGTTTCCTAGATTGTTTTATTTATTCGAATAATTATAGATTTAATACTTCCAATGACATAAATTGCCTGTAGAGACTTTTATGAAGTTACTTCCTAATAGCTATTTCCCACCAGATAAATGTAGTTCATAACCATAGAGATAAGATGATGTCGTATTTTTTCTCCTTTCCACCCATAGATCATCCAGGGTCTGCCATACTAACGTCCTGCCTGTAGGGCCTCATGCTTTCGTTTTCTGGTGAGAGGGATAAAACTTTAAATTCTCTCTGTTCTTTCATTACAGCATTTCAGCATAATGCAGCGTTCTCATTACTTTCTTTTGGCCCTCTCCCAGTTCTGTCCACTCTGAGATACAGGAGCAGTGCATGTGGTGTTTCTTTCTAAAACTGAATTCTAGCATTTCCCAGCTGAGATGATCTCGATGGGAGGGACAAATCTGTCATTTGTGCTTCTTAGCATTTTTGTACTGGAGTATAGAGCCTGCCACTGTACTGAGTTTTTATGCCCAGCTATGGAACTATGTCTCATATGTAAAGGTAAATTATGGCAGATTTATTAAATTGAAGAAAATACAAGGAAGATCTCCTCAGTCTGGCATCATAACCCATACCAACACTGTCTGGTAAACGGGAAAAGCTTTGAAAATGTACATTCCTCTTTTCACCCCAGCATTCTTAACATTGACCCAGTATTCTTCAAACTCTTTCCACTGCTCCTATATACAGTTTCCAGTGTGGACAAACTAAAACTTGCTATAGGGCCTACCTTACTTCTTATGTATTTTGCATGAAAATCAGCAGCAGAAATAAAGCTTGTTTGATAGCAATCATGTGGATACTGAATGCATTTCCAGGAGGATTTCGTACTAACTCTCTCTTCTGTCCCCTACCTCAGGCTCCTAGGCTGGATGAAAACACAGTACACAACAACTCTTTTTCAAATATTGCTTCCAATAAAGACCTGGGAGTTGGGAGGTGGGGCATGCCATGTTTTGCCCTCCATGTTTATGATAATTTTTATAAAAAAATTAGGAGGTAAGGATGTTGGGAGGGAGCATTCAGGACTATTGGAAACACGTGATTGCAAAAAGGAAATAGCAGATTGGAGCTTTTAATCAAGTATCCTGGAACTCAGGTGAGTGTCAGAGAGGACTCCCCACCACAATTAAGAGTTGGTGGGAACATCTCCTAGTGGGAGTTTAACTCCTAAGTAAGTGTTTAACTGCATCTCTGGGCACCTAAATGCCTTTTACATTTGTCCAAGATAATCTTTAGGCTCCACTTGTAATTTATGGTTTGGAAGAAGCTTTTCACAATGACTCAATACAAGGCAGATTTTAACTCAGTGGATTTTCTATATGCACAGCACATCTGTGTTGCTCTCAGCTACTTCAGTCATAGGGGAGGTTCATAAAATAGCCTTTCAAAAATGGATCAGACAGTTCTCCTGTTAAAATTACTTTGCATAAGCCTTTACGAGTTCCCCAGATTGTGATGGGACAAATTTAGGTTTAATCTAATGGAAAAGAATGCCAAGTTTTTGACTTTTCCACTATGATGGGCAGGCTACAGCAGGGTACAAGGAAAAACATAAGTGAGGAGTTTCTGCATAGAATGAGTGCCACTGATTTCACAGGGCAAATATAGATTTAATCTGCAAAAAGAGAGCATGCTGACACTGGGCTTCTAGGTTTCACTTACTTGCTGTGATGGACAAACTGCAATGAGATATATAGAAAACCATCAGCGAGTAGTTTCTGCAGAGGATACAAATCCAGGGAACAGGATCTGCCATTGTGCTCAGTTGTAACTTACTCTTCCCTTGGAAGTATTTCCTCTTTCATAGTTCACATATTTTTTAATAATTCTACTAAAATTTATTTAGTAGCATGTCTGTGGCACCATTTCAGGAACTTCTTTTTGTTTTTGTTTTATATTCTCTTATGTATAACCTGGTACTAACTATCTGACCTACATGCTTTTTAAATATATGTGTGTGTGCACACACGCAGACACGTATCTCTACACATACACATGTGCACTGTTTTCCAAGCATCTATAGGTTTTCAACCTTTTCATGTTTGTTACATAAAGGAAAGTAATTTCTTTCATAGCTCTTACCACAGGTGAAACTTTAGTAGGTTTGCTGTATTAACGTTTCATGGTGGTTGTTGAACAAGTAGACTTAGCCAAGTCCTTTCCTATAAGATGTTTCAGTCTTCAATACAACTCTTTCTGTTTAGAAAGGATAGAAAACAGCTGCCTCTGAGGTTTACTCATTTACAGTCACACAGAGGGGTATTTTAAATGCTGGGCAGCCCTCCTCCTAGAAACCACTGCTGCTGAAATGTTTGTGCAATTGGCCTGTCCGCCCTTTCGGCACATTTAGCATAGCATGTTTGTATGTTTTATTTCCTACACCTGACATTTTTCTAGGTTGCCTTTGCTGGAGAGCATAAGAGCATCACAGTGTAGGTGACCTTGTCAGCATGTAGAAGGACAGTTTAATCTCCCTTGACTGGCCCTTTTTGAGGGCACGAGGGCTGTTATCTTGATATTAGTAAAGTCATCAACAATAGCAGAAGTCATTATCCGTAGAGAAGACCTGTCTTGTTTCATGCAACCACATCTCTTACAGGAGAGCAGAAATGTTTAATCCATCACTGAGAAGCTGGAAAGGGTTAAGCCAATGTGAGCTTTGATTTCAATGGGAATTCATCACATAGGAAATGACTGTGTGTTTGGGTCATGGAGACTTGGGGTTTTTTCTTAATATCTGGAAGAATCTCCTGCCTTTGTGCCTTGGACATGTGGTGCTTTCCCATGTTGCTCATGACAGAGGACGTCTTGTTCTGTGTCCACCAGCACTGCACAGAGGGAGAATTCTCAGCACCAACATGAATGTCTTGACAATCCCTTTTGAATTCAGCAGTTCAGCTTGCACAGGTCAGATGTAGTAGCTTCCAGGGGCTTGATGACCAAAAAGAAGTTAGCAACTCTGCTAATGAAAACAGATCATAGTATCCTCCCTGAGCAACAGCATTTCTTTGTTTTGAGGGTGGGACAACTGAAAAATGTAAGAGTAGTGAACAGAAAGAGTCATGTGCTTTTCCAGTGACAGCCTCTCTCCTCCTCACTTCATGCCTGTGCCTATGGTGGCTGGTGTTCAGGGTTATTACTTGTCCATGTTTTCTGAGGGCTCTTTTCCTTATTGTGTTCATTCAGGTCTCGGTCAATCAGCGGAGCATCATCTGGGCTCTCCACCAGTCCTCTCAGCAGTCCAAGGGTAAGTGGTGCTGCTTCAAGATCTGTTGGTCCAGTTCACTCACACATGCTTGATGCTTTTCGACATCTGTTGCTCCAGAGCTGTGGCTCTTAGCTGGGATGTTTTGTTTTTTCTTGGCAGCTTGTAAATTTTCATGGGTAGCAAGGGAAATGTTAATTACAAATGCAAGCAGAGAATTTCTCATACATACTCCCTGCACTGTTAGCAGGGATCTCACTGTGCCCCTGCCCTTTTCAGTCTCAGGCACATAGAATTATGTTGCTATTACTGAACATTGCCATATCCAGCTGAGGTCTATGTATGGCATGGTTTCAGACCAAATATCAGGAACCATTTCACAGCTACCTTCAATCAGGTCACAGTAGAGCACCAAACCATGCCAGTTACAGCGAGCTTCATTCTGTTTGCCTCAGAATAGTTTGTATTAGATAGTCAGAAAAAATAAACAAATCTGAGGGCTAGCAAAGTTAAAAGGAAAGTAAGATAACTAATTAAGACAAGAACTCAAACCCCTATAAGTGTTACAGTTACATGTGCTTATTCAACATGCAGTCAACTAAATATCAGTCCTCAACTGATACTGATACTCAGCTAGCACAAAACATGCTTAATAGAGTATCTGCTGCAGAGTTAATACAGTTTTTAAGTGCAATGACAGAGGTCTTCCTGTCTTGGTAACTTCTGTAGGCATAAGAGTGAATATTCTTAGTGTCTGACAAGGTCAGTTTAGTCACTTCAAGACTGCAGTCCTTACAAAAATCTACACCTTATCAAGAAGTCTGTAGGGGACTTCATGTTTCCTAATTATCTGGCCCAGTGTCTTAGGAAAATTTCTAAAGTCATATCTTTCATGACTTCATGAGAAGATGCTATCCCCCAGATGGATAGCCCTCGTGTTAGGCTATGGATATGCATACGGATCTACTCTTAGGTATATGAAGATAACATCAGTATTCCAAGCATTTAAAATTGTAATTCTCCAGTAAGATCGTGTGTAATTCTTAGGCATAAAGACACTTTCAGGTCTAAATTTATAGGCTAGTAAAAACTCCTTGCTTGCTTGAACTATTTTCTGAAATATATTCTGGATTCCTGGCAATTGTTGCCCTATTTTGCAACTGGCATAAATGAGTTTGTGATCACCTCTGTGTCTTTAACGTGCCAGAAACCAGTGAAGATCCGTTTCCTTGTTTCTGCACTGGGACTCCTGGATGTCAGTAGAATGAAAGAGAGGTCTGAGAACTCTTATGCCACTGCAAAATGTGCTGAAAAAGAGCAATGGAAACAGTTTTTGCACAAAATACTCATCCGGTGCAGCACACCTAAAACTTGATCTCATTAATTGATCTCTTGGCATCAATTTCTGACATCTCAGTAGAACTACATCAGAAAATAAGGATGGCAAAATCTGTTCCATAGTTGCTATATCTTACTATTTTTACTTAACAGGTAGTTGATCAAATAGTCTTCAAAAGGATTTAGCAACCAGATGGCATTTTCAGCAGATCATAATAATATTAAGGCAGGTTAAATTTGAGGCTTAAAAGGAAATGATGGAATAAAAATTGTTGTGGTTGGGTTTTTTTTGGTTTTGATTTTTTTTAATGTCCTTACCTATGTTTCTAATAGCACCTTAGATTATTGAAAAAGAACATACTTTAAAAAGCACATACACGTTTTGCTATACACACTGCTTAGGTTCAGTTCTATGAGGAACTGAATTCAACAGCAACTAAAAGTTCTTAAATCTCACAAGATCTTGTGATAGTATTCCCCATTGCACCAGCTGAAGTTCAGACTTTTGTATATTTTTGTGCTTTATTTCATTACTAAAAATGCGGTAGTTAAGGGTGTCCCTTCAAATTGTAAATGGCTTAAGTGGGAGTTGAATTTGAGTTTTTCTTTCAAATTTGTTTCTCAAACCATCGTACGCGTAAGATACAAAAATGGCAAGGAAACATTTGCAGTCAAGCTGTCTAACTTGTATCCTTTGGCACTATCAGATGCTGATAGTGACTTCCGTAGATTAACCACTTTCCTCATCTTTTCCGCTTCTTTCATTGGTGATCAGAATTTACCAACATGGCAGAATTCAGTTAACTTTACAATCCTAGTAATAATACAGATGTGTTAATGTAGTGATTTTCTTTTCATTTTGGAGGCCTAGCCCCAAGTTCTTTGAAGTAATTACAAAACTTTGATGCAAACCATTTTAGAAATTAAGTCTTAAATACATTTCTGCATTTTTAAAATGTGGCAACATTGTGCTAATCCATCAAACCTGGACAGTAAACTCACCAGTGAGTGTGCTTACCTGGGACTGAGATTTGAGGCATGGTTATGTGTACATAAAATGTCTGGACAGTGCTTGATTACAGCTTTTATGTGTTAAGAATTAACGATAATAGTAATAATATTATGGTGATAACTCATAATAGCTAATCATTTATAGAAATCAGGATCTGTAGACCAAATCTAAAGAACTTGAGTAGTGATTTCTATTTTTACCATGATGCCAGTACTTATAATCTAAGGTGTTAACAGTGCTGTTTTGTAAGGACATTTGTTTTGTTTAAAATGTGATTTTTAGCTTGCTAATATCCCTTTAAAAGGCTTCTATCTTCCCGAGTTTGTGTATTGCTGTTTGCTGTTGGCATATGAATGGTTTCCCAAGATGCCTCTAACATGCTAAATGTTACTGTTTGGGAAAAAAAATGTAATTCATAATCCCATTTTGATAATTCAGTGATGGATTATGAACTCGGGTTGTCTTTTTCTTTTTAAACTGTGTCTTACAAAACCCCACCCCCTCCATAGAACTGGGACTTAATGGCAAATATTGCTGTGACTTTATGATGGAAATTCAGGTTATCAAACTGTCCTTCAGTGCGATGAGGAATGTTGCAGGAGAAGCATAAAGTCTGATGGGAAGTATCCTTTCTTCCCAGATAAACAAATTTGCCAGGCCTCTCTGAAGTTTTTGCTATATCTGCTTACAAATCAAACACCAGTCTGAGTTTGCATGTTTCTCCTGGAGGTGTGTGTTCTGAAGCCTCCAAGTGAATACTGAGCAGTTTAACCTTCCAGGTCAGGGCAGAAGATTCAATGCCCACTTTCCAACCCCTTTCTGCAATGGGTGGCTGCAACAGGGGTGTGCATTAGGCAGAGTCGGGTAAAGAGGAAGGAAAGAGGTTCTGACTGGTGTGTGCACTAACGTGTGTGTATCGCCTACCACTCCGTATGTATCACACACCTGTTTTGAGTTTCATCTCTCTTCTGGGTTTGCATATGCGCACTTGGAGCTGAAAGAGGTGGTCCCATTCTTGGCACATCTCAATTTGTCTGTGGCTTCAGTGGCTCTTCTTCCCCTTCCTCACCTCCCTACAGCATCTTGCTTCTCTCACTGCAGGGCAATCAGAACAATCCCAGAGAGATGGCATTTCTCTCTTTTTTTCTTGATGACTTTCTTTCTTTCTTTTTTTTTTTTTTTTTGGTTGTTGGTTTTTTGTTTGTGGGGTTTTGTTTGTTTTTTGGTTGTTGGTTTCGTTTGGTTTTTTCTTTGTTTTACTTTTCTTTCTGTTGTTTTCCTTTGCTGACACGTGGTTTGTTAATATGATGAAGCCTGTTATGACACTGTTGTTCTTGCTGCTGCCGCTGCTGCTGTTGTTGATTATGCTGTGTTCCCAGCTAACTGCATGTCTTTTTTTTTTTTTTGTTTTTTGTTTGTTTTCGTTTCTTTGCAAAATTCCCCCCCCACTACCCTTTCACCTCCATCTCTTGTGTCTCCTTGTGACATGGTGCATCTTTGTGACTCAAATGGATTTTATTCTGACTTTCTCTGCTCGCCCGCTCTATGCGTATTTCACTGTTTTTGATGTGCATGGACACTCTGCGTCTGTCTCGTAGCCTATCAGAAAGTTCTTCATCCCCCCTCAGACCTCCGACCTCCCTTTCTGTCCCCGACCCCAAGTCTCCTTGGACCCTGATGCTTGTAGGAACGCCTCCAGGCCTGGACATGTACTCCAACCAAAGCCAGCACTTCAGCCCAACCCAAAGACGCAGACTTTGCCATCCAAGAGCAAATTGGCCGAAAAACCACTCCAGTCTACTAAATCCAACCCACTCCCTACCAGCAATACCAACGCCCCCTCTTCCCAGAACACCCCTGTGCAGAATGCTCAGGGCCGCTCACCTGCTGCCAGCTTTAATCCACAGCTGGCTGTTCCTAAAGTTCAGACCAACCCTATGTCTCCTGTTAGATTGCTCCCTTCTAGTACTGACCCAAGCACCAAATCTATCCCCATCATACAGGTCACCCCTCACCCCTCTCCAAGGGGAAGTCCCCTCCCTACCCCCAAGGGGACACCTGTCCATACGCCAAAGGAGAGCCCAGCAGGCACACCCAATCCAACACCACCATCCAGCCCCAGCATTGGAGGAATGCCATGGAGGACACGGCTCAACTCAATCAAGAATAGTTTCCTGGGGTCTCCTCGCTTCCATCGCCGGAAATTGCAAGGTGTGTATTCACCCAAACACACAGGTGGTTCTGATTTGGGAAGACATTCGGCAGCAAGTCTCTCTGTGGCTCTGCAAATTTCATGTATTGGGGACTGAATACTATTGGCATTGAAAATGAAAGTGATAGGATCAGCCAGCCCCAGCCCAAGTTATGTGTAAGCAGGCTCTGTCATGCCATTGCATCTGCTCCAACACCATCTCCTGAGCCCTCTTCATACTCTAGCCATACAGCTCTTACTATCCCCCTCGTGGTTCTTAAAACACAAGAAAATTTTGTCTTCAGCTTCTCCACTTGTTTTGTCAGTGAACCTAGAGTTCTGCCATTTCCCCTATGGCTGTGCTCTGCTGCCTCTCCTTAGCCACAGGCTGAGCCTTCTGCTGAAAAAGGATAGCCAGTGGCAGTAGGATGAAATTGGTTCTTCTGAAGCACAGATTGTTTGATCTTGGTTGATTTTTTTTTTACCTCCTTTGGTAATTGGTGTAAAAATCTCCTTAATTCAATCACTGATCTGTTATCTGCTGGCCTCTTTCAGTTTTCAGAGTCTCTAGAGTGTTGAGATGTGCAAAATTTTCTGCTTCAAGCTCCAGGTGGCTTTTTGCATTCAGGCAAAGGGCACCCAAAGTCACATGCATTATCCTCAGATGTCATCAGAAGCTATCCCAACACCCTGTGGTTTTTTACAGTGTACTGGGATGTGATCCCTTGGGAAAGGAGGATTACAGCCATGAAGAGTCGAATTTGAACTGTCATGGTCAGGGACATTGTTTCTGAAATGGTCAGAGAACTGCAGAGAATTGCAGCAGTGACTGAGCTGCATCCAGCTAGGCTTTGAAGCAATTGTAAAGCAATCAGATTGGCATGGTGTTTGGGTCTGAACCAGAAACCATTGAAGCCAGTGTAGAATTACATAATGATGTAAGGAAGGGTAGAGTGAGCCTTGAAAAGTAACTCTTGATTAGATACAGTGATCCAGAGACATACGATCAATGTTTGAATGTCTGAACTAGTCTGCAGAGGCAGCAGGCAAATTCAAGAGGGTGTAATGTCAGAATTGTTTCATTAGTATACAAGCAGAAAATTGAAAGTGTACTGAATCATCCATTTATTTTCTCCTTCCCTCTCTTTGGCTGTGTGTGCAGTACCTACACCAGAGGAGATGTCTAATTTAACCCCAGAATCATCCCCAGAGTAAGTACTTTGCCGTTAACACTGCTTTCTTTCTACCAAATACCAATGTCATTTCCTTGCCTGAATGTCATAGGGCGACATATTTCTGTTGTGGATCAGTGTCTGACTGTAATCTGTTGTCCTGTGAGAAGGATAGAGATGTGAAATTGTTCTTCTGCCAAGGACCGAGAATAAGATCTGTACCTCAGTGGGGTCAACAGGTGATGAAACAATTTTCCAGTAATCACCTCATTTTCTCATAGCTTGCTGAATTTACTAGATACGTTAACGTTCTTTCTCTCTTCTTTCATTTGGTTGTCAAGCAGATCACTCTTGAGGAGTGGAGAGGTTAATCAGTGGTCTATACTGGCACTAACTATACAGTAAAAGGTCTTCCTGTTAGTACAGGAGACTTTGCATCCTCAGGATAACATGCAGAAGCCTCTGCTAAGATAATTCTAAGGAATCTTTGGCTGCGATAGTACATGCAGTGTTAATTCTAGGCAGCAGCACCGGGACATGCGGAAGCTGTTTCATATTCACCAGACTCATTCCTAAAAGTCAGTGTGCATTTCAGCCATTTCATTGCACAAATGTGCGTCACTGCATAGCAGGTTTGGAAGTCCCTGCCAGAGAGTGCTGCTCCAAACAGTTCCTAATACATGCAACAGATGCCAAATTATTCCTTTTTATTTTCACAGCTTGTGTTTGTGCACCCAGTGCCCATAGACTTACCCAGCCAACCAAGGCAATTTGGCCTTTTGTTAAATACTCATGTGAAATATTCATGAGTTGTAGATGGAAATTTCGTATCCAAAGTTTTACAATTGCCGACAATGGCATTGCCTTAACAATTTCCCCCAGACCTGGCATTTATCCGGTATAAGATAGGCACTCTTATGCTGCATATCTAATGCTGCAGAATAGAGAGGGATAAAGACTTGAGGAGAGGGAGAAGTAGGGAATAGTAAGTGTTAGTAAAAGAAATCAGTGAAGAAAAATGTGATAAATTGTATTTTCAACGCTTTGGAGCATTTACCAATAGAAATGCATGAGTGAATTTCATAAAATTAATGCATCTTTATCAAAGAAATATATCATACTCTCATCTCAGATGTTTTTAAGACCATTAAAGCAGAAAACCTTCAGAATTAAATTTCTCCTCTTCACGCATGTATGTTGGTGGAAGATTTGCTGTGAATTTATTGTCTTTTCTGCTTCCCACTCACTCTTTAAAAGCTGGTCTAGAGAAGCAGTGCCTGTCATTTGAGGCAGTTTGGATGCAAGTCAAAGCCTAAGGCCTTTTTTTTCTCTTTCTGTATAATTGCCAAATTAATGAGTTCAGTTGGGATGCACCCTGCAGTAAACATATTAAAAGTCATAAAAAATAATGAACTGGATTATATTTTAACGATAGATGTCTTGTTGCTCAGTGCCCACTTCCACATGTCTTATATTTAATAGTACTTCCTTTCTTTCTGTAAGAAATAGAATATCCTTATCAAGAGCTGTATTGACCTCATGGGTTAAGCGATAAATAAGGTCCTTGCTCTGGTAAGGCAATGGCTGCCATTCATTTAACAAACCTGATGATTAGGTAATACACTTTGACATGTCTGAGTAATACTATTCTTTCTCATGTGAGAAAGTCCTAGAAAATGTGTTAGGGATGCCATTTAAAGAGACATAGCTCCAGCTGCTTTAAACCTGCAAAGCTCCATTTGCTTGAGTAGAAATGCTCTTATTTATGCCAAGCAGGTAAACCTCTGGAGGTTACAGATCCATGCACTCGGAGGCAGGTAGGGAAGACAGTGAGGCTCTCCAGAAGGTGATGCAGTCAGACACTCTAAAAGTAGGAAAAGAACAGCATTATAGCAGTGAGAAATTCCATGTGAAGGAATAAAGCACCAGCCTCCATTTTCATGCTAATCTATTTGCTTTGTCATCAACTGGACACCTGATTAGATTCCCTGGAGTAATCTACATACCCAGCATCCCACACATCTCTCCTATCTCCCCCCCCCCTTAGGAGGTTTGCCATGACAAGAGAAGATTGTTAATTTTAAGTACATTTTGTACTGCTTGCAGCCTGATCTTGTGAGATGCTAAAGCATCTCATTCCAGGTGCTGAAGATCTTGGATTTACACACATTTTAACCCAAGTTAGCAGCAGTTAACACCTTCTAAGAGAAGAGAAAGCTTTATTGTGTTGTTTTGCTCCAAAACTGCCTCCTCTTCTTCAGTTGTTACCCAGGTGTATAAACACAGCTAGTTTTGCGTATTCTGGGGAGAAAAGCCAGTGCATGTGTGCTATGTCTTGATTCTGTTCATTCCAGAAACAGGAGAGGCCACCGGCAAAATTATTTTGTGAACTCCAGTGATTTACAAGTTGGAGCCTAGCCCAGGCTATCGGTGAATCTTCCAGAGTCGGTATTACTGGTGATAACCTTGCCAAAGAAAAGAGCCCAGTTGGACTCTGGAGACTCCAGACCAAGTTTCCAAGCACTGAATGAGAGAAAACCTCCCTATCTCCTGGAGCCCTTTTAACCTGTGCTTTTTAAGAGACCTATAAATGAAGGGCCATTAATGAAAATACAAAAAATGAAAAGCGGTATTTTAACATAGCAGACCTGCAATTAAATATGCCCACTTTTTTCAGGCCCAGCTTCCATATGTGACATACACTGGGCCCCTGGAGTCTTTATAGCCAGTCCTGGATCAGATTATGGTACATACAAGCCTAAAACAACCAGCCGTTTTAGATGGATAACCAGGTGCTAATTTACTAATGAGCATAGACCCTTAATGCAGGGAGCTATTGCCCCAGCTCTCCAGGGGCTTGCAGAGTTGTTGTGGTGTGTGTGAGACACATGAGCTAATTAGTATGTAATTTCCTTTCACACTCTAACCCTGGCTCCTTAACGACCCATATAAATGAGAGGCCCTTTCTCTTTACTGCTCCCTATGCTAATCTTTGGCTCACTGGCTTGGTTACAGCTGCCTATGAATATTTTAGGGAGTGACAGTTTTCTAGCCCGATTTAATTGAGTGGGGGGCACTGGTTTACCAAATTGCAAGTGAATCTTTCTGTACTCTTATTTTTGGTTGCCCACAGTAAGTAGAAGCACATGATTATTTACTCAGCTGAGTGGTTTTCCAGTTGTGGTCTTTCTGCTGTGTGCATGAAATGGGCAGTGAGAGGACAGTTGTGTGATTCATGGAGCATTCTGAAACTGGGGATGAGTGCAAATTGCTAGATGCTGCTGAGGTCAAGCTTTGTTCTTTATCCCCAGGGTCTAGACTTCAAATTAGTTTCCTAGCTTGTTCCTCTCTTTCCTAGTCTCTGCCCTTCCTCATTCTGCATCAGTCTGAGTCTTTACTGCAGAAAGTGAATCTACTAATAACTCTCTCCAGCTGTTTATTGCTGTGCTGGAAAGCTAATCTTTTTGCAAATGGCTCTTCTTGTCTGGAGAAGTTGTTTCCTTCCACTGAGTGGTGAATGTCCGCCAACACAAATAAAAACCTATTGCTTGCCATACTGCAAACTGGACTTGTCATGGCATTATAAAGTATCCTGTGGAGGAAAAAACCTGCAGTCTCTTAGTGGCAGGTCTTATAATTTCTGACATTTTCATTCTAGATTATTCCCTACTAGAATATGGCTGATTACAGTGGAATTTTCCCTGGGTTTAGGTTGGTCCAGCAGTTCTTTGGCTGTATCTCATGGCTGACAGCAACTTTTCTCTGCTCAAAACCACATCTGTCAGAGTTTCTACCTTACAGTTCTGGGTAGTGCCCCCCAATAACATTCATGTCCCTGCATTTTTCCATCAGCCTATTTAACTTAAAAGGGAACATCAACAAAGTGCATTGAGATGGTGAAACAAGAAGCAAAATCAAATGTTTGCTGATATGATCAGTGTGAAAAAAACAGCATTTCATTTTATGATGAAATCTCTATCTGATGCTGAAAGGAATTGCAAAGTTGGGCTGCTGTCAGTGGAAAGCCTGAACAATATTTTGCATGGTGTTAATATCTTCTCTCTTAGTACTGAAAATTCATTCCTTTGGAGGGTGGCCAGAGTTCATTCATTATACAGACAACCTGAGTGGGACTAATGAATGGGACAGTCTTTGTCCTGCCCTCTGTGTAGGAATGGATTTCGTTCACTGACAGATTGGAGGTCCACTGAAATCTACAGCTTTCTTTAAAAAGAAATCCTGTGATTGCACTATCAGCCTAATAGGACACCTTCAGAAAATGGACTTTTTAAGTCCTAGAACACAAGAGGGATTGAAATTGTGTGGAAGGAACTTAAACCCCTGTTACCAGCATCCACATACTGCACAAGAAAGGGAGAGAGCCGTGGAGGCAAACCAGAAATGTGTCCCTGGCTTATGTGCACTTTATATTATTCAGTATTAATCAGTATATTGGCTCAGTCAAAAGGGTTACCATTGCTGCTGACTTGTCATTGTTGGGGACACATGCTGCCAGGCTAACATTATGTAGTCTTATCATTTTAAGAGTTTTTACTAAGTGAAATGTTCTAGATGTTCTCTGAGGCTGTTTCCCACTTGCTGGTAGTAATAGTATCGCGTCTGGATTATCAAAACTTCCTTGTGTGGTTTTTTTTAATATTTTGTTCTAGCTGGTGTATGTTTTTTTAATATTTTGTTCTAGCTGGTGTGTTTTTTTAATATTTTGTTCTAGCTGGTGTATGTGAGAAACAGTGCTTACTATGCTAAACTATCTATTTCTTTTCATCATGTCAGGCTTGCCAAAAAATCCTGGTTCGGTAACTTCATCAACTTGGAGAAAGAAGAACAGATTTTTGTGGTCATTAAGGACAAACCGCTAAGCTCCATTAAGGCTGATATTGTCCATGCTTTCCTCTCGGTAAGTTACCCCAGCTGCCTCTTGGAGGCATCGCTCACTGGTCAGTTCTAAGACTCCTTGTGCCATATGTCACTTCAAATGCATACTTTGTGGATTTAATTTACATGGCCTGTTGATTCAGACCTCTACTGGACTCTGAATTTCTAATAGATAATACTTGCCAAGATAAGAAAAGGTTTCAGACTTCTTGGCAGCAACTCCAGGTTACCAGTGCTTGGAATATCATTGCAGTTAGAGCACACAACTGATGCAGTAGCAAGACAGTGATTTGCTGCTTTGTCAAACTAACCAGTCTGTCTGGGCAACAGACTGGGTCTCCTCAGCTGATTATGTCCTTTACCACTTTAGTCAGATAAAAATCCTGTCTCACATCTGTGTTTGTTAGTTTAAATCTCCCCTTCCATGCTACATGGCAGAAAGAAGGGTAATTTCCTCTGATGGCCAGTGTTTCAGTTGTTGCAGATATAATGTATTTACAATCTAGGAAAGTGGAGGGAAATTGCAATTTTTGCCTTTATAAGTCTTTATTCTCACTATCTGGAAGTACCAACGAAGAAAAAGTCAGCACAGTAAAGTTTGAGAGATTTTTCAATTCAAGGTAGTTAACAACATAATTAGAGGGTTTTTTCAATACAGTGAAGAGGAGACTTAATTTCTTCTATCATTTGTTGAATTTATATTGTTTTCCACAAATTACTGCACTTCTTTTTAGTCTCAATGAAGCTGCCATTAATTTCTTCCAAAAAAAAACATAATCTTTTTAACTGTAAAAGTGTACACAGAGCAAGTGCAGTACATTAGCATGCATCAGACTCTGGTATCCATCTCAGGCTGATTTTAAGCATCCATGTTACTGTATCAGTTTCATGCATTTAGCCATTTGTATTCTTGTGGGTTTATACTGCGGTGTAGTGTGCATTACTGTGTATATTGGTGATCCTCTGCATACTCTACATGTGTGGCTTGAGGTATGATGAACTCTATGAACAATCTCTTATCGCCAACTTCAAAGTTAAAAATGCATTGTCAGAGCCTGCTAAGTAAGTCATTAAGGTCAGCTTCTCAGACAACACACCTTCATTTCCCTCCTAGAAGGCCAGATTTCCAAGTGATTTGTGTTTGTTGGGTTGGTTTTTTAAATCTGGTCCTTTATAAAGCAGTAAATAGAATGTGACTATGTTAAATTTTGTCAGGAGCTGTAAATGATAACTCTTTGACAACTAGGCAGATTCGTGAAATTCTACCATGGATCCAAAAACACAGATATTGAATGATACCAAAAAGTGTCTCCTAGTTCTTTTATATACTGATAGGAGTTGTGGTTTGGGTAAGTTATTTTCAGGCATGCTTTCCTTGTGGATATCCTAGGCTCTTGACTAAGTGTCTGCTCCATGTCCTGATGTATATTTGATATCATAGAAACATCAAACAGTTGAGGTTGCAAAGGATTTAAGAAGGTCTCCCGCTCAAAAGAGGGTCAGCTCTGAGATCAGACCAGGCTACTCAGGTGGTTTTTTTATATCCAGTGTTATATCCTATGACTTTTCTGCCCCCTCCCTTAATATCAGTTTTTACTCAGCAAAAGGCATTTCTCAAAACTGATAGATGAGTAGGATAAGAAAGACTGAGTATATAAAGTTGTGTGATGTGTATATTTATAAGCATGCTGGGTATTCCACCAATATTCAACCTTTAAATTTAGGTCAGTCCTGTAAGGAGCAGTTCATTCTTCTGTGGTGCCAAGCAACCTATGCTCTTACTTGTTTCACAAGAACACTCTGTACATTATAAATTCAAGTCCAGAAGCAAATCTAGCAAATCTTAGCTGCTCTCTGTTGCTCTAAATTGAATTTTTCCATTTTGTTCCCTTTGTGCTCTGGTTCTACTATTTCCTTCTACCAACCTGTTTCAGATTCCAAGCCTCAGTCACAGTGTCATCTCACAGACAAGTTTCCGTGCAGAATATAAGTCCACAGGAGGTCCTGCCGTCTTCCAGAAGCCAGTGAAGTTCCAGGTGGACATAACATACACAGAAGGGGGAGAGGCACAGAAGGAGAATGGGATCTATTCTGTCACTTTCACACTCTTATCAGGTAACCACAGCAAAGCTCTAAAAAAAAAGTTCTTTGTCCTTTCTGATATAGACACCTGCAAAGAGACCTCTGCCAGGGGAAAGAATGTAACTGTCTTGATCTTAGGAGAAAATTCAGACAGGGGCAAAGAGAACATCAGGAGCAAAAATTATGTTGGTAGTGATGGAAATGCTGGAAGGGGAAGAGATTTCCAAAGAGGTGAAGTTGCCACCACCAGGATTTGAAGTATCTCCTTGTACTGTCTCTTTGGTTCACTCAGAAGTCTGAATGTTTCAGTTGGCCACTGTGAGGCCACTGGTTTCTCCTTCTGACAGAAACGTGCCATCACCTTTTTCTTCTGGATGGCCACACGCCCCACAGGGGCTAAAACCAAACAAAGGGTCAAAAAACAAGCAGACCCACGTTTTCTGTCTTTACAAAAGGAGCCCAGAAGCCATCCTCCCTCCTGTTAAGTCCAGCACACCACAGTCCTCTTATTGATGTGGGAACTGCATAATAGTTCCTCAATGCCGTGCTTTTGGCTGAAGGACAGACACACTGTCAGTACACTCTTGGGGACAAGACTGAAGGGAAGATGCTTGTGATCCTTCCCCTCCAGCCCAGGTTGTATGAGGGTTCAGCTCCCACTCCTTTCACAGCCATTCGTGCCTCTTCTCTCCTCACAGGTCCAAGCCGTCGTTTTAAGAGGGTAGTAGAAACCATTCAGGCACAGTTGTTAAGCACACATGACCAGCCTTCAGTGCAGCAGTTATCAGGTAAGTAATTTCTACTGTTGAGCACCTTGCTTCAGCAGGGACAGGAAGGTAAAGAGCCTCTCAGTAACAGGAGGCTGAGGGAGGCCATCCCTCTGATTACAGCAAGGAACAAGCTCCTTTCAGACAGAGCAGTAACTCCCCACTCCCATCCTACCCCTCCCTCTCTCATTCCCACTCCAATGCTCCCAGCACATTCCCCAAACAGCTTTTGCCCTCCTCCCGCCCAAAGAGCCATTTGCCCACTTTTCCATTAAAAGCTGCATCATCAATAGATCTTCCAGATTTTCTCCAGCTCCAAAATCTCCCAGAACAGGGACATGCTCTAGAAGATAACCTGGTTTTCAAACCCTTCAGGCATGATTTAGAAACTCCAACTTCAGGGGGTCCTAGAACAAAGTTGAGAGCTACTTGTAACTTTGTAATATGCTCAGAAGTTCCCAGTAGTGTGATCAAATTCTTGCCCCGGTATTGTGGTAGCACAAATCATATACTAAGGTCCTGCAGAAGCTATATTTTACCTGTTTTTAAAGTAAATTTCAATTCCTCGTGGTGGTAAAGAAGGTCTTACATGTGTGACCCTGTGAAATGAAATGACGTCAGTCTGAATATGCAGGCAGCCTGAATTGATAATAGAGAAACTGGCCTCATCCCACCATTATGTAACAAGTGTTCACTCTGAACACTAGTGGTAACTAACACAAACACACACAAAAAAATGCCAGTGTAACTCTTCTGTCCTTTAGAAGGGCAGAACAAAGAAGAAGGTGAACATTGAAAACCTAAAGAAGCTTAGCTATTGGTAGTGCTTCAAGGAAGGAAAAATGAGGAAAAGCTGGAAGATACAGGAAAGAAATAGGAGCAAGGCAGAAAGCAGAGGCTGCAGGAAGACAAAGAGGCAGGAGGAGTGGGAAGAATTTGCCCATTATACGATGATGAAAAGCTAGTAACTAAATATTGTGCATAAGAGCCAAATTCTATGCTTGCTCTTTGTGTGAACAAACCCAAGACAAAAGTAGGGGAATGAAGTTTGCATTGCATCCTGCAGTTAAATCCCAGATGTCCTTGGCTCACTATACATATGGGTTACATACTTCTGATCTAACAATGTGGCTTTAACAGCTGAGGATAAAATAACTCCATCTAAAAGAGTGTATGCTTATTAAATGACAGAAAAGTATGCCCAGGTCAGGAAATATTACTTTCCACTTTGCTTTTGCCCTTCAGAACTGCCTGACCTTCTGTAGGCTGTACTGCAAAGGTGCTTAGCCCATGGGTTATTCTGTTAGGGAGCAGGAAAGGTGAGGCTACTAGAACTGTAGTTGATTCAGGATTTTGCTCTCTGGAATTTTGACATTAAATCAAACTCAAGGAAGAAGCCAGAATTTTCTGCCAGTCCTTCCTCTTGAGAAATTCTAGACCAAGAGGGGGTGAAAGGAATTAGATAGAAATGCATCTTTCAAGTCTACTTTCTATTACCCCTGCTGCATGTGTGATGTTTGAGCATTCCTTGTTTCTTAGGGAAAGAAGTGTACCCTTACTTTCTGGTGAGGAGAAAACTGTTAAAAAAGTAGACAACATGGTGATCTCTTTTAACTTTTTCACCCTAGTATGTGCTAGCTACTGGGACTCTCTAGGAAGACTTCGACCCTGTTGCACACTTGCACGTGAAGCAGAATGTCTTCCTAATAAAGTCTTGTTATAATAGGAATTAAAAAAACATTCCTCTGGCTGAGGCTCAGGGAGATGTTTAGGGCAAACTGTTCCATGAGAAATATATCCAACTTACAGTTTCGCTCCAGTTCTGGAATGGAGAAATCATATTATAGACACAGAATCTCTTTTTACTGCCTAAAGCTACATGAGAGTATACTGTTCTAGCAGGGAAAACCCGGCCTGGTCTTTAGTGACAGAGTGGAATGGAGAGCTCCACATGGAGCAAAACCAAAATGAATGGGCTCTTGAAACTCCAAAATGAGAATTCCTTTGGTCAGAGAGTTATCCTGGCAAGACAGCTCATAAGAGACAGAGTGCCAAACTATCCTGTATCATAATACCTTGCCTGATCAGTAAGTCAACCTGAAAATTTTAGGCTGGGACAGAGTACAAGGAAAATCGAACAGGAAGGGGGAAAAAAGGATTGTTACCAAGAAGTGACAACTTACGCATCAAAGTAGGGAGGCTCTGTGGTTCACATCCCCAGCTAGTGAGAGACTAAGGGGAAATAAAGGGATACAGGGACAGCAACAGTTCACATGCACCACCTTGCTTACCTGGGTGGCTGTGGTTGGGAAGATGTGTGCATGAGATTCCTAGACATTACCACAGGATTACTCAGCATTTCTCACTAGAAACAAGGCAAAGTCTTCTCTGTTTCTCTTCTTCTCCTATATCCCTAGCCATGAATGACTCATGGAATAGGAATTGTGGTGGTTGAACTCCTATTCATGTTCATGGTTCGAGAATACTCTGTAGGCAGTCCACTGCTGCAACAGAACAAGCTCACAGTTCACTTTGACTCTCCCCCATGGTGCCGAGGATACTGCTGGCTCTGACCAGCAATACTGGCCCAGCACCAGAGATATTTTTTTCCTAGCTCATTGTGGACATTAGTTCAGGTGGGATGGTGAAAACCATTTCAGGGGGGACATTACAGGTGGGATAATGAAAACCATCTGTGAAAGGTGCATGCATGTAAAATGAGACCTGCAGAAAGGGAAGATGCAGTGAACACAGTATAAAGCAGAACAGCAAGGCCTACTAAGTATATGGCACTGATAGTCATACTCTCTCCTGCCCCTCTTTGATCTGTTACACACCATGCCAGCCCACTAGGTCGGCCTGCCTGGGTTTCAGAACGCACTTTCCTTTTGCTCATTTCCTTCAGCTCACAACGATGTTTGTAGATGTTGTGTTGCCCATGCATCTCTCTATGTGTGTGCATGTGAGCCTGACATGTACCTGATTTAGGCAGATGTGTTTCTGTGTCACACTTGAGCACCTTATAATCTCCCTTCCGCCTGGATATCCCTCCATTCATTTCCATTTCTCTTTCCTAAGACTGGCTGTGCTTATTTCTTATGGCATACACTGAAGCAGGAAAATAGCTTCCCTCCATTACCTGAATAAGTGTGTAAATAAATGAGATATATTCCAAAATGTAATACTTCTAAAATCCACTGTCCACTTGTCCAAATACTGTGCAACTTATCAGCCTTATACCTTAATGTTTTGGAACATTAAATTCTCTGTGGTATAACTGCTGGGATAATACCAGGTCTACGGAATCATGACTGGCATGGAACAAGTAGATAGGGAGTGATTGATTAATTTTTCTTCCCAATGAAACAACTAGAGGCCATCATATATAAGTAGTGGAAAGCCACGTACCAAAAAGACATTGGAAGGCATATCTTCATGTCATGTAAGACCTCTGGAGCTCTTCACTGAAGCAGGTTCTGAATGTGAGGAGCTTGCAGATGTTCATCTTCCCCTGAGTGCTTATTCACAGGGAGACTGTTCAACTCCCTGGAAGTGACATTTTCATGAGAATTGCTAAACAGAAAACTGCATCAGGTTCAGGAAATCTCTGACCTGAAAGTTGTGAGCAAGTGAGGCAGTGTTCTATATGCTTGGCCTACTGTTACACTCCTACATATCTATGTATGTCTGCTGATGGAGACACAGCACTGGATAGTTTTGGCCTTTGATCTGAACCAGAATAACTGCCCATGTGGTCTTGTTACCAGTATCACAAAATCCAGTAACCCCAGTGAGGCCATTAAAGGACAGTCCTTTTTGGACCAAGAGTGAGCATAGCTTTCTGTGAGAACAGCTGGCCTTGTCTCTCATCCATGTATGGCCCCATCCAGGAGCTTTATACTTAGAAATATCTACTTGGGTAGTCCCTGGGCAGGACTGGCCTTTGGTGGGATAAAAATATTGCTATCCGTGAAGGAAAATATCTCAGATTTGTGCCTTTGTTTCAGCCCAATGCTCTTCATTATATCATAACCTGTTTTCCTCCAGTACCTTTGCACAAAAGAGTAATAGAAACAGCTGGTGAATAGGGACATGAAAAAGCCAACTGTGATCATTCACAGGTTATCAGTTTTTATTTCCTTAATATTTTCTTGCCTCTTTGGGCTTTGGTTTTATGTGTGGGGTGCTGCATATTCTTTTTTTTTTTTTTTTTTTCCAGTTTTTCAATATTCTGGGCAATCAGCAATACTGAAATAGCCTTTATAACTTCTTTGTTATAGGTTTTCTGTTTCTTTATTATATTTATTGGCTTCATGTCAGATATTAACCATTTGCATCTTAAGGTTCAGAGCATCTCAGTGGTACTGCTGGAAATGCCTTTCATTAGCAGAAACAAGTGTTTAGAGACCATATCCACCTTTAAAATACAATTTGTATTTTGAAAAGTACAAATTCTTGCTCATTGTATGCATCTTTTCTATATGCACCCAAGCTCTTTTACTGTGCTGGTGTACATCTCAGAAAGCAAAACATGTTCACATGACTCAAAAAACTTCCTAGACTATTGATCTGTGAATTTGGGGTGTTTATCTTCATGGTTTACAAGAGCCATGGGTTGCTACAAAAATTAGCAAGAAACTTCGATTCCCCAAATGTGCAAAGGATTTTACCATCAAGACAGAAAAGGGAATAAGCAAATGTGTTTTGCAAGGTAGACTTTCTGCTGCAGACTCAAAACAAGGCTATGCAAAGGCCTGCTCAAAATTAGACCACAAGGCAGTTTATCCAGGGCTCATCCAGGTCCCAGCTTTATCTTATTTCCTGCAATCTTGTGCAATCCTTTATGTCTTACTGCTTTTGTAATACCTGGGGCAATTAATCTTGCTATTATGGCTTCCACCTACAAAAGGTGCCATGTAATGCCTGGTTGGATTTGCAGAGCACTGGGTTTTTGCTAAACAGCTTTAGTGTTATTACTGAGCAGAATTCATTAAAATTAACTGAGTAGTCCTGAAATACAGCATGTAGAAAAAATGTCCAAGCTCTCCAGAGTTTTGATAGGAGAACAGTGAATTTCAGATAAGCACCCAAACACTGGGGCATTCCAATCTGAATGACAACTGCCTTGGACCAAAAGAATTGGTGGGTCCCTTGACATCATCTCCCTCAATAGAAATGTTTACTGGAGACTATGAGCATCTGGCAGGAGATGCTCAGTACTTTCTGGTATCTAGCCCTGGATTTGGAGATCTCACAAGAGCAGCTGTTCAAGTGATTTTTCTTAGGCTGGGACAAGTCTTAGTCTCAAAGATGTCATAAGCATCACAAACCAGGTAGCTTGATTGTGAAATTTATGTAGGATAGAAACAGAGAAATTACAAAAAAAAAAGAAAACCAGGAAAGAAATTTGAGCAGAACACTAACATTTTAAAATGGATTCAGATTGTTTCGCCTTTTGAAGGAAGGTCTTATTTTAACCAAAGCATTTGCCATCTGTTAATGAACTGAACTGGGTGTCATTGGTCAAATCCAAAGCATGACTGCCAGCAATCTCTAAGAAATAAGGAACTGCCTTATCATCAGAAGGACTGAGATCTGACACTGCCACTATGCTTTAATTAAAAAATTAATCAGAATACATTAAAAATGCAGTTACATGACCCATCAGTGCTTCTCCGACAGCTAGAAGCCTTTGGACCCTGGCTTTGTCTACCTCATGTAACACCTGGATCCCACAGTCACTGGGTTATGGTTTATTATCCGGGAGCAGATGCAGGCTGCCAAGAATCTAAGGATTTCTAATTAGGGTGAAAATTCTACTTCAAAATGATGAAATATTTTACCATACAGAGTATTTACTAAAGCAGATGTTACAATATGATAGAAATGAAAGCAGTGCTAAAGTAATTATAGCAGAGAAGCTGAAGGCATATTAATTCTGGTAGTCTTTCAAGTGATGCAATATGAGCTACTGTTTCTCGTGTGCTCATTTCTGATTTGCCTTAGGAACAGGAGGAAAACAACCTGATCATGTCTTGGAAAGACGCTAAAAAATAAAATCCTATACAGTTGCTGGGACTGGCCATGGCCATATAGAGAATGTCAGTTACAGTTATGCATGAAAGTTTTAAGAAAGACAAATAAGAAGGTTTTTTTAGTCTTCCTTTGATATTTTCCTTGGTCTTATATTTCAAAAAAGGGCTTGAGTTTTTCCCTATCCATCTAAGCCAATTCTATAACGTGTAAATTTAGGTATTTAGCAACAAAAATAGGGTACAGAGCCCAAGACATTATGCTGTCAAAAAGCTTGTGTTACAATCCTTTTTTCTGTTGTAGATCTGTCAATTTGTATTCTGATCATACAATTAATGTATGTAGACATGTTACGCTATTAGCTTGAAATGAAATACTAAGAAGAGCTATGCTGACTGCAAGTGACTTAGGAAAAAGGCAGTGTTCTGAAGTATTAACTTAAGGAAATGTGGTTATTTTTAATTTGTTAAAATTAACAAGGAAACAGAAACCACTTTCAGGAGACTCTTAGCAAACCAGCCACAATGTTTACCTACTCTGACATTTTCCAAATGCTACTTTTTTGTTTCCTTATGGCTAGTTATGCTTGAGGGGAAAATTTCAGGTGTTGGAGGGGGGAGTCAGAAACAATCTTTCAGTCATATTTGAGACTTTCCTTGCTTTTATGTGTTTTTTTCAAAACATAAGTTCTGCTAATGATAGGGTGAATGCTTTGAGCTCTGCCACTACAGATCTGTATTACACTGCATTACAAGAAGGTGTAGTTTACTCAGAGGCTGGACTGGAACGACCACAAACTTCTCCAACTTACTAAAGAAAAACAGTGATACAAACTCGTGACTGTGACTTCTAGTCGTTGCCTCATAGGCAGCTGTAGGCAGTTCTTAAACCTGTTAGGCATCTTAAGGGAGAAATGTATTTTGGGAGTGTAATCTGCCTTCACTTAGTGAGACTAGCCAACGAATTTCAAAGCTAGATGGACTCCTGGCCTCCCTGACACCTCTGATACCTTGTCCACTTCTTGAATGCTCTCTTCTCCTTCACCTCCTCATTTTCCCCTTTTTCCTTTTCAGTCTTGTGCCTTTCTGAGAAACCTTCCATGGGTATCATCTCCCATTGATCTCTGCCTTCCTCTAACCTTCCAAATGGAGAGTATATAGCTGCTGCTTAGATGTTTTGACCAGTATCACTGGACCGAGAACCTGCCCTTTCTACTCCATGCTTTCATGGATGATCTGTGCAGCACACATGTGGCTGCATCAGAAGACATACACATGCATGCTCTTCTAGCATGGGTTCAGCTTACGGAAGCATACCCAGCACCCCTTCCCCCTTTTTTGAAATTACTTTTCTCAGTTTTTAAGGGGAGGGATACCACACAATTATTCATCCCTCTCTCCTGCAGACTTTTCAGCAGACAGGGAGTAGATAAGAGCTGACTTTCAGCATACGTGTGCATGTTTCCAGGAAGCCCATTTCTTGAAAACCCAAGTGTTCATCAAGAGGCCAGGCAAGAGGACATCTGAGACTGAACTGAGTGCTTTAACTGCTAGCCACTTGCTCAGCAGTGAGTGCTCTGCATTTCCCAGCACTCATGGATGCAATGACTTAGATCCCAAATGCAAAGGGATCCTGGCTGACAGCAGCAGATGTGGCTTGCTAGCAGGTTCCACATGAAAGTGTCCAGCTCGACTGGTCCTTTCTGCTTTAAAGCTGCCATATAGAGCTCCTTCTGCTTATTGCACCTGAGTAAAAAGCAGTCAGCGGCTGTGGCATTGGGAGATATACACAAAGTGGGCACGAATATCTTAGGGCAGATTCTGCCACCCCTACCAGAAATAATTCAATAGTTCAATTGCCCGTGAATAGTGACATTGAAAGCAAAAAGGGCAAGAGACTACAGGTGAATGAGAGTCAGAGTTATGTTGAGAGCTTGGACATTATCCTTTGGGGTCTAACAGGTGGTTTTGAGCTGTGTAAGTAGCCTTCTCATTGCTTATGCAATAGCACAGTACTGATTTCTTCCCTCTCTTGAAGTTTTTGGTGTACATAAATCAGCTGGCTGGGCATTTCCTGGCTATTGGAGGCTAACTTGTAAAGCTGACCAAGTGAAACGGTATGTTCAGTGTATTTTAGTGCTAATGTGGCAGCTGAGTATTTCCCACATCTCATAAATCCATACAGCTATAATAAAGAGGTGAGTAGAAGCAGTGGTACTAAAGTAATGTCCACACTCAGTCACAGAGCCAGGTTTGCACTGGCATACAATGGGTGGCAGAATTTGGCCTGGGTTGTGTAAAGACCAAGATGTGTATATGTTTCCTGCTTCAGGTAATAATGTGCTAAGTTACTACTTTATGCACAGAGGTATGGAAACCTTTTTTTATGTTTTTCCCTCCCTCCCTCCTCTTTCCGTTCTATGATCCAGACACCACTAACTGTATGGAGTTGATGACTGGCAGACTTTCCAAATGTGGTAAGAACTTCCTTCCCTTCTGCCTTTTCTCCTTCCCCAGCCCCTGCTGAGCAACATAATAATGCGCCGTCCTGTCCCTTCCTCCTGCTCCCCATCCCTATCCCTGCTCTCCCACGCTCTCTTCAAGACTATCCACTCTGTAACAGCCCGCTATGTCTTTCACTTAACCTGGCGGGCACAAGCATATGCCCCTTATTCTGTTCCTCCCCATCCATGCACAAATGCACAGGCTCCACCACAGCTTTCCACTTCATAGCACAAGTGTGTGGTGTTGCACTTGAGATTCCCTCCCTCACTGTATCCTGGGACAGTGGTTTTCCTTTTCTCCCTCACCCCTCCCCCCCCTTTTGTTTACTTGCTGCCTTTGATTCATGATTCTTCAGTCCCTTTTCTGCAGTGAAGCTGAATGCTGCCCTTGTAACTGCTGTCTCCCTGGCTTTCCTGCTCTTTATTGAGACAGGATTGCTATATTATTTAATTCTGGTTTGCATCCACTCCCTTCTTCTCCATATATCCTTGGGGTAAGACCCTTTTAAATCTTCCATAAGACACACTACATATATCTGTCAAGCACTTAGCTAGTGTAAATTGTCACAGTTACAGCCTGGTCTTGGGGAAGGATGTTGTATCTCTAAGCTGGAAGAGCAGTGAACCTACTGCAGATTCAGAATTTTGCCTGGAATGAGAAAGAAAAATAGTTTCCTGCAAAACTTGCAGCTCAACTTGCTTGGGGTTCTGTGAATTTTGATTAACTTGTCCCTTTCCTTCCCTCCCCTCTATCTACACTTGGAATTTATTTCTTTCATTACCTGTGCCCCTACTGAGTCCTCCAAATACGGTAGTGGAAATACCCAAATACTTTGAGGGTTCTGTCTTACTACTTATATCTTGTACAGAAAGGTTCTGTAATAGAGAACTCTGTTCTCTTTAGATTTTCCTTCTGGTACTTAGGTTGAATTCAGACATCTCTGTGAAAGGGAACACAAGCTGTTGAGGAAGCAATAACTGAGATAGTACCGTTCTCCAGCTGGCCCTGCAACTCCTGTATCATCTCTTTGTAAACTGAGGAAAGTTGTTTTGGAGTTGTTGTGGAGTCTGTAACAACAAAATAAAGTTGTCACAGTGGAGATGCTGTTAGGTTTAGCATATGTGACTGAGATAAAATTCGGCCTGTTTCCTGTATTTCAGATGATCTCTTTCCCTTAAGTTGCAGTTTTGTTGGTGGGAGTTTTTATTTTGCTCTGAAGGGAACTCATTCGATTTCTTGTTAGAATTTTCTGAGTTATACCATTTTGAATCTCATGAAGACTCGTTTAAGTTGTAGGCAGACCTCCAGCTTCTTCCTGAAGGCATCAGACAGCAAATCCCTCTTCTCCCTCAAGCCTTTGTTTCTTGCCTGGATCTGGTATTCACATCAGACGAAAATACTGAAATGCTGATTCTTCTGATTGCTTGGAAGTTAATTGAGCTACACAGATAACCAGCCAGTACTCTGTTCTCTAGATAGAGAGCATTCTTGCTTACTCCCAGTTTAGGCAGGCCCTCCATCTGTCACAGTGTCAGCATCAATCCAACATGGGACAAAGAGAACAAGTTGAAGGCCAGCAGGAAGACTATTTTGTGACAGCTACAGCACAGACAGAACACATATATACATACATGTATATGTATATGTATGGGGTTTAATGGAGCTGCTTTCTTTAAAACACATTCTTGTTGATGTACTCACATACAACATGAGCAATGGTGACTGCACCATGCTGAATTCCACCCTCCTACAGGAGTGAAAAGCTATTTCATGTGCAGGATAGCTCACCCACAGTTTAGAGAGGGGAGTGAAAAGGAACGATGCATTTAGCCTATTATTGGCAAACTGACTTCCCTGACTTTGAGAACTGGGCACCCCCAGTGAAGTTAACACATTGTTCATGTAGTAATAACAAACAGTGTAAGAAAAACTATACTATGTGGGGTTTTTGATCTCAGGGGGCCTCTTTGCAGAAGAGTTAACATTGGAGCAGGAAGAGCTAATCAGATACTTTATGCCTGGCTCAGCCGTGTGAAAGCCGTGGTGGGAATAAGAAATATCTTTTCACCCACTATAAACCATTGAGTATTGTAATTAACAGTGAGGCAAATTTATTTAGTCCTTTAAATGTTATCTCTTCTTCTGCTAGCAGTGGTTATCAATCTGAGAAGTACTTTGCATATAGCCACTGGCACTGAAAAACAAGTTAATGTTGAACAGCAGAGGTATGACATAGGAGCTGCCAATATCCAAATAATGTAACAGCTGTATAAACCCCACCTGTGCACACTAGAAAACTGCCAACTCTTACTGTATCACAACAGAAAAAAAAAATTTGGTTCATGCTAAAGCTGTAATACACGTTGGCGTGGAGTATTTGATTTTATCTTTCCAACAGTTTCAGCAGGGCAGTGGACATTTCTGTTGTCAGAAAGACTAAACTGATTTCTATCAAGTCTTTAATATCTGTTAATAAGGTTTAATTTACCTTGTAAAAATTAAAACCTTTACATTTAAAATGCAGCTGTAACCTGAATATTGCTTTCAGGAGCGATACCTTCTGACTCAGTAGACCTATTCTTTGTGCATATTCAGGACCAAATCAGTTTAGTGATAAATAAGCTTTACCTTTTTATGTACTGCAGTTAAGCCTTATACAGTCAACACAGCTATAAAGGAGCAAGCTGGATTCTGTTTCTTTTGAGGCAGGATGGAGAGAACTGTTTACTACTATCTAATCTGGTATTTATGTCTATCTCACTGAATAGGTTGTGTAATTGACAATGAGATTCTAATAGGTTCTGCAGAGCCTTTACATAAAAATAAAAAAAAACAGAAAATCAAGATAATACACAAACTGGAAAGCCCCCACTTTCGATCACGAAGCTGGGAATTAGAAAGTGTAATTGTAGATTGAGCACATTAGATCTGGAGCTCTTCTGGAGCCATCAGAAGCCCACAGTGGCATTTCAGTAATCCTTATTCAGATGAGTCTGTTTTTACAGATTTTAGTGACTTCAGGTCCTTGAAATAGTGAGCTGTGAATCTCTCTGGGTGATTGACTCAGTAGTAAAGCTGGTGTGTAAAGCTCCCCTTCTCAGCCATCCCCAGTTTCTTTGGAGTTCTTAGTAAGTACGTTTTGCCAAGGTGCTGGCTGCTGGCAGAAAGCCCTGAAAAGCCTGCCTTATTCTGAATTTACCTTCTCAGAAAAAACAGGGAGCCTGTAAATTTTCCAGTCACCACACTGTACCTGTCTGGGCCTGAATTTTATTTCCAAGTAAGGCAATCTTTGCTTCTTGTTTTCCGTTCCTCCTGACACTCAGTTACATCAGTGGCACTTCAGGGAACTGCGTGATGATAAGAGGAACTATATATATATATAACTGATGCAGCTCCAGTCAAATCATGCTATCGTATTAGGCACTGCACAAACACATGTTCCTGCAAAGTCTTAGACTATAACCCTGCGGCAACAAGCTGGCCAGAAGACCTTGGTGTTTATTCTTAAGTATCCTGTGTTGTAGCTTACAAATCAAAACTTTGATTCCTGGCACCAGAGTTGAAAAACAAACTTTACAGATCCTTGTATGTACCAGTAGCTATCACCAAAATGATAGATCAAAGGAGAAGCACAGCAAATATGAAAATATATGAAAATTGGCCTTTCATATCTTTCCAATGTATCTCACTTAAGTCTCTTGCTTCCAGTATTTAGGAGTTGACATAGCTTCCTATTCAGAGCCATCTGACCTTGTCCCCATGGCCAATCACCTTTTGTGCACACAGAGCAATTGTACTGCACTAAAGGCTTCTCTTCATAGCTCCTTGCAATCATAGTTTGATTCATACAGATGCAAGCCCATGTCAGTTGTATCCCAAGGTACTTGAGAAATAAAGAGATATTTTGTAGTTTAAAAACTGTTAAATCACATTTAGGTTGCAATTTTCTTCATGTAGCTTTAGAGACTTGGTGCTGCTAGCAGCAGCAAATACCTGGATTTGGTGTTTTAGAAGTGATCCTGATCCATATTGGCATTAATTAGAGTAGTCCTGCTCTCACATAGTTATTTGATAGAAGAGGAGTTTGTTGGTTTGCATTCATAAAATCCGAACTGATGGCAGAAACACAGATGCTGAAACCTGGAGAAAACAATCTTGTGCTGCCCTCCCAGCTGAAAGCTTCTTCTCACCACCATTACACTGTGACGTAGTCAGAATAATACTTTTTTTTAATAGAGTTTCTGAAAAACGTGCTGGCTACTGGTCTGTCTGAGCATGGCCGATTCTTCTGTCTAAATTGTGAGAGACAAAAGGAAGAAGACCCACATGAAAGATGACATATTCAGTCCTGATGGGTGGATCATGATAAGTAAGATAAATCAGATTTTCCAAAGAGTTCAATCCAGGTTTCCCAGCTAGCCATTCTACTAGTATCCTTTGCTTTCCCAGTGGAGGGCTGACTCCCCCACACACTGTAGTCATATATCTTCATTCAGGTGTTGTGTTGGGGTGGCATTTCTTTTCCAGTTTGTGACTCATGCACTGTAGAAGAAGGTAACAACAAAAATAGCAACTTGGCACTAAAGAAGAATCCAGATGTATTGAACTATTTGGTACATGTCAGATCCTGTTTTGACAGCTATGGCTAAATTTTTACTGTCCAATACAAGATCTTTTCTTCTTTCTCTGTAATAATACCTAACATAGAAAACACAGGCATCTCTCTCTTAATTTGGATCACAGTACTTTATTTATGGCAGGCAGTGTGTAGGATACTTTATGTGAATATTTGCTTGCTGCACTAAGCTAAATTTGAGATGGCCTCCCTGATAGATTAAATCACATTTTGAGGGGATTGATTCAGGGGAAATGAGGAGGCAACATTTCTCTAGCATATACAGGTTGTTTCTCTCCTTAAGAACTGGTCACAGAACTTGAAACCCATAAGATTATATGTAAATATCCATCTGTCAGGAAAGGATAAAATCGTATTATTAAGTGCCAATACATTTCTGACATTTGTATAGACAAAAAAAATTGAATGAAGCAGTAGAGGTCTCTAAGAGAATGGGTAGTGGCAATACTATCATCTGCTTGGCTTTATGAGACTGGGTCAGCAGCTTCTCCTCTCAGCATACACTTGTGCAGACAGATCCTTGTAAAAGGACAGGCAAATAGAAAGAATTCTTGGGCTGAGTCCTTTACCAGCCAGTTTGATAGAACAGCATGAATCCAGAACAGAATCTGGCATCTATTCATCCCATGACTATCCTTGCCTGCTCTTTCAGTGCCACCAGCTGTCCAAACGAATGTATGATTCCCTCCTCTCTGTCAGGATGTCTTTTTTTTTTAATATTATATGGTGATGCTGGATTGGCCAGAGCTATTCATGAGTAACAGACACATTTGTTTTCTGATTAATTACTTATGCCTTAGCTCTGCAGAAAGTAGCAGCAAGGAAGTATGCCTTATCTATTCAAGTCTTTGCTGCCTATGTTCACCATTGTCTTAACTGATTACCCAAGAGCTACTTGTCTTAGTTATATTGTTTGTGACAGGAGAGGCTGAACTGAATCTCAGCTTCTCTGTGTGTGTATGAGAGGAGAGAGAAGACGTGAAAAGATAGAGGCAGAATGGCCATCTGGGTGCATCTGTCAAGTCACAAATGTTGGGCCACCCTCCTGCTGGAATGTTTTAGGGAGTAAGAACAAGGATAGGTTATGGAGCATTTGAATGTCAGGATGGTCATTCAGATCTGCCCAGGTGTGTAGCGACTGAAAGTTCCCACTTTCTGGTGGTAGCGCTTGTGCTAACAATGTGTTATAATCGGAGTACTTCCTACCACCAGTCTTTCTCCTCAAGTTCTTTCTTTCAGTTGGTATTTTTACTTGAAGAGTCTAAGGACTCTGGAAAATAATCTCTGCTGTTCCCTTTGGAAGTCACCTTTCCCAGTTGCAATTCAGGTGTCCTGCTAAGAAACTGGAGTTGTTCTGTGGACGGTCTGTCTCCATTTTCTAGTCCTAAACTGAAATGGAATCAAAACAGCTGTCCTACTAGGTAACTAACTTGGAGGAGGAGAGGGAGAGGAATAAATGGGAGAACTTGTTCTAGTCCATTTGTTGTGATAATTTATAAATCCAGTCAAAGCCACATCCATGTCTCTTGAAATGCTTTCCTGACTTCCTGTATTTTAAACAAGTACCCGTCTTGCGATTTCTGCAGTTTCTTCAGCTCACTTCAAGTAGTGTAGGCTATGTTCATAGACTAGAAGAAAGTTTTGTGTTATGGCCCCCAGCAAGACATTGCAATGGTCTTCCTGTCACCCTTCTCCAGTCTAGAGGGAAGCCTCACACATGCAACCACTGAAGGAGCAAAAAATTCTTTCTGTAGCCTTCTTCAGTAGTCAGTAAGCTTCTCAAGGCATCCCTCTGATTTGTATTTGTACAATGCCTAGGCTAAGGGCTCTTTAGTCTGGAGGAAGACCCCTATGTAGTATTACAACTAAACAAAGAGGATAGGACACTTTTTCTGTCACCCCTTTCACTGCATATACTCTTTGAGTGGGTTCTGTATTTTAAGTCTTCCGGTTTTGAAGACAGAAGGGATTCTGCCAATAGAAACCAAGCAAATGGGCAAAAAATTACTAGCCTTAACAAAGAGGGCTAAAACTCTGACAAAGTAGCAAAATGGATTTCAAAGGGAATGGATTATCACCCATCAAGAGAATGCTTCAATGCTGTATGTGGAAGGAGTTGGATTTTTGTTACATGAGTTGCTGAAACTACAGCTGCTATAGAAATACATAGCAGGCTAGGGATGAAAAAGACAAGGGTTAAAGAGAAAGGAATGAGTATAGGAAGAAAACCTCAGTAGTAGAAGCAGGCAGAAAACAGGCAGAAAGGATGTGGAAGCAACAAGGAAAGGAATAAGAGAAATCAGGTTGATAAAGGGTGTCTCGGTTTCCAGTTACACCATTTTTTCCCATTCACTTTCTCCCAAAGCCTAAGCTAAATATGCAGAAACCCAAAATTTCTCAGGCTATATAGAAAGGAAAGGCAGAGAATAATCCCACAGACTGGGATCCACAGATGCCGTATTAGTTTTGTGCAACTTTGTGTTCACCACCACAAGGATTAGTGCATTAAAAATACATAAGCTTGAAAGAGATGGTTTCACAGGAGAAGTGCTTCAGGGCTTGCTTCCATTAAGTCAATGGGAATGTTGCCATTTGCTGCAATGAAAAGAGGACCAAGTCCTTACCTGACGGTCTTAAAAATGTTACAAAACAGCAGGCTCTAACAAGTGACTGAAGCCTTCAGGCCTGTCCTGAAGCTGCTTGTTCACCACCTCCTGTTGTTTTCCATGGAGGACTCTGAGGGTCTTTGCAAGGTCAGGTCAGGGGCTTTGCAAGGTGCATCCTTTCCTGGTGTTAATTCTGGTGCCTGGAGTGAATGAATCATCTGATTTTCTCTTTCCTACCTGGGTTCTCCACTTGCGCTTTGTTCTCAAACCTGTGACACCACTGGGGCTAGTCAATGTCAGACAGACTTCCTAAGAATAGGAGGTAAAATAATGAGGACTGTGAAGTTTGGTACAAGCCACATGCCCAGCTTCCTTTCACATTTTTGTATTTCTCTCCAGCCCTGTTTCTTTGTTCTATTCAAATGCATTCACAGTTTTTACTTCTTTCATGATATTTGGCCATGATAGTGCTCTAGTACCCCTTTTAACACATGACCTTTCATAGGCTTCTGCGCTTGCTTTCAAACCCATTCCTGTTCCCCATTTTGCAGCATACAGCTCCTCGGTCTAACTCCAAAATGCACATACCCATCTCCTCCTAATAGATGTAAACCTTATGCTTTGAACCTTCCCTCTTGCCTCTGATCCTTCTCATGGTTTCTCACCCTTGTTACCCTTCATGCCTTCTTTGCTCTGTGTTGATGAATGTTTACTCTCAATGGGAAAGAAAACCTTAGTTACAGATCCATGAAACACCAGGAAAGTTTTGAAGAATCAGTGAACCAAGCCTTCATCCTCGTCCAGAGGGAATGTGATGTCTTCTCACTTTTTGAAATAAGAGAGGCAGCCTTTTTGAGGGCCCAGATGGACTTAGAGGTGTAAGAGCTTATGACACAGGTTGCACTGAAGGGTAGGAGTGCAAGAATAATGAAAAAGCTATTCTAATCTATCATCCCTGTATTTTCAAGTCTTGTTTTACTGGATGTGTAAGTCCAGAAGAAAGTAAGAAGCAAGAAGAGCAACACCACACACCATTTTCATGCTTCCAGCATAGCTGACCCATGTTCACATATCTCCAGAGAAAAACGTCAGAACTCTTGCCCATCCAAAAACTAGTATCTAGACCAGCCCAAGAAACAACAAAGAAGCCATGATGTACACAACATCAGTGCAATGACTGTTTGTATTGCTTGGTGTATGATCAGTTCTTTCTTGACTGCAGGATAGGGGAGATTAGCTAGTATTTAATTAAAAGTCCAGATACTAAAAAAGGCAAAGGAAGGAAAGAAAGGGTTAGTGAAATGGCCTATTTTATTTTTCAGTAGCTCTGTTTAAACTTCCCTAAGGATTTCTTACCTCACATTAAAATTTTAACTGAAAATGCTGATTGTAAGGAATCCAGTAGTGATACAGGTAAAGAAAAGTAGACTGTTAAATACTTTTGCTGCAGTAAATCTGCAGGCACTTGAAAGCTGGTAGGGCATGGGGAGGAGAAAGGGTGGATGAAACAGAGGCTGCATAATTTAATAGGATGATTAAAAATCCTGTACCAAGACTCATCAAATACAAGATACATATTCTTTAAAATGTTTTATTGCTTTTTTCTTGCAAGTTGTACTTTTGTTTACTGTTCCTGTCTACATGAAAACAAAAAGTTCCCCAATTCTTGCAGATCCCTGCTTAGTCTGCCCTCTTCTTTTGCTCTAAGCTTGTTGAATAAACTGCTCAGCTGAATAACTAGCGATACTCCCCTTCCCTTTTCTCCCAATCTAGCAGTCTTTCCCTCTCCAGCATTTTTTTTAGTGCTCTTTTTCATTCTGTCTGCTGACTCCATTTGCTTATGAAGATGAGGGGTCCAAAGCCACTTAAGAACCTGATCTGCCCACATCCCTGCATTCAAGGCTGAGTGTTTGCTTTCTTTTTTTTCCTTCCTTTTCATTGAAAAAGAATATCCACCTAAGAGAATTAGTCTGAGTAGATAGAAATGAGTCTGAGCAGAGCATGTACCCACAAACCTAGAACGGTTTTAGGGAGACTTAGGGAAATCTCTGAAATAGAAGTCATAGATATGGAACAGATATCCCCCATTCAAAGCATTTGCACGCATGTGGAAGGAAGCAGGTAGAGCTTACGGAGATCTGACCCTGAAAACGACTGAGTTTGATAGACCTCTCCTTCTTAGCCAGAAATTGAGGTATGTGCTTTGACTGGTTGGTTGGTTGGGCCCATCTCTAAGGCTTCAGATATTTAGGTGAATGATGCCCTTCTGGAAAGTAACAACTATTTGCTTGTGGCATTGGTGTAACTGAATGCAAGAACCAAACCAGGACCAGCAATAAGTTAATCAGAAAGTGGCAAGTAGAGAAAGACAAGGAAATAATTTGATTAATAAGATTGAGATCCATCACTGTATATGCCAGCCATTTGATTTTTCTCACTAACATGCAGAAGAAAGTGGCAACTACCTGGTTAGTACAGGGCAGGCATAAAAGAGTAACAAATTTAATTTTGCAGGGCACAAATACTATGTATTTCCTCTTTCTTTGTATAAGAGCAGTTGATGTCCATTGCATTTTCCATTACAGAGTAAGAAAGCACTCAATAAACTCTTCAGACAAGTTACTGTGCCAAATAACAAAACAAGTTACAACTTGCCTGATGTAGTAACCAGTTATGTTTGTAATGAAAGTGAAGGGAAATATATTACCAAGCCACCAGTGTTCACCAACTGTGGATAAATAGAGTATCTGCTATGAAGAAACCCCTTTGCTCCCAACTGAATGTTCTCAGGGACAAAAAGCTCCATTCTTCACAGCATATCGCCACATTGGAAGGCAGATACAAGAAGCTGTTACTTCTGGGAACTTGAGAATGAAACTACTTAGGTGGGACTTAGATGATTTATATTTGTTAGAACAATGGAGCCAACAGTCCCAATAATGAGAAAAGCATCATGGAGTTTTAATGGTCATGAACAGGTATAACCCCCATGGTGTACGTTAAATAAAAAACACCTTCAATACCCATTCTCAGAGAATTTAGTGTGACTCCTCTTATGCCTGATCAGGATTAATTCTCCAATCCAAGAAAATTAAAAGAAATGCATACAAAAAACTGGTAGTATTTTTAGCAGCTGCTCCCTTTCCGTCTGTATCACCAAAGAGCCTTTCCTCAGGTATGACCTTCCACATATTCTCTGACACAGAACTACATTCACAGGATACAACCCTGCTGCCTGGAGGCCCAAATGGCATGAAAGATTGTATTCACATGCACAGTGCTCAGCCCATGTTCATAACCTGCATCCTGCTCTAGTGGCTGGCCATATGAGATACCTGTTCTACTTGCATGCAACCCTACACGCCTCTCTGGCTCTTGACTTTACTGGCATCATGGAGACTGTATTGTAGAGAGAACACAAATTCAGGACAATGAAGAAGTAGTTCTTGACCATGGTAGGTCCCAGAAATAGATGTGTAACAGACTGTTTCCACAGCGCATTCAGCATCTGCATTTCCAGGTACCAGTTGTAAGAAGGATCTGAAGGTACTTAGAAGCTTGTAAGCACAAGCTACAAACCACACAGGCAGATGGCAATACTCATGTAAGCTCTACCTCATTTTTCAAATGCTTGGAACACCCAGGTGCTTTAAGCTTCAGTGATGAAAGGTGAGCAAGGAGATGCTCAGAAAGAAATAAAGTGTAAGGAAAGAAAGCCTAATATCCGGTGTACCCAGAGAACTTAGTGAGTCTGCAAAGCAAAGCATTGGTTGGTGACCACACGAAATGCCCCATGTTTGTAACAGCAGCAGTAAGATGGGATTTGCCTATATCCAGCATTACATTCATTGACATTTCAGTGTGGAGTGGCCAAGTGACTCCAAGTAATAGATTGAACTATTTCAGCCACATGGTGCTGTGTCCTCCTGCTAGCTGAGACAGCAGTGCTCCCCCACTCAGGAAAAAAAAAAGGACCTTCCCCCTAGGTGCTTTATGCTCCCAGCTTCTTTATTTCTGTAGGTGTCCCATCCTAAACACTCTTCCTCTTCCTGCTCATTGTCTTCATACCCCACACACCCCCACGCACGTGGCTCTGGATCTCCTCATCATGTTCTTCTCGTTAAAAACCCCATTGTTCATTTGTTTGTTTGTTCTCTCTCTCTCTCTCTCTTCTTTTTCTCTCCCTCTTGTTTGTTGTTTTTTTTCCTTTCTTTCTTCCTTCCTTTCTTTCTTTCTTTCTTTCTTTTTTTGTCTCCTCTGTTTTGTGTACCCAGGCAGCCCATTGAGTAACTTCTTTGACGTAATTAAACAACTTTTTTCAGACGAGAAGAACGGGCAGGTGAGCCACCCCCCCGGCACGCCAACCAAGCATAGCGCAAACAGCAAGCGGAGCGATTCCGGTTCTAATGACTATGGGTCTAGAGGAGACAATAAGTACCCTGCTGGCAAAGACAAGGCAAAGATGGTCTCATCAGTCGGCCTACAAGACCAACCTTAAATAAACACATAAAAAATTAAATAACTTAGGAAAAAAACAAAAACAAAAAGCAAGAAAGAATGAAAGAATATTCCTTAGCAAGCTAGCCTCTAAACTAGAAGGATGTATATACCTTGCCACAACAGTACAAAACTGTCTATAGACAAATTTTGTATGAAGGAATGACTGTATATATATACATATATATATTTATATATGATATATAATATATATCTCAGAAACAAACACAAAAACAAACGAATGAAAGAATGAAAAGAAAGAAAAGGTAGCACAGATGACAAACCCAGTTCACCAGATCTTGGGTTGTGGTTTTTCAATTGGTTTTTTTCCTCCCTTTTTTTGAATGTTTTGCTTTTTTTCTCCTTCCTGATTTTTTGGGTTTTTTATTATTTTTTTTCTTTTGTTTTCTTTTGTTTTGTTTCTTGTTCTGTTCATGCTCTCTCTGTGTTTCTGACGACACCACTTGTTTCCGCTCTGCTACCAGGAATTATCCCGAAAAGTTAACATGTCAGCCACGGCTTCACCTTCTGTGCTCTGCGGACACTTGTTGATGGAAGGCAACCGATGTAGACTGTCCAAGGACCAGTCCTGTTTGAGGTTCCCAGCCTCCCCTCTCCCTTCAGGAAGTGGGTTTCTCCCCCACTTCTCCCCAGACACTTCCCCAGTGCACGCCTGGTTTTTTTTCCCCCCTCTTTTTCTTTTTTGGTGCTCCACAAGAGAGATCTGCTCAGTTATGGGATTGCAGAGTCTGGGCTGAAAAGTGGTTGCAAATTGTTGGGAGTGAAACCTTTTCCCTTGACAACTTCTGTCTGTGCAGCTGAATGCAGCCCAGAGGGGAGGGTGTGGGGAAGGAGATGGTTGTAGTGGGAGCACAATGTTTCATGAATCCAGAGCGCGTTCTCATCAGAAACCAGCCAGGAGCAACTCAGAAATAAGCGTTGAACCAAGACAGTATTGGGGAGCTTCATCACAGGATTTTCTTAACCTTATTTTTCTCCCTGCCACCTTTTCCTTTTCTTTTGCCCCTTTTTTTTATATATACATGTATATATGTGTGTATATTTATACACAAATATACATACATATATATACACACAAAATGATTTGTTTTTTTACACTGTATTGTTTTGCTTTTTGACCTGCTGGAAGGGGAAAGGAGTAAACTTAGGAGGGAGAGGGGTTCAATGAATAAACACATACAAACAAAACATTAAAACTTAGGGAAAAGGCAACTTCTGGTAGCAAAGAGGGACAAGACTCTGCCAAGGACTGTCTCTCCTGCCACCAGGCACAGTTGCCACTGCTGCTACTGCTGCTCCTCCTTCAACACCTTCCTCCCCACCGTCAACTCCCTGCCACTGTGCCACCGCGCTGGGACCTTCTTCAACCAGCTGGATCCTCCACCACACCCTGCATTTAGAGGCAATTGTTGTGTTGCTAGTGCTGCATTGGTATCAGTATTATTATTTCTTTAAGTTACCAGTTTCATTTGTTGGCTTGGGTGATTTTTTTCTTAAAAAAAATAAAAAAGAAAAAAAGGAAAAAGAAAAAAAGAAGACGAAGAGGACGAAGAAAAGAGACTTCTCTTGGGTTTTATTTCCTCTGTGTGTGTGTGTGTGTGCACATCGCTGGCACTTAGTTCATCAGAGCAAGACAAGGTGGAGTCAGGGCAATGGGAGACTTAATCACAAAGTTACTGTAAACTTTAAAAATTACTGCAAGATATTTTTATAAAGTTTTGTTTGGGTTTGGTTTTAGTTTTGGTTTGGTTTGTTTTGGTTTGTTGGTTTTTGTTGGGGTTTTTTTTTTTGAAGGGGAGGAGGGTGGGATTGGGTGGATGGGGACCTTTTTTCTTTTTTGTGTGTTTCAGTTCTTAGGTTTTGGTTATTTATATATACATATATATATTTAAAAAAATAAGATGTTAGATATATCTTCTGTTTAATAACTGTGTAGATGAAACACTGATTCTTATTTATTTGGGGGAGGAGGTAGAAAAAAGACACAGAAACCCCATAAGTGTTATCTTGTGACTTTGAGAAAGAAGAATCACTGCCTTTTTTCCTCCTCCTCAAGAGTTATGATGTGACCAAGTGTAACTTATTCTGGCCCAAGCTCAAAGGTTAAACAAACAAACCCAATGTGGTTTTACACGTGGAAGACAAAACACAGTGAGAAGTACTTCTTGACTGAGATTTTAAGAATGTAGGCTTAGCATTAGTGTTCAGCTCTTTTATGACCTTCGATTGCTGCTCGTTGGGTTCCTATGGGTGTATGTTGTATCGCAAGATTATTTTTTTTTTTACTGATACTGTTGGATGAGTTCTTTTTTGTTGTTGTTGTCGTTGTTGGGTTTTTTTAATCATTTTTCCCCTTCTTGAGACAGTTTTACTTGTACATAGGTTTGAAGATTAAAAAGAATTTTTAAAGACACAACTGGGGCAAAGACCTTTGACTTCTGCCCCGTTTCCCCATTCCCCCAAATGGGAGGGACTTCTTTTATTTTATTGGTTTATTTATTTATTTATTTTCCCTATTCTTAAAACTTTTCTCTCTCGTATTGCTGTGTGCATGTCAGACACCTGGGGGTGATGGCTGGGGAGGGGGGGAGGCAAGGGTGCAGGAGAGGGGGGCAGTTTTAATTGCATGACATTGCTGTAAATTAGTCTCTTTTGCTTTCGTTGTCTTTCCTGCCTCCGCCCTCTGTCTACTTCTCCTCCAAGCTCCCCTCCCATCACCCCCATCCTTCTTTTCCCTCTTTTCTCTTCCCTTGTGTATAGATTTTGATGCTTCTGTTACATTGTACCTCTACAAAAGGCTGGGATTTCAATACAAAATAATAATTTAAAAATACCTATATCAGCAAAACCCATGTGGTACAAGCAGGAAGGGGATTACTTACACAAGATATAAGAATAAATGAAAGCAATACCTCTTGTTATCCTTCCTATTTTGTACTTTGAAGACACACGCGCACACACACACATATACAGACACAAACTGACATTATTTAATGGTTTAAAATGGACAAAAAAATCTGATGTATCCCTTGTTAAATAACTGTGAGCAACTTTAGTTCAAAAACCAATAAATTCATTCAGTAAAGATATTAGCTGTTGAGTGTCCTGTTTATGTCCATGAAAACAAACTTCTCGCCAGTGTCAGATCCAGTGAGTACTGTATCACAGCTTTCTACATCAGAAGACCTGAAGATGGCCAGCACGTAAGCCAACATCCTCCCAGCCGTGGCATTAACATCATCCCGCAGCACACGCTCCACCCTCATAACACAGACACGCCACGTGTGGGCAAAAAAGCATGACAGCTCAACCCTGTAGGCCTGGGCTTTTACAGCAGTGATGTGTTGAAAAAGATTAATCCAAGTTACAGAGCAAACACACACACCCCCTAGATCTGACCTGTACTGAAAACTTGCTGCTTGTGATCATTCTTTTCTCTTAACCTGAGCTTCTCACGTTGCTTCCAGATTTAGCATAGGAAGGATTTTTCCACCCTCCCTGCCTGCAACGCTCTCAGTCACATGCATTTGAAAAAGCTTATCAGGTATGTCCCTGGCTTGTATTGCGTTTGGGGTTTTCTTGCTGTTGGTGTGTGTGGCTGCTGTCTTGTCACACACCTCTCAGCTTTTTGGTCTTTATGCTGGTTTCGTAACTCCTTCTACCACAGCAACCTGGTGGTTCACCTCTTGGGCTCAGAGGTTGGGCTAATGCATGCCCCAAAGTAACACAGACCTGTGGGGTGCTTCCCCACTCAGTTGGGGTGAATATGGCAGGCCCAAGCCCTTAGCAAGGATAGAAAGGCTCTGCGGAGGGATCTGGACAGGCTGAATCAATGGGTCTTTGCTAGTGATATGAGGTTCAATGAAGCTAAGTGCCAGGTCCTGCATTTGGGCCACAACAACCCCATGCAATGCTACAGGCTTGGGGAAGAGTGGCTGGAAAGCTGCTTGGTGGAAAAGGACCTGGGGGTGCTGACTGACGGCTGCTGAACATGAGCCAGCTTGTGCCCAGGCAGCCAAGAAGGACAACAGCATCCTGGCCTGTATTAGAAATACCATAGTCAGCAGGGCCAGGACAGTGACCGTCCCTTGTACTCAGCACTGGGGAGGTCACACCTCAAATCCTGTGTTCAGTTCTGGGTCCTTCACTGCAAGAGAGACACTGAGGTGCTGGAGCGGGTCCAGAAAAGGGCAACAAAGCTGGTGAAGGGTCTGGAGAATAAATCTTATGAGCAGCTGAGGGAACTTGGGGTGTTTACTCTGGAGGAGGCTCAGAGGGGACCTTACCCCTCTCTATACCTACCTGAGAGGTGGTTGCAGTGAGGTGGGGGTCAGTCTCTTCTCCCAAGTTACAAGCGAAAGGACAAGAGGAAACGGCCTCAAGTTGTGCCAGGGGAGGTTTAGATTGGATATTAGGAAAAATTTCTTCACTGAGTGGGAGCTCAGGCATTGGCACAGGCTGCCCAGGGCAGTGGTGGAATCACCGTCCCTGGAAGCGTTCACACTGTGTAGATGAGGCCTTCAGTGACACGATTTAGTGGTGGCCTCGGCAGCGCTGGGGAACAGCTGGACTTGATGATCTTAAAGGTCTTTTCCGACCCAAGCCCCAATCACCCTCCTTGCGACCGCTCGGGGCCCTGCCCTGCTCTCACCGCAGTGCCCCCGCGGGTCGGGGCCGAGGGGGCGCTGCAGGGCCAGCGAGAGGCGGGAGCCATGAGGGGAAGGAGGCTTCCTCGCGCAGCGACGGTTGGGAGCCGCCCCGCCGCGTGCCGGGCCGTTGGTGGCTGGCCGGCGGCGGGGGCAAGCTGCCGGGCACTGGCGCAGCCCAGCCCGGCCCGCTGGAGGGAGCGCAGCACAGCGGAGTAGATAGGGCCCGTGCGACGGCTGTCCCCGGGCAAGTGTGGGGGCGTCTCAGTGAGGCGCCGTCTGAAAGGTTCCGTGGTGCTGCCCCCGCCCCGGGGGAGCTAGGAGGAGACGAGGGCGGCCAGGCCTGTGAAGTCTCCTGCAGGCAGGAGAGATCGTTGTCACCCTATCGCCTCCTCAGTGACACTTCCCACAGGTAAGTGCTTCAGTCTCTGGGGCTCTGTGCTGGAGTTGTGCAGATGTTGATGGATCTCGAAAGCCTTCCAGGCAGAGGTGACGGAGGAGGTGCCTCACGAAGACATCCCTGCTGCAGTAAGGTCTCAGCAGTTTGCCAGACTTGCAGCTATGGCAGAGGTTGTGGTTCTGGTGGGCTGTGTCTCTGGGGTTGTTCATCTTATGACCTGCTGCAGTGGTGGGGTGTGAAGGTTTGTATGCAGATGGCATCCCCTGTGGATGCTGGAGGGGCGAAGAGGGACAGAAGTGGAATTGCTTCTGTGTCGTACATTCTATTAACACAAAATATGCTCTGGAGTGTAATATAGGGTCATGAGATGTAACAGCAGTGTGACAGCAGGTGTATACTGCTTCTATAGCTGTTTCTGTGTTTTCAGAAATGTTCATAACCTTGTATGATCTTTTTATATCCCAATATATCTTTTTATATCCCAATATATTTTTATATTCCCAGTTGGGGTCCCCTGTATTTCCTAATTATGGTCTCCAAAAGCTATGAGAAGAAAACGATTGAGTTTGCAAAGTGAAGGACCTCATGCTTAGCACATACCACACTTACTCTGCCTTTTGGCCATGTTACAACACAGTCTCTAGCTGTATGAAGTTACAATATCATTTGTAGTGCATAGGAGAGACTTCTGAGTGAACTGAGTTTATGTTTGAACTGTTCTCTGCAAAACACTTGTGTTTCATACCTTAAATCCAAAGGCAGGTGGTGTCTGCAAGAGAGGATTTTGGTATGCCTCTGTGGTTGAGGTAGTTGGATTATCTCTGCTGTCAGGTGGTGGCTGTTATCCTCGTCTGCACCCCCTACCAGGTGATGGCTGTTCAGATGCTATCACATCTGTCCTCCATTTGCTGTGGTTCTGAGCTCTGCAGGCTCTCTGGTTTTCTTGGAGAGCCAAGCCCCTTGGACTCAGTACCTAAAACACTTAATGAAACACTACAATGAATTTAAGGTTCATTGATTCTGAGTAAAACAGCACAGCATGTGACCTTCCAAGTGTAAGTTGAAGACAAGTGTGTAAGACTTTGGCATTTTCTGTTTGTGCACATGGGATATTAGCTTTGTTTAGATGCATGCATACATGAAAAATGTATTTGTGCTCAAGGTGAACTGTTATTAATTGAGCCAGTACCTGACATGTGCTATATAAGCAATAAATTGTGTATATGCATCAAACAAGCAGCTGAGCCCATAGTCATGAAGGTAATTCTCGTTGCCATATGTCAGTGTGCAGTGTGTTTGGAGGCTGAGAAAGAAGTCAGTTGTTTCTGAAAGCAGTAATGCATATTGTCTAAGCCTTGCAAGCAGCGCATGAAAATTTCCTCAGTAGTCAGGTTGTCTTTAATGAAAGTGGTCTGACACAAATGGCTGAGCTATAATGGCTCACCCTAGGCACAGGCAAAGACAGCAAAACTTGTGGAAAGCCTCAAGGTAGTGCTAATTCTGGTGCCTACTTTTAGGAGATTTTCTTTTCTGCTGATTTGACAGTGCAGACCAAACAGGCTTGGGTGTTTTCTTACATACTTAAATACTGGAAGTCTGCAGGACTTGTCCTCCTATTTTTGCTTCAATTCACAATTGTACCTGAGGTGGTGATACAAGGACAGAATGGTTTGGTAAGGAGCAGATTCAGCTCTGAGTTTATTATAGAAGGCAACAGGGAAGGGAGCGAGGCACTTGTTTAAAGACTGGAAAGTATCTTAGCTCTTTGTTATACCCTTTAATCTTCTTATTTTATTTAAAACCACTTCAACAGCTGCAGCTGCTGTTTAATTTGGAGAACAAAAGCCTAGCAGTTCAACTGTCTGGGGATACTTGAGGCCACAAGTGGAAGGGAAACCCACATTGAGGGCAAGTCCTTTCTTCTTCTAAATTCACAATTTATTGTGGGGTTATTTTTAGTGCTGTTAATCTCACTGAGTGCTGCTGTGAGAAACTCTGCCAGGCAGGCTGGCAGGCTTTGAAGGGCTTGAGAAATGGGATTTCCTGTTCCACTGGCTCAGAGCTGACTTTTGCCATTGTCAGGAGCTATTATCGCCTTCTCGCAGCCAAAACAGATAACACAGCTTCAAGGTCAGGGAAGACACAAGCTTTCATCAGTATTATTAGCAGAAGAGTCTGCTTGCAGTCAGGGCAAGTGTTTCTGTAGCGAGTGTTTCAGGGCAAATGTTTCTGATGTAGTCAGGGACCTCTGCCTGGGCAGAGGGGTCTGCAGGTGTATCACAGAACTACACCAGCAGTTGAGGTTGGAAGGGACCTCTAGAGAACTGCTCAAAACAGGTTACTCACTACTCTGTCCAGTTAGGTTCTCAGTGTCTCTGGGGTGGACACTACACAACTTCTCTGGATAGCCCATTCCTAAAACAGCTGCTAGGGAGAGAAGTTTATTTATCAGCTTCACACTGACCTGCTCTTTGTTGAGGCTTTTATGCATCTGTTGAGCATTCTCTCTTGTACCTGAGACTAGCAGGTAGTTCTGGTCCAGCCCTAGTGGTGTAGCACATTCTCTCCATTCTGTGCAGAATAAAAGGAAAACAGGCTGGTCTAGTGAAGTAGTAATCCTTGGTATAGGAATCATTTCTAGCTAGAACTGTCAGTAAAAGCAGCTGTGTTTACCATAAAATCTCATGTACTCTTGAAAAGTATTCAGATTGCGATAGTGGCTTTAAATTGCAGTGTCTGTTCTGGATAGTTCCTTTGCAGGACATCCTGTTCCTGAAGTAAAATCATGTTTCAGGTGGATGAAACTAAGATGAAACAAGGTATTCCTGACTCAACAGCAGTTACCTGGAATTAGATTCCAGTATTATGCTGTTTGCGACAACTGGTTTGGTCAAGTCGTCTTGTTTTTGTAGCTGAATAATGGAATAGTGATTTCTTTTCTGTCTGAAGCAAATTCCTTCCATGATTCTGATACAGTTTATTGAATCATGCTGTTAGAAATTAGGTCCAAGAATGCATCAGGGAATGCATTGAAGCTACATACATTAGTGATGCTTTGAGGATATGTGAAAAGCCATTTTTAGAACTGTGATGGAATCCTGACTGGGACTTCACATCACCTTATGGGAATGCTTATGAGCTCAAATTCATATAGGGTTTCTAATCTATATACTCTTGTGCATAAATGCTATGTAGGAAGTTGTTTCTCTTTGCCCAAGAGCCTTCAGCTTTAGCTCTGAGTTGCACAATGAGAGCAGAAATGGGCATAGACAAGGTAGAGCATGTGTTCACAGAGAAGTTTAATAAAAAAGTCTGGTCCCAGAATTTGCTCCCTGCTCCTGAGCTTTGGGCCAGTGTTTTGATGGGCTGTGATATGTTCCACAGCAGTGCCTTCACACAGGATGGTGAAAAGATGGTTAGACTGGGACTACAAGGTGCCCTGAATTTGGCTTTTGCCTGCTGTGTGGCAGTGGGCAACTCCCCTTTCTTACCATCCCAGAGATAAAGAAGCCGAGGAAGGCAGCAGGACTTGTTTTGCAAAGAGCTTTGAGGATCACTGTTAGGAGTATGGTATAAGAAGTAAGTAGTTTGGTTACACTATTCCTGTTGTACTGCAGTTGAGGAGCAGAACCTGGGCATTGAGCGGTGTCCTGGGTTAGGCAGTAGCAGCCATTTTTCTCCTTCTCAGTAGCTGGTGCAGTGCTGTGTTTTTTACTTTCACCTGGGAACAGTGCTGGTAGCACTGATGGGTTTAGTTGCTGCTCAGTAATGTTTTGTCCGACCAAGGACTAAGTCTCATGCTCTGCCAGAGAGGAGGGGAAGCTGGGAGGAAGCAGAGACAGGACACCTGACCCAAACTAACCAAAGAGGTATTCCATATCACAGCACGTCATGCCCAGTATATAAACTGGGGGCAGATACCCGGAAGGGCTAGATCACTGCTCGGGTGGGGCTGGGTATCGGTCGGTGAGTGGTGAGCGGTTGTATTCTTTTCCCTTGTTGTTTCCCTTATCACTATTGGTGGCAACAGTAGTGATCTGTGTTATACCTTAGTTACTGGACTGTTCTTATCTCAACCTGTGGGAGTTACATTCTTTCAGTTCTCCTCCCCATCCCTCTGGGAGCAGGGGGAGGAAGGGAAGGAGTGAGACAGAGACTGCGTGGTTCTGATGTACGGCTGAGCTTATACCACGACAGTTCTTTTTGGTGCCCAACGTAGGGCCCAGAGGATTGAGATTAAAGGTTAAGACCTTTAGTCTTGGAAGGTAGACACAAGTCTTGGAAGGTAGACACAGGGACTGTGAGAATGAAGACTCTGGGCCCACTGTAAGAGAGGATCTGGTTCGTGACCATCTTAAAAACCTGAATGTACAGAAGTCCATGGGACCTGATGAAATCCATCCGCAGGTCCTGAAGGAGCTGGCGAATGAAGTTGCTAAGCCAGTGTCCATCATATTTGAAATATCATGGCAGTCAGATGAAGCTCCCAATAACTGGAAAAAGGGAAATATAACCCCCGTTTTCAAGAAGGGGAAAATGGATGACCCGGGGAATTACAGACCAGTCAGTCTCACCTCTGTGCCTGGCAAAATGTTGGAGCAGATTCTCCTGGAAGGCATGCTAAGGCACATGAAAAACAGCAAGGTGCTTGGTGACAGCCAGCATGGCTTCACTAAGGGCAAATCCTGCCTGACCAATTTGGTGGCCTTCTATGATGGGATGACGGAACTGATGGACAAGGGTAGAGCAGTTGATGTCATCTACCTGGATTTGTGCAAAGCGTTTGACACTGTCCCACGCAACACCCTTGTCTGTAAATTGGAGAGCCATCAATCTGATAGGTGGATCACTCAGTGGATAAAGAACTGGCTGGATGGCTGCACACAATGAGTTGTGGTCAATGGCTCAGTGTCCAGCTGGAGACCACTAAGGAGTGGTGTCCCTCAGGGGTAGGTGCTGGGACTGGTCTTGTTTAACATCTTCGTCGGTGACATGGACAGTGGGATTGAGTACTCCCTCAACAAGTTTGACAATGACACCAAGCTGTGTGGTTCGGTTGATGGAGGGAAGGAATGCCATGCAGAGGGACCTTGACACGCTTGTGAGGTGGGCTGATGCCAACCTCATGAAGTTTAACCATGCCAAGTGCAAGGTCCTACAGCGGGGTCAGAGGAATCCCAGGCACAACTACAGGTTGTGCAAAGAAGAGGTTCAGAGCAGCCCTGTGGAGAAGGACTTGGGGGTGCTGTTCAATGAGAAAATAAACATGAGCCGGGTTCAGTGTGTGGTCGCAGCCCAGAAAGCCAACCGTATCCTGGGCTGCATCAAAAGGAGCGTGACCAGCAGGTCAAAGGAGGTGATCCTGCCCCTCTACTCTGCTCTTGTGAGACCTCACTTGGAGTATTGTGTGCAGTTCTTGTGTCCTCAACATAAAAAAAACATGGGACTGTTGGAACAAGTCCAGAGGAGGGCCATGAGGATGATCAGGGAACTGGAGCACCTCCCATATGAAGACAGGCTGAGAAAGTTGGGGCTGTTCAGCCTGGAGAAGGCTGCGTGGAGACCTGATAGCAGCCTTCCAGTATCTAAAAGGGGCCTATAGGGATGCTGGGGAGGGACTCTTCATTAGGGATTGTACTGACAGGACTAGGGGTAATGGGTTAAAACTTAAACAGGGGAAGTTTAGACTGGATATAAGGAAGAAATTCTTTCCTGTTAGGGTGGTGAGGTGCTGGAATGGGTTGCCCAGGGAGGCTGCGAATGCTCCATCTCTGACAGTGTTCAAGTCCAGGCTGGACAAAGCCTTGGGTGACATGGTTTAGTGTGAGGTGTCCCTGCCCTGGCAGGGGGGTTGGATCTAGATGATCTTAAGGTCCTGTCCAACCCTAACAATTCTATGATTCTATAACGACAGATCTGTCCTGAGTGTGTCTAATCGTATTTGTGATAAGCATTCGTTGTTTTGGATTAATAGTCACTCGTCACAACACTGATTTATTGGCTCTCAAAGTTGTTCTTGATCTCGGAGTTGCAGCATGTCATACCTTACTTACAGCCGGTATTTGCTGTCTTAGTGTTTATCGGCTGGGGGCCTTCGGCTAAGGTTCTTGTTTCATTGTACTTTATGGTAATGACTTGTAATACAATAGTCTCATTGATCATGAAACTGATCTGGCTTGCATTCCCAGTGTGGTCACCACCTCTATACTTTGGGAGATATATAATAAAAGTGTATAGCAATTACACATCTTTTTTCCCCTCCTTGGGTGGTCAACCTGTGAAGGAGACATTCCTTTACCTTCCCAGCTCCCCCACCAGATGTTTACAGCATCATTTAAGAGTTCTGAAGGTTTTGAATTGCCTTTGAGATCTGCCTGCTGATTGTGATGGGGATCACCATGTTGGCATGCATACAGAATGTGTTTTACCCATGACCATCTCGTCTGATCTTGAAAGTTAAGGAGAGTCGAGTTTGGGCCTTGTTAGATGACAATATAAGAGAGCCAAGAGATTTTCCCTGAGGCTGGACAGACATGAGTGGCAGCATGTGTGGGATAGTATGGGCAAGTATCTAGGCCAGTGGGCCCCTCCAGTGCTTTGGAACTTCACCACTGAACAAGTGCAAAATCCAGAAAAATTAGTAAAACATTTAAATGAGATGTGTTGTCATCCTGGTCGTATCAGAGAGGGACAAATCATGGCAATGTGCTGGTGCTTGGCCTATGCTTACAGAGCCCTGTTCAACATCATCCAGCACCTTCAAAGGGAAAAAGATGTCTCTGGATCTGATGGCAAAGCAACTGACAATGCAGCTACTCTAACTCCAAGCACAGCAGCTACACCAACTCTAGTGACAAGTACAGCAGCTACTCAAACTCTGACTGCAAGACAGTGCAGCTACTCCAAGTACAGCAGCTACACCAGCCCCAGCAACAAGTACAGCAGCTACTCAAACTGACTGCAACAGACAGCACAGCTACTCCAGCTCCAAGCACAGCAGCCCCAGCGAAAAGTACAGTAGCTACTCAAATTCCGACCGCAACAGACAGCGCAGCTACTCCAGCTCCAAGCGCAGCAGCTACACCAGCCCCAGTGACAAGTACAGCAGCTACCCAAACTCTGACAGCAGATACTGCAGCCACTCCTACCACAGTGATAATCACTGCAGCTAAACCAGAGGACCAATTCATGCCAGTATCGGTTGCCCCTCTATGCAAGGGAAAAGCGAAAAAGAGGCAAGAAAGATGAAGCCAGATGAAGAAGCAATGTACTCACCACCAACAGCATCTGACCAGGAGTTATTAGTATGTGAATCAGAGGAAGAAGAGATGACTTCTCGACCCCGGACCTCAACTGAGCTATAGAATATGTGAAAATATTTTACCTGTCAACCAGGGGAGCACATCATCACCTGGTTGTTCTGATGCTGGCACAATGGGTCCGATGGTCACAAACTAGAAGGTAGACAAGCCAGACAGCTGGGATCACTTCCTAGGGAAGGGGGAGTTGACAAAGTAATTGCAAAAGAGGAACAGTCCCTCAGCCTTTGGAAGCAGCTCTTGGCAGCTGTGAAAGAAAGGCTTCCATACAAGGATGATGTTATGAGTCGTTCGGCCAAGTGGACTACTCTAGAGAAAGGCATCCAGTGTCTGAGGGAATCAGCCATTGTAGAGATGATCTATCGCGAGCAGGATGCCAGGAAAGATCCAGATGAAGTCGAATGTACACATCCCATGTGGTGGAAATTTACACAGAATGCACCGTCATCATATGCCCACTCACTGGCAGCAATAACCTGGAATGATATAGCACCACCAACAGTGGATGAAATAATTCATCAACTCAAAGAGTTCAAAGACAGCCTCACCCCTTCCATCATTTCAGCTGTGGAAAAACTGTCTCAGGAGTTCAGACAATTGAGAGACGATCTGTCTGGTCTATCCAGTTCCCCACTGAGACAAAGGCTCCATGCATCCTTGGCATAGGTTACCTCAGGAGGGGGTACTTCAAAGACCCCAAATGGTACCAATAGGCTGTTGGTATTGCTGCTTTGGAAACAGAGGAAATTGAGCAGCTGTCCACCTTGCCTGGTCTCTCAGAGGATCCTTCTGTTGTGGGGTTGCTGAAGGTCGAAGAACAAGTGCCAGTCATGACCACAACAGTGCACTGGTGGCAATATTGCACCAACTGAGACTCCCTGATTCCCATCCATAAGCTGATCCATAGACTGGAGAGCCAAGGAGTGATCAGTAGGACCTGCTCACCCTTTAATAGCCCCATATGGCCAGTGCGAAAGCCTAACAGAGAATGGAGACTAACAGTAGACTATCATGGCCTGAATGAAGTCACACCACCCTTGAGTGCTGCCATACTGGACGTGCTAGAACTTCAATATGAACTGGAGTCAAAGGCAGCCAAGTGGTATGCCACGACTGATATTGCCAGTGCATTTTTCTCAATTCCTTTGGCAGCAGAGTGCAGGCCAGAGTTCGCTTTTACTTGGAGGGGCGTCCAGTACACTTGGAACCGACTGCCCCAGGGGTAGAAACACAACCCTACCGTCTGCCAGGGACTGATCCAGACTGCACTGGAACAGGGGCAAGCGCCAGAACACCTGCAATACATTGATGACATTATTGTGTGGGGTGATACAGCGGAAGACGTCTTTGAGAAAGGGAGGAAAATAATCCAAATCCTGCTGTAAGCCGGTTTTGCCATAAAACGAAGTAAGGTCAAGGAACCTGCACAGGAGTTTTGATTTTGGAGAATAAAATGGTAAGATGAACGTTTCCAGATCCCCAAAGATGTGATCAACAAGATAACAGCAATGTCTCCACCAACTAATAAGAAAGAAACACAAGCTTTCTTGGGTGCTGTGGGGTTCTGGAGAATGCACATCCCAAATTACAGTTCGATTGTAAGTCCTCTCTATTGTGTGACCTGGAAGAAGAATGATTTTAAATGGGGCCCTGAGCAACAACAAGCCTTTGAGCAAATAAAACGAGAGATAGTTCATGCAGTGGCCCTTGGACCAGTCCGGACTGGGCCAGTGTCCTGGGTTTAGCAGTGGCAGTCATTTTTTCTCTTTCTTGGTAGCTGGTGCAGGGCTGTGTTTTGACTTTCGGGCTGGGAACAGAGCTGAAAAACAATGATGTTTTGGTTTGGCCAAGGACTTTGTGAGCCTCATGCTCTGCCAGGGAGGAGGGGAGCCGGGAGGAAGCAGAGACAGGACACCTGACCCAAACTGACCAAAGAGGTATTCCATACCACAGCACGTCATGCCCAGGAGGGAACTGGGAGAGGGACCCGGAGGGTCAGAGTGGACTGCAGGGTTGGAGGAGGTATCGGTCGGTGCTTGGTCGGGCTGGGGGGGGCGAGTTATCGGTCGCCTGGTGATGGGGTGTTGTATTCTCTTTCCTTGTTATTTCCTTTATCATTACTATTATTGGTGGTAGCAGTAGTGATTTGTGTTATACCTTAGTTACTAAACTGTTCTTATCTCAACCCGTGGGAGTTGCATTCTTTCTGATTCTCCTCTCTGTCCCTCCAGGAGTAAGGGGAGGGCAAGAAACGGGGGGGAGTGGGTAACAAGCTGTCTGGCTGTGGGTTAAACCACGACAGTTCTTTTTGGCGCCCAACGTGGGGCACGAGGGGTTGAGATAACGACAGATCTGACCGTCACAATGATGATTTATTGGATCTCAGAGCTTCAGAATGTTGTAACTTACTTAGAGCCGGTATTTGCTGTGTTAGTGTTTATCAAGTGTGGGGCTTGGGCTAAGGTTCTTGTCTCACTGTACTTTATGGCAATGACTTGTAATACGGGCGGGCTCCAGCAGCAGGGCGGGACGGACGTGGCCGTGGACTGGTCCCTGGCCGTCCGGCTGCTCCTCACCGTCCTGGGCCTCGCCCTCGCCTCCGTCTGCGTGAGGCTCTGGGAAGCCGAGGGGGGACGGCCCCGGGAGCCGGCGGCTGCTGAAGCGGCCCGGGAGAGCGGCCCCGGGGACCAAGCGGGAGCGGGACCGGGACCGGGACCGGAGGCCGCAAGGGGACGGCTGCCGGTGGAGGAGGTCGGGGCGGTCGAGGAGCGGGAGGAGGCGGCTGCCGAGCAGCGGGAGAAGGCGGCGGAGGAGCCGAGCCCTGCGGCCGAGCCCAGCCCCGCGACGGCCGAGAGCATTCCCCGGAAGCCGCCCGCCGAGCCCCAGGAGGATGCAGGAGACCCCGCAGCATTTCCCAGCAAGGCAGAGGAGGAAGAGCTGGACTCAGGAAAAGAGAAGCTGGTGGTGGGAGAGCCGGCAAGCACAGCAGCTACACCAGCCCCAGTGACAAGTACAGCAGCATCGTTTGAGAGTTCTGGAGGTTTTGAATGGTCTTTGGGTACCCTTGGGACCTGCCTGCTGATTGTGATGGGGATCAGCATGTTGGCACACATACAGAGTGTGTTTTACCCACCACCATTGTGTCTGATCCCAAAATTTAAGCAGAGTCGGGTTTGGGTCTTGTCTGGGGTTAGACAACAATATGGGAGGACCAAGAGGTTTTCCCCAAGGCTGGACAGCCATGAGTGGCAGGGCATGTGGGACAGTATGGGCAAGTATCTAGTCCACTGGGCCCCTCCAGTGCTTTGGAAACATTGGAGATGGAAGGACAATGAATTATTTTGAATCTGGTGGGCCCATGACCCTTAAGGCCAACAGAGCAGAGATGCAACATAGAGATGGACTCATGATCGAGGGGTGGACCTAACAATGGACACTACTGCCCAGGTTATTCATGTGTGTGAACACTGCACACAGCCTCTCCTGCTCTGAAAGACTGTTACAAGAGATGGAGCCTGGCATCATGGACCAGATGGACTCAGCAGCCTTATAGGGACTGGTCCATGCACTACGATGAGAGTGCACTTAGATAAGAGTGAGGGTATATTGAAAATGTGGGATCTGAGCATGACGTGAATGGTATGGAATAAGGGGTGGATAATGTCCTGGGTTTAGCAGTGGCAGTCATTTTTTCTCTTTCTTGGTAGCTGGTGCAGGGCTGTGTTTTGACTTTCAGCTGGGAACAGAGCTGAAAAGCAATGATGTTTTGGTTTGGCCAAGGACTTTGTGAGCCTCATGCTCTGCCAGGGAGGAGGGGAGCCGGGAGGAAGCAGAGACAGGACACCTGACCCAAACTGACCAAAGAGGTATTCCATACCACAGCACGTCATGCCCAGGAGGGAACTGGGAGAGGGACCCGGAGGGTCAGAGTGGACTGCAGGGTTGGAGGAGGTATCGGTCGGTGCTTGGTCGGGCTGGGGGGGGGGCGAGTTATCGGTCGCCTGGTGATGGGGTGTTGTATTCTCTTTCCTTGTTATTTCCTTTATCATTACTATTATTGGTGGTAGCAGTAGTGATTTGTGTTATACCTTAGTTACTAAACTGTTCTTATCTGAACCCGTGGGAGTTGCATTCTTTCTGATTCTTCTCTCTGTCCCTCCAGGAGTAAGGGGAGGGCAAGAAACGGGGGGGAGTGGGTAACAAGCTGTCTGGCTGTGGGTTAAACCACGACAGCCAGATGTAAAAAAAGCACTCTATACCACAGCTGGGGAGAATGGCCCTACCTGGAGCCTCTGGCAGAAAGCTCCAGAGGAGACTGGAGGTCGACTCCTCGGCTTTTGGTACTCAGGGATACAAAGGATCTGAGCCGAGCTATACCCCAACTGAGAAAGCGATACCGGCAGCCTATGAAGGGGTTTGAGCTGCTTCAGAAGTGATTGGCACCGAAGCACAGCTCTTCCTGGCACCCCGGTTGCCCATGCTGGGCTGGATGTTCAAAGGCAGGGTCTCCTCTACTCATCATGCAACCGATACTACATGGAGTAAGTGGGCTGCACTAATTGCACAACGAGCTCGAATAGGAAATCCCAGTTGTCCAGGCATTCTAGAAGTCATCATGGACTGTCCAGAGGGCAAAGATTTTGGAATATCACCAGAGGAGGAGGTGGTGTGTGCTGAAGAGGCCCCACCATATAATCAGCTGTCAGAAAGTGAAAAGCAATATGCCTTGTTTACTGATGGGTCCTGCCATATTGTGGGAAAGCATCGGAGATGGAAGGCAGCCGTATGGAGTCCTCGATGACAAGTTGCAGAAACTGCTGAAGGAGAAGGTGAATCCACTCAGTTTACTGAGCTGAAAGCCATCCAGCTGGCCCTGGACTTTGCTGAACGAGAAGAGTGGCCAGTACTTTATACTGACTCATGGATGGTGGCAAATGCCCTGTGGGGGTGGTTGCAGCAATGGAAGCAGAGCAAGTGGCAACGCAGAGGTAAACCCATCTGGGCTGCTGCACTGTGGCAAGATATCACTGCTTGGGTGCAGAACCTGGTGGTGAAGGTACACCATGTAGATCAAGAGTGGCCCCAGAGTCAGGCCACTGAGGAACACCAGAACAACCAACAAGTGGATAAAGCTGCTAAGATTGAAGTGGCTCAGATGGACTTGGATTGGCAACATAAGGGTGAATTATTTTTGGCCGGATGGGCCCATGGCACTTCAGGCCATCAAGGCAGAGATGGGCTCATGATCGAGGGGTGGATTTAACAATGGACACTATTGCTCAGGTTATTCATGAGTGTGAAACATGTGCTGCAATTAAGCAAGCCAAACAGTTAAAGCCTCTTTGGTATGGAGGACAATGGCTGAAGTATAAATATGGGGAGGCCTGGCAGACTGATTCTGTCATACTCCCACCAACCCGCCAAGGCAAGTGCCATGTGCTTACCATGGTGGAAGCAATCACCAGATGGCTGGAAACACACACTGTGCTGCATGCCACTGCCTGGAACGCTATCTTGGGCCTTGAGAAATGGACTTTGTGGCGACACGGCACCCCAGAGAGAACTGAGTCAGACAATGGGACTCATTTCCGGAATAACCTTATAGACACTTGGGCCAAAGAGCATGGCATTGAGTGGGTATATCACATCCCCTACCATGCACCAGCCTCTGGGAAAATTGAATGGTACAATGGGCTGTTAAAAACTACACTGAGAGCAATGGGTGGTGGAATTTCAAACATTGGGATACTCACTTACCAAATGCCACCTGGCTGGTCAACACCAGAGGATCTGCCAACAGGGCTGGCCCAGCCCAATCAGTACTTTTACATTCTGTAGAGGGGGACAAAGTTCCTGTGGTGCATATGAAGAATTTGCTAGGCAAGACAGTCTGGGTTATTCCTGCTTCAGGTAAAGGCAAACCCACTTGTGGGATTGCTTTTGCTCAGGGACCCAGATATACTTGGTGGGTAATGCAGGAAGATGGGAAAGTCTGATGTGTACCTCAAGGGGATTTGATTTTAGGGGAAAACAGCTAATGAACTCAATTGTATGCCGTTGCCGCTATGTAGCACTTTTATAGCCCACCAACTAGATGTCTTCAGGTCACCAGCAACTGGCGCTGACTTCCTGCCGACCATCATCCAAACACAGAATGAACTTTGATGAAACCAGACGGGTTCTGTGGTATCATCAGCAGGCAATGATCCAAAACCGCACACAGCCTCTCCTGCTCTGAAAGACTGTTACAAGAGATGGAGCCCGACATCATGAACTGGATGGACTCAGCAGCTTTATAGGAATTGGTCCATACACTAAGGAATGATCTCTCTCTCTCTCTGTGAATGTATATATATGAGATAAGAGTGATGGTATATTGAAAATGTGGGATCTGAGCATGATGTCAGTGGTATGGAATAAGGGGTGGATACTGTCCTGGGTTAAGCAGTAGCAGTCATTTTTCTCCTTCTCAGTAGCTGGTGCAGTGCTGTGTTTTTGACTCTCAGCCTGGGAACAGCACTGATAGCACTGATGGTTTTAGTTGTTGCTCAGTAATGTTTACTCCGACCAAGGACTCTGTGAGTCTCATGCTCTGCCAGGGAGGAGGGGAAGCCGGGAGGAAGCAGAGACAGGACACCTGACCCAAACTAGCCAAAGAGGTATTCCATACCACAGCACATCATGCCCGGTATATAAACTAGGGGGCAGTTACCTGGAAGGGCTAGATCACTGCTCGGGTGGGGCTGGGTATTGGTCGGTGAGTGGTTAGCGGTTGTATTCTCTTCCCTTGTTATTTCCCTTATCATTATTATTATTGGTGGCAGCAGCAGTGGTTTGTGTTGTACCTTAGTTACTGGACTGTTCTTATCTCAACCTGTGGGAATTACATTCTTTCAGTTCTCCTCCCCATCCCTCCAGGAGCTGGGGTGGGGGGGGTGAGGTGGTGGGGGGGGAGTGAGCAAGCGGCTACATGGTTTTCTGGATTTCTGGTTGAGCTTAAACCATGACATGCAGGAAACTGACTTTTTGCCTGAAAGTTTACTGTGGGTTCTTGAAGTTGATGGCTCCTGATAGAGACATCTCAATGTGAGCTATTCAGATGCTGTTATACTTCATGTGAGAGTCAGGCAGATTCTTTTGCTTGTGCCAACATGGCTCAAAAATGTATCTGGAGTGACCCTGTAGAGAGGAGACCTGGACCCAGCACAGGGATCTGTTGCATATGTTATGGCTTGGTAGTATCCTGGTCTTAAATTTCTGAAGTTTATTCTATAGGGAATCCAGATCTAGATTCAAACAATTAACCTTAACCATTCATTGTGAAGGTGTTTATTTGCCAGATACTTGGATAGCACAGTGATGATGGCTTTGTCAGCACTTTACAGAGGGGATGACTGAAATCTTAATTGCGCTGGATAAGAGCAGTAAAGAAGGATGCCTCTTGTTTTGCTGAGGTTACAAGAGCAGGTATCTGAGAGAGGGAGCGTAATTCTCTTCCCTTCTCTGCCTCTTGCCTTCTGTTGAATGTATAACCTGGTAAGTGGCAGGAGTGTGTGTGGGGAAATAGTAAATTGCTGTAAAATAGACTCTGCAATCTGCCTGATGTCAGAGCTGGTGGTTTTACTGGTGCTATCAGCACTACTCTGGGGTGTAACACAGCCATGAGATGGCTCCAGCAGCCACATCTGCCATTGGCTGAATTAAGAATTGCATTCAAAGGAGGAGGTAAAGGTCCATGCTGCTATTTCCTTGTTTTTATATTTAGGTTTAGTGTAGCTTGCTAGGGCTTGATGCTGCAAGTGACTGTGTTCAGAGGCAATGGTGGAGGAGTCAGTGCTCAGTTTGAGACTGAAGTATTGCCTCAGCCACAGTGCGATGGTGGTAAGACCTGGCCAAAACATAATCTGTTTGTTGCTCTACTATCTTCCCTGTGCATTTTTTTCTTTTCTGCTTCTGTGTTTTTACCTGTGAAGTGGAAGATCCTTTCCCATCCTCTGCACTGGGAGGGGTGACCCATGGAGGGTGCCATCCCAGTACTGGGCTGCCAGAGTAGAGCTGCATGGAGCACATGTGGGGCAGGCTTGGTGTGCTGATGAGCAGTGTGCTGACACTGACCCCTTTGGGAAGCCAAGTTATTCAATTCTGGTTATCATAGAATCATAGAATGGTTTGGGTTGGAAGGGACCTCAAAGTTCATTTAGTTCCAACCCCCGAGCCACAAGTGGGCACATCTTCTACTAGACCAGGTTATTCAAAGCCCTGTCCAACCTGGCTTTGAACGCTGCCAGGGATGGGGCAGCCACAGCTTCTCTGGGCAACTTGTTCCAGTACCTCACCACCCTTATAGTAAAGCGTTTCTTTCTAATGCCTAATCTAAATCTACTTTCAGTTTACAGCCATTCCTCACCTTATCCTATCATTACATGCCCTTGTTAAAAGCCCCTCTCCAGATTTGTCAGCCACTTTAAGCACTTGAAGCTGCTCTAAGGGGTCCCCAGAGCCTTCTCTTCTCCACGCTGAAGAAGCCTGAGTCTCTAAGCCTGTCTCAATGGGAGAGGTGCTTCTGCCATCTGATCATCTTTGCGGCCTTCCACTGGACCCACTGAAGGAATGCCCTGCTTAGTGTGTGTTTTGCTTACCAGGGTAACCCTGCTCTGTACATTGATACCAACATGGATATTGCATAGGTGACTTTCCAGCACAAGATGTTATTCATCGCCCCAAATTTTTCCTCAGCTATTATACTGCATTTTATATGGTCTACCTGATTCTCTGTTTTTCCTGATTATCATTCATTTACAAATAATGGCTCAGCAGTTGATGACCAGGTACATGCTATCTGCACCTTGACCAGACATACATTAGTGAGATACCTGGTTTGACTGCACGAGGAGGAAGTAGGAACAGCCCTTGAGGCCTCATCCTGTCATGTAGCAGTGTGGGTGGTTGGTGACGGGAGCTCTGTGGACAGCACAACAGCCCCTTTTCCAGCCCCAGAAACAGTCCTGCAGGAGTATGGGTTCCCTTGGACAGCAGATCCCACTGTGAAAATGGAGCTGGAGGGCCAGTCCCATGAGTTTCTGCCTCTTACAGAGAGGACGGTTGTGCTCATTATGTTTCTGATAAAAGTATCCTGGTAAGTCTGTATTTTTTTTTTTAAGGTCAGTGTTTGCAGTGCATGTATTCTGTGCTCCTTGGCAAAGCAGAGGGTGCAGTTGAAGGAGGAGGCTTGTGGGAGAGTTGAGATGGTTTTTGCCTACCACTGATAATCTTGGTGATTTTGACCAGGCTGCTGCATCCCTTTTGTTTCTCTTGTCTTTCTGTCTCTTTCAGCTGGATTGTAGGCTGGTCTGTAAGGCCTTCAGCAGAAGGATTACAATTTAGTCTGGGAATGATGTTTGACATCATAGCAGCCTTCCAGTATCTGAAGGGGACCTATAGGGACGCTGGGGATGGACTCTTCATTAGGGACTGTAGTGATAGGACAAGGGGTAATGGGTTAAAACTTAAACAGGGGAAGTGTAGATTGGATATAAGGAGGAAATTCTTTCCTGTTAGGGTGGTGAGGCACTGGAATAGGTTGCCCAGGGAGGCTGTGAATGCTCCATCCCTGGCAGTGTTCAAGGCCAGGTTGGACGAGCCCTTGGGTGACATGGTTTAGAGAGAGGTGTCCCTGCCCATGGCAGGGGTTTGGAACTTGATGATCTTAAGGTCCTTTCCAATCCTAACTATTCTGTGATTCTGTGACATTGGCCTTGATGCAGCCTTTAAATGTTGCTGTATACCAAATGATAAATACTGCAAAATATCTCTTATTTCTTCTCACTGCACTATGCAATGAAGAAGCAAGCCTGAGCATCTGTTGGTAAACCTTAAGGTGAGTCTGGTAGCTCATTTTCTTGCAGTAGGAACAGGCAGCTTCCTATAGATGCCAAAAGGAGAGGGTGCAGACGTGTTTGCTGAGAGGCTGGAAACAACCCTCTCCTTAAAGATGCCTGAGCTCACTGTAAATGAGCTGATTTGGGTGTAGGAAGTGGTTGAGCTGTGTTAGCTGGCACAGCTCCAGGCTCATGCAGCCAGCTCAACAGGATTCAGTACCCAAGCCAGCTTATCTGCAGGTGCTTCAAGTATCGCTATGTGATGCAGAACTGATTTGCTAACTGCTGCTTTGGAATTCCCAGGACCTGGAGTTCCTGTGTCTTATTTGAGGTAGTGTAGACGTAATCCCTGTCTTGGAGGTGTCTTACTCCTCAGCTGGTTAAATTTTAATCAGTCTTTCACTTTGCCCTAAGACAATTTAAAATAAGAAGCCTAGACCAAATAGGAGCATGGGTCAGTAGGGGTGTGTGCAAGTCTGAGGAGCCAGTGGTCTTCTTGTTCCCTATAAAATCCTGGCATACATAAGGTTTGTATGCTAGCAGCAAACAGGGAGGCACCCAGGTAAAGGAAAAGATAGCAAGTGGTCTGTCTGATGAAGGTTCCTCTGATATCATTAAGATTCAAGGTGGCATGGCTACAAATTGCCTGTTGCACAGTGCTCTGTACCATGCAGTATCTCCGCTTAAGAGCTGAGTCATTGAAGGTAGTGATATACACCAGTTCTTCTTTAGATATCAAGTGGTGTAAGAGAACTATTTGGGTTTCTGAGAGTTTTGAACTTGCAGCATCTTACCTTGCAGAAAGGAAGTGGTTCTAGTGGTTAGGTCAGGTACTATGGCTGAAGTTTTTAAGTGCTGAATTAACTTTTTCCTGCTGTTCCATGGGAACTTACTTAAGCAAACCCCAGACTAAACACTCTGAAAATCCCATGTTTGTGTAGTGCTTGTAGTAGCTGAACTAAGCCCTGAACTCTGGTATGCCTGTTCTGCTAGTCAGTGAGGGAGGAAGATTACAAGGGAAGACATTGACTTGAGTATGTGTCCTGTCTCCTTAAGTTGTACTGTCCAGTAATGGAAAGGACTAACTACTTGTTGAGCCATGTGTGTAGTTTGTCCTTGATCTTTGTTTAATTCACCCCAGGCTGTGTTCAGGTACAGTTTCTGCCTGCACTTGTCTGCTTCATCTCCCAGGGAGATGGGCTGCAGTAGGATAGAGTCAGCCAGAACCTACAGATGTGTACTGGCTGTGTCCAGTGTGAAAGGTTATTGCAACATTTGAGGTAAGTGTGGTAATGGGTAGAACCCATGTCACTTGAAAGTACAGAGAATGTGTTTTGCATGTTACTAATGTCTTTTGCATGAAGATAAACTTCTCAGTCTGCTTGCTGCTCCCACAGCTGCTGCTGCTGCTCTGCTCTTCACAGGAGAATTGTGGAGAAAGCAGATGACCTTTGTAGCATGCATAAAGTATGTAGAGAGGCAGAATATGGTGCAACCCGTTAGATGTTATGTGAAGCAGCTGGGGATCAGTTGTGCTACACTGCTTTGTGCTGGGCCTTGTACAATACCCTGCTGATTAACTACTATGGAGAAGAACAATGTTTAGAACCTTCTTACAAAGGAATATGTAGCAGAGATGCTGTCTTTTCTCTTTGTTTCCTGAAGGTTTTTACAAGCTTTATCATGTGCCTGCTGTCAGTTGTGCTGCACAGAGGCAGGAGACCATGGAAGAAAGGTGTGGATATACCTCTCTCTAGTCTGTGTGGGTTCTACATAGCTTTGCAGAGAACCCTGACAGCGTTTGGTCTCTTTGTGATGAGAACACAGCTTGAACATCAGAATCTGTTTGTATGAGGGGAAGGACTATGCATAACCTAGTCCTTCTCAAATGGAACTGTCAAGTAAAGCCTAATACCACAGGAGCCTGGGCAGATAAATACTGTGGCATGTTATTGAGGCTTATTTCAGTAGCACATGAAAGCTGAGTCTGTTCAGTTATATTCTATGATACTGCAGCAAGGGGCAGCTTTGTCCACATAGGTGTGATGGACTAGGAGAAGGAAAAGAGGTATGTGCTGTCCATATTATGCAGATTCATGAACTGACGTGAGTAGCAATTCTGTGATTCTCTCATCTCAGTTGCTTATAGGAACTCTGTGATTTGGGCTGGAACTTGAATCCATATCTTAACCTGGCAACAGCATGTTCAAAAGAGTAGGTCTGCAAATCTCCTCTAGTGGCAAGTCCCTAGAGACAGGCTCTTTCATTTCTCAATACATCACTTTAGAATAGCTCTTTCCAGATGCAAATGCTATATTTCTTTCTTTAATAATGAAAGAAAAGTTGTTTTGGCATTTCTTCTCTCTTGGTATAGCACCAAGATCCAGCACGGTGTCTGCAAATGGAGAGGCTGCAGTGTTGGTCTGGATCACTCAGGCTGTACAAGCAGGGAAACAATGCCCACTAGCATTTAGTTGGCATCCTAGAAGCTGGGTTTATACAGTTTGTGTTTTGTGGTTGATTTTGAGCTCTCCCATGCCTTTGTGGGGGAGTTTAGGGACTTTTATGAGTATGTGTTTTTGTGGGGGTTCTTGGGAATCTGGTAACATGGGGGCACGGTTGCAATTTTTTCCTTGCTCAGGAAACTTAAGGGTTCGTTTACAGGCTCTCTCTCCCCTTTCAATGGATGCTTGTTTTTGCAAAACTTGTAAAAACTTTCTAATCATTTTGAAACTCCTACCTGTCTTCCAGGTTGGTTGAAATCAGCCAGCACTTCAAAAGTTCAGGGTAAGCAAGAAAAAAGACAGGCAGGTGGAGTCTTGCTTAAGGTTTCTTCATTTCAGATATCTGGCTTTAAAAAAAGCTCATGGTTTTACTTCATGGGCCAGAAGTCTTTCACTGCAAAATAAAACAATGCTCTTGTAAACCACCTGAGCTATTTATCTGAGGAACACCTGGATCAGAAATGAACGTTAATCCACTAATAACAGCTAATTAAACTATAATAATGGGAGGTTTAATCTCTCTTCTCCAAATGCAGTTTTGCTTTTTGCCTTCTTCAGGGAGATTATAATGAAGCGCAGAAGGCTTCTAATCCAGTCAAAATTCCTTGATGGATTGGAGTATTTCTTGTGCTTTCAACATTTAAGCAGTGTAATACCACAAATGAACTTCATTCAGGGGGTTGTCTGTGAATGTTACTAGTCTTGTTACTAAATATTATTAGTTTTACTAATGTTAGTGAGTTACTAATGTTATCAGTCTTGTTGCTAAATTGAGCCTAGTGGTTTGATGTAGGTGGAAGAGAGGTGATTCCAGAGAATCTGATCTCTACAAAGGTCCACAAATATCCATGTGGCAGGGCCAGGTTTATGAAGATCCAGCTCTCTGCCAAGTCCCCATGGGAGTCCACTGAACCACCACTATCCAGTCCTAACAGCAACCACAGGTTCCTGGCAGTTCTGATTTTGCCCCTAAGCACAAACAGATGAAAGTGACTGTAAATGGCAAAGAGCGGTTACAGCCTAGATCAGGCTGTGTTCCCGTGAAGGTCTGCAAAATACATGTTCCTTCTTCACTGGCTCTGCTTGAGCTACCTTATCTGCATGTGCAACACAGCATGGTTCCGTTTGCTAGGGAACCCAGTAGTTGCTCAACAAGGAGGTTCAGACTCAGCTCTTCTTTATTTGGAGCAGGACAGGTACTGATCATTCCCTGAGCATCTCCAGTTCTTTCCTGCAGCATGTTGTGTGACTTTTGACCTTCAGCCCATCGCAGTGTGCAATGGGGGTTTTGTGGCTGGGAGTCTAGGATACAAACATGCCCTCAATCTCTGTGCTGAACATCCATTGCAGAAGTGCTCACAATTGTGAAGGACTAAGCTTTATGATTCAGAGGACACTGTGAAGTCTGCTCATGCCCCAGTGCTGAGCTTTGTGTGAGCCTGAACTGATTTGGCCTAAGCCCTGAACTCAGGTAGTGGCTTTGTAGTTGAAAATCCCAAATGGAAGGAGCCTTACCTGTCCAGCTGTGAATTATGTGTTTGCTTTCTTTTGCTCTATAGATTTCACCTGATTCTTCCCAATTGTCTTGTCTGCTAACTGGGATTTCTGTTTAGCCACAGGATGCCAACAAATGTCAGTTTGCAATGCCAGAGCACTTCCTGCTATCTACTCCTTATGTCGTTCTTCTGGGAGTGAAATGAGGGACCCACTGCACAAACCTGATTGGGTCAATAGGTGCAAATTCAAGTATTGGTTCTTTGCTGTTCTCCAGGCTGTGTCACTGGCATCACAATGAACAAATTGACAGTGATGAATAATATTGAGGTCTTGATACAAATCTTGTTTTAAGATTTGCTAGGAACTACCTCTCTGAGCTGCAATCCTTTTCATGTGCTGGGGACTTTGACACTTTGATCACAGGATGGCATCTATTCTGTAGATTTCCTTTATGCTGGTTTAAAACAGTTTTTTAAACTGGTATGATTATTCAAAGACATTTATTATTATTTGCACTCTCTTGAAAATGTTCTTGAAGTAGCTACAGTTGTCACAGTTCTGCTGCAGTGGGTACAGCAATTTGTCTTGTGCTGCTTGTATTCACTCCTGCTGAGACAGGTTTTATAGCCACAAGGGTTCAAATTAACCTTCTGAAATTGTTGAGTGTCAGTAAACCTTGCTGAAAAGGACACTGAGCTCTTTCTGTTACAGGTTTTATATAGATTTCAGGTAACTATAAAAGTCTTGAATTATTCAATGTCAGTTTCCAGTTCTGTTCTGGATTATCCCATTTAAGTGGAGCCAAACACAGGGCTCTCCTTATTCATAAAAGCCAATTCTTCTAATAGGCAGATATAAGTATTCTGACTGTCTGCAGTACCCAAATTAGATACAGAAGACTTTACAAATCAATGTATTTCCACCTTGCAAAGTAGAATTATTCCTTACAGTTACTGATCTGAAACCAGACATATTATCTCCTTCCCTGCACTCCGTCATGACAGAAACAGTAAAGACTCTAGCACTAGCTTGCAATAAACCTAAAAAAAGAATCCACGTTGGCTAAGAGAGAATTAGGATGAATTTCTGTATAAATAGCTATTTTATTGCCTACCAGACTTTTATATATAAGAGAGTTAGCTCTTCTACCCAAACTACTCCATAATTACGCTTTGATGCTTAGGAACAGAAAGAATATTCCTTGAGATGATTTTGTCATTTAATCTTCTAGAAGTCAGTTTTTTTATGTTTGATACTTGGTCAAGTGCAATTAAGGGGAGGGGGTGGTGATTTAGAAACACTTTCAAGTATGAATTTTTCCTAAAGGAATTCAGTTTGTGCAGAAAGAAGAACAGAACTTTAACTGCTGTGTGGCCTTATGGGGTCTAATGAGTATGCAGTGCTGGACAGCTGCACAGCCTTTTATTTATCAGAGTGGATTCACCTTCAACTTCTTGTGCACCAGCATTAAAGCCCTTTCATTGGTTCAGTGTGGTAGTTCAATTTGTGACTGGTGCGAAGGACCAGCTTGTTTTCCTTGTTTAGGTTTCCTTCTGCAGTCCTTGAGGGCAGTACTTGTTTCGGGGCAAGTATCTTCTAAGCCTTACTGATGTCAGGTTGAAGCAGTGGTTTCATAGAAGCCAAAGTCCTTTGTGAGATGGCATTTGACCTTTCTGTGTCTGAGCTGATGCTACGGAGGGTTGCTCTCCACTGAGTGGAAAGGCTGTCTAGCTGAGGCTTTCTGTGCCCTTTCTTTAGAATTATTCCAGAGGTGATTAAAAGGAGGAGTTTTATGTAAGTGACCCTGCACCACTTTGTGAGAGAATGTTAGCTGTCTGTGCTGGTGTGTAAGAAACCATCAGAGTACTTTAATGCTTTTTTTTTTGGATACGATGAAAAGAACTCACAGATGACACATAGAGTGGGGCAGTCCTTTTAATTTTTTAATATTTTTTTTGGCTCAGCAAAGCTCTCTGAATGTTCTCTCATCTGAGTGTTTGGCCACAACAGTTTTTGTTTTCTGTGTCACATGCTAAGAGCTTTGAAAAGTCTTACTGTTCATGTCAGCTGTCACAACCAGAACAGTTCTTCTGTCTGTAAAAAGAATGGAGACCACATCAGCACACTGAGGGGTTTTGCCAGCTGGTTGGTATTTTTCTCACTTTTTATCATCAGTTCCATTGGGAATATTGGGATTTGTCTACACTGAGTACAGCTATACCATGTAAAGATACCAGATTTGACTTTAAACCTTCACTTACTGAGCTTATATTCAAGCACTAGTATTGCCACAGTGGCATGGATAACTTAGCCATACTGAACTCTGCTATAACTACTACCAGCATCTGAGCATTAGAACTAAACTGTCTTGTGTTGCCATTTGTGCTACAGACATGAAGATTGCTTTAATTTATTTAGTAGGTTTGAACAGAACAAAAGAACAACCTATTCCTCTGTCCTCTGTTTAGATAATGGAACAGTATTTCTGGATTTGAGTCTTTCAGTTAATAGCTGAAATGGTGAGCTAAGGATTGGCTGGACAAGTTACATGACAGATATCAACTGGCTGCAGAGTAAACTCGGGCCGGCTGCCACAAACAACAGCAGGCTCTTCTAAAGGTGATATGGTACTTATTTCATAGAATCATAGAATAGAATCATAGAATAGTTAGGGTTGGAAAGGACCTTAAGATCATCAAGTTCCAACCCCCCTGCTGTGGGCAAGGACACCTCACGCTAAACAATGTCACTCAAGGCTCTGTCCAACCGGGCCTTGAATGCTGCCAGCGATGGAGCATTCACAACTTCCTGGGCAACCCATTCCAGTGCCTCACTACCCTTACAGTAAGGAACTTCCTCCCTATATCCAACCTAAACTTCCCCTAAACTTAACCCATTACCCCTTGTCCTATCACTAGAGTCCCTAATGAAGTCTCCCCCCAGCATCCCTATAGGCCCCTTTTAGATACTGGAAGGCTGCTATCAGGTCTCCATGCAGCCTTCTCCAGGCTGAACAGCCCCAACTTTCTCAGCCTGTCTTCACATGGGAGGTGTTCCAGCCCTGTGATCATCCTCGAGGCCCTCCTCTGGACTTGTTCCAACAGTTCCATGTCCTTCTTATGCTGAGGACACCAGAACTGCACACAATATCCCAAGTGAGGTCTCACAAGAGCAGAGTAGAGGGGCAGGATCACCTCCTTCGACCTGCTGGTCACGCTCCTTTTGATGCAGCCCAGGATACGGTTGGCTTTCTGGGCTGCAAGCGCACACTGCTGGCTCCTGTTCAGTTTCTCATCGACCAGCACCCCCAAGTCCTTCTCCACAGGGCTGCTCTGAATCTCTTCTCTGCCCAGCCTGTATCTGTGCCTGGGATTCCTCCGACGCCGCTGTAGGACCTTGCACTTGGCATGGTTAAACTTTGTCAGGTTGGCATCAGCCCACCTCACAAGCGTGTCAGGGTCCCTCTGGATGGCATTCCTTCCCTCCAGCCTATCAACCGAACCACACAGCTTGGTGTCATCAGCAAACTTGCTGAGGGTGCACTCAATCCCACTGTCCATGTCAGCGACAAAGATGTTGAACAAGACCGGTCCCAACACCAATCCCTGAGGGACACCACTCGTTACTGGTCTCCAGCCGGACATTGAGCCATTGACCACAACTCTTTGTGTGCGGCCATCCAGCCAGTTCTTTATCCACCGAGTGGTCCATCCATCAAATTGATGTCTCTCCAATTTAGAGACAAGAAAGTCGTGTGGGACAGTGTCGAACACTTTATACAAATCAACTGCTCTACCCCTGTCCATCAGTTCTGTAGCCCCATCATAGAAGGCCACCAAACTCGTCAGGCAGGATTTGCCCTTAGTGAAGCCATGCTGGCTGTCACCAAGCACCTTGTTGATTTTCATGTGCCTTAGCATGCCTTCCAGGAGAATCTGCTCCAAGATTTTGCCAGGCACAGAGGTGAGACTGACTGGTCTGTAATTCCCTGGGTCATCCATTTTCCCCTTCTTGAAAACGGGGGTTATATTTCCCTTTTTCCAGTCGCTGGGAAGTTCACCTGACTGCCATGATTTTTCAAATATGATGGCCAGTGGCTTAGCAACTTCATTCGCCAGCTCCTTCAGGACCCATGGATGGATTTCATCAGGTCCCATGGACTTGGGCACGCTCAGGTTCTTCACTGTTCTCCTGGTGCTGCTTTGCACCAACCCATATGTTCCCAGACTTCTTAGAAGGTTCTAGCAGTTCTACTAGGGGAAGCTAAGGTATAAGTACCCTTGCATTTGTTATTATCTGAAACTTAGAGAGTTACAGTTAAGTAAGTGTCCTGGGTTTAGCAGTAGCAGTCATTTTTTCTCCTTAGTAGCTGGTGCAGCGCTGTGGTTTGACTTTTGGCCTGGGAACGGTGCTGACAGCACCGATGTTTTTAGTTACTGGTTAAATGTTTGGTCTGGCCAAGGACTTGGTGAGCCTCATGCTCTGCCAGGGAGGAGGGGAACCTGGGAGGAAGCAGAGACAGGACACCTGACCCAAACTGACCAAACAGGTATTTCCATACCACAGCACGTCATGCCCAGGATGTAACTGGGAGTTACCCTGAAGGGCGAGGACTGGAGGGTTGGAGGAGGTATCGGTCGGTGCTTGGTCGGGCTGGGGGGGGCTGAGGTATCAGTCGGTTGGTGATGGGGTATTGTATTCTCTTCCCTTGTTATTTCCTTTATCGTTATTATTATGGCGGTAGCAGCAGTAGTGATTTGTGTTATACCTTAGTTACTAAACTGTTCTTATCTCAACCCGTGGGAGTTGTATTCTTTTTGATTCTCCTCTCCGTCCCTCCGGGAGTAAGGGGAGGGCAAGAAAGGGGGGGAGTGAGTGAACGAGCTGCCTGACTGGTTTTAAACCACAACAGTAAGTCACTCTTTCCAGCAACAGTTGAGCTGACCCCGCTCAAGTCAAATCTTTCCAAACTGTGTCTCATTTCTAGATGTTATTTAAAATTAAGACTGCAAATTTTTGGTTGGGTTTTTTTTTTGTTACAAGTAGGTAATAAATTACCAGAAATCCTTGTCTGGGGTGGTTGTTCTTCCTATTACTTTATTACCATGAACGCTACCGTATGCTCTAATTGCAAGTAGCCCCGGGGTCTTTCTTACAAATGCCATTTGTCTGATAGCTTCTGCTGACCTCTGGTTTTCCCTTCAGATATTAGCATAAGGAATTGTAATGGAAAGGCTCATACCAGCATGAATAGAGACTGAATGGGAATATTAATCTGGATACAGATGCCATAGCAGGAGGACATGATGGGAAGGAGTGCTTTTAAACAGACTGCGGTTAACAGCTCCCAGATGAGCAGGATAGTGAGACTCCAGCACATCTTCCTGCAGGTTTACAAGGTACCTGCAATCGTGAAACAAACAACACAGGACAAGCCTGGGCTCATGAAGTTTTAGTTTGTTTTCTCTCACTCACTTTTCCACTTCCCTTCTTCTGTGCTCATGCGTTTCTGCTCTTCTCACCTTTATGACTTTTTGCTTTTTCTCACTTGCAGATTTTTCTTCCTTTATCTGTTGTTTTCATATGCTTCACAAGCTTTTGCTTCTTGCCTGTGCTTTTCCTTCTTTTTTTTTTTTTGTTTGCACTTGTTCTCCTTCCTTTTTCTCTACTGACTTTTGGTAGTTGCAGACCTCATTCAGGAGAACCTTCTAGGACTCATGCCAGGTCAGTCATTAATGACGTATGTACCTCAGGATACTGAGAATTCTCAGAGGTTGCCACAGGTTTGATAGAAGCACAGCTGTAAACAAAATTTGGCATTTTCCTAAGTGGAAAGGTGAAGGAGAGTAATATCACTGTCCTGATACAATGCTGATACAATACTATATCCACAGATAATTGTAATACGCTATTTGCTGCAAAATATCCAGGAGCCCACTGCCTCTGCAAAATTTAAGGATGTACATGCAGGACAGTTGCTCCTTTCCCAAGTGGTGCTTTGCTTTGGTGTGCTTATTTTCAGATTATACGGGGAGGAGGTTCTTAGCACTACCAGGAAGAGCAAGGAATTGATTAAAAATGTAGAATCACAGGGTGGAACACTAATTATTAGTTATAAACCTAGTTGATAGCAGGGCCACCAGTGTTCAGTGGTGAAAGGGAAGGTGTATGGGTGAATTCCATGGACTTTTGACACTGCAAACATAAAACCAAGCTTGTGGCTGATAGATTTGTTTTTATTATTATAGAACAGATGAACTAAAATAAGCCAACAATATAATTTTATGCCAACAGCCATCTTTCTAGCACAGGCAGTGACTGACTCAATGTACCTTTTTCCCCCCTCCCCGGGCCTCTGTTCAGTGGGAAGCAAATGGTGGTGGCTCTTGCACACGGGTTTTGGAATTCCAGTGATCTTACTCTTTCTATCTGTAGAGATGTGCTTGGGAAAAGAGGTGGGGGAGCAGAGAAAAGAGTATATACGTTGTAGGAGCAGTAAGCGGAAAGGCTTGTGAATCCTCTTGCATGTTCACATGCTGTGACCAGGTATATGGGACAACTGGAGAATTATGCCCTTTCAACGTGTAGCAAGCCCCTAGCTGCTACTCTAGTCAAGCCAGGGGTTTCTTCCCATTCCAAGCTAACAAAGGGCAAGATGCACTCAACTGGGGAGTTCCTAGAAGGGTAAGAGGCAGTCTATGTAAAATCAAACCAAAAAACCACCCCTCCCCCCAAAATCCAAACCAACCTGCATTTTAAGCCACTTCAAAGTAAAAGTCACTTCTTATATTATAATAGATATTTTTAAATGGCAGGACCACCATCCTAGAAAGACAAAGGGCTTGCACGCAAGACCAAAGACAGAAAAGCAAAAAACAACCAACAAAAAAAAAACCAAACAAAAAACAACCAAAATCAAAACAACCAACCCCAAACCAAACCAACAACCAAAATAACCAGGAGTGGCCCCACTCAAGCTTGGCTTTTCTTTAAAAACAGCACTCGTCATCCATCTGAACAGGTAAAAGGAGGAGTGGACAGAAAATAAAATAAAATCGGTGCAACTTCTCGCCAAGTGGCGCATTAAACCAAAGCTCCGTACAGTCCTGTGACTACACATCCTGTGGCGGCAGCAGAATTTCTCTCAGCTTTCATTGCTGTATATGTCTGTATGTATATCTGAACATATACATACACATACACACAGAATATATATTGTTTTTAATGTTAGTTTTGCTCCTGGAAGAAGGCTCATCTCTCTTTCACATGGTTCTGTGCTCCTGCGCTGTTGCTACTCCCGTTGCCACTCCCATTACTGCTGCTCCCACTGCTGCTGCAGAGGACCTCTGTGAGGTCATCCATGATGGTGGTCTCTTTAGGGTCCACGAGGTTGAACTCCCTGATGAATAGGATAAAGTGTGTGTAGAGTGTGTTTAAATGTCCGTGCAGCTCCAGTGCCAAAGTCTCCTTAAAGTGTGAGGAGTAGATATGGGCCAGCACATGGAACAGATACTTGCAGATCTTCTTCACTAGGGACTCAAATGAGTTTGGGAATTCCTTGCCTGAAACAAAGACAGAGAAAACACCATGATATATAGTGTTAGCTGCTCACCTTCAGACTCACAGCAGCATTTGTTTGGGCTGAGCTGTGGGTAAGAGCCCACCTTATACAGAAGACAACTTGTGCACCCTGTATCATCCTCACTTTTTTACAGGAATTATGGGGAAGAATCTAAATAGATTCTTTAAACATTTTCATTTGATGTTTCAAACCCTAAGCGTTCAAAAATCAGAAAGTAAGTGTGATCATTCTTTAGAACCCCAACGTCTTTTGCTACTGACTGTAACAAAAATGAGAAATTTTTCTGAGTCCTTATCTAGTTTGTCCAGGAGTAGATTTTTTTTTAGATAAGGACCTAGATAAGGAGGTCCTTTTCTAGATTGTCCAGCAGATTTTTCCCCTGTAAGTCCATAATACTCAGGAGACCAATACACAAATCCTGAAATGGAAGCTAAGGTACAGGCCTTTGTAGTGTGTAGCAGCTTGACTAAGTGTTTATAATGACTTCCCTCATTTCACTGTTGACATTCTATCAAATGGGAAAAGAAATAGAAGGAAATGCTGGGTGCCTCCTATGAGGCATAGCTGACACCGTGCTGCTGGAGCAGTCCTGTGCCTGCATAGTAAAAGACAATTATTGGACAACTACTTTGGTAACACTAAAAGTGAAACTGAGGCAAGCAAAAAACAATGCCTATAGTCCTGTGTGTGATGCACAATATGAATTATGTTACTGGTCTGAAGTGCACCTTGGCCACACGGAGAAATCTCTTGAAACACCCTCACTGCCCTTGAACAAGCATACTAAAAAAACAAGTCAACTGCAGCTGTCCTACTAGGCACTCTCATTAGACACTGCCTCTCTCCAGATGAAGGTACTTGTAAGCAAAGGCTTAATGTCTGCTATATTGTAACATCCCAGTTCCCCAATTGAAGTGCTGGTTTTAATCTTGATTAAGCCCACCTACAGTAACTTCAGGTCTCTGTTTTCTTCCCCTCTTCTCCCCCTACCAAAGGTAGTGCACATAGCAATCTTGTTAGGATGCAAGTGAGAGTTAAAATTACTTTCTTACTGCTTTTCTGTTCTTAAAAATCACATTAAATCTTTGGGAGGGAGGGAGCCTGCAAACATCTGTAAGACAAGCCTGGTTGGGCAAGGAAGACAAGCCACATTCCTGGCAATCCAATTTCCCCCTTAATGCGTTGGGGCTATAAAGGAAATAGCAAATCAACAAGAAGATTAAATTTTACTATCAGCAGGCTGTATTGAACACATTCATGCTGACAGTTTTCAAACTTTTATCCTTTCTGAATACAGGCTAGAAGATCCCAAAATCCTTGAGGAAAAAGCAATCCCCAAAATATCAAACAAACAAATGAGAAGGCTGTGTGGTATTAATACATATGCTGAATGCAACTTCCACCTTACTTAGCACCTTACTCAAAAGCAGACATACCGTATTTTGTTGGAAAGACATCCTCATCTGTCACTAGTTTCTGCACTGAGCTCATGACGAAGTCAACATACTGAGGAGCAGTGCACTTGATCTTCTTTCCCCGCTCATCATACCAGTAGTACTGTCTGTGGAGAGAATTGACAGTGTCACCACATTATACCTCGGCTTCTCAGCAAAACTCCTTTAAGAGGTTAGTGTTGAATATAAAACAACAGGTGCAACATTACCAAAATACATCATAACTGATACAGAAGAGATTCACTTCATGGTATCTTTGTACATTAAACCTCTTCAATTTCTGTTAGCTAATCTTGTTTCTCCTGATCAGTTTAGTCCAGCATGCCAGTAGCACTGCTAAGCGCAGAATGCCTGTTGACCATTCTCCAAGAAAAAGAGCTCTTGTGAGGCAGAGGTAACACCCTGTCAGTGACAGGCTGAGGGTTTACGTACTGTCTATGTAGTACTATACAGTAGAGCATTATCTAACTATTTTTAAAGGGTAGCAAAATTGCACAATTGCTGATCTTTTGATGCTTAACAGTGCAGAAGATAAATTGGTCTTGTAGTAGTAGTAAACAGACAGAAGGTGGCTCCAAAACACCAGCTTTTTTGAGCTGGTGAAGTACTGGCAGCACTTCAAAGCACTACAAATCCCATTCCAAAATCCAATCTGGGGAAGGTTTTCAGGACCCTTTAAACGTTCCTACCAGCATGTCTTAGAACTCTGCTCCTCTGGTTAAAGACTCTCCAAAACACCTGAATTAATGTTGGAGTCTCTCACCGGTAAATAATCCTGTTGGATCTTAAGGAACAGGAGACATTAGCATATTGCCTGGCTCTTCAAATGCAACCATAATTTAATCAGCCATAATCATCTGATTAACTGTGGCGATTCCTCACCTCATGGAGAACCTGAAGGCTACAAAAGCACTGAAGGCTTGTTCCTTTTTTCTCTTTAAGCCATGGTTAATGAAAGCACCTCTAACTGTTAGCAGGAGCACCTATCCATCACTGCATTAGGCACACAGTGAGAAACGTTCCACAGATAAGGAATTTGGCAAAACTTTTTCCTGTGTCACATTTGAAGTGTCTTGAGTTCCACTTCCTGAATTCTTCCTTCAAACAGCCTAAGCTCCAGGCACAGTCCTATAGTATTACAGCACTGGCAAGAAATCCATTGTATTGGTTTTCCTAGAATGAAGCATAGGTGGGTTTTTTTCTGTCTTTGGAAACAAGGTTGAAAGTGGTTCGAGCATCAGAACTGGCTAGAAAGACACTTCACTCAACACAGGAGCCCATAAAGCCATTTTCTGCCTGTCCAGCTGCAACTCTGCTGCTCTTCAGCTAGCGATCTGTTACCTGAAATTCCTCACCAAATCACTGAACAAGCCTCACTGTAGACAAAATATCACTTAAGTGTAACATTTAGCAACCTTTGCATACTTTTGGGTTTTGTGGGCATGGTAAGGGGTGGTGGGGTGGAAGGTAAAAGACTGCAGATTGTTTTTCATGTGCCTAGCAGGGCTAGACTGCACTGAGCTGGATAGATGTACACATGTCACTTGGAAAGTGAAGTTTTAGGTATACTGGCCACCAGAAGTGTCTTGAAGCCACTAAAAAAAAGTGTTACATAGCGACTGTAAAGTTTTGATTTACATTGTGTTTTCACTCACTGAAAGGTTCTTCAGCGACCTGGGAGCAGTGGGGTGAAGACAACAATGCTGTTCATGCCCCAAGCCATAGGGAAGCCAATAGGAAGCTGCAGAAATAGAGTGGTTCAAGCTCTAAGAGAGGAAAGGCAACTAAAAACCAGTTCTGCAGACATGTGAGGTTCAGAATTTGTCTTTCAGCTCATTTTCAGCATGTGGCACTTGGTCACTGTTGTTTACTAGAGAGCACGGCTGACTGCAAAAAAAGGTGAGCAAGTAGACAAAACCAGCAGGAGTTAAAAGCTCTTTGTGGAGCTACATCAGGCATCAAAACGAGGAATTTGACCCTTAGGCACTGACTGTGTTCTTCATCGCTGCTTACTTCCTTTATACAATCCACATATAAGGAATTATACAATGCAGTGCTCTAGCCCAAGCCACCTCATTTGTCTAGTCCTGCAGTAAGCTGGAGTAAGACAGTTCTAGGCAGCTCAGACTTGTTTTGGGTCTTAGACAGTGCTTGTTGCCAAGAGCAGAGGCAGACTGGACTGTCTGTACCACAGCAGTTTTCTCATGCTGCAGAAATCCTCAACTGCAACATAGAAAGCCTAGTTTAAAGTTGCCCTTAGGCACAAAAATGAATCTGGATAATTGGATTTTGGTTAAAAGAAACAGTTCGGCAACTGTACAAGTTCACTTACATGAAAACCTAAGTGAATAAATTTTCTGTAACATCCCACTGCATACCCTTTTTGTCTTTCCTTGAAAATTAGGCTAATTAAGCGGAATAGGAATTTAAAAGTAGAATCATTTAAAGTAAGGGGATAACTGCAAGGATTGTCCTGTATATTAGAGTCATGCGTCTTCCTTATGTTTCAAGTTCTGTGAACAGAGTCCTCACAGGTCTTGGAGGAAGAGAGGAACCGCTGACATGCCATGAGCATCTCACACCTGGTGCTCAGCTCCCACCCATGCTGGAGTTATCTCCTTTAACTAGACAGGAAGCAGGTTGAGGCCACTGAAGGGCTCTGTCGGGCACAGCAGGCTAACTGCATTCCACCACTGGCACCGTGACAGTACAGTCCTGAATTAGGCAACGAATGGGAAGCAGAAAGGACAAGATGAGACAAAAGCACTTTTCAGAAAGTGCTCAGGTGATACAGATTTTGATTATTTCCCGTGTAAAATTCTGGCAGACTTAAAGTTTGCCAGTATGGACAGCAAGAGGAATTTGCAGCTCCACTCTAAATCACAGGGAGAAAGGACTATGAGTTTAACGGAGAAAAGCCTATCATGCAAATAATATAGTACACGTGATGTCACAATACTGCATCTTAATATACGTATGTATTTTATCACTTTGCCTGTAAAACACTCTGGGTTTGTGTTGATGACACAGAAGCCAAGGCAGAACAAACGTTACATCAGTGTATAAGAAAAACTTCTGGCAGATGCTGTGTGGAAAGAAGAAAGAGACAGGCCTAGAAATAGCGGAAGATGGGTTATGAAGAAAGCAGGATAGCAAACTACCAAATGCAAGGGCAGTAATACAGTGTCAGCAACCCAGAATACCTTTGGTGGTTTGATGGAGCAAAGCAACGTTTAGATGGGGTGAGGGAAGACACAAAGAAGCACACAGCTCAGGGAACTTAAATATAAGAAAACACGAAACATGCAAGTTTGAGCTATGATTTCTAGAAGGAAACATCTTCCATATGCAGAGACACTAAGGGCAAGGTAGATATGAGAAAGGAAATGGTAAGATTACAGAGGCTCTTAACTACTCCACTCATTTCAGCACGTTGAGAAGTTTTGCCCAGATGTCACCTACAAAATCAGTTGACAGCCCAAGGTGCTTTAGTTTGCGTAATAATAAGCTACAAGGCATACTAAATTTAAATAGTAAATACTGTGTTAAAACACAGTGCCTGTTTTATAGCAAGTCATCAGCATAGTAATGAGTGAAATAAAGTAACTCCCAAAGTTACATTCATGCTATCCTCATTAAACTTTGAAAATAAGTGGCCATTCTGGAATTTCTTTTGGCATTATCCCACCTTGCCGGCAAATGCTCCCATCTGTTCTACAAGGTGACTAGATTTTGGTCAGATGTCTCTTAGTGGTCTAAGCAGAAATTCTCCTCCTCATTGTGGGCAGATGGCTATGCTATCTCATACAGCTGACGGGGGCTAAAAGCTGCATCTGTCTTCAGCTTGTCAGTTGGCTGGAACTGTGATGAGATGTTAAAACCTCACCTCAAATATTTAACTGCAACTGGTATTTATTTTGTCAGCAAATACTGTAAACTTGAGTATTTGAGGTGCCTTTGAATATAAAGTAACTTGACAAGTAACCTGTTCTCAATAGTCACTTCAATATCTCAACCATAAATATGAAAAGCCTTCCTTAGGTACAACCAGAATAGTGTGCCTTAAGAGAACTGGGCAGGGAAACATAAAAAACGAACAGAATGCTGACTTTCATACAGAGCTACCTAGAGAAATCAGCACTGAAAAAAAATGCTGAAGTGCACCCTTATTCCAAGATACTATAATTCTGTGACAGTCTAATGTACGTAGATGCTGTACGAATCACAGCGACCACAGGTCAAATCTGGAGTGTCCATCAGGTTAATCAGCACCTGACTCTAATGTTTAGGAGGTACACTCTGTATACTAGAGACAGGTCAGGGGCACAATAAATCATATCAATGGATGTTTCTCCAACACAGTGAGCACGTCCTTACTTCATTAGGGCAAGATTAAAAAAATAAGGGGGGGGGGGGTAGGGGTGGAGAAAAAAAGAGTAAAACAAAAAGGAAGGGGGCGGGGAAGCAACATACAGCTTTGTCATAGTCGTAATTGGATATGAACAAATGAGCATCTTTGAGACAATTCTCAATGCTCCATTTGGACATATCTCTTCCAAAAGGGAAGAGCTAGGAAAGGTGGAACGTAAGGATTATCCAGAATTGTCATTTGGAGAACACAGTTACGAACAGGGCCTTCAAAGCTGAACTGCACTGAGGTATGCAGCTGTAGCCAGATGATCTCACCAACATGTTTTTTTCACAGACCCACCCACTTGATATAAGAATGAAATATGCAGCCTGCAGTTTGCAAACATGAATCAGTCATCTGCTCCCAAGTACAGGAAGATACTTTACTTAAGTTACGATTTAGCTAAACACAAACCATTTCAAGTGCAGACATGCTTCCTGTTATTCCCAAATAGCACAATTTTTCAGTTTTCCAAAACAAAGGATAAGAACACTGTGCTATCGGTCTTAACCACTAAAAATACAGAGTACAGCTGGAGCCGCCTACAGGCACTTCCTTTCTTCATTGTGCAGCCTGAACTGCCTACAAAGAACTCAAAATTCTTTAAGACTCCTTAGAGCAGAATGGAGAGACACTTATTCAGGTTCCCTACCAACACCTCTTTTAGCCAGTATTTCCTATCAGCCAAGTGGATAAACAGTTAATCTCAGTCCTTTGGACAGCCAGTGCTACATCAGGAATTTAAACATGAGAAAACTTGGGAGCAAGAGTCAACAAAATGCTCATCTTACTGATGACCATTTCTCATTTAGAGACATGCTGTCTTCTTTTGATAAAATCTGGTCCAGCAGAGATTTATTACTCTGTGTTCCAGCCTGCTTTCAAAGTCCCTACCATGGCCTTTAATTGTCTACTGGCAGTTATCTTTCCAACTTCTACATGCAAAGATATCCTCTGTACACTTCAGTGCTGTCAGAGAAAGCCCCTGATAGTAATTTCAAGTGTGCAAGATAGCCCAGTATATTAAGCAAAGATTCCTTTCTAAGCACTATGTAATTATTGTCAGATCCAATATAGAGCTCTGGTTCTGTTGCATACGTTCCCTGGGATGTTTGATGTACTGTAAGATTAACTGCTCAGTCTTCTCCTTTAAAAATCCATCTCAAATAAATTAATCCTAAGAAATGCAGGAGGAGGGAAGAAAAGGACTATCAGCACACGTGCTGGAGAAAAAACCCCAACACGACACAACAAGCTTATTCATACTCATCTAGATCTCATATTCCATCATGTTGGACTGTGCTAATCAAGAGCAGGGGTTTATGGTAGCTTTTTCTTCTATTCACCATGTACATTAAAACTACAAAGCTTCCTTTCATAAGTGATAGTCAACGTTAAAAAAGTCTCCTAAGTCCTACAGGAGGGAAGTGCCAAACCAAAACGTTTTCCTTACTCTTTGCAAAGCTGCCACTTGCGTCCTCTGTGCCCAGGGGCTCAGGCAGAAAGCCAGCAGATCACATCAGGCTAGAGGTTATCTGTCAGCAGCCTGGTGCTCTGTCAGCATTCCAGCTATCAAAAGCACCCTCTGAGGTTTTTGCAATTTGTTTATCCTCCCTGGCCTTCTATGAAATCCCACACTGTTACCAGTAAGGACAGTTTTGCCCTGCTCTTCTCCTCTCCCCAAAAGCTAAGCATAGGGTAATTTGCCTCTCTGATCTGACCTTATAAAACCAGCTCAGAACAGTCCAAGGTTCTCATCCCTCTGGTCCCCCACAGAAACAGACTTCCACCACCCTTCCTTACTGAGGCAAGAGAAGAGGATGTACAGCTGCCATGTTCTCAACTAAGTACAGATCTGCTGTAGAACACTTGCCCAATGCCATCCAGCACCAACATCCTCCCCCATGTGACTCTGAAGATTTCACAGAAACCTTGTAACTGTAAGCATTGACTTACGTATTGCACACGGCCATGGTCTGACATGACTCTCCTGTACAGAATTCTGAGATTGTACTATACTGTAAGTTGATGTGATGAAAGAAAGTTGTTGCTGAAAAATAAAACACAAAGGAAAGAAATTCAGAACTAAAATACTTTCAAATGCTGGACAATTATTTAAATAAAGCAAAGTGAAGTGACGTTAGAGTTTTGAGCTTGCATATAAATTTAAACATGATTTGGCTAAATAAGTCTAATGATGAACAAAGAGCTGCACAGAAAGAAAGCTCTTGTTTTCGTTTAAGATTAAAGCACCATGATGCATTGGCTCTTATTACTCATTAAGCAGCAAGACTGGAAAGTGTCTTCGTCATCAGCCTCACCTTCACAGTAGCACACTACTACAAGCTGAAAGCAAACAATTTGCTATATTCTTTTGAAGTAAGATTTAAAATGTGCAGTGACCAGAAAAGAGCATTCATAGTTCTCATGACATACCTCTTTTTTAAAAAACAGCAGGAAAACTAGTACATTTCAACTGTTCAAAATTCTGAGATGATTTAACACCTTAATACTCTTCAGGAGACACCTGGATTTTTTTTTTAATGAGTTTCTATGAACTTTCCTAGTGTGCAGTTAAAGGTAGTTTCTTGCTACTGCCACATACTGTTGGAAATGTGGACAAGAGTGTGTCACAGCTGCAGGTTAGGCCTGGCAGGTGAAGCAGAAGCACAGAGAAGTACTGTAAATCAGAACAGGGATGCACAAATACAGCATTCAGTCACAGTAGTCAGTCATGTCTGAGTTCCAGCTTGATGACAGTTTGAATTCATGCTAATTCTACCAAAGCTTGGGAGGTGTGGGGAAAAGAAATACAACCAAAAGGGTTCGAAACTTCTGGCTTTAGGCATAACTTGCTTTGCATGCAAGTCTTAATAAACTAGCATTTTTAGAGTGTTTCTGGAAGACCAATAGCTTGAGTCAGAAACATGCGGAACCAGCCATTTTAGCAAATAGTCAAAGGGAATCTGACAGTCCTCAAAACATGGTCAAAAACTCTATGCCCTCAGCACCACAGTGAGGCAGCTGGAAGGAGAAAACACATCAGGGCTTCCGTGCTGCTGAGCACAGTTGGTTTGTACGGAAGACAGCTTAATTACTATTCAAGGTATAATGACAGGCATTATCCAGTAAGCATAAATAGTCATTGAGTGTTTTTCTAAGCACCAAAAACAGTAAAAAGGAGCAGAGTGAATGACTGCCTGCTTGGGTGTGGACAGTAAGCTCAGAGCTGTATGATCACAATACTCACTGTTGCTGGCTAGCCACTCGTTGAGATCTATTTCTCGTGGTAACATCACTAGCTCCTTAAATTCAAAGTCAGTAATTCTGGATTTTGTGTATTCTGGCTCTAGGTAAAGTTTCTTCTCTTCTGGTGCTGGTTTTTTACCGTTTGGCTTTCCCTTGGACTTCCTGCAAGAGATTAAAAAAAGAGAAGAAAAATTACCTTGACTGTTGATGGACAGCTACAGAAACCTGAAAGCAACTTGTTTACTTGAACTCTTGTATTTGTTTGCACTGCTCCTCCTGCCTTCCCTCCCGTTAGTGACTTTATTATTGTTGTTGTTGTTAAAGCAAAAGATAGTTTCTCAAAAAGTGTATCTGAACTCAGTCACTTTTTTCAAGTAACACTGGAAGTTCTGAACGGCCTTAAGAAGCTGGAGACTGAGCTGCTCCGTTTCCATGGCCCTTTTGCCAGTTAACACTGCAAAGTACTGGGAGAGTGACAGTCTCTTTCCTCCTACAAACAGCTGTGACAGCAGAGTGGCACTGTGCCTGAAGGAGCTACTCTAACGTGAGTATAGTAACAATCTGCTGCATCATACAGCTAACTGCCACCTGCAGAATGGGAATTTGAGGGATGGCAAAGGTGGAATGCTGCAGGAAGACAGCTCTCAGCTGGAAAAACACTTTTTGCACACTCTGTACTGGCACTGCTCATTCAAAGTGACAGCATTCCTCACCACTCCAGCTCTCCATGCTCTGAGACACCAGAAACTTGACAGTGAGCAACTGTAACTCCAGCTAGAAACTCTGATAACTACAAAACCACCTGCCTCCTTGACTCCTGGAGTGCCTGACACAGAAAGATCTCAGTTCATTTTTTCTGAAAATCCTTTAAAATCTGATGCATTATGCAATAAACTTCCATTGCAATTTATAAAAGCAGGCAAACCGCATTCCATAAAATGCATTCTTTCCATAGCATTTTGTGACTTTTCATCTCCCATTTCTGAAGTGTTTGATGTAATCACTAGCTTTCCTCCCGCCCTGTTTTTAACACCCTTAAGCCAGACTCTCAACCCAACCCATGTTCCAGGGCTAGGGGCTCAGCAAGAAGTGAGGAAGGACACTGGGTCAGCACTTTGGTCTTTCAGGCTGTGCAGTCAAACAGCTGCATATCCACGTTTCTGTAGTTAAGAAAACACCTAACCAGAGACAGAAGAGGCATTTTATGATGAAGGACAAAGCGCAGTAAGGCAATACTTGCTCTGTACTATCAAATGAATACAAGGAAGAGATGCCAGGATTTTTTTTCTCAGCTTTTCTTGGTTAAAGAGGATTTAAGGATCTGTAAAACCAAGACAAGCCCACCTTTGCATACGGCTGCATTGAGTTTGCTACTGAAACTCATTCAGATCCATCCAAAAGAAACTGACCTCATGTCTGGCTCTTAACACACTTCAAATAATCTTCCAACTGTGCCCTGAGATACATACGGGTTTGAGTTTTTCTGTGAGGCTGGGATACAGATCTTTGTGGAGTGGTGTTTGAAGTGTCAGTGCTTTCCCCAAAGCAAGTACAATTACTTAGATTTCTCTCTTTATGGATGCTTTTTACTGATCTGCTCATTAAACCCATCTTCAGAATGACCCACAGTCCCCATCATCAGCACTGCAGTACAGCAAGACCAAGATCTGCTTTCCACAAGAAAGGAATGCCATCACTTGGTCACCAGCACTTCAACTTGCTCTGTCTTGCCATGTTTCTCTCTAACCAGTCAAGACTGGAGGGACTTTGAAACTTCAGGAAGGTCATCATAAAAAAACCAACAACCAACAAACAACCCAAAGAAAACTTAGTGACAGCAGCACGATATACGCTTATACCCTCAAATATATACCCCCACTTCAGGAGGTCTCTGGTAGGGAAAAGATGGCCACACTTCATTTACTTATGTTAATGAGAAAGGTGGATTTCACAGTTAGAGAGAAAGTGCTATGACACAGAACATCTTTTTGAAAGAACACACAGTACCAGAATAAACTAAAACCAGTGTATGCTACTCTTTCACATTTCCTTGCCATCTCCTTTTTCCACAGCAGTGTACTCCAGTTCAAACAAAGCCTGAAAGATTTGTCCCTTACATTGATATAATGAAGTAACCTGGACTAATTCTCATAGATGCTCCACAAAGGGATGTTTTGGGACATGCAAAGTCAGATATTCCTCGGCACGCTCTTAATAGAGAGGGATGGTCAGTTAGACCAACAGCTCCCAGTTGTCAGCTAACTATTCTTGTCTTCAAACCCTTGCATTTGCTAGATCTTGTTTAAATCTCACCATGTAAAAATACGCTACAGATAAAAAAGAAAACGCCATGAAAGCAAGAACTGCAGGAGGGCCTTAAAGGTATTAAAAGAAGCTATGAAAGATATACTTAATATATTCTCAGGCCTGAGACTTCAGGTTTTCACAAGAACTTAAGACGATATTCAGGGAAAGAATAATGGCATAAAACAGCCTTGTTCAGTAGTCTGTATCCTGACTTGACAGCAAATGAAGCAACATGTTTGACCGCTTCCTTTTGTAGGAATACCATGTTAAGACTTGAAACTACCTTACCCTGACAATCAACAGCATAAATCCAGTGGAAACTATGCACTTGGCCCTGAGCTAGCAAAAAATACGCCAGGCCACTGATTTGCTTAATTCCCAGCACAGGCTGTGTTACTTCTACATTACTGAAACCAAGCCTGGCACGCTCCATACAGCACCTTCATACCTACTGGGCCTCTGACAGACAATATTAAGGTTTATTCAGAAGCTACTTTTCAGCAGTTGGGCTTATGGGTTTTCAGGTTTGGTTTGGGGGGCAGGATTCAGGCATTCAGGGATAAGTTGATTTTTAAGGAAAATTAGCATTCCAGTAACAATAATGCAGAAAATATCTTCAACTTCAGGAACTGGTTTGACAAACTGCATTAACCATGCTGGGGGAGAAAATTTATCCGTGAGAAATAGTTTGGATAGAACAGAGTTTGTGTCTTTGCTTCACTTCAGGATACTTAAGCCAAGGGACCCAGGTTAGGGTATCGCCACGTCAGCTAAGAACAGTTTTCTGAGAGGAGGAGGAGAAATGGAGAGAGGTCAGATAGTCTGTCATAGAGCCAGGCTATGGAGGGAAACCACAGAAGGAAGCCAGACATGTAAGGCTGAGGCAAGCCTTCTACTGAATAGAAAAGAGCAATGTACCTCACCCACACCAGCATCTTCTCCCTGTTTCAAGAAAATAAACAAAAATTTGACACTAAATATATTTCACAAGTTTCCAAATGCAAACAACTGCACATCGTCCTTTTACAAAAACTAGACTCCCTCATCTCCACACAAGTGTCAGTTCTCTGTCAGATCAGCACATGCAGCCACTTTGCATCTTTTCGATAGTTTAAGTCTTTCCACAACTGCTTTGTGCTGGAACTGGAGCACTTCATAAGGAAGCTTCATGAAGGATCCCATGCTCTGCCCCTTCCCAAAGCTTTGGCTCAGTTTAAAAATGCACTGACTCGTGTATCATCACTGAATCTGCAAAATGCTCATAAATCAACTGCTATCAGAGGGCTTATTCACACCACTGAAACCTGAATGTCAAATCGCTGTGTGCAGCACAAACTTCTTTGTAATCTTCTGCAGCTGATGAGAGCTAAAGCAAGCCCACAGAGATTTTCCACCAACAGATTTCCATGACCTGCACACAGTGCACTTGGGACACTACACGGTCCAAATGCTGTATGTACAGACTGAAAAAATACCAGTCTTAAAACCATCAAGTTTTGAACTAGACCACACACAGTATCACAGTATCACAGTATGTTAGAGATTGGAAGGGACCTCAAAAGATCATCTAGTCCAATCCCCCTGCCAGAGCAGGAACACCTAGATAAGGTTACACAGGAACGTGCCCAGGCGGGTCTTGAACGTCTCCAAAGAAGGAGATTCCACAACCTCCCTGGGCAGCCTGTTCCAGTGTTCTGTCACCCTCACTGAGAAGAAGTTTCTTCTCAGGTTTAAGTGGAACCTCTTGTGCTCCAATTTGTACCCATTTCCCCTTGTCCTTTCATTGTTTGCCACTGAGAAGAGCCTGGCTCCATCCTCGTGACACTCCCCCTTTATATATTTATATACACTAATAAGGTCACCCCTCAGTCTCCTCTTCTCCAAACTATAGAGACCCAGCTCCCTCAGTCTTTCCTCATAAGGGAGATGCTCCACTCCCTTAATCATCTTAGTTGCCCTGCGCTGGACTCTCTCCAGCAGGTCCCTGTCCTTCTTAAACTGAGGGGCCCAGAACTGGACACAATATTCCAGATGAGGTCTCACCAGGGCAGAGTAGAGGGGAAGGAGGACCTCTCTCGACCTACTAACCACCCCCCTTCTAATACAACCCAGGATGCCATTGGCCTTCTTGGCCACAAGGGCACACCACACATCTTCCCTCAGTGAGGCAGAACTTCGGTTATAAAGTCAGACTTACTCATATTAACTGAGTTATGTTCAGTCTAGGCTGTAAAACCATGGGTCTAGTTTGGAAAATATCAATACTGAAGCATTTTCTTTACGGACTTACAAAGCTAAAGCTCACAGCAGTACAGAAGAAACAGTTTCAGGAACTTGATGATGTGATTAGGAATCAATAAATCATAGCTCCATATTCCAGATAAACCAAAACTCGTATGTTCACAATTACCAGCATTACGAAATAAAACGTAGGAGTTAGCTTCCTTCCTTCTGCTCTCCCCTACCTCCAAGTTCACTCTTGTTTCAAAGACTTGGAAGAAAACACCATCTACCTGGAACCAACTCCAAATGTGCAAAGCAAAGCATCCATTACTTCCTTTGTTGCAAGCTGTTCACATTCAGGATGCCTTCCCTAATTTTTCATTTTCTGTTTAAAGTACATAAATACAAAAAACTGCACATAGCCGTTCCCAAGCTGTCCCAGAACACCCCTGTAAGTGAAGACTAGAGGAGCGAACATAAAGCAGCACATTCAGCAACAGCTCATTCAGCCTGCTTTCAATGAAAGGAGAAGTGACAAGAGTGGTGGAATTTTACTATTCTATTCAGGAAACACCAAAATTCATAACCTGCAAATGATTATTTACTGGAAAACATAACTAAATGTCATATAAAACCGTAAAAAGGGCAGTATCTTTCAAAGCACTGCACCCTAAAGCAAACCAAAGTCATGATTCGTGTTTACCTGTTTTAAAAACAAAAGAGTATTCTGGTAAATGTGTTTTAACATGTCTGTGTCAGACCTTCCCTACTTCCAAAGCAGCTGGGGGAATAGCTGTAATGCAGCAGTGTGGTGGAGGTCTGTCAAGAGGTCAGACCAAAACCTACCTGTCAATGCTACTATTGATTAAGGAAAGAAACATCTTTAGGGAACCCAAGGAGACAGCACTCAGCAGTTGTTATTGACAGGCAAACCAGAGTACAAACTAGTTCCTTAGATAACTCCCAGAATGGATAAGTCTGTGTGTGTCTGGTTTTCCCCACTCAGCTGAACGTGATGCCACAGGCCAAGTCACACCCACGAGTAAGTTCAGAAAGGGAAAAGTAATGGGAGATGGCAGAAGAGAGGTCCCTTCTAAGAAGGTTCAGCAAACTGGCTCCAGACAAAGACAGTACATTCATTAATGCTTCTAGCAGGGCTTCCATACTCAGCCTTGTGTTCAGCTGAGAAAACACAGCAGCTGGAAGTTTGCCTGGATTTCATTGGAGAAAGAAATGTATAAAACACTCAACCAAGTGACAGCCCCATTGGGCCACGATGACTTTTTCCCCCCAGTCTGCTTTCTTAAGATTGAGTAAAACTGCCAATTTTCCAGCTTGTTTTCTTATCCCATCTCAGTTAATAAAGATCCTCCTCTAATCTCTCTTTCATTTCCTTCTTGATCAGATGCCCAGTAGTTTCTTGATTTTAAAACCCCTGCACTTTGGAGCATCTTCAAAACGCCATCCAGGTATTAATTTAGTTTAAAAATCATTTGAAGAAAGTATTATCCCCATTTCATAGCAGAAACTGGCTGTAAGGTTCAAAGTTTATTCATAGTACAAATATTAAATATGTGCTTCACTTTAAACGGACATGGCTTATTTGGAAAGAAGCACATGTGTGAAGCAATCTGATTAACTGAAGAAATATCAAAGATGCAATGTCCACTATGCAGACATGCTTCATAACCTGATGTAGCTCACATCCCTTTGGAATTGTACCAGGCATCCATGGCTTTGGTCCTGAGGATCCTATTTATTGCAAGGTCGATCACACAGAGGAAACACTCATCATCATCATCATCATCATGGCTTGACTTCGCGAACGAAGATTTGGGAAGGGCATTTACCCACGCTTACTACAAGCGCGCTGATGACTAAGAAGGCCAATCAATATGGGATAGGCAAATCCGGCTACAAAAAGCACAGCAGAAGGTCTCCTTGGGTGGAACAGGTGGGACACGATTCTTCCTGTGTTGTCTTTTCTCCTCGAGACTAGTTCTTCGTGAACTCTCAAAGGAGTCAGCGGCATTATGTATGGTGTGCCTCCAATGGAGGCCAAGGTGGACCACTGATGGTAGTCAATATGGCCAAGGCTAAGGTATTGTTTCAGGGAGTCCTTGTATCTCTTCTTTGGGGCACCTCTCTTGCGGCTACCGGTGGCAAGTTCACCATAAACCATGATCTTGGGGAGGCGGTGATCCTTCATCCTAGAGACGTGCCCTGCCCAGCGCAGTTGCAGTTTCAGCAATGTGGCCTCGATGCTGGTGACCCCTGCCTGTTCAAGGACAGTGACATTTGACACAGTCAGTACAATGGATGTTTAGAATTGTACGGAGGCAGCGCTGATGAAAGCGTTCCAGGAGTCGCAGGTGATGACGGTAGATGACCCATGATTCAGACCCATATAAAAGAGTAGACAATACAATGGCTCTGTAGACACTGACCTTTGTACTTTTCTTCAGGTGTTTATTACACCAGACTCTTTTATGGAGTTTTCCAAAGGCACTATATGCCTTTGCTATTCTGTTGTCTATCTCTCTGTCAATTGTGGCATCCGAGGAAATGATGCTTCCCAGATAGCTGAACTGCTGAACTGTCTTAAGCTCTGACTCGCCGATGGTAATATGGGGATGGCGATAATCTTCTAGTGATTTATTAAATGCCAAGCTCCCTTAAACTGATCATGCAATTTAAGGTTATCTCTACCAATTCAGGATTCCTTTTCTCCAGAAGAAACCAGCACAGCTATAGTAATTCCTTGCTGCCGCCAGCAAGCTGTGCAGTTTCTTGCACTGCATCTGAAACTGAAAACTCTTCAAGGAAAACTGAGGATGCTCCAATCACCATCTCCTCCCCTTCACACCCAGTTAACTACCCGGGGGGTGGGGGTGGCTGTTTATTTTTTCCTGTTTAAATATGTGGCCTATTGAAGTGGTTTTAGTACCAGATATAAGGGTAACTTCAGAAAGTTACAAAGTTCATTTAAAAAAACTACAGTGGCAAGGAGCAGAGCTGCAGGCAGAACTCCAATCACTTTGTGCCCTCTGGATCATGCACCAGTTGCAGGTCCCAGCCAAGTCTCAAACACTCTGATTTCCATTTGAAAATTGGCAGAACAAGTCCAACAGGCCTTACACAGCAAATTCGTCTCCCCATTTGCAAACCTCAGAACTCACAAGCCATCTCAGTCTGCGAGGATGAAAATCACCACAGATTAGGAACCTTACAGGACAAAGATGTTTATTTTGCATTTATTTATTTACTTTAGTAACTGACCCTAGTTCTTACCCAAGGTTGGAGGGTATAATCCTAGTAATCCCCATCAAACTTAGAAGAGAGCAGGTCTAGACTCCTGACAATCCATTTATGTTACTGCTGGTGAGAAGTCAGTAAAAGCCCCAAGGTCCATAGCACCACATGCAAAAGTGACACAAAAAGTAGTACTGTTTTAAGGAGGATCAAAAAATAGGATGCCCAAAGAAATGGTACCAAATAATATTTTTAAAGTCACTTGAGGTTCTGGGGATTATTGGCAAGTAACCTCACTTGTGCTTTATAATACCTATAGATCACAATCTGGAAAACTTGGGGATTGAAATGGTACATTCCCCACTAAAACATTTATGTGGAAAACTTAAGCCTCCAACAGCAACACCATATTCCATCTCGCCCAGGTGTACCTCTACACCACAGAACTACTGGATACATCAAACGACCTTGGCCTTCAATTTTATCCTGTCATTTTTTCCTTTCTTTTTTAAGTGCCGTGGTTTAAAATACCATCCACTGATGAAGTATTATGGAGTGAAGTACTCCTGCCAAAACCTACTTTCTTGGTAATCTCAGGATGGGGGTTAGCATCTTGAAACACGGAATTAGAAAGGCAGCAAGCCAACATTTTTAGTGTCCTTTAGGCCAATCTTTATGAACACTTTCATGGTTTGATATTTTCCAGTGAATAAGGGTTTAGAATTCAAAATTAAAGGTATACAGGGTTTTTTAATTTTTGCTTCTCTCCCTTTCTGTGGGTAAGGAGTCAAATGGGATGCGAGTGGAAAAGAAGCGGGAATTTGAACCCAAAGATTTCAGCCATCCACAGAAAGCTACAGCTTAGTAAGGAAAGTCAGGTTAGCTGCTCACAGATTGACTTGTTACCTTTCTGGGTTTTCTGTGGCACTTTAGTGGAAAGAAGTTGCTAGTTAACTTCTGGTTAGAAATGTTCTGCGTAAGTAAGGGAGTCCCAAGCCCATTCAGAGCAGGAAGCAAACAGTTTTGTGAGCTAAACTTTATGAATCCTAGTGACAAATTCCCACCAAGAACAATGAAGATGCAGGTTATGCTCACTTTTATAGGACAAGAACAAAATCCTAGAGGCTGCCCTGTTTCCTGCCCCTGCAGCCCACAATCTTTTCTCGTTAGTTACCACAAGGAAGCTTAGAGCCGCTACACAGGTTAAAAATCACTTCTTAGTCATTCAACATCTTTCTTTGTACAGCACACAAGAAAAGGGGAATAACAAGCTTCATTTGAATATCAGGAGAGTTGCCCCTCGAGAAAAAGCAAGAGACAGTATTCATATTTCCCTCTCTCTTTAAAACCATATGAGATTAGTATCCCTGTGGAGATTTTTCTGCAATCCCATACCCTGTTTTAACCCAGATCACTGCTAAGTCTTTAGCTGAAAAAGCCACGTGTCAGCACACCCAGAACATAAATCCTGGATGTCCATACGTTCAGGATAGGGAAAGAGCAGAAAAGAGCATCAGCATGGGAAGAAAAGCAGTGTAAGGCACTGCAAAGCAAGCCCAAATCCCAGTGCAGCATGCAGTGCAATTGTTCACAGATTGCTGTGGTCAGACTGTTTCTCCAGGGCCTGAGGAATGGAAGGAGACTAAGGTTTTTATGACAGTCTCCGTTCCAATCTGACAGACCCCCTCTGACCTTAAGTTTCATTCTTCCCCTCTCCTGCCCGGGGTTAGCTCCAGGGCTCAGTTACTGCACAGGTCTAAGGGGGCTGCACAGCATAAAATGCCTTTGGCAGCATTTCTGGCCCTGCTTCTTCATTTTTGTTCTGTTTTTAAAAGTTACTAATAGTTTATTTAAGAGGAGGAGGAAAGAAGAATGTACCCTACATGCCAGGGAAACTTTTTCTTCTGGATTCTCATAGTGGCTCTTTGCCTTAAAAGGGAATCTTTGCTTGGCCTCCGGATGCTCTGCTGTAAACAGTCGGTGCCAAGGCATGGCAGGCATGTTAAGGATGACAAGTGCCATAACATTATTTCATAGTGCTGCTTCTCAACAGAAAGCCCATAACATTCTGTAGGGGCAAACTGTTTCAGCTGGTGCTGCTGGCAAAGCAAAGAGAACGTGGGGCACCTGCACATGCTGTGGCTCTGGTATGTCTGTCTCCTTTTTGTAGGACTCTCCACCCGCCCACTGGTGAAGGGTCTGGAGAAAAAGTCCAATGAAGAGTGGTAGAGGGAACTGGGATGGTTTAGTCTGGAGAAGAGAAGGCTCAGGGGGACCTTACTGCTCTCTGCAAATACCTGAAAGGAGCAGAGGTGCAGGTCAGTCTCTTCTACCAAATAACAAGCAATAGGGTGAGAGGAAACAGCCTTAAGTTGCACCAGGGGAAGTTTAGATTGGATATTAGGAAGAATTTCTTCACTGAAAGGATTGTCAAGCCTGGAACAGGCTGCACAGGGAGGTGGTGGAGTTGACATCCCTGGAGGTACTTGAAAGACATGTAGATACAGCACTTAGGAACTTGGTTTAGTGGTAAGACTTGGCAGTGTTGGGTTTACGGTTGGACGCAATGATGTTAAGGGTCCCTTCTAACCTAAATGATTCTGATTCTACTTCTCTCCCTCCTCCTCTCCTCCCTTGCATGTCACCTCCCGCCACTACCTCAGTGTTTGCCCATAGCAGTGTATCAGCTGCATAGTAACTGTTTTTCAAAGTACAGTGCTGAGCAACCAAGTATTTGCTGGTGGTCCAGTACCACTGCTGCTGCTGCTGTTCCTCTTCTGTTCAGGATCCCCCATCTTCAATGCAGCTCTGGGAAGAATGGCTATCAAGGCAAGGCCAGGCATGTGAACAGCTCAGTTAATGCTACAGAAATGCAGAGTGCATTCTTGTGGTGAAACATGCTGGACTGGATGGAGTTTCCTTTCTTCTCTGGGTTACCTGCCAGAGCTCCTCCCCCAGACCCAGAGGAGGTGTCCAGCCTCTCCAGCTGCCTTTGGGGAGGCTCTTCTGACTGTATAATCCTTTCACTGGTCCAGGTTGCCCTTCAATCAACACACCTAGGAGAGGCTGAGTGGGGCAGAGCTGCAGGGACACCAGGAAGTGATGTCAGATGGGGATGAACAGACTGTTTATTTCTAGGAGCCAGTGATGCAATACAGTGGAACCATTCACCGGTAGGAACAGCAAATACTCCAATGTTCTTTTTGAAATGTTTTCCTTCACCTTTGTGCCCCTCACACATCCAAACCAGGAGGTGCCAACATGAAGCCTCTGCAAGACTTTTCTCCAAAGTGATGTACTACAGTCCAGATTTTTGGTAATTTGGGGATTAGGAAAGAAAAAGGATACAAATCTTTCCTAATGTTAACTTTGAAGAGCTTGACACGGAGCCAAATCAGGTCTGTGGTAAATGAGATTCAGCAGGTCACAGATTAACAGTGTTGCAACAATTAATTTATCCAACGCTCAAAACAAGCCATAGAGCAGGACACTGCACCATAGGTGCCCAAGCCTGTGACAGACATGGGGTAGTGGGTTTTGGGTTTGGTTTTGTTGTTTTTCAGTTCCCAACTGCAGGAAATCTCTGGCTGTCTGACAAAGGAAGACAAAACCTGAGCAGAAAGAGGGCAAATCCCTGCTTGAGAATGTGTCTTGTAGTGTATTTGCCCCTGCTTGCAACTCCTCCTCCCCTAGAATGGTACCCTCAGAGCAAGTCCTGGTATTGTGTACCAAGGGACAGGAAAGGACATGCCATGATAACTCTCCGGGGCATCTCTGCCCACCCCTTCATCACTTTATCAGCTGAAAACAGGCTGAAGTTCTGTCCTGGGGTTTGTCTTGTTAACACAGAACTCATTTTAGTTCCCAGGCACACACTCCATACCCATCAGGCCCATACACAATGCCAAGATAAGGATGCTCCTGTACCTTTGCTTCCCTTAAAGGGAGAGTGTCATTTGTATTCTAGCAACACAAATGCTTCCTCATCATCCTCCATTACTAAATATACTCCCATACTGCAGCCAGACAACATGAGCAGGATCCATTTCACCAAGCCACAGATATCTGCATATGTAAATGTTTATATATGAAATGGCTCTCCAAGGACCTTTTAAAGTCAGCTGAGATAAATGTTTTTTTTTCTCTATACTGGAAAATATTTCAGTGCAATGCAGACACCCACAGCACACCTTAAATTTATTTAATTAAAACACCGAGGCAAAGGAGAATGGCTCTCAACTGAGAGAAGCCAATGGCAGAGATATCAGCCTGGTTCTGTTACAGAGGCTGCATGCCCCAGGGGGGAGATCTCCCACAGTACAGAGCCGTAAGAACAAGTGATCTGCCCCAAGATTTGAATGCAAGTAAGTTTTGGGTGGCTCTTAACACTTTAGGGAAAATAAACACGGGCTTGTCAGGTTTATTCTTACACTGCTCAGAATGGTGTTTTTTTCAACAGGATTTGAAATTCTGGAGGCCAGAAAAACCTTTTGCAAAGAACAACGGAAAAGTAAAAATAACGTAATTGGCAAAACAAGCCCGCACCTCTCCTTTAGGGTTTTGGGCCTCTGTTAATTGAAAGAAGTGAATGTGCTGTAGTAAAAACACAAACTTCTTAATATCTATTCTCTGTAAGTTTTCAGACATGTCTGTTAACTTCAGCAGAGATCTATTTATCATCCTGTAATCCTCCATTGGAAGACACTTAGAGTTACTTTGACTTCTGCCTCATGACTAAATTCAAGGGCTGGCAGCAACTGCTCCTCCTGGTTATTCTGATGCAGCCCTGTTATCTTTCTAGAAGAGCACATGCAGTACGCTTCAGTCCACCTTTGTGGGGAGGGAGTTAACCACCAGAGCACATACACCACTGAGGACACTGTTATCTTCCAACCCTTCCAAAGCTTGTGGAGCTGGCAGATTGCAAAGCTATCTTTATATTTCTAAACCAAGCAAATTTGATTTGGAAACCTCACAGCCTCATAAATGTGGGATTTCACAACACAGCTTGCACAGAGTTGCTTTTCAGGATAGAACTGTGCTTTAATTGCTGGGAATTATTTCACCATAGCAACCTGGCTTCAGCAGTCAGACAGGCTTCTTGCTGTATTATATAGCCCAAGATACACAAACGCAGAGAGTCCGCTCTGCTCAGAGAGTACGAGGGTGCAGGCAGGTTCTGTCTTTGTAAGAGGTGTTTTAGTTCCCTCACTGCCTTTTTGCCTTGCAAGCTCTCTTTGTACAACAAAATACATTTCTCCAACAATGCCAACTAGCTTTCAGCACTGCTGTGGCCTAAAGAAAACTCGCAACAAAGAGAATATGTTAGGTGTGCATGCCAATCTCACCACCTTACCCACACACTGTTTTGGAAGACAGGTACATGTAATGTAAAATTCAGATTATGAGCAGGTTGGACATTTCTCAACTTCCAAAAGCCTACAGAAATGTTTAAAAATGTATTTTATAATCCCGCTGCGCAGGCAGAGGCGGCAGCATGGACCACACGGCATTCCCCAGGTAACCAGGATACTCACTCTGTGCTCTCCATCAAGCATTTTTCAACATGGTGCAACATGTCAGCTTGCAGCTGAGCTCAGTCCCAGCTGTTGTGTCTCTCCTCAGCTCCCCAGAGGCAGGGAGCAGTAAAGGACCGTGTCTTTTTTGCTTCTGGCAGGACTGGGCAAATTACAACTACTCAGGCACAAAAAGTGTCTTACATGGGAAGGGTAAATTAAGTTATTTTTGTTGGGAAGAGAGTGAAAACAAATTAATCACCTGCCTTGCTACTACATTCCCACCTTTGAAGATGTCACCCATATGTAATCCCACAGTAAGCAGGAGTTCAGCAGCTGAACCCTTCACATTAACACCATGTGGTTTACACCTAAAAAAAATGTTGTTTAATAAGACAGAAAAGTGCTCAGGCATGCCACAACTGAGGGTGAACACAGAAACACAGGTAACAATATAGCTGCTCCACACAGCTTCCGAGAGTTATTTTGTAGGAGCTTCAGTAAACAACATAAACTCAAGTTGTCCTCAGTATTCATAATCAGTTCTGTGTGCCTGAACCTGTAAGCTCAACTTTAAAGCATCTGTACTAGCACACACATGTGCACCTTGTTACACTGGGACACAACTGAGAGGAATTCACTTGCCTACCCAGTCACTAGTTATTGAACAGGTTGGGCAAAAAAATACCAATGTGAAGAATCAGCACCACCTGAAATTCTGGTTTTTATTTCATTCTGTTAATATTTTGGTGTTGATTTAAGCCCCTTCTCCTGCCATGCCTTCGATCAGATCCATGAGGAGCAGCAGTGCCTTTCAGCTCAGTAGGAACTACCTTGTTAAACAAAAACCCTGAAAGCCATAGTTAGAAGGCATAAACTGTGCCTCTTCACAGGGTAAGAGAGTTAATGATAAAAAGAATCAAAGAATTACCTTAATTAGGTAACTTGTGTTAACAAACAGTACGTACAAAACATTCATTATTCTAACCATGTAGTTGACTTTTAAACCTTGACAGAATGATGCAATGTGCTCTGTTTGGTTCTGTCATCAACAGCACGCAGCCGCTTCAGTCCATTCTAGGAAACAGCAAATTAGAGTTTTGCTTTTTGCACAGTAGAGGAAGAAAACTCTGTTTAAAACCTAAACTCTATGAAATCCCAGGCCAAAGTAAAGAAGAACTGAATGACTGATTAAAAGAATAGTAGGGTAGATAATAGTTTAATTACTGGTACAGTTAGATCAGCCACTGTTCATTAGCTCACGAGACAGCAGTGATTCCCAACCCTAATTTATTACTTTTCAGGATATACCACGGGAGACCGAACAGTTTAAGTAAAGCCCCTCCACAGACACATACTGATCCATTAGCAGTCAGGAAAACCCCAAAACACAGGTACAGTCAAACTTGTAGTGTCACCTTCAAGGGTTTGCTGAAATACAAACTCATCCTTTAATTAAATGCTGAAAGCCCAGCCAAGAGATTGCTTAAGGAAAACTGGTAATTTTCAAAAACAAATGTTAAAATTAGAGGCACAGTTGTGTGCTGGATGTGTTTCATTCCCTTGGCTGCACGTGCAAATGGCAAGCAATGATTTTAACTGCTCTTGTAGACTCAGCTCATATAAGCACAGACCAACACCTAAGCTTCTTCCTCAAAACACAATGTGAAGTTGGACTTTTACATTGGCCTCTGCAACCCAACATCGCACCTCAAACCAAAGGGTGGCTGTGACCAGCTCACTCCCTTCCAACATAGCCTGCACTGTTCATCTGAGAAATCCAGTTTCAATTCCTGGCAGCAACCAACAGTTCATACTGGTTTTGCAGAGGTGTAACCATACTACTTGTGTGCAGCTGCACTAGTAGTTTCACCACAAAGAAATGAAAGACAGTCCCTAAATAGTGAAGAAGTCTGTCTCTGGAGGAGTTTAGTATCACTGCTGGGTGATCAAGTCACCTCCCAATTCTCTACTTCAAAAAGCAATAGAAATTACTCTCAAAAAGCTTGTAACTGAGGTTAGCTTGACTACTAAATAAGATGTGTGGATTTAGAAATCTTTGTATTTGAATGATGCATCTAGAGGTGAAAAAAAGCATCGTATGCTGAAAACCAGAATAACGTGTACCTCAGTTGAGAGAATACAGTTTCTCCTGTCCCACACAGATGGCACACTCAAGACCCCAGTTTTATCTTTTCCCTGCACAGGTTTGTTCTGAAGAAATAAAGCAGTCACATCAAAATCAAGGCCTTTGTGTAATGAAGAATCAGCAAAACCTCGTTTGTCACAATTTCCTTTCCCCTGCCTTGCCAAATGCATCCTGCTGATTATCAGCACTTACCCTGTAAGGTTTGGTGTTCTGAATCGGGAATGTGCATTCACATGAGACTGAGGAGCAGATCTGGGTTGACTGGAGTGTGAGTCAAGGTACACCTCATGTCATCTCTCCTGCGTGTGAATTGTTATAAATCACCATGAGGAAGCCCAAGCCTTCGCTCTTCATTAATGCCATGCACTTTGTATGTGTGCCAAGATCACTTTTTGCAGATACTAAGCTGTCCTAAGAGTTTCACTATTCTGTCACTACCTGCCTTTCTGAGGACAGCTGCACTCACTGCTGACTCCTCCTTTTTGAAAACAAAGGGAATTACACAGGCATCCACAATGTTCCTTTTACCTGGGGAGCATCCGCTACCATCAGCCCCTGCTGTTTGAGCAAAAGCACTTCCAGAGGTATGTCAGTGCCAGATAGAAATTAACTTGGAAAACTCACAGAGCAGCATTTTCTGACACACTAGAACAACTCAGCTCCAGTGTTAATGAAGCCATTAATACCAAGAAGTGGTGTTTTTCTTCAGAAAACTGGAAGAAAGGGTTAATCCATACATCCCATACCCTTCTCTTTCTAGAAAGTATGTGCTAGCAGGTCTTAAAAGGAAATCAACATCTCATCTTCTCTGACAGCAATTTGCTGAAGTCTTAGTTAAGATTCTGTTGAGCCCCACAGCACCAGGGATTAAGAAAAAGGATTAGAAAATCCCCCTCAACAAAAGCACACTTCATTAAACTCAGTTTTGGTGTAGTCACAGAGAAATATCTATGACAGGGGAACAGATAAACTTTGTCTTAGCCATCTCCGAGCAACAACTGGTGGGAGCCCACCTTCCTAACAACACAACTCTTCACCAAAGATCAAGAATGGTGAAAGAAAAGCTCTTCTACAGAGGATTTACTTTCTCCTACAAGCGTACCTGGTAAAGACCTTGGGGTGCACAGACAGTTTGAGATACCAGAGAACAGCACACGGAAATTAAGTGTGAAATTGATACTTTCTCCTTAAAGAGCAGCACTGGAATCATGGGCTATTGTAACAGGAAGCAAAGAGGCAAACCAGGAATTGCAGTTAGCTCACAGAAAGATGGATGTTGCACACTCATACTTTTGCAAGTATATGAACTGAAATCATCTTCCAGGCAGAAACAAGCAGCTAAAATCTGGAGCAAAACCTACAATGAAACAGACGCACACCAAGGCAATGAGATAAAGGAAGGGTAAATAACCTCAGTTTGATATTACAACCCAATCTATTCTTTTTTAAGTGGCTGGGGGGAATCTTCAGAAAAAAGCAGCATACTTTTGCCCCTAACCCAGAGGAAAACGCACCTTGTTAAGCCTTGGGCAGATGCCCTTCCTATATTAGCTCTGGAGACACCTTACAGGATTATTTCAACACAAAGAATTTTAGCAGTCCTCTCACTCTGGGTATCACTTCATAGGATGTAGAACACATAACCAAAATACAGCTCGATGTTGTAAACACCTCTGAAGAAAGGCACTGACTTTAATAAGTTAATACATTGTATGTGGTTCACCAACTTTCACAAATGCACCAGGATCATGACACTCCTGCAGCAAATACAGGTGAACAACAGTCAGGCGACTATCCCAAAGAAATGGAGGAGTAAAGAACCCATGGTAATGAACGTTCTTGCATCTAACCTAAACTTCTCCTGTTTAAATTTGAACCCATTACCCCTCATCCTATCACTACAGTCCCTTCAGATACTGGAAGGCTGCTATGAGGTCTCCACTCAGCCTTCTGCAGGCTGAACAGCCCCAACTTCCTTAGCCTGTCCACCAGGCTGGCGAGGCCACTCAAGCCCACCTCCACTGCAGCCCACTGTCCTCAGGACAGGACGCTCGCATCAAAGAACCATCTCCACAGCACATCTGTGCTTTCATACGCACAGAAGAGATGCCACAAAGCTCCTCCTGCCTGGTCACACCTTGCCAAAGAACAGGATGTTACTGCCCTGTAGTGTCACTGGTCCTTTACAAGTAGCTGGGGGAAGAGTCTTGAAACGTTGTCCTAGAACAAGGAACCACCTCCTGTTAGAGAAATGTTCAGTAAAACACAGCACGACAACTGGTGATGTCAGTTACCCTGAAACATAAACATTTTGAACTATTTTGGTACAATGGAAAGTTGTGGGAGGGAGAAAGAAAAAGAACAGAATAAAAATAACTGATATGGTTCTGAAGAGCATTTTGCCTACAAGCCCCTTCCCACACTGCCCTCCTTCCTTCTCGTCCACCTGTACTCATTCCTGCAATAATCAGATTAATGTTAAATGAGGCTCTTCCCAATTACTTTTTAACGCTATAAACCACACTAAATTGTTTTTAAAATGTTTCTACCTGAATTAGGATAACACAGCATTGTTTGGGGGTTTTTTTAATATCTGCTTTAGTCCTGTCAATACACGAGCATCACAGACAATAGCTGTCTTCAGCAATGAGAGTCAAGGCAGTGGAGAAGAGGCAGTCACGCCAAACACTCTTCTTCTACCCACCTTATGTGGGTTTCTATAAACACGTCTAAAAGGACTTTGCATAATCACTTAAAAAACAGAATCCAAGATCAGACCAACCTGGTTTCTTCCTAATCTTGTGTCCTGGTTTCAGCTGCCAGGAATTATTTGAGGAATAGGCAAGGAATTTAAGTTTTGAAAAATTTCTGAGTGCTGGATGTGGTAAAACACAGCACCATGCAGGCTGCCAACACAAACCTGCTCATTCACCTGACTGAAGCAATCATTATCACACTATCTCTGGAGACAAATTACTACACTTGAAAAGCACCTGTAAAAATCCCACTTTGTTGGTAATGCCAATGCACACCTACGCAAGGAGGGTGGGGGGTTATTTTTTGCTTGGTATCCAAATCAATCCCTGCACATTGCTGTACGGAGGGAGGCTTTCTTGAGAAAGAGAAGTTTTCAGTTATCTATTCCCGCACTCATCCTGGGCTGCGTGCACACATACACCACACTGTACTTTATCAGAATTCATTACACAATGCCATCACAACTCTGTAGCCTGCACCATTCCTCTTTCCTGACACTGTACCACTGATTAGCAGTCAACTATCCCAGAGGGACTTGATTTCACTGTAAACTTAAGAGGAAACACACTGGCTACAAAGCTGCATAAGCAGCAGTCTCTAAAAATCACCTGCACAGGACCCGAAGCGCCACAGCACGGCAAACGCGCTGCAGTTCTGAGCCACTCTCAAGTGCCTGAATTCAGGTTCCAGTACTGGCACAGGCAGTGAACACTCTGTCCTGAAGTCACCAACACATTGCCCTGAAGAACACTTATGACCAGCTCAGTTGTCCACTGGGACCAGAGAGGGATCTCTCATGTACCCGAGTCTTCCTTCCGCTTGTGCTGGCCTCAGAGGCCAGTAAAAATCACACCTCTGCAAGGAAGCCAGCAGTAATCAGCTGCATCATAAAAACTTGAACACTTAAATAATGCTAAAAAGTAGAATAATATTTCATGGTTTTACATTGCATTTTTTTCCCCTTTCCCCTTCTACCTCTCTGCAGAGCCACCAACTTGCAAAACACAGAAGAAAAAAAAACAAACAACCAAACAGGAAAACTGTGTCCATCTTGGGTTTTTCCCCCTCCCTAACTATGGGCTAAATAATTACACAATTCATTACATGAAACAGGAAAAATGAGACTAACCTATTTCAAAAATATCTGAAGTGAAACGAGAGCCCTAATTAAACGTTGTGCTAAGGAATACACAGAACTTCACCGCAGCTATGCTGTGATTAATTTAAAGGGGAGATGACACTTTTCTAATGGTATTTTAATATTTTTTAATCATTACAAGTGTGTAGTCTTGGCCCCATCCCTGAAATGTTAAACACAGTCTACTAGCCCATATGATGAAAGATACAAGCATCTCCAGAGTTCTTCATAGCTGAATCACTAATAATTTAAAGGAGTAATAAACCTAACAGTAGCTTTCATAAAAAATTAATGAGAAAGGCTGAGAGCACATCTGTTGCTTTTGTTACCTTTTCCCCCCCTTTCTGGTTCATTTGTCTTTCCTCACACTCTTTTAAACTCTTCTGAGGGCTGCTGCTTCTTCATGCAAAGCCTTTTTGCTTCTACACACATCCCTCCATGCTTCCTCCCCGTACGCATTTTTCCTTTGGCAGCTGTTATTACTAGTGACACCCTTTGGCACACAGCAGCTAGGAGGGCTCAGACCTACTAACTAATGAAAACAACTTGTACTTTAAAAGCCTCAAGAGTGAGTTGCTTTTAAGTACATGCAACTCATGTGAATGATGTACAATGAATTTCCTATGGAGGAAAATCATACTGCCTGACCACTGTACCAGAACAAGAGAGCTTTATAATTCACAACCAGGACAGAAAGAGAAACAGGGCAATCTGAAGAGAAAATGGGCGCTCTACTCTTTGTCTGCTGTGAATTCCTGTAAGTCCTTGGCAGCCTGTGGAGGGTGGAAGATGGGTGGGGGCAGTGGTGATGACAGTTCCCAGTTATGCCTGAGAAAAAAGCCTAAAATGCAGTAGGCTGTTAATGACACCATGCTACACGCAAGCAAGACACCTGCTCTAATCACAAAGCCATTCGTAGACCTAACCAACAGAAGAAAAATTACTTTGTCCAGAGTTTAGTATTGATTCATCTTCTGTACAGAACACACGAAACTCAGCAGTGGTTCAGGTGGACAGGCTCAAAAGTGTTATTTGATACCCTCTGTCCCACACTTACTCTGAAATAGTGAAAAAACATGCCAGTAATGTGGAATCATCTCATTTAACTTCATATGACTACAATGTAAGTGCTAACAAGTGAGCTGGCCATGCTGTACTGGGCTGGCATTGCACCTCTGCCTTCAACCACATCTGTAAGTTCCCTGCTCTTCTCCACAATTAAGTGGAGAAAGCTCAGCTGTGGATGCCTATGTTCAAAGAAATCCCACCACAGCTGTCACCAACAAGCCACCATTTTCAGCCTAAATGAGCTCCCGTGTGGCTCGTTCTTTCACCATCACTGGGGTCACGATTCCTTAAGCACAAATACCCAATTTCTGCAATAAGGAAACTTTGATTTGACTTCCTGTTATCTAGGCTCCTAGCTAATGCCTGTGCTCTTACACTAAGCTCTTTGCAGAATAGGATGAGTTTATGTTGTACAGAACAAACACTGAAAAGCAAGATGAAGCAACACAGGTACGGTCAGATAATGCACCCGTTTGAGAAATAAGAGAACTGGTTTCTGCGACTTAGCATTTCTCCCTAAAGGGTGCAAAAAGAGATAATCCAGAATGGATCGTGAGACCTCACTTGGAGTATTGTGTGCAGTTCTGGTGTCCTCAACATAAAAAGGCCATGGATCTATTGGAACAAGTCCAGAGCAGGGCCACAAGCATGATCAGGGGACTGGAGCACCTCCCGTATGAAGATCGGCTGAGAAAGTTGGGACTGTTCAGCCTGGAGAAGAGAAGGCTGCGTGGAGACCTCATAGCAGCCTTCCAGTATCTGAAGGGGGCCTTTAGGGATGCTGGGGAGGGACTCTTCATTAGGGACTGTAGCGATAGGACAAGGGGTAATGGGTTAAAACTTAAACAGGGGAAGTTTAGATTGGATATAAAGAGGAAATTCTTTCCTGTTAGGGTGGTGAGGCACTGGAATAGGTTGCCCAGGGAGGCTGTGAATGCTCCATCCTTGGCAGTGTTCAAGACCAGGCTGGACGAGGCCTTGGGTGATAGGGTTTAGAGCGAGGTGTCCCTGCCCATGGCAGGGGGGTTGGAACTTGATGATCTTAAGGTCCTTTCCAACCCTAACTATTCTGTGATTCTATGGAAAGACACACTGAAAAACCCTCTGCTACAAAACAGTAATCACTCCCATCTAGGAGCAGCTTAACAAAATGTAGTTACTTTGTTAACTCCCAAGCCCAAAATATTTGATGTACAACAATGACTTTTTCCTGCTTTCACAACAGTTTTATAGTATATGTAGAAAATAAAACCCAGAAAACAAACACAAAATTATGCACAATTTCTGCATGTCCTCCAGCTGGAGCAGAAAGGCCAAGGTTATGCCATGCTTTTGCAAACACATGCACTGAAAAATCATCAAAATATACGTTCCACTAAGTCACAGGAAGTCACCTATACTTTACAATAAACTGCTATAGATGCTGAACAAAAGGTTTGGCAATTCTTCCCTACAGAGGCACCCATCTATTTACATCTGGGAGTGCTGCCAACAGAACAGCTACCAAAAACTTCAAAAGGTTTAGAGCATGAATAGCGAGCCACTGGCCAAAGGATTTTATATGACCAGCTGTGTAACACCACATAGAATCATAGACACACCACCCCAAGAAATGCAAAGAAAGGACATTAAACTCGTCAAAAAGCTGAAAGAGAAACCTGAAATCCTTAAATTCGTATCTTCTACAGGAAAGGACTGGGGGTGGCGGATGGAGGACGACACGACACAACAAAAGTCCTGCAATACAGCATTTGTTCAAGAGCAACTACAAGCAGTTCTTCTCGCTAAGCCTACTTAAACTAGAGAAGTTCACTGGGCTTAAAGTCATAGCCAGAGCTCAGCTGCTTTGTGATCAGAACGTGCTGCTTTAATAAACAGCTCCCCTAAACTGTTGGGGAGAGAGGAGACATGAGGCAACAGAAGAAGAGCGAGATAATGTTTCTGTTGACAAACATCTAACAATTGGCAACAGACAGCGGGGAACGAGCACAAACCAAAGCTTGCCAAATGAAGTTGCGCCTGAGGAACAAGGCTCCTTTTTGGAGCAGCACTGCCATTCCTCAGAGACCCCAGACAAACATCTGAACACAACCAAAATAAAGAGCTGCAGTTGTTGAAGAGCAAGGCTGCTAACCCTAATATTTGCGGTGATGTTTTTCCCTGCAAAGCAGAAAGGGTCAGAACTCATCTGAATCAAGTTACTGCACATCCTTTGCCAAAGAGTCTGGTTTTGGTCTCAGCAGTCACACACGCCTCAGTGTTCACACAAGTCCTTTCGAGCTACATGAGCAATTTTTTCCCCTCATCTTACAACATTTCTGTAGAAAACATGCCAAAGCATATGTAGCGATTTGGTCAGGCTCCTTATTCAGGAAAGCCAGGACCTTCACTGACTGCTTACGTCCTGGAAATTTAGTTCTCATGGAGCACAAACAAAACTTGACTGCAGTATTATGGGTGGGCAAATGTTTCTCTCCAAGTAGCTATTGCCATTCCAGCTTCCACCCTCCCGGATTGCTACACAAGATCCGAAGGGCGCCGAAAGCTGACTCCCCCGCCCCCAGACACGAGAGGGGCCGCGCGGAGCCAGGCGCCCGGGCCAAGTTGTTAACTTGAGCTCCAGCTCCCTTCTCCCTCCGGCGGGGGGGCCGCACACGCGTTCCTGAGGGCGACCCCCGTTCAGACACCCGCAGCCGCCCTGCCCGCCCGCCGCTCCCGTCCTTACCGCAGCACTTTGCCCACCGCCTGCAAGACCATTTTGCAGCTTAATCCGGGTTTGGGACTCTGGGCGAGGACGGGCCGTTCACCGGGGAGGCTGCCGTGATCCCCAACCATGGTACGGCGAGAGGAGCGCGGCGCAGCCCAGCGCAGCCGAGCGGGCACACGCCGCGGGCTCAGCACGGCCCCAGCTCCCCTCCACTGCCCCCGGCCGAGCGCCCCGCCCTGCCCCTGTCCCGCCAATGAGCGGCGGCGCAGGGGGCGGGCGCCGGCGGTGGCTCCTCCTCCCGGCACCGCCCCCACCGGCCGCGCACGGGCAGTGGGGCCGCGCCTCGCCGCAGCTGCCGCTCCTGCCCCGGGACCGGGCGCTGCTGGGCTCCACTGCACGTCGAGATACGCTGCAAGGCCCTGCGGGCGTCAGCAGCGTTGCAGGCGGTAGGACAGGAGGGAGGAAGCACCCGGCCCCGGCCCTGGACATGTCCAAGCAGCACAGCCCAACACAAGCATTACCGTCAGTAATAACCTGCCACGTCTTTTGGTAGCCAAAAAGGAAGACTGCGGATTTGCTGGGGCGGCGCTGCTGTTGGTCTGCAATACAGGCCCCATCTGTAACGGGGCCACACTGGACTCCTGGTGAGAAATGAGGATAAGGACGCCCTTCATGAGCTAGGGTTTGCACTGTGCTCTCAGGACTGTGACAAACAAAGGCATAGGCTAGCCCAAGAGCAAAGCTAGATAGGTTCTGCCACGAACAGCCCAGCAATGACATCAAAACCTTTGTCAGAGTGGTTTAAACTGAGCAAGGGTGAAGAACAGTAAAACCATAAACAGCAAGAGACACCTTGCCATTATGACCAGTTAGGGACAGGCACTTGGGTAATGGTCCTCCAAGGACAAGCAGCATCCCAAACACAAGGTCTCTTGTGACAGACCATCAGTTTTACACCGAGAAGCTACTTTGTCATGAGTTTTCCTAACAGTCCTTAGAAAGGTGCTGTATGTGCAGCTCCTTAGTCACCCTACACACACATTCTAGACCAGGCAGCTGTGCCCACATCTTGCTGATGAGCACTCAGAGCCAAATCATAACAAAAACCCCGACAGCTCTAGTAAGACATGATCTAGAACACAAACCCCTGAGGACATCCCTTATTCTGACACGCTAAAACCCGATGTGTGACATCTTGGACAGAACAGTGGTTCTGCTGTTTCTGGCAGCCATGGCTGCAGTCAGAAAGACGGGTATAGCCAAACATTCAAGGGTGTACCCAGTCAAGTACAGCCAAGCACTCCACCTGGTTCACCAAAAGGGCATCTTCCCCTGTAAACCGAAGGCCACCAGACTTGTTGAATTAGACTTAGCACAATCAGACCATTGCTGCTGTCATCAACCTGGCATCCCTTGGTCAAAGTTTGTGGGAACGTGGCCGCTGTTGGCACAAAGCCATGAAAAACTGCAGCCACGTGAGGAGAAATAACCCGCACCCAAAGCAATGCCCCACGCAGTGGTGTCGGTCAGTTATGCACCGTCTTTCAGTCACATGTCCCAGTTGGGCCTCCACACCCTTGTGAACCAGGAGGTATTTTTATTCCCACTCTCCCAGCAATCCATTTAAGCTGGAGTTTTAATGACTTCACTGATAGCACACAGGAAGCCTGCAGCTCAGCACAGCTCAGCTTTCACTCTGCAGCCCAGCGCCTCATACAGAAGATTATCCAACCCTGGAAAAATCTGATGCTCGCTCAATCTTTTCCCCAAGTAACAGCAACTTGTCACAGTAACATTAAAAAGCAAGGAGTCCTGGCACGCAGAAGAAGGACACCTGCCAAGAGAGCAGTCGCCCTCACTTCGTTCACCAATGAAATCTGCACAAAGAGAATTTTGTTTGTTAAAAACCCACCCTAAAACCAACAAGCTGGTGATATAAAGCAGCCTAAGTTTTCAAAAAAGTCTGTCTATCCAAAGTAAATTAAAGAAAAATCCAGGGGTCAAACCAAAATAAATACAGCTCTGTGGTCTTGCAGTTGTATTAGGAAAGCTGGCCTCTCAGTGACTCTGACAGCCAAACATTTGCTCTTCAGAGATGGAACTTCAATGATCCCACACAGGTTAGGAGCTGATGCTCTGCTGTTAAATGTGATAGATCATCTGAAATAGAATTTTTAAACCTGGTAGCTTTTTACTTTGACCCAGATGAATGACCCACTTCTCTATTCTGTTAGCTTCTGTATCAAACAGATGCCTTTCCCATTCCTTAACCATACATCTCCACAGCACCCCTTCCAGCCTCTCCTCCACCTATCATTTTTCCTCCATTCAAGCTGCATCCCCTTTTCAGATCAACTGCATGCTATAGATTACCTGCAGTAGTGGATTCTGTGCAAGCTGTGGGAAAGCCCAACAGCATGTCAAAGTCAATTTTAAATGCTTCAAAATAATAAAAATGAAATGAGGTTATTATAGGAAGCACAACTTAAACATGCACATTTTATTTATATGGCATCAACATAAGTCATTTAAAACGTATGAGCAGTATGGATTCTCACACTAACAAGATTCAGAGCACAGGTGCAGGCACAAATGGGTGTGCTTGAAAGCTGCTGCATCCAGGAAGAGCAGTACTCAATCTAGAAGCAGTATCTTTATTTGAACATGGCTACTGGTCTGATCCCTGAGTATGCATATTCCAAAGAATGCAGATCGGCACTTCCTCAAGGGCATGTCTTAACCACCATGCAATACCCTGCCTATTTACTTCCATTAGTAGCATGGCAGTCCTGGGGTAAAGGTCAGACTTGATGATCTTAAAGGTCTTTTCCAACCTAGTTGATTCTATGATTCTTTTTCACTTGCTTCCTCAACATCCTCTGCACATAACTACTGTTGAATCTGTCCACAGCACAAGTGTGCTTCAGCAGTGGCAACCTGGTGTTAGCATACCCCTTACCCACCAGCAAGGGCTGAAAGATTGCGTAGCTGTGAACTGAAGTCATCACTAAACCATTAACAGAAATATCTGTGAATGGACCTACCAACAGCTGTAAGACTTGTAGCAGCCCTACAGACACATCAGCAAAACAACATCATCAGTGGCACAAAAGAATGGGAGCCCCAGTTCCCACCACCTACACATGACTCTATGTGATTATAGTACACTGACAGGAAGTTTTTCTGCACTGATCCCAACTACGAAGCCAAGAAGTGGTATTTATATATTTTATGAATAATGCTTTGTATTTACAATGATGTTATAAACAGCAGTTAACAGTTACGTATTTATTTGCCCATTTTACAATATCATAAAAGTTAAGTGTAAAGCAGCCACCACAGGGATATATCAGAGGTTGGTACCAGAGGTACCCAGAGGTTTGGTAAAGAAAGCAAGTCATATCATCATGTCAATCCAGACAAGCAAACAGTGCTGGGGAGGGGTTGGGGAATATCATAACCATTATTTTGATTAAGGTACAACTCACCATTTATATGCATAGAAATGAGGCCTTGTAACATCAGATCATAAAGCTCTTCTTTAAATTAAGCTGAATATTATGTGTCCCTGTCTGACATATCATGTTTCAATTTTGTTACCTAATTAGCCATTTTGTTTGACTTCAGTGTGCCCTGCTACCATGCAGCCAAGTACCCTTACCAGTTACCTCACAGCACATCCTCAGGTCTCTGGAACTGCTCAAAATCAGCAATGAAAGCATTTCATCCTTTAGCTTGCCTCTAAGTGGGATTTATACTAAGATTACATTTACTCTCCATTTTGTCATCCTCACTCAGCAAAGATGGCATGAGCTACTCTGCTCCACGTAGACAGCAAAGACATGGATTTTGGACAGAAGGCAGGGTAAAATCAAAGTTGTTCCAGTCTCAAAAAGCAGCTTGGATGTGGTCATGGTGAAGGGGGGAAATAATGGTTTCGAGGGCATACTTTCAGCCCCACTCTTGCGATAACAGCAAGAGAAATCAGTCTTCCTGACCACACAGAGTCTTCTGATACAAGCCTTATCGACACTGGCCACACACTGCAGAAAGTTTGCGCATAACAGATTGAGCTTAAAAGCAGCATTTATAAGTGACAAGCTGCATACATTTGCTGCTTTACTGAAAGCTCTGGTAACAAGAAGTCAGTGTTTATCCTGCAACCACCACCTTCAGCTTCATTGACATGGGGAGGGTGTCTGCAATAGGCAACGAGGAAAAAAGGGCAATGATAATTCTCACCTAATCCATAACAACAATCAATTGTAGCAAGAACAGCAAAATATGCCAAAATACCAGTAAAGTTCCACCAGGAGTTCCAAATAATTTGTATTATGGCATTTTAGAAAGGATGCACTAAATAAGAACCAAGGATTCATCACATATTTTTTATATATAGCTATCAAGATGTATCTATCAAGAATTTATTCAGGAAAAAAATAATCAAAAAAAGCCACATTAAAAAGGCAGAACAAAGAACAAAGAAAGTGAATGCTGCTGTATGTACCAAACAAAGAAATCATGACGGCAAAGGTACTGTGTTTCTGGCACATATGTAGGCACATCTCAAATGTCAAGAGAAGCCAGGTTCATCAAGAAGTATGTATGAATGAGAGCTGAAGAACATGAATGTCTCAGAGAAAGTAGCTATAACAGCAGCTCAGCAGGAGACAATCAACTCAACAGCACTCAGCAAGTGCCCAAGAACTATTAAGAAAAGATGGGACTCTACATGTGGAAGTGATGAAAAACAGAAGACTGCACTGATTTTTATCACCTGCATTTCAATCAGTGCTCCTGAGTCAGCCTACCTCAAGTGACAAAAGCAAAACAGACACCAGCAGGACAACTGTTTCCTGAGCAGCTCTTCCAGGCATGTAGATGCCCAGTCAATGAATTGTTGTGGAGTTGGCCAGAATTACCAGATTCAGACCTCAGTTTCCAGTATCACTGAAAGCTTACCACTGTTATAAAAATAAGTTCCGTTTTTTAAAGTTGTCTGTATCCTGGGTGAGTTCAAGGATTATTGCATTCTAATGAAAGTTTCCTCTGCTTTCAACTGACAAAGTTCTCTCCTTTCTGTACTAAGGTGTTGTATACCATTACATAGCAGTGACAGATTTCAGACAGATGAAGTCCCTATACAGGATCTTTCTTGCATAGCTCATTCCAAAACAATAAAACATCACAATGACAGCCTCAGGAAACAGAAAGTTTTCCTCTTTCTGATTTGCAAAACAATATGCTTGGCACTATGATATAAAGGAACAATAAACCGGAAAAGTATTTGCAAATAAACAGCTCAAATCTATCACCCTCATAAAACTGTCTTCCATCCAGACAAAGTTTGCTGGGCAAAAGCCTAGCAAAGCTCCAGGTGATACTGAAGCTCAAGTGACATGCAGCATCTATCTCAAAGAGGATAAAATCCCTTTTTTGCTTTCAGTGGGGGAGTAGGAGAGAAGAAAGCAGAAAGGAAGATTTGCCAGCGAAGCTACTGCATTGATTATTCTGAGTGCCCAAACTGGTGTCTTTCCACACATGCATCTCTAGGATTAAGTCAAAGGAAGAAGTCTTATTAAGCAGAGTACCTGATGATAGGCTGCATGGGGTGCTTGCAGCATAATGTAAAGATTTAGTTGCTTAATTTACACCATTGTGGCTACTGTTAGTTCCATCCTAGATATAACACAAGTGAGAAATTTATCTCACATTTTACCATTCCTTTTTTTTGTTGGCCCAATTTTGAAATTTAACTAGGCTGCACTCCCAGGAAGCACTAGTGCAATATGCATTTGATACAGAAATGCTAAAATGAAAGACTCCTTTTCCTTCCCTTCCCCAAATAACTGGACCTCAAGCTTCATATAAAGCGGTAAAACTCCTGAAACTTGGCTAAGAAGTTCTCCCCAGGGATTGTTTAACATATTCAGGGCTACTTGCTACATATATACAGAACTCTCCCTGTAAGCTTTATAACACTACTACTGTTTTCACAGACTTGGGTAAATATGGCACAGAAAACAAAGCCCTAATTGCAAATTGGCACGGAACTCTAGACCAAGGAGTCAAAGGTGTAATCAGCACAGGAAAGGAGGGTATGCGTGTCAGTACTGTTATTGGTCAGGACTATCTTCACTTGGGTGGGAAAGGCATAGAAGGAAAAAGAGAGATGCTGGGAGTGAACTTGGAGAGTTTTCCCAGACAGATGGAGAGCCACTAAGGAAATACAAGTTTCCCTCTTTTTTTTTTTTTTTGGTGCTAAGAATGGTTTCATTGCAGTATATAAAATGATTTTATCTGGTAATATTCCATTTAGATGACAAGAGGGGAAAACAATTCAGGAAAGAAGGATGAAATTTATTCTTGGGGATTTTTCTCCAGGAGTGCATTACAAAATATAACACACAGAGCTTACATTATGTAAGATTAAACAGGGAAAACTGTTCATTTTAATTCCTGGCACTTACAGAATAATTCCTTAGCTACTACTTCTAGAAAGCAGGGCCACGAAATCCAGAAGTCTGTAAACTGACTTGTTTCACACAGTGCACGTTTGCATTCCATATATGACTCAGAACACAGATGCTACATCTCAGCTAATCTGATTTCTTAATACCTCACAGGCCCCACACAGATCAGAGCAACAGGAAGCCATAACAGCTTTTGCCATGTAATGGATGCCACAGAACACCCAAGTTAAAACCTGAAATAACTCAAATTTATGAAACAGATGAAAAATTTTCCAGCAGTCCTCCAGTCTTGCAAAGCTGCGTTAGTGCTGTTTACATTGCAGCAGCTCAGTCCAGGGGAGGGGCCACTTCATAGCTGTGAAGTAAAACCTGTTTGGTCAGTGCGTATGTGAAGGCGTGCATAGGAAATGGACACAGGGCTACAGAAAGACACAAGTGGTTTATCACAGGTACTTGCCTCTGCTCAAGTTACATGGCTGCCTTTCAAACAGTCATGGAAGTAAAAGCATGAAGATCTTGCCTTTGGAGAAGCCTCTACATACCCTGAGAAAGCACTGAGTGGATTGAAAAAATTAACAGCTCTTTTTCAGTCTGCTAAATGAGAGATTGTACATTTACTAGAAAAACCTTGGCATTTTATAGGGCAATTCTTGACACTTGGTCACAGTCAAGGTGTTACACATGAGAACCATAACATTCCTACAGCAGTAATGTCTTGGGTCTTTGATGTGTTTGCCAGTCCTGCTGTGATGCACATGGGACATACACTTATGTAGGCATAGCCACAAAAAACTGCACAGAGCAAGTAACCAGCTTGTAATTTCCCTAAAACTTGTTACCAAAAAAATAGCCAGCTTTCACACTTCGATTTTTTGATAAAGAAAATGGCTTAAATGCATTCACTTACCCATTTGATTTGAATCTCACACTTCAATAGTATAAAACTTAAAGCATCTTACAAAACCCAACATGATTATATGATCTTGAGAGCAATCCTCTCCTACAAATTCTGGACAGATTTGGACAAAAAGTGTCTAGATAACATAATTTAAGGTTAAGAACAAGACACACTTTTTTCAGGCACTGCACTAACATATGCTGGAAGCACACTGGTTTAGTTTAATAATGAACTATTGGTTTAAAAAGGCTTATATACATAGGATTACTGGTTTTGTATCACATCCCTTTCTAAGTAACGTTTCTTCAAATCAAGCTAGACTCTGAGAGAAATTATGCTAGTAGTGAAGAATCTCAAAGAACACCCAAAAGAGTAAAATTTATGGAAAATGTCAGTACTCTATACAAAAATAACATAACACAGATCTGCTGGAATTATGATCAGAAGTCTCCTTTTCAGGCTCAGAATATTTGAAAGCAGTTTCTTTTAAAGCCTCTCCTGGAAGCATACAGAGGTCATGAAAGCTGCCCTCTAAATTATGGCTACATTATCACTTACAGTACACAAGTATTTTTATTATGCTTGTACTGCTGTAAACCCTGGTTAAGAGGCAGTCATGGATTATATCTTGAGAAAGAAACAATGAATTAAAGGAAACTTCCAGATCCCAAATCTCATCTGATCAATGAAAAAAGAAGAAAAAACCCCCACCAAAAACCGTAAAATGATGCACAACTGGAAGAGCCCTGGGTTTAAGCCAATCATGGAGACAACAGACATGAGTTTAAAAATAAAACCATTAAGCACATGTTTGTCATTAAGCAACACTGCTGCAGGTAAGGGTCTTCTGATGCTGTCTTGCTTCAAACCCCCATTTTCCCTAGAATTTCTTCTATAGCTGGATTTACACCTTTTCCCCCACAGTCCATTGCAACTCTTGAGTGGATGTTTATTTACTAGGAAACAAAGGAAAGCACTGGCTGACAGATGAGCTTTGCTGTTCTGGTTAGACAAGATTGCTATTTGTCATGTTTAATAATGCAATAAGAAAATTAGCCTTGTCTGCTCTCAAGCATGAAAAAGACACACTTAAAGTACTGGACAGGAACTGATAAGAGGACACTACTGTGTCTACCAAGAGTGTTCTTCATGACCTTTACTAAAGATCTACCCCAATTCCACACACAAAAAAGAGAAACATTACTATAGTCTACATTTTGTATTTTGTCTTGCTTTGCATACTAGTCCTAAATTATGTGCTTCCAAGACTTTGTCCGTATCACTACATGCTGAGACTAGGATCCATGAGTGATCATGTCATGCTATCATAATTCCTCCTCAGCTATTGAGAAATACCATTACCACAAACATGGCAAAACCATGTTTTTCAAATGCTTGTCGAAGTTGCAATGTTACTGTGAGGATGCACAGGCAGGTGAGTGCCAGAGGAGGCACTCTGTGGGAACAGGGGAGACGAAGGGTGACTCCAGACTTCTCAAAAGTGCAACTCAGCCAGTACTTCTAAGGTGCAAGTGAAATTGAGCCTATCTATAAAGCAAAGTAAATATATATAAAATTCTGTATGTCAAATCTTACCTAAATTAAGTAACAGACACTACCAGAAGTATTCTTTTTTCTCTAGGCTTACTGTGTGGAGGAGAAAACGAATACTGCATTCATCCTGCATCCTGAGCTACTTCTGCCCTTTGAAGGTACATCAAGGAAATGTGCCCCAATACACAGTAGGTGAACCCTTCTCTTTTGACATTCTGCTTTCGGAATGATTTGAAACCAGGGAAAACACACTGTTTTCCACCATGCAAATAGCAACTTCCCTGTGTAATTATAGCACATTTTGCTGAGAATTGCATCATGACCAGGGTACCACCAAGAGGACAAACATTTAACCACTATTCTTAGTTTGTTAGAAAATTTTTCCCACATTATATAAACAGGTCTGCACCCACAGACGGCTGCACCAATCTTTACATTGTTTTTGCTTCAGTAAAAGAACAGTTATTTTTACTTTCAGTAGCTTTATTTTTGTTAGTGTTATGAAACAGGCAGTAACTTTTCTCCTTCAGCTTTCTTCACCATTATTCTTACCCTGTATTTACCACAGCTGCCTTAACTTTCTGTAAGGCAAGACAATAAAATAGGAATAAAATAAATTAAAAAAAAATCAGTATGCTGATTCCAAAATACCCTTAAATCTTCAGTAAAGTTAACTTCAAAAAGTTAACTTCTAAATATCTATTCAACAGGAGTGTTGAGGATGTTTATCCTGATATTTCATAAGAAGTATAGGTGCAGACCTGACAAAAGACGAAACAGTATGTATTTCTAGATTGCACACAGTAACCAAAAGCATCAGGGACAAAACATACCAGATTATTGAAAATATCACTTAAACTTTACAAGTTCTTCTGTATGTTGGCCGGAAGTATGAGCCATGCACAATTCTTCTGAGCAGATGCAGTCTTACACTGTTTTACTTGTAGACATACCTGTCAGAGTCAGCCAGCTCTGGCTAACTACACCTGAGGAGCGGTCACGTTAAAGAAGACACAGAACAGCTAAGAAGAAATTAAGCACTCAAAAGCTAACCTTGGTATATTGATTTGCACTCTGTATGCAAGCTTCTGGTTATACTTCAGAATTCAGTTTTTCATTTCTGTGGCTGGAAGTGATAAAATACAGAATACAGATTCTGCTCCCCAGTGCCCTCCTACATGCTCTGTGCTAAATCTAAAGGAAAGTACGAATGCTGTTAAGGATCCAGTTCCAGCCTTTCCAACCCAACCAGGCTGTTAGACAGGTATGCAAAAAACTGATTAGCTTCAAAAGAATTTATGTGTGTGTTACAATGCTATATCAAACTGGAAATTAAAAGGTTGAATCTTAATCTCTTTGAGAATCATGATCAATATGATGAAGCTTCCTCACGGGCCCAGGAAAGACAGAGGATGAGGGCATATTATTTTAGCTCTAAAGGGCAGAAGAAAATCTTCATTTTCGTCCCAGTACATGCTCTACATTTACACAATGAACACATGAACAACTAAATGCAAATTTTGAAAAAATCCTTTTATTGTAAGAGTACAGTTGCTGCTGTTAATGACAGAACATTCAAACCACGTTGCTATTGCTGTTCCTGAAAGGAATAAAATATTTTATTCTACAAATCAGGCTTTGCTTTGTTTGCCTATACAAGTGTTCATATATGTTTGGAACCTGACTACAGCTACACTGCTAACACTACTGTCTAGCAATTCTTGTATGAAGTATTGTCTTGCCTGCCTTTCCCTGTGACCAACTTTATAAAGAACCTGGTAAAAATCTGCTTAATTGAAGTCAATACCATTCTCTGTCACAATCTGGGTGCATGTTAAAACATGGAATAAACACAGAAAGTGAAGTCCTGCTATCAATCAGCTGGGCAGTGACAGACACCCACTGCCCTGTAATCCCAGGCCTCTCAACATCCCTCAGCACTGAACAAAAAACTGTTTACTTCCTATCCCAAAAGAATAGGGAGAAGAAACTACACTCCATCATCCAAGAATTTGTTAAGTCCTTTAGGAAAAAGCCTTCGCAGACAAAACTTTACCTATTACAGTATCTGAAGGGGGCCTATAGGGATGCTGGGGAGGGACTCTTCATTAGGGACTGTAGTGGTAGGACAAGGGGTAATGGATTAAAACTTAAACAGAGGAAGTTCAGATTGGATATAAGGAAGAAATTCTTTCCTGTTAGGGTGCTGAGGCACTGGAATAGGTTGCCCAGGGAGGCTGTGAATGCTCCACCCCTGGCAGTGTTCAAGACCAGGCTGGACAAGGCCTTGGGTGGCATGGTTTAGAGAGAGGTGTCCCTGCCCATGGCAGGGGGTTTGGAACTTCATGATCTTAAAGTACTTTCCAACCCTAACTATTCTATGATTCTATTAAACAGCAGGTTGGATAAGGAATAAATTGGCACAGATTCAGCTGTTAACAACATGCAGGTAACACACAATTCCTCTTATCTTTTACCTCATATGATACTATTGCTTTGTCTTCACCAATAATGGTTTGTTGGGGGACAGCAGTTTTAAAGACAAGACAAAATATGTAATACTTACCACAGCTTAAAATTTACATAGAGACAAGATCTGCCACATAGATACAGCCAGCATTGCACACCTCTTCTTGGGGTGGAATTCATCTGTTATTAACCTTGTAGATAAACTAAACAGTTGTGTCCCCACTTTGGCTTTCATAGCTTTCATATCCTTTGAATGTTTGAAATCTTCTAGCTTTAACATCATTTATGCTTCCAATTATGATTGCTTTCTCTGTTAGATTATAGCTTTCTTCTTCCCCCCTCTTTTAACTTCATTAGCAAGATATTATATTTACCTCTTGACCACCTTCTGAGAAACAAACCAAAAAAAAGTCTCCTTCTGCCTCATTATTAGAAATCTTTTTTTCCTATCTTTAAATACTTCAGGTCTTTTCTGCCTTTCTAATTCAGAAGCAATCTAAGTGCCTACTGAAAACAACGTAAGCACGACTGATCAAAAGATCTGGAGCTGTTCTTAAAGTTTTAATAGAGGTGCACAAGCACTCAGGACTTCAATTTGTTGGGGAAGGAAGATCCAGTTAAAGGAACATTTTTCATTTAATAATGTTGCAAGGTTAACATGTTTAAGTTTCTAACATTTAGAAATACAGAGAATATCTGCATCCTAAGACAACAGAGGTATGTTAATTCTCAATATTTGAGCTTGGAAAGAAAAAGCTGTAAAATACATTTACTTACACTCTCTAGACAGAAGAGCTATAGATATAATATAGCACTTGTTTTATAAATAGTTAATCAGCTTAGTAACAATTAGGATCTTTTCATCCCACACAGGTTGTGCTACCCTTCATAAAAAACCTCAAGGGCAAAAAAACCACCCCAACAACTTGTTTTTCTTGTAAGCCATTTTCTTCACTTTCACACTCACAGCCATGGAGGAAGGGAGGGGAGGGAAGGAGGCCACTGCACGACCATTCAGAATTAGGTTGTAAGAAACAAATGCAGAGCACATGGCCAAAACATTATGTCTTTATGCTTCCACATAAAATAAGCTCCTTATCACAGCATTGCTTCCACTGTAATCCTTGCATACCCTTGAGCAAAGAGCAGTATTAATTCAAGTCAAATTATCTGACCCAAGAGAGTGTAGAAAGAAGACGATGCAGCCTAAAACTTGAATGTCTTATCACCTGCTAGTATGAGTGCAGAAAGCTGCTCAGTTCTACTTCACTTTCTGCTATCTCCAATGCCTTCTTTATTCTCCCTCCCCATACTCAAAAAGCGCAAATGCAATCTCTCATCCTTTACAAGTAACATACTCAGCAATGAAAGACCCCAAAATAAGTTGTGTCCCCATCTCCCTCAATACTGTCCCCGGTCTTGCTTGAACAATGCTACCAGTGTACAGAACTTGGAGAAAATATACCCATCCATACCTGAACTCACTGAAAAACATTAGCCACCCATCTCCAATAAACACCCTCAAGAATTGTTGGGTTGCCTGATGGATGAGACCCAAAGCTTAATAGATTGCCATTCTGCAAGTAAGAACTTGCAGATATTTCCCAGCTTCAGCACGTTATACCTCTACTAAAAGTTAAAGCTGCAGTTTACCCTCTTCGGGGCTTCATTTACTGCCTTACTTCTAATGCCAGACAATCAACTTTGAATGAAACTTGAAAGCCCACGCTCTCTCACGATGCAACAAAGGAAGCCAGACTGTCCTCCTCTAGTGTACACATCTGCTTTTGTACCACAACTGCTGTTAACAGATTACTGCTTAAGAGAAACAGACTGGCAATGAGAAACACATCAATAGTTTGGCATTGTACTTGTGTAACCTTTCACAAACAGCCTCGCATTTCCATGAAGGCAACAAATGTCTGCTCTGTGCAAATAAATATGTTAGATGATCCAAAGGCTGCAATGTTATTCAAAAATTGGCTGAATGGATACAGAGAACTGAAACTAGACTGGCATTGAGATATTTGAAACCTCTAAGTGATTTTTTTTCTAAATTTCTAAATACCCACATAGAGAAAACTAATATTTAAATAGTGCTTATGCATTCAACAAATAAAGGTTATTAATCCCTCTACCAGTGTTCTTTAATAGTCTACCAACACAAAATGCCATTTGGATCTTCCGAAATCCTTTGAGGGCATCTTTTGGTGACACAGCTAAGTCACTCTATCAGCTAGCCTCCTCAGAGAGGTTACTGGATTATTCCCATTCATGGCCTCTTGCCCAAACCAACTGGAAATGGTGCATTTTCATAGCATTTGTTTTCTGAAAATTTAACCCTGTGACTCAGCTCACCATGGAGCAATTTCAGAAGCACTCGATACGAGAGAAATAGCAGAAACCCAGCTACGGATAGGAAGTCTCTTTCAGGGGAGGTTTGCCACTGCAGTGGCTTAGCTGTACTGCTGAAGAGCGTGCTTATGCTAACAGGTTACCACATGCCCTTGCTAAGAACAATGCCCAATGTGTGCAACTAAGCCAGTTCCCATAAGTGAGAGCGATAAGACTGTATACAGAGAAAAATTACACATAGCTGCTTGTTCCATTGTTCCACGCTGTCAGGACATGGTGTTTAACACTGCTGTGGGAGGAAGTCAGAAGTGCTCCAGAACACAGGAAAACACTTTGAGAAACAGGAGGCTCAGACTTGAGACTGGAGAGGAGCGATCCAAGTGGAGCTGTTCAGCCTGCACAGACAGGTGTCAGAAAACAGCTCAAGGACCGTGGTCATATATTACCAGAAGTTGAAAACTTATTACTGTGTCCAGATTTTATATATATATATATATATATATATATATATATGATATCAAAAGCTCAATGTATTTATTGTCTACTAATTTTCTTCAAAACAGTAAGGAACTTTCTCCCTCCCACCAAAGGGAGCACTTCAGAAGTGCTGGTAGACAAAGCAAAAGCAGTGAACTTACACACAACATAACCCCCAGAGCATTAAAAAAGGGAACTGATAACTCTACAACCACTTTCTGAATAAGATAAACCGCTGCTTTTTAGTTCTTGAACTATTTTTAGGACACCCATTATTTATTCATAGACCTCTCTAATACACAGGGACACACTACTACACGTCCTGTTGTCTGAGCGTTGCAATTCCACTGTTGATCATGTACTACATTATTAACTGCTAAGTTCTCCCACAGAAAGCAAAAGTATGGGGTTTTTTTTCCCTTAAAAGGAGAGCATAAAGCAGACATGAACTCAACTTGTTTGACGCTGCCTCTATGAAAGTAAAGTTTATTTTTGTATCTGCACCAGTGGAGCTGGAAAGCACAGCAGTCCCCATTTGTACCATCTTAACTCAGGATGCTCAAATCTGAACAATGTCCAAATTTTAAGGTGGGAAAAGGCTGAAGCTACCTACTCTTGTTCACATAACACAGGACAGAACTGGAGTAACTATCAAAACCTGAATTAATAGACTTGGTCTTGGAGAAACCACATCTGTGCTGATACATCATCTAAGTCAAAAGAAAAACAAATAAAAACAAAAAATCAAATAATAATTTAAAAAATCTATGGAGAAAGGCTGAGAGAGCTGGAGTTGTTCAGCCTGGAGAAGAGAAGGCTCAGGGGAGACCTTAGAGCAGCTCCAGTGCCTAAAGGGGGCCTACAGGAAGTATGGAAAGAGTATGTAGAGATAGGACGAGAGGGGATGGTTTTAAACTGAAAGAGGGTAGATTTAGATTAGCTACATGAAGAATTCCTTTACTGTGAGGGTGGTGAGGCACAGGCACAGGTTGCCTGCCCAGAGAAGCTGTGGCTGCCCCATCCCTGGCATCCTTGAGGCCAGGCTGGACAGGGCTTTGAGCAGCCTGGTCTAGTGGAAGGTGTCCCAGCCTGCGGCACAGGGGTTGGAACGGTATGATCTTTGAGGTCCATTCCCAACTCAAACCATTCTGTGATGCTACAGTTCTGTTGTTCTTATCTGGTATGTTTTTTATTGTTGTCACATACTGATTAGCACTGCACTTCGGAAGAGCTACTATGATTACTTTGCAAGTGGCAGAGGCACACATTCCCTGACACTGTATCTTCTGTTCCTTGCAAAACTCACTCTCCAAAGCTAATTATCTGTGACAGAAAATAATCCATAAATCTGAAAACAAGGGGTTTGAGAAGAAATGCTGCAAGGACAGTATTTCTGCGCTTCAAAGATCAGGTCAAAGTGACATAATAAAAACCACACATCCAGCTCTCTTTATCACTTTTCGGCCAGTTTCTCGCTCATAAAATTTTGTGTAAGCCCTGATGAGACAGACTGCAGTAGCAATGTGCTGTTTTGCCAAGGGTCAAACTAAGGAACTTGCTGTAGCCTTCAACTGTTTGCATGCTCAGGTTTAGGCTGGCAGCTGATGTGGGTATGCAGTCACTGCCTGTCTTTTGTTTTTCAGAACAAGGAGAAAACACATTTTTCCCCTCCCTTGTCTGGGAAACAGGAAACAGATTCTTATAAAGGCTCTCCCACATACAGACTGGGCAGGAAAAAAGGTGGAGTTTGGCAACATTAACATTTGTTCTTCAAATGCAGACCAGTAATTATTCTAGGGTAAGCGACAGGATGGCTGGGCTTACTAATGTTTACTCACCCTGGTGCTGCTGTTTTCAAATGTATTTATATTTCATGCAGACTTACCTATAAATGTAAAATTCAGTTATTTTTATGTGAGTTTTCAAGTGGATAGACCTTTGTAGTCTTTATCTACCTTTACATAAAGGCAGCAAATGTGAATATGACCTTTTAAATAACTGTACAAGTTAATTAGTTCTTAAGCACCTTATAAAGTGGCTAGACATTTTTATCCCTATTTTATAAATGAGACTATACTGTTTCAAGTGCCAATTAGCTCCCAAGAGCACACGAAAACTTCCACACCTCCACCTCAGAAACTGCTAGTAGCAACACTGTCAGTAGCTCAGGGGAAAAAAAGAAATCATTAGGACAAAAAAGTATGTGGGTTTTCTAGGAAAATCAGTCACTAAGATGCTGGCTCAAAGCTCCCTGTGATAGCTACCCAAAGAAAATCCTATAATAACTTGATTGCTACACGCACGAAGTTTGGTACATGATCCACCGTCACTGAAAGCACCAAACAACCAAACTGCTTAGTAGTGGAGTGATTAACTGGATAGGATTCAATCTCTTTCAGAAAGACATGTTTCAGCCACTGAGAAATTAAGATACTTTAGTGAATGGAATGAACCTGAAAAAAAAAAATAATCTTATTTCTTTCACTACCTTAATTTGTGTTTGTTGAGGTCAGACTGAACAGGCTTTCACACCTGGGGAAGGGACATAAAAATATTCATAACCTTAAGTGCAGCAAGAGTCCTGAGAATATTACAGAACACAGCATTTAACCCCGTGAACATATTTAAATCCATGTAGTCAATGCGGTTCCTCTTCAGAGTGTTCTGTGAGCTGTCACTCACAACAAAAATCCCCTAACAAGCTCCTTGAAATCAAATTACAATGCAACAAAAATATTAAAATCCCTCAGAAAAGTGTCTTGTTACTCTCTCAAGACTATCCTCATAATTAAAAGTGACTGAGAAAGCAAAGACTTATCTTAACAAAGAATAGGTTCAACACCTTTGAGCAATGTAGCTGCATGACTGCCATGCAATAAAGCTCCCAAGCCAATAAAACCTGACATGCACATAAAAATCAGTGTGGTGCTGTCAAACACCTAACATTCAGCGTTAGGATCTTTCCTGCCAATGCACGATGCTTCGTTATCTTTAGCATCCATTGGCACAGGCATTTGCTGCTGTTCTGTCCCACACAGAATAAGTTAAAGAACTCTCACTTCCTTTTAGCTGAGCTAGCAGCACTAAGTGATGGTTCATCCTGCATCACTGGCAGAGCAGAGCTTTGAGAATGGAATATGTAAAAAGAAGTCATTATCAGGGTTTGCTTTACTTCTCTTTCTTAGCATTAGAGCAGACCTTAATCAGAAGTCTCCTCAATACAGGTATGAGGAAAGAAGCCTCAATTTACATCATTATTGTAGGCATGGTTTGACAGCAGGTAAGGGAAGAAAATAAGCTCCCATTCTGTTTTAGCAAAAAGCTTGAATTCACTGAAAAAATGCTTTTAAAATTACTATGTTTAAAGCATTTGTTCATTATGCTTTCACAGTAATATCCCACTAAAAGCTCCAGTACTCAGATCTTAGGGGAAAGAAGTAGAATTAAATCGTCCATTGCATATCAAGCTACTGACTCTCTAATTCACAGAAACTGATGTAAAAAATTGCAGTTAATTTACTGCCCCTAATTATTATTAATGAGCTATAAATTGGGATGTTAATAGCTCTGGTGTAGAACAGAAATTATATGGCTACTTTTGGTGGAAACTTCTTAACCCTGTATATATACCACCTTCATTATAAGCCCTGACCAACACTACATACTCTACAAAACAGTTTAGTTGGAGGGAAGGAGATAGCACAGAAGGTGCCAAAAAAAAGCGATTTGTTGTTCCCTGTTCTGGCCCCAGGTTATTAATGAAACAGCATCTTTGTAATACGAGCTTCGTGTTTGTAACACGAACATTTATCATCCCCTGAGATTCTGTATAAGAGCAAGGATAACAGTTTTCTTGAATTTGTGCCACAACATTGTTTTGTGTATCCACGTCAGACATTTCCAGTAAGTACACACAACACTATGGGGAGAGAAGAAAAATAATAAGAGGGAGAGAAGCATACACACACACACACACACACGCACACATGATGTGCAACATCATCTCTGCTTCTGGTATTTGTGAAGAAGTAACTGGTAGCTGCACAAAGATAACCTATGAGAATGACCATATATTCCTATAGGTTATTCTTTGATTTAAGTACTTCCAAAAGATAGGAAACTAAGTGATCAGGGCAGTTTTGGCAGTGTCCTGGGTTTAGCAGTAGCAGTCATTTTTCTCCTTCTTGGTAGCTGGTCCAGTGCTGTGTTTTGACTTTCAGCTGGGAACAGAGCTGATAAAAAATGATGTTTTGGTTTGGCCAAGGACTTTGTGAGCCTCATGCTCTGCCAGGAAGGAGGGAAGCCGGGAGGAAGCAGAGACAGGACACCTGACCCAAACTGACCAAAGAGGTATTCCATACCACAGCACGTCATGCCCAGGATGTAACTGGGAGTTACCCGGAAGGGTGAAAGGGACTGCAGGGTTGGAGGAGGTATCAGTCGGTGCTTGGTCGGGCTGGGGGGGCGAGTTATCGGTCACCTGGTGATGGGGTGTTGTATTCTCTTCCCTTGTTATTTCCTTTATCATTACTATTACTGGTGGTAGCAGTAGTGATTTGTGTTATACCTTAGTTACTAAACTGTTCTTATCTCAACCCGTGGGAGTTGCATTCTTCCTGATTCTCCTCTCTGTCCCTCCAGGAGTAGAGGGAGGGAAAGAAGGGGGGAGGGGAGTGGGTTAACAAGCTGTCTGGATGGGTTAAACCACGACAGGCAGTAGTTATAAAATGAGGTCTTTCTATAACATAGCCTGAGATTTTTATTTCTTAACCACTTTTTCACATGAAAACAAGAAAGATTTTTCCAACTAAAATATCACCTGGCATAAAGTACTAGTTTCAGAACCGTATTACAAGATTACTCTATATATTCCATTGATCTGAGTGACTGATCAAGAGGTTACCCCTCCAAAAGCCATTTGACATTTCACGTAAATACTTCTTTTCTGTATGTCATCTGCAGCACTGACCATGAAGAAGGCCCATTTCCAAATCCATATTTGGGAACAGCTCTATTAATATAACAACAATGACTCACAGAGCGAGTTCTAATGAAATCTTCTATTTGGAAGCATTACACTTATAATACTTTCCCCATATAAGGCTTACAGTTTAAATCTTTATTCATACATTGTTAATGGATATAAAAATACTTAAACTACTGTTCAATGCTCACACATACAAAAAAATCCCAAAGAAAACACATCTGAGATCTTGTGATGTAGGACAAATGCTACCAGAACAGCCAGGCTGAACATAGAGGACAACAGTTAGAAAAATAATACCCACATTCTCTATAAAAGAAACACCATTCCTGAAAGTGAAGATTAACGCAAAAGATTTGGAATCACAATTCTAGTTCAGTATTTTGAACCGTATTTCCATCTCCCTCCACTTGGCAAACATACTGTAACCTTCTCATATAAGGTGGACAGTAGCAGGACAATGACAGGGCATAAATAACACCAAAATGTCATAGAATTGCTGCAGATGGTAAGGTTTTGTCACCAGACAGTGACAAGGAGACCACTGTCAGCCCTGCTGCTTGTTTTCAAGACCCTTGTGTTCATCATCAATCTGCTTCTCCAGGTTTTGATGGCTCCCATCCCTCTCCAAAGTTCCTACAGGAGAGGCAACAATAAGGTAAAGTGGGGGGCAGGGGGGTCTTTCTCAGGCAAAGCACTGGGAGTACAGCAACCAGAACCTGCACTCATGAACCTCCAAGGCATAGAGCACAGAGCAGTGGTCAGCAACAGCCAGCAGTCCTTTCTGTCATCCCTGCACACACTGCAGTAACCCTCCTCTGAAAAATAACAAAATAAGGGACATTTTAATGACATCTGAGAAGCCACCTCACTTTGTAACTGAAGCATGAATGAAAATCACTGTCAGCTTCAGAAAATGAAAGAGCAAGCTGTACTATATTACAAATGAGCACAAAGGGCTACAGCTGACGGAAAAGAACTAAGATCACCTTAAGTCAGAGAGAGTTCAGTCAGCAGTGCTGGCGCTGCATCTTGGCTTACATTTTTTGACACCATATAACATTCCGAAGAAGACTCTCCAAAAATGGATTCCCTATCCAACAAAAACTGAAATGGATAATCTACATTTTTGGCCTTAATCTGATAAATCTGTGCTGTGCTTTCCAAGGATAGCAGTCTCTATTGCTACCCTTAGATTTTCCCTTTTTTCATGTGATAGGGATGTAGTAATTTGGGAGGACTGTAAAGCAGTTCAAACAGCTGCTTCTCCTCAGATAAGGTATTTGGGTGTTCATACTATCCTGTCTGCCAGATGAGCTATTTCAACAAGCTTTCACAAGCTGTTGGTCACATCCCTTAGTGCTAGTTTTCCTGCATTTGCAACAATGCGTACTAAAAAAGCCTTCCAAAGCAGGCTCACTATGCTTTTTCCAATTTGCACTTTTTGGGGCAAAACAAACAAGATAGAACTTTTTCTCCTTCACTTGCTTTGCATCAGTACAAGATGGAAGCACACAAGAAAAATAAATGCTTTTTCAATTTCAGTGCTTGGCTCAAAATCAACCGTCATTAGTTTAAAGCAGTGGCTTGGAGCAGAGGAAACAGATCGTGGGGCCAACAATATTTTTATCAGTCTGCTGAGCATCCAACTAATCATTAAGATGTTCCTAAGTATGTTGTCTCCAATTTGAATTATTTTAAGGCATCAGTTACTTCTGCCTTTGATCGTATATAAATGCCTTCACGTACACATAACCCTGAGATGAATGGAGAAAGAAGGGGAAAAAAAGCCTCTGTGTAGGGCAGAACTCAAAGAGCATTTTCAGAAGGGCAAGGGCGAGGGCAACACTGAGCAGAAGGGAGATGTCAAACTGCTCAAATTCTCAGTTGGAACACCAACATCACAAGATAAACACAAACTTCTCATGACTGAGCAAGTGCTCCTCAGCAACACAGGCACTGACTGAGATGCTGGCTGCAAAATGCATTTTCAAAGCTTTCGCCCCTGCCAGATTTCAGAATGCATGATCTGGCTATGCTCCTTTGGCACTAAGAAGTGTCCCAGGAAAACATGCCATGCACCAGTTATTCAGCAGTGCAAAGTCAGGTACAGTAACGAAGATAAAAATAAGTAACATTTAAGCATTTTACCTTGTGCTACATATCTGATTCAATAAATAACCACTTGTACATGCTGTCCAGTTTCCATTACCATGAGTTTGGGATGGCCACTATGCAGGAGTTGAAGAGGTCATTGCTTAGTTTTAAGTCATTTTCAGATAGTTAACCAGTTTCTAAACCTGCACTGATTTAGAAAACACTGCAGAGCTGCATGGCCTTCTCAAAATTGCCATGCCAAGCAGAAGAGAGCGATGAGGCATCATGTTGGCTCACTGATCAGGGTCATCAGAAATCCCAATTTGGGTGCAATTTTATACTGATAAACAGTCTACTAGGTAAACTGTGATATTTAAAGCAAGGCCAGCAAGTTGCCAGCTGTCCAAAAGAGCTCTTCACTTCTAAAATTGCACACAGCAGTAAAGCTTTCCTACAGTGGGCATGTCCATTGTGAATGTAAACCAGCACAAGCACAGATCCGCACCACTACAAATGTTATATGAATGTGTAGGCCCATATATTATGATTCTAAAAGGCACAGGAAGCTTGGATCACAGCACCAAAGTTCAAGGGGCATATTTGTTTTGGGTGCATTGAGGTCGTATCTTGTGAAGTGCATGCTCTGGATTTACACCCTTCCTTAACTCATTAGAGGAAAAAGCGGAAACAGAGGTCTAATAAACATGTCTAATATTTGACACATTACCAGTGTGCAAAGACTTATACTGTCAGTAATTCCAAATGCTAAAGGGACAAGACACACACAAAAAAAAAACAAAACCCAAAACCCACAAAAACACAGACACATTTACAAAGAGAAAAGAAAATGATGCTGAAAAGACTGTACAGTGCCAGTGCATTTTTCACTGTAAACACAGCACCAAGCAAATAAAGGGATATCTCCCAAGTTAAGATGACCTTCAAAAGAGATCATTTATAAAAAGAAACTTTGCAATGCAAAGAAATATAATCATATTGTAGGTGAGCACATAACAGCAAAGCTGACTTAACAACATTGTCAAAGAGATGATGGCAGTTAAGATTCCTACCTCAGCTTCGCAAGATAAGGTAGGTCTCCTACATCAGTATCCTCTGACAAATCTCAGCACCAAATCCCTGTCTCCACAAACATGCCACCATTACCCGCTTCAAAAAGCAAGACCAAACGTGCCCATACCCAGTGAGACCTGCTGAAAGAATACCTATAAATCACTGTTTCTAAGCGAAACTCTGGATTTTAGTTGTGTTTACAGTTTATATTTGTACAGTTCTCACACTAGTATCAACTGCTTTAGAGCAGAACAGGAGAAAGGCTAAGGCAGGGGAAGATTTTTGCTGGTATTAGGTTTGAAAACATTTTCAAGTATCTTAGCTCCACTTGCAGTTTTCCTCCCCCTCTATGAGTTTCTAAGTGCAATCAGAGCCTGATCAAATCATACCAAGGAAAAACTAATCGTTGTGATGGCTCCTGCTGCAGTTCTTTGCTTACAAGCAAAATTAAAAGCAAGAATCAAGATTTTCCTTAAAACTGGGTCAAATATCTGTAAGTGTCAAAGTCAGAACTATCAACAGGAAAAGTTAGCATCTTTTTTCAAAAGACGTAAAGGCATTCACATAGCCCCTGTATCCTAGAGATTGGGCTTCTGCAATCACTCTTTTTAGTTGCCTCATCCAAGATACCAGAACCACCTTTAAAAACACCATCTAGAGCTTGATTAATCAATATGTGAGAACTTAAAGATTTAGGCATAGTTTATTTACTTTTTAAGAAGATCTGGGTAAAGTACATAAGTAGAAGTTTGCACTTTCAGAAGCTGAGGGTTTAAACAGAATTCTTGTTCTCCCTCACAGTTTCTAAGTTACAACTTTTAATGTGAACTTACTGGAAGTTCAACAGCTCCAGTTTACAAAATAAAATTCAACACAGCAGGAAGGTCAAAGCGACCTTTGATGTAAAGAATCCTCTCCTATTGCTCCCGATACATAACCTTTTAACTTGTAACATTATTAAATACGCAGTGTGCCACTGCCTTGTCTGATTTGGAGTATACTCGATCACCATACTCTGCAGTTATACCTCTGAACATGCTGATTATTTTGAGGTACACACATCTGGCTGTACAAACTACCCACTTTTATTAAAAAAAAAAAAAAAATGTGCTGACAGAATTCATGCACTACACTACAAAGACTAATCCTGCAGTAGCCATGTCCCTGCCATGTGCACGTACCTGCTGCAGTTGCATTTGCCCTCCAACATTCCACACCAATCAGCTCCCCTTTCCTCAACTGACCTGCACAAGAGGGTGCTGCTCCACCTGTGAAGTGGAACACTCTGTCCCAAACAAAAACCCCTACAGATCAAAACAAGTCTTTCTGCTGATATGCCAGAAGTTTAAGCTAAACAGGAAAACACACTTGAAGCTCTTTTTCCATTACCTTGCATTATTAAACCATCTAAGGGAGAGATAAACATGAAAGGAATTTCTTTAATTAGATAAATTCACTCCTCAGCATTTGTTGTTTAATAGAGCAAAGTACATCAGCATGTTAGAATCAGATAATATTGGAGTCTCCCACAAAGTCACAGTTGAAGCTTCTTTTCCATGCAAGCATCTAGGTGCCACTGGTTTTACTCACTGTAATACAACACTTCCAGTTAAATGCTTTCTGTAAAATGTAATGCCAGGTATGCACTGGGCCACAACAACTGAAATTCCTTAAAATTATTATACAGCATCCTGCAAGTTAGAACAAGGCATAACAGATGCACAAGGTGATCTTACACAACTTACTTCCCTGAAGCTCTATCCCATGCATTCATTTTTAATAAACCTCAAATCAATTAAAGATTGTGCTTCCCATAACTAAAATCTGAAAACTTTCTTTAGCATAAGCAATATCCATTATATTTGGCATTTTAGCATCATTTCTTACTTGACTCTCTAAAGATAATCTCTCAAAGGGTCAAAAAACTCTGCAAGAAAACCCAAGTTAATGCTAATATATTCTTAACCTCCATCTACTACAAACTCAATCCCACTGAGTGACAAATTTACCTTAAGCTTAAAGCAAATACTGTAGGATGGTAACTTTTAATTCTGTCTGATTTCACATGCAGTCAGAATAATCACAGTTACAAAAACAAAAAAAAAAAGCCTAAGGATAACGCAGGAATATGTTAGCATCCATCTAGGTTGCCTTTAAAAACCTAATCCAAATCAAATTTAAAAAAAATAAAGAACAAACAAATAAACACCCCAAAACAAACAAAACCCACCCAAATTTAAACATATGTCGGCAAAGCAAAGGACCCTTCCTTCAAAGTGGCACTGTGCAAGCCATTGTAGGCAAAAAAAAGTGCAGACCATCCGAACAACATTGCCAAAGTCCTTCCTATCTGATATGCTTGGTCTGCTATTTGCCTCTCTTATGCAGAGATTTCCAACCAGGTGCAAAATGGACCATCAGTTTAAAGCAGGTAGGCAGTTTTGGGCTAGTCTGCACACTTGTACTCTATATATCTGGGCTTTTCAGGGATGAAGCACTAAGCCATGAAGCACTGATCACAATGCTTACTCATTAAAGAAGGTTAAAAGCAGCTGCAAAATAAAATGACACTGCAAGACAAACAACTTTCTTCATTTGTCAAGTCACCTGACAGGTACGGAGGAACAGTTAACACTGCACCATGGAAATACAAGTCATCTTTAGTTCAGGTATGCTGTGCTGAGAAATAAAATTTACATCATATGAAGACACAAAAGAATCTGCTTTAGTAAAATCAAATGCAATTATTAAAATAAAAAAATTAGTCACCTGAAAACTTCCTATTTTCAGTTTTACAAAAATATTCCTTAAACAAGGAATATCTAGCTAGTTATCTTATTTCCAGTAATGGTATATTTTCTGTTATTGAGAGGATTTAATAATCTTCTCATATTATTAAAGAAAAATATTTCTTTAATAAAAGATAGGGGGTGGGAGAACAACACAAACCCCCACAAAACCAGTATTTTCAAAATAACAAAACTAGTAAAGTAACTCAGAGAAGTTTTAAGTATTTGAAACTAAACTTATTTTTTAGACTGACAAAATGTAAAATCATTTGTATTCTCTATCGGGGAGCATCACATTTAAGGAGTTGATCTCTTGTTCTTATCAAAACCATAGGATGTTTGCTTATAAATACTTAAAATAATTACCACAAACATTTATTCAGGAATCATAAAGTTCCTAATGCTTTGCTGGTTTTACTGAGCAGATCCACCTCAATTTAACATGCCCGCAACTCTAACCTGCCCCCAGAAAATGCATACGCTTTAAAACCAAACCTAATAAAATGCAGACCAATCTAAATAAGCAGCATATTTCATATGCTGTGATCCTCTGCTCTTTTTTGAGACAAAAGATTTGGTCATTATTTCATGTACTCCGTCACTAGAAAGAAAAATAAAGGCTTCCGTTTTCACGTGGTTTTAACCGTGAAGATTCAAAAAGGGATGCAGGCTCGCTCTTACCCATTCAGTGTATACGAACCATTCCTCTTGAGTCTCATACTTGCAGATAACAATCTCAGGAAAAAATCCAGAATGAGGTGGTGTGTCCTCTGCTAGACCAGAATACAGGCACCTGTTTGGTGGTTGTGCTTTTTGTTCACCAGGGGACCTCTTTCCTGGTTCTCTGAGTCATCAGTGAGAAACAATGCAAAACCGCCACCAGAGCCACTTAGCAGGAAGCCCAGAGGAAACTGCCTGCAGCCAGACAAGAGTCTGGAGGTGTAAAATCTCCCCAACACACTTGACAAAATCCTTGCTGCCCACCAAGGAGAAGAAGCAAATATTCACGGAGAAGGGGTTTTATAAAATACCTTAACCACTCCCTGCATGTGCAAGAATAAATCTTGTCGAAAGCTGTTTTATCGGTGAGCTGCTCTTTTTCCAATTAGTCTGAAAGCAGCTTCAGATCTATTCCCTCCTCCTCACGAGCCCTGTTGTGACTATCAAGTAGTCAGCACTACCCTGGGAGCACAAGGCAATTAAACAAGAAGCCATAAATAACAAATATTCAGACCCTGTGGGGGTTTCTTCCCCCTAATATCAATCTGGAAACTACACATTTGGAAAGAGACACACAGCTAGTGGTTGAGAGGTTTATTTTGCCTGTATAAAGTTTAAACCAAGCAGATCCAAAGTCATGCTCCAACACTGCAGAGAAAAAATATCCTGCAGCAGTCCAGTCCTGGGCAGGCTGCCCTGCATAAATCACAAGATTGCACTGTCTCTGATGAGGCTGTTTTCCTTCCTTTCTGTTCACCCTACCATTCCCTGATAGATGTGAACTAAACAGCTGCACAGCTTACTGCCTGGACCAGAGGGGTGAATCTACCACACAAAGCAAAAATTGCTCCAGATAACTCTTGATCATTCACCGTCTGTGAGCAAATAAGCACTGACTCAAGTAATAAATCACACAAAAAAGCATTTTTAACAATGAATATTGAAATGACTGTCACTTGTGGCCTAGGTGAAACTGCTCTGGCATAATGGGAAAACTTCACGCTACCCAAATACAAAGATTAAATATTCACTACTTAAACAGAGGGAAGCAATGGGTAAGGTCCCACAGAATTCCAGCCTGAGTACAGCATTATTCTCTATTTTATTGGTCGGAATATCTAAGGACAATATGTTTGTCAAGCTGAATTTCATCTTGATCCCATCTTTACAATGTTCCTTCAGAGCTGTCATCTGAAAATTTAAGTTAAAGAAATCCAGCCTAAAAATAGGAGAATTGCTTTATTTCTTTCTAGGTGCTTGAGATTATACAGTTAGGTGGTAACCAAGTATACCTATCTAGGGACTGATTAGATCACAAGTGTTGAGAGAAAAAAGGGTTACAATGAATTATAGGCTGCAGAAATCAACAACATCGTACTGTTGAAAAAGGCAATGAGACTGAGCTGTACAAATATGCTACATCTGCAAGACAGAAAGCAATTTGCAGCATTTATCAAGCCTCAGCTGGAGTATTGTGCCCAACCCTTGGCACCCTAGTTGAAGATAGATATCTTCATTTAGCTGGAGCCCAGAGAGCACCAAGAAGAATATTATCTATCTCACAGATGAGAAAAACGAGGGAGGAAAACAAGATAATACCTTCCAAGAATGTAGAAACTGGTGTAAAGAAAAAGGAAACAAAATGTTCCTTCTGCTCTATCCATCACAAAGGGACTTGAATTAACTAAGAAACAAACCAGGTCAGTTTAGATTTTTTTTGTTTGTTTTTAAGTACAGGAATAGATTACAGAGTCTACATGCTTGCAGACCTTTGAAATGATCTTGCTCCCTAGCTGAGGACTGAATAGTTGGCCTCCTATAGCTGTGTCTCATCCCTAGCCTTCTATGATTTGCTTCCCATGGAAGAAAGAACAAAAACTGTGCTGTGTAACCACACGAGGCAAGCGAGATTTCAGCACTTCAGATTTTTTTTTCCCCTCAAAATAAGTTATGCTGGCCAGGGCTGCAATTAGGTGCAGTACACGACTACCACAGTGGTAGCAGCGATCTGCTGTTATTATACACATTGGGGATGGGGGGGAGGGGAGAAGAATCATACTTCAATTTCTTCTCAACCATGAACTTTGCAAAGTTCCTACCTACGTGCTGGCTGGCATCTGGGTCTGATTCTTCCAGTTGCTATGGTCAGGCTCTGATGTCCCTCAAGCTACTGAAGATTCACTATGGCCACAGAAAAGCTACAAGTTAGGTCCCCGCATGCAGCTGGATAAAAGCAGAGGCACATTCTTGGAAGCCTATCAAATAAAACTAGGATGATTTATTTGGTTAACAATTTAAAGAATTAAAAATAGTTAAAGCTAATAAACCAAAAGAATTTATGTACAGATCATTTCTAAATGCTCTGCAAACCCAGAATCAAACAAAGAACTGAACTCAGTTTCCTTCCTTAAAGACAGGATTCCTGGAGAGGTTGTCTTAAAGCCAGGCTCAGAGTAAAACCAGTAAGTCTTCAGTTTTCATGAAAAGACACATCTGACACTAAAATTAAATCATATATGACATTGGGGGCGGGGGGAGGGGGTTTGAATATCTACTAATTTGCATTGGAAGTGCACTAGCAATATGGAACACAGGTCATGAGATGGTGTCTGATGTCTACTACTTAATAGCAATTGACTACTACTGTAAACTGCAGAATCACAAGTTCTGTAATTTTAAAAAAGCAGATCTTCCCACAGCGTTTATAAGCTCCTTTCTGGATGCAAAACTTAAGCGACGTACCCACAGATTTTCTGAGCATTTTGATTTTACTGGCTACCTATTTCTTAAAAATAAGTTTCAGCATTCTCTTGCTCTAGGAAGCTGTTTGTTGGTTTGGGTTTTTTTTCCAAACTCTACTTCTGCTGAAAAGACATCAATGCTTTTTTTCTTTTTCACTCCCCCATCCTCTTTCAGGGATTACAGCAGCACAAGGGTATGTGTTCTTTAACATCTCCATCTGAAAACTATTATAGGAAACCAGCAACTAAATATAAACTGTCCAATCAGAGCCAGGGCCAGCCACACTGATGCTGGGATCCCAAAATGCTGTCATGGACAAAAGAACTTACCGCAGAAACACAGCTAAGGCCTACTTGCCAACACAACTGCTTCAGAAACAAGGAATCCCTGCTTCAGAGAGGTCTTCTGGAGAAATGTGTTTGGTTTACAAAGATAAAAGCACCCTTATTTTTAGTCAACATGAAAATAAATACAAACTCGCTGAAGCAGGCAACTCCATGATGAGGCAATATGGTATACACACTATCTCCTACACTATTTTCAGTTAGCTGCATCTAAAGAAACCCTTTTCTCTTTTCCCTACATGTACGCATTCCAGAGAGCATACACAAGCTGAATCATCATTACTGTGGTGAAAACACATGGGAGGAGGGAAAATACCTTTATGCCCCCTTAAGATCCCTTATGACAAATAAAGCATTCTTACAGGCCACTTCTCTTTTATTCCCTTCCCCAAGCAGAATCCATAAACTTTAGCATGGATTATTTGGTCTAAGGCTAAATATTCATCTAACCACTGCTCTGTTTCTGAGGGGAATTTCAACAGGACTATTTGGCCCAGTAATTCTGGACATTAGCTCAAAGTACAGTTTAGATAACAGAAATTGGTATGGATGATTTACCATTTTCAACTATCTCCCAGCCACTTTGTGCTTTGAAAACAGTATTTAAAAAAAATCTGTTTCAATTAATACTAAAAAACAACAACAAAAAAAACTCTATTTAATAAGGAAACACACATGTTAAGTAAAAAGCTTGTACAGAAGAGAGTAGCTAGTCCTCTACTACTTGGAAAGACCTACAGTACACTCAAAGCTTAGTTATTCGTCCAGGGAGAGTTTTGCATATGAATGAAACGTCTTTCTACATCTAAAAAGGAACACTCACTAGCAACCTCAGTTATCCACATCTGGTCAGGAAAGAGAGGAGACAGTGTACCCATATGTACCCTGTTTTCCAGAGCCATGTTTAAGTTGCTTCTACAGCACTTAAGGTTATTTTATACATGTATCCTTGACCCATTCCCTACAACAGTTTTGAAAAAACTATTTGAATTTGTCATGCTATTGAAGAGAACAATTTACTCCCTTTCTTCCAGAAAACACCCACAAACCCAATGCTTAATCTTGTTTTCTACTGCCTTGCATCATAACTTGCACTTAGAGGCAAGTTAATTCCGAAGATAATCAATGAAGCACTAAATTGTTACAAGAAACAAATTTGCTTCTACTTTACTGGTCTGATTACACACTTACAGCAGTTTGTATTAGTTCATACATCACCCAGGGCACCAGCGGGTCAGTCAAGTTCACTTCTACTTTACTTAGCTAATTCAGGCTTAATTTAAACACTCATATTAGAGAAACAAGGATCTTACAGGTCAACATCAATCACTGCTGTATAGAGAATGAAACAAAAAAGGAGTAGGAGAACATGAAAATTTACTCTTAAGACATAGATGGAAATACATATTTCCCAAAATTCTGCTAATTCATTTGACACATCAAGATAGTCCTGCCTCAGCTGAGAGATTTCTTTGCCAAAGCTGTAGAGAAATCCCATTTCAGTGAGGGTTTTGGCTTACTATTGAAGAAAAAAACTTGCGCAGGGACACTGCAGTTGTCAATATAGAAATGAAAGCCATATCACATTCCCTGTAAAAAACCAGAAACCTGTAACATGTAAGAAGTCTTTAATTTGCTTCTTAAGAGAAGGTTTTCATTAAATAGATACCGCAGCCAGTCCTGATGTAAGGCAAAGATGACAGCAGCACTGAAAGGGTTACTGCAAGCACTTCCTAATAAGCAAAACAGGACAGTGTTGGAGAAAGTTAGAGAACTGAAATAACAGAAAAGCAGTCCGCCTGGAAACGGAAAAGGGTGGGTGAGCAGTCTCTGCCGGACAAGGGCAAAAGCCGAGGTTTGTAAATTTAGAACAAAATACACACCCACACAAAACTTCTCAAGTACGAGGACAGGAGAAGGGAAAAAAGCAGCAGGGGAAAAAAAAAAAACAAACCAACCAAAGCCACACACAACACCATAGAACGCCTTTACACAAATTCTGCCTAATCATTCTTAATGGACGTCTGCCCATGGCTTAGTACAGGAAAGACCAAGCTTTCAGTGTGTGCCAAACTGCCTGAAACACAAACCCCTGGCATGCTGCCTGCTTTGATCCCCCATTTTGGGCAGTTTCCTAGAGGTAGGTTTGGAGCAAATGAACATGAACAGATCACTCTTTGGGAGGGCTGACCAAAGGAGTTAATTATCGAGTTTGGTATCACAATTCAGAGTGTTTTGAGTGCATTATTTTTAACTTACCTGAATTGATTTCTAAGCTTTAAAAACAGAGGCAGCTAGACAGAATTTATCAGTTTCAGTGTTAGAGAGAGGTCCCTACACAGGGTTAACAAGTGTGCTGTGGCAAAATAGGTTTTCCAGTAAGAGGTGAAAGTTGCTCTGCCTCATGCAGATGGCCATTAAGACGAGCCACGTGGACAACAGTTATTTATGTAACCGTGGCAAATGGCCATAGGGCATGAAGACCCCCATTCAGATCAGCCCCCAAAACTTGGTCCATCTCAAAGGAAGGCTCATAAAGTAACATAATAAGCAGTAAGAGAAGACTGATGTTCTTGGCAAGAGCAGCAAGCAGGTAATTTAGAGCAGGCACTGCCCCTTCAGTCCAAGAACAGGAAACAACTGTATGACTTACCAAAATGCCCCACCCAGTAAGTCCCAGTCGGTATAAAAGTCTCTGCTGCAAAATTTAGCTAATGATACAATCCAGGAGAAGACTGGGAGTACCACGGAGGGGGAACAGGAGAGACATTTCTGAGAAAGAGACTTCAGCTAAACTCAGCTACATGAGATCAGGCACGTACAAATCCTCATAAAACAAGCAGAAAGAAAAAGTATTTTCTCCTGCACAACTTGCTTCTTCCCTCTTTCTTTTTAAATTTTAAATTTAATTAAGTGGCCTCACACTAAGGTGTTAAAAGCTACAACCAATTTTTGGTTCAAATCCAGATTGGTTTTGCTAATGATGAAACAGTACCCAGATTCCAACACAGAAAGCTTGTATGCCACAAGTGACGCTTTTGCTATATGAAGCTTTAATAAAGAAAAAGGAAGAAAAAATCTAACAGTATTAAAAAAGAGCTGTCATTCTGGCCAAATACAAACCAAATCCTTAAAAATAAGACACATCAGGAAACACAATTGGGTAATAAGAGTATAAATTTTATCAGGGAGACTGCATACTACACATAGGTTAGTGAGTACAAAAGGCAGGGAGACATACAACTATGTGCTTAGTCACTAAAATATTTGTAATTTGAAACAAATGAAAAATGTCAGGCCATCACTCTCTGAATCTCCTTTTAAACTAGATTATGTGCTTGCTCTTGCACACCCTCCCCAGTGTCCTCAAAGATTCACTCATCTCTTACCATTACTATCCTTGTCACTGCTCCTCTTGCATTAGGGGAACAGAAATCCACTTAAGTCCCACGTTCAGACTGCAAATGCAGATTCTTACTGCGAAATATTATAGATTTAAGAAAATTACTTACTTCGCAAGTCTAACATTTGCCCCTGCAAAAGATGACAAATCTGGCTGCCATTAAGTTGTTCCTCTGCCATTCCTAACTTAGACGGGTCTGAAAAATCTGTGTAAAGATGCTTATTTGGGAAAGGGAATCCCGATCAACTCCCTGGAATTCAGCATCCAGTAAAAATCTAAACAAACGAATGCTTCTGCACTCATGGAAAATAGCTGGCATTAGCCAAAGGAGGCAGACATAGGACAACACACCACCAAAGTTTAGCAAAAAAGACTATAAAGCCGAACATGTTACAGGAAGACAACCACAATCAGAAGCTTTATACTACTCTGCCAGTTGCTGACTGGATGGTATGAAAATGTAACAGTGGAGAACTGAACATTTCAGCATAGATTCTGATCATTAAAACTATCATCCTACATTTGTAGACTAACTTAGCAGACATGCTTTATGTGACACAACTTCAGAGAGAATCAACTACCTCAAAAACAGTAAATATTATTTTTGCAGATTATTCTGTGGTATTCTGAATCATAGAATCACAGAATAGTTAGGGTTGGAAAGGACCTTAAGATCATCAAGTTCCAACCCCCCTGCCATGGGCAGGGACACCTCGCTCTAAACCATATCACCCAAGGCCTCGTCCAAATTGGCCTTGAACACTGCCAGGGATGGAGCATTCACAACCTCCTTGGGCAACCTATTCCAATGCCTCACCACCCTAACAGGAAAGAATTTCCTCCTTATATCCAATCTAAACTTCACCTGTTTAAGTTTTAACGCATTACCCTTTGTCCTACCATTACAGTCCCTAATGAAGAGTCCATCCCCAACATCCCTATAGGCCCTCTTCAGATACTGGAAGGCTGCTATGAGGTCTCCACGCAGTCTTCTCCAGGCTGAACAGTCCCAACTTTCTCAGCTGATCTTCATACAGGAGGTGCTCCAGTCCCCTGATCATCCTCGTTGCCCTGCTCTGGACTTGTTCTAACAGATCCATGTCCTTTTTATGTTGAGGACACCAGAACTGCACACAATACTCCAGGTGAGGTCTCATGAGAGCAGAGTAAAGGGGCAGGATCACCTCCTTCAACCTGCTGGTCACGCTCCTTTTGATGCAGCCCAGGATATAGTTGGCTTTCTGGGCTGCGAGCACACACTGAACCCGGCTCATGTTCATTTTCTCATCGACCAGCACCCCCAAGTCCTTCTCCACAGGGCTGCTCTGAATTTCTTCTCTGCCTAACTTGTAACTGTGCCTGGGATTGCTCCAACCCAGGTGTAGGACCTTCACTCGGCATGGTTAAACTTCATGAGGTTGGCATCAGCCCACCTCACAAGCGTGTCAAGGTCCCTCTGGATGGCATTCCTTCCCTCCAGTGTATCATCCGAACCACACAGCTTGGTGTCATCGGCAAACTTGCTGAGGGCGCACTCAATCCCACTGTCCATGTCAGTGACGAAGATGTTAAACAAGACCGGTCCCAACACCGATCCCTGAGGGACACCACTTGTTACAGGTCTCCAGCCGGACATTAAGCCATTGACCACAACTCTTTGTGTGCGGCCATCCAGCCAGTTCTTTACCCACCAAGTGGTCCATCCATCAAATTGATGTCTCTCCAATTTAGAGACAAGAATGTTGTGTGGGACAGTGTCGAATGCTTTGCACAAGTCCAAGTAGATGACATCAACTGCTCTACCACTGTCCATCAGTTCTGTAGCCCCATCATAGAAGGCCACCAAATTCGTCAGGCAGGATTTCCCCTTAGTGAAGCCATGCTGGCTGTCACCAACCACCTTGTTGTTTTTCATGTGCCTTAGGAGAATCTGCTCCAAGATTTTGCCAGGCACAGAGGTGAGACTGACTGGTCTGTAATTCCCCAGGTCATCCATTTTCCCCTTCTTGAAAATGGGGGCTATATTTCCCTTTTTCCAGTCATCGGGAACTTCACCTGACTGCCATGATTTTTCAAATATGATGGCCAGCGGCTTAGCAACTTCATTTGCCAGCTCCTTCATGACCCGCGGATGGGTTTCATCAGATCCCATGGACTTGTGCATGTTCAGATTTTTAAGATGGTCTTGAACCAGTTCCGATCCTACAGTGGGCCCAAGGTCTTCATTCTCACAGTCCCTGCGTCTGCTTCCAAGACTAAATCAACACAGATAATGCAACAGCTTCTCTGAAATTAAGTGGAGAGTGAAAAATACCATGTGTGTCAATGTCAAATAGAGCAACACAAATCAGTTGAATACTGTTTTTTTCAGGTGATCCTAAATAAGCTCTTGCCAAGTTGGATTTCAGCTGCTGTTACCTGCATTTTTGCAAGATCCCAAATACCTAACAAAAAAAGTCCTCGTAGACAAACCCCAGGCATAACCCTAGTCATCCATCCTTCAAAGAAAGGCAAGAATACTTCACCCCAAAGTATTTTAGGACATCAGAACATTAACATTTATACAGCACTTTGGGAAATTCTTACAGCACTTTGGAAAAAGCCCACAATCCCTGCAACCTGTCTCATCTCAGTGATTGTTACAGTCATCAGAATGGAAAAATGCAGGAGGAAACAGCTATAAAGTGAAACAAACAAAAGGAAACAGTTTGGAAACGTAATCAAAATCTCAGTGCTGTTTCTTTCTACATTACCGAAGATAAGGCATGCAGGGTAACATCTGTACTGTGCATTTTCACTGCATTGGGTAAGGCACAGCAGTGAATATTAAGTAAAAATCTAGTTAGACCGGAATACTGGCCTTTCAAAATCTGATAGCTAGTAGCTATAAATGATTCTTTAATGCTTAGATGTTCTGCAGCCAGGAATCAAGTCTGCTACAGTTAGCTCATGTCTTCTACTTTGGAATCTCCTTTTCCCAATGTGTAAAATGGCAATAATGATACTTCAAGAAGCATTTGGGCAGCCAGAAACCGAAAAGATACAAAGTCTAGTTTTATGAGTTGAAGTGACTTATATAAAGCCAAGCACCAAATGAAAGAACAACAAAATTCTGAAGTCCTCAGCTGTCAACTCAAAAGTCACTGCTTAAGCCCAATGCCTTTCAAAATAGTTCTTACATGAGAGAAGCTGCACTTCAGTTCTGAACACCTGCCCTTCATTCTCTCTTCTATGTGCATACACATCTACTTTCTCTAAAGATTTTTGCTGAACATAGAGCTCAGCTCTCAAAGCAAAACAGTAGGCAGCGCGTGATTACTGGATTCTCACTTTATGTTCTACCATTATCAAGTGAGAAAAAATTGTACACCAGCCACTAAGTTCCATCAAAACTCTACACGACTGCTGCCTGGCCACATTTCTGGTTTTACAGACTCCCACTGAGAAGTAGTCCATCTAGCTTCCGTGACTGCTTTACAATCCAAGGCAAGCCTTAGCTCCTCACTTACATTATGTATCCCATCCTATACATAGTCATATCCTAAAAGTGCTTAATCTAGAAAGCTGATCTTAAATACTCCCAGAGAGAAGGCAAAAAGTGATCTGGTAGAACAAAGCAAAATAATCCTGTTTTGGGAATTAAACAGTTTTTCCTGTCAAAAGATGGAGTGACTCAACATTAAAAGCAGAATTTCTAAGTTACCACCAGAATTTTTATCCTTTTACTGTAGCATTACCTAGAAGACCAGCTTAAGGAGAGTGACTGATCTTGCTGCAAAGACAAGCTTAGATGAGAGAACCAGGTTTTGGCTGAAAACTCTGAATAACCAGGAAGCAACTCAGAGTTGACTCAAAACCATCATGTTTTTCAGGCAATATCAGCCTTCCATTTGAAAGGCTCATGAGTGTTTCTACAAGACTTCTAACCATCATCAGTTTAGCACCACATATACCTTCACATACGCATATGACAGTCAAATACTTTTTTCTTCAAGACTATCTAAGGGTACATACCACACATAAGGCCTACTCTTTCCCCACAAGGAGTCTCTCATGCCAATGTATTCAGCTCGGTTACTTAAGACTGCCCTGGTGTTACGCTTCCTTTTTCATGTTTCCATCTGTACTACTTCCAGGACTGAAAAGGAATACTAAGACTACAGTCGTATGTTTCAACCTGACTCATTGTGTTTCACTGAATCACAAAACGTCTGATATTGGAAGGGACTCCTGGAGGTCATCTAGTGCAATCTCTCTGTGCAGGCAGGATCAGCCTAAAGCACATGGCTACTCAGGACTGAGTCCATATGGCTCTTGACTATCTCCAGGGAAGAAGACTCCACCACCCCTCTGGGCAACCTATTCCAATGCTGTCATCCTCACAGTAGAGAGGTTCTTCCTCATGTTCAGGTGGAATTTCCTGTATAAATGTTTAGGTTCACAACCACAGAGCTGTTAGTTTGCATTCATGATTCAGAAGAATTAGTTCAAAAGCCATCATTAAAACCACTCTAAACATAATTTTAGATTCCCAGCACATGGGCAAAAGAAATCTTGCACAGCAAATTGAGAAGGGAATTCCCCTTGCATGCTATTCTGGAACATCTACTATTTATCTATTTTTTTATTATTTTTATTGTTATTAACTTATTTAGTTTGGGCTCTTAATCCAAGTTCATGCAATTTTGCTTGAAGTTACTATCCTACAGTAATAAAAGTGCTCTTCCCTACAGTGCTGTGAGGAGGACTCAAGAAGACTATGCTAATTAGCACACAATTTTCAAAAGGTCAATTGTCACATCATTAGCCAGGCCATTTACATCTCTGCAGTGTGGAGCATTCTCCAGTTTTAGTCAGTGAAATGGGACAAAAATTGCTTAGGGTCAAATAGCGCAGTGTGCTAAGAGCTTAAAGTCTCCAGCAGCTGGAGCAGCTCATAATGGGCCATTTTCACCTATGCTTTTGTCCAGTTGACACTATCTTCTGTCAGATATTTAAAGAGACAGAGCAATCTTATCTGCCAAGAAATGTTAACATTCACTTATTCTGTGAGTAAATATCATTTACCATTAAAAAAAATAAATGTAAAGGAGCAATTAGCAAAACGTTGTCTGGCTCTATCTTTTCAGTCACATTATTTAAAAGTAAAAGCATAAAGAATGTTTAGCTTCTGTCATGTCTAGAAGCAAAACCAAAAACCAGATACTAAACCACAGTACAGGCTGTCCTTTAACTACTTCAGTTCAATAGTTAAATTTTTTAAAAGTACATAGCGCAACTTTTAAAAAGATATCACCAGAGTAATAAGGTGTTTATTCTCTCAATTTCTGCCACCTGGTACATATCCAAAATGATGCACATTAAAGCAATTTCGGCATGCATGTCAAGCAACTTCAAAATGCAACAGTTAAGACTTCAGTCCTTAAAGCAGGCTTCTCACACATACTGACTCTAAACACTCAGTTCCAGTAGGATACATCAGCATCTTTACAACTGCATTTGCTCTGCACTAGCCTAGACCAGCAAGCTAGACAAAGTGCACTACTGGGTTCAGCTCCAGGTGATGAAAGAAGGAAATCTCCGATAACTGCAAACGTGTCTGCCTCCAGCAGAGCTGAAATTTCTTCCTCTACCTATCTACATTTACCTTTAGTTGTAATTTCCACCCATATAAAGGTATTTAGCTTTTATATTGTACTCTTCTTCACGCCTACCCTTTAAGCCCCTGCACCAGTGTAGGATCCTTCACTTTTTCAGGTGTTCATCTCACAACTGAGAAGGCCTATAAAAAGTAGTATTTAAAAAAAAACAAAAAACCAAACCACCCTTAAAAAGGTTAGCAGAGCTCTCCATTTCCAATTAAATTCAATCCAGGGATACAGTAGAACGGATGCTGAATCAATTTCTGCATTCCCAGATCAGCTCTTTACAGTCATATTGAGAGCATCAAACAAGCATCATACTTTAACCCCACACATTATTTACAAATCAACTTCCACAACAACAGCTGAAACCCAATTTATTTTTAAAACTTGGGCTATATCATCATTTGGAAAATCATTCCTCTTCATTTTTTTTCCTTCTGACAACTAATTCAATGAAAAATTGTACTCTGTTGATACGTACTATCAGACTCCTCACATCCTGGTACAGTAATGGATTATCTACTTGTTCTAGAAACAAAACACTCACTACACTGCAATAAAATAAGATAAAGCTTAGCTCAGAGCAGTGAAAGCTAGGAAGGGATATTATTGTACTTTTGCTGTTAACCCTTAAAAACATACGCAGCTGAAGTTTAAGTGACAAAAAGCTCTATTCTTCATAAGCGGTGAAAAACCAAGACCAGTTTTCTGTGAATCACTACCAGAGCACAACCCTGTTTTGGTCCCATACCAGACAACAGTTCTCGTAAAGCTTTGTTGCAGGTTGACAGCATTGTTTTTTTTAGCAGCATTTAATTTTCCTCATACACTCACTTATGAAGTAATATATACTGAAGAATTTGGATCATCAAGCGAGATGCCTTATCTCTGCCTCTGAAGTTTCAAGTGCCAGATAAACAATTTATGCAAGCATCTACAAAATACTATGAATCTAGAGCCAGAGTCCTTGCTTCACCTTTTTAATTTCTCTGCCTCTTCCCATTTCCCCTGTTCCCGTAAGAGTAATTGATATTCTGTATTCATTAACATTCATTGATTATGGAATGTCACTGCAACACTTGGACATTTGTCAATATATGTCACCAACTTTGATTAACCTATTGACCAAGATAATTTCAAGTCCATATACTACAAAGTTCTCTCCACTCACATTAGAATCAAGCTTACTTTCAAGGCCATTTTTTCCTTCTCTTCCATTCCCAGTGCACAAATTTTGGCACAATCACACAAAAAAACGATTGCTTCCTTTATGTGTATCACTGACGAGCAACCTCCCTATTGCAGAGATTCCAAGACAACAAAGAGATAGTTCATATTATGAGTCAGGCAGAAACAATGATGTGCTATAAGGAATGCATGCACATGTGCATTTACATGAAACTTTTTACATGAAATTCCACCTTTCACCTGCAGGTATTTTAACAAAATCCCATAATTTTGCTGTAATAAATCTCACAGATTCCACAAAAGGACAACAGCAAATGCTCGAAGAGGTAAAGTAACTGTAGCAAGTTTTAACTAAGCTTATTAGAAACAATTAAGTGTCGTAATCTTTAAGCTGTTTTGTCCTTCTCTATAGATAATGCAAAAAGATTCAATTTAAAAGGTCTTTCCCTTATTCTTGATCATGACAGAAAGGTGGAAAACACTGCCATGAACTCAAAAAACTTCTTGAGAATACAGGATTTTTTTCAAGCCTGGCTCACAATTACTAATGACATTTAGGAAAGCTTGCAAAAGAAAAGAACATGTCACACTCCTCTTATCAAAGAATGTAGCTTACCACTATCCAGTCCTAAAACATGTAAGGATTTTTTTTTTTAATTGATTTTTTTAACAAAACCAACCACTTATAAGGTAATGAGCTGGCACACAGACGATGCTATCCACTATTTATTTCTTCCTCAAAAGCAAGATGCATTTAAATGCATAAATTAGTATTTCACCTTGCAACACTATGTAGCTCTACTCTGTGCTATGGAGTCTGAAATACATACTACAGCTGGAGAACAATTTAACCTAAGCACAGATAACCTGCACTTCCCCTAAATACAGATTCAAATGTGCAAAGTCTCTGAAATAATTACAGGCCCTACTGGTACACTGTAAGTGATGATACAGTGAGTAATTTAGAGATAAACTAAAAAACAAGACATCTTTCAGCATCTTGCTGTGGATGTATTTTTTCCATTACAAGTTTATAACTTGGTTTTTTTTAACTGTTTTTTCAAATTCAGCATATTGATTGACATGTAAATTAGAATTTCCAGACTAAGATTTCTGTCAGTTAGATATATGGTCTTTCAGCTACATAATCCTACCAGGCAGCTGTATTAAAACATTAGGCTAACAGGATAATTTACTGAACAAGTATCATGAGGAGCCTGAAAATTACTGTTACTTTGACATGACCCTCATTGCAAATCTGTGCCTTCTACTCTCAGGTATCACACCCTCATTACCCGATCAAGTTTCAATCAAACCATAAACTATCTGCAGTGATCTCACCAAGGCAGCTGGCAGTGCATGTACCTGGTAAAACAATTTCTCTGCAAATCTCCTCTTACCCAGAAAGGCCCTTCTACGACTGCTCAGTTCTAGCAGGCACTTAATGCACACTCTGCTTCCAAGGGCAGCAATAAGAAATGGTACCACCAGCTTCACATGGGATATAAACTGAATGTTTGAGGATACTCTCATTTTTAATTTTCATTTTTCAGAAGCATTAAGTGAAGGAAAGTGAAGGAAGTTCAGTTACACATAGAGTCTAACTTTATCTAGCGTTAATGTCTTGGCCTTCTGAGAGTATTCGTTAGATGATAATAGCCCTAAAATCTTGTGAAGAGTCATTTATTGTGTGCATTACAAAGCTCACTGTTAGGAAGGAGCTGCTTGAAATATCTTGAGAAACAAAACTTACCTCATTTCAACTTAATACTTATGGCACACAAAGCAAAAACATTCACCATTATCTGGCTGGTTATCCTTAAAAACCACAACATGCAATGCAAAGAATTTTTGCTCAAAGTTTTCTCTTTGAGATATAACAGGCTCTTATAGAAAGAAGAGATGAGTGGTGTGATTAGCTGGCATTTCCATTCAGAGAAGATAACCAAGACTATGTCAACCTCATAACCCAAAAAGGAAGAATATTGTTCTCCAGTATTACAACACTTACTGAAGCACACTAAAGGAATAAAACAAACATCGCAGATCACTAGCTTTACTACATAAGAAAAATCATTCAGGGCAGCATAGTCCAGTCATCATCTGACCCAACTGCAACAGATCTCACCAACCACCACGCTGCAGTAACACACACCTTCATGACATCTCAAACACGGCAGCATCAAGATGAATTTTAAGACCAGCTGGCATCAATCTGTCTTTCTATAAACCTTTTCTATTTCAAAATCCCTAGTATGCCAAAAGCTACAAATTTAAGCACTCCTTCCTATGAGAGAAAAAGACCTGACTCACTTTGATGAACCCGTGTAACAAACAACTAAAATGCCCCCACATACATAAAGCAGTAAATGGAGAGGGGCTTAGGCCTTGGAGGAAAGACTGTGTACCTCCCAGTACAGCACAGAGGCTCTGCTTATCTGTCTCTCCTCCTTACCAGTACTGTGACCTACAGAGCAGTGATGCTAAGCAGCTCCCCTCCTCCACCCCTCCTACGTCTCAGACGCTTCCTGTCTCCACTGGCATTTATTTTCAGCCCTCGAGATGCCTTTCTATATGTTCCAAGAACCCTCTAGCCATCCTCCGTCCAGATGGCAGACTTCAGATGAAGGGAACAGGGTCTTGGAAGGTCTTTTCTTGGCCTGCTTCTCAGCAGCCTGCTGGAACTCAGAGGCAGACTGAGTCTTGGACAGACAAGGCTCTGTTGAAGTGCAAAAGCCCTTCAATCCCTCCCCACAATCTTCCTCAATGCCCTCTTTGTCTTCAAACAAATTTGTCTTAAACCTTTTAACAGCCTCTGCTTTCCAGGGGCATGCTTTATACAATCTATTCCCTACAAAGCTGCAGAAAGCCAATAAAAGGGCAAAGGAAAAGGGTCTTAATGCTGTAATGGACAACCAGAGCCCTAGTTTTACTACATACAAAGCAGATGCTATTTTGACAAGCAGATGCAGAAGAATAAGGTAGAGTGGTAGGTTTCGGTCATATTGATCCCTGTCACCTGCAACAGATTTCCTGACATGACAGGAGAACAGTAGTTTATATACTCAAATTCAATAAAGACCATCACCCTACAACGAACTATTTTCAAACTATGACTCTCCCAGAAAATCAGTCATTCTTATCTCTGCACTAAGACAACAGAATCAGGCCAATGTACAGTCACAAAGACCAACACAGTGTTATCACCAACACTGTCATTCATGTACAAGCTTCAGAGAATTACTGATTGTTTTAGTTTGACAAAGTAAAAGTTTTGCCAAAGTACGTAGAAAGTTAAGGCAAAAAAAAAAACAAAACCTGTTTCCAACTGAGGCTTCACTGAACAACAGTTTTGTGAGTTTCAGTAAGATGTCGACAAGATTTCTTTAACCCTATTCATACCAAAGAGTATAACATTATTTATCATACAGGTAAATGCAAAAAAAAAAAAAAAACCCACTAAAAACAAAACAAAAAAACCCTTCGAAGACCCAAGAGGATTTAAAACTGAAATAATGCTGGATACTTGAGAGTACAACATATTTAGGTATAAATTACTCTAAAACCTAATTTAGTAAGCAAAGACAGTTCCCCATTTAAAGACTAAAGCTATCAGGAAGATTCTTATGTAGCTCTTGGCTGGAAAGATTAATTTAGGAAATGAACTGCAAGAGAAAAAAAAAAATTGCAGAACTTTAGTAAAACCCAACTGGGCTACAAAAAGAAGTTACAGAAAAGCTTCAGCAGCACAGAAAACATCAATTTCAGGTAGTACCTTAAAAATCCAGCACCTCAAAAGAAATGATCAGAACAGTAAAGTGCTGGGAAAAATTAGGCAAAGCATGGTCTCTGAAGGTTGATAATAATAACAATTAAAAAAATGCATCTTGCTTGGTGGGAAAAGCAACACAATCTAGAGGCAATATTATGCATTGCAGTGCCACTACTGTATTTGCAATGCTGTTTTTTCAGTCAAATTCTTGTTCTCTAGGCTTACTATTGATTTTAAAAGTTAGTTGAATAGCTTATTTGGTCCTTTCTATCATTTACATTTGTCACAATACTGACTGTGAGAAGATACCTTTGGTCTCTTTTTGACCAAAAAAAAATAATACAAGAAACTACTTAAAGAAAATTCACCACTCCTTTATAGGGTAGTTTGAAAACCAAATAGTACAAGTAAGCTATATGAGATAGCCTGGACAGATTTTTTATCATGTATACTCTATTTTTATTTTTTTTTATATATAATTTTACATTGTTAGAAACCAATCTTTTCCAGAGAAATGTATAAAAGACTCCTAATTAATTTCAAATAACTTCAAACACTTTTCAGATCAATCCTTTCATTTAAGGGGTGTGATCTGTTTGCTTGTTAGGGTAATACACTAACTCCATAATGATATTCATAGCTCCACCCACAAGCATTTAGGATTGTCTAATGGAGATTTATCCGCTGTTATGAAATATCCACTGTATGATTTACAGTCATTTACTGTGTAATAGCTATAGCTGATTAACTGGTTTTAAGTTTCTGTTTTATCTCCTCCCTTTAGTTTCTTAACAGATTAAAAGGGTGTACCTTCATCAGAAATTATTTAAATTCAATTTATACAGCACAACAAATGGCTGGCTACTACTAGAACATCAGCTAATTCCATGAACTGAAAATCTGACCCAGAAATTGTTATTTAAAACTGAAATGAGTTATAGACCACCTAGAAACCTTTGATAATAGGAGCTAGCTAACATAGGTGGAGTGAGCCAGATAATTACAGAAAAATATGTCCATCAGCTATAGAGTCAATGCAACATAAGGAGACAAACTACCCCATTATGATCGGAGACACCCATTTCCTTACCACTGGAAAGATGGACTTGATTTACTTAAGTCAATGGTTTACTAACCACACACTCAAGACACTTGCGAGGGTGGTTCACAGAGTCGATCCAAATCCAGCAAGTATAGTTTGAGATATCTGGCCTCTGATCTGAAGCCACATCATATGTCCTTGGCACTGAGCTTTCATACTCTAAGACTATGAATGTGTGGAATGGAAATAAGAAGGAAAAAAAGAAAAAAAAAACGAAAAGAAAAAAAAAAGGGGGGGAGGGGGGAGGATACACAATAATCCTTTTAAAACTCACACAATTAGTCACACTTTGAAGAAAAACTAGAAGAAAATTTAAGTACACAAAGAAGGCCAAGGAAGCAAAGTGAATGAGGGAAAGTGGAAGGGAAAAGATAGCAACTGCAGTAATACCTGAAAAGACAATCATCTGGCAGGATACGCTAATAGGGAAAAAAAACAAATATGAATGAACATGTATTACAATTAATGAAGATGATAACTGCTTTATCTGTTAAGTTCTACATATTGTTGCCATTAAAGTAGGATAGGAAATGCATCTCTTTGGTCCATCAGTTACAGCTAAGCTTTAATAACCTTTGAGGTAAGTGAATAGACAATAAGTTTTGCACTTTTTATGGTGCAGTAATGAAAAAGGGGCTGCTGCACTAGAAATTAAGCATTTCTTTCACATATCTATTTTCAATTCGATTTTAAAGCTAACAACATTCGAGCACTTAATGTGTAATGAACATTCTTTCCTTGCCTTGCAGAAAAGAATTATCTTAGAATTCAGTATGAACAACTGTAAACCAATGGTATTAGCCCAGGACAAGACTGCACTACAAGCAGGAACAAAAGGGTAAAGTTTATATTCGTAAAGTTTTATGAGCATCTGGGTCTACCAGCAACATGAAAAATAGCTTAAGATAAACGATACAGAAGATATGGTAATCCTATAGATTACTAAACTTGAAAAAAAAAACCACACAGATGCTGAAGCCACAGCAGCTTTATTATTGACAGCATTTACCTTCCCTGTCATGACATTTCCCACTATCATCCAAAAAATCATTGTATCTCTCTTCTCTCTTTGTAAGCTGCACTGAGATTTTTTCACCCTGATTTAAAGCTAAATACACTGTATTTTATTTCACATTCTTCTGAAAATAGGGTTTGCAATTAAAAGGGACCATAAGGGGAATCCAAACAGTAAGCAAGTGCCTATTTCATTCTCTAAGGGTGATAAGGCTACACTTATCCCCTTCCCACATGTATTGCCTGGAAGCATCTGGTTTAGGCTGCTATTTTGATATCTTCATGCCAAAGTTTGTTTAAATAAAGCAACTATAATCTTTTGGCTAGTAAGTGCTAAGAAAATCTTTGCTCTAAGATAGCCATATTCTGTTACCAGCAGAGGAATGCCTCCAAACCATCTGCTCAGGATGATTTTGTCAATAGAGCATTGGCCAGTGTAATGTAAAAATAAATATTTATCCCTAGTACATATACCATCACTATTCTTAGTTTTATTATCACCATTTACCCTGAAACTCCCTGTCAAAATCACTGTTTCTGTAAAGCTGTGTGGGAAAGGAGTAATTCTTTATCCAACTCTCTAGACAGTCATTGGAATTTGGAACCAGCTGCTGTAGAACCACTCACTGTTACAAAATTTAGAGATTATGCAAAAGCTTGTATCTACAATACTTCTAAATAACTGATACTGCTATTGCTTTCAGAAAGGAAAGGTATTTTTCACCCACAGAAGGGGTGGAGTACTTAGAGGCCTTGGAAACTGGAAATCCACACTGGCAGAAGCAGCAGAAGGAAGGGCAAGAATTCTTGCCCATATACAACCATATGTCCCTCAAGACCTGGGGAAAAAAACCCAACATGATTTCAAGCTCATTCAAATACCCTACTCATATTACTTGTATTCTGAGGTTGTGGTTCAGAAATCTAACTTAAGGTTATATTATGGGGAAGGGCTCTTCATGAAACTGTCCAAATGGCCTACCGCATCTCCTATACCAACAGATATATCTACTTACCTAGTAACAAACAGATACTTTAACATACTGCATGACAAGAATATCTGGGGGAAAAAGAAAAAAAAAAAAAAAAAGGAACCAAAAGAAAAAGACATTCCAGACAGTTCTTAACATGCCAAGACTCTGATAGCATCTGAGGGAAACTGAAGTTTAAAGAAGAGCTCTTAACTTGGATCTGCAGCAGATCCATTAAGAAGCAGAAGCATTACAGACTGCTTCAGTCACTGGCCTATATGGAGCCTAGAAATCAGTGGTAGACTCTCTGTCCAGATTGGCTCTTAACTCATTTTAGTTAGGCATAAAGAACACCTGCTTTTCATTGCATTTGATATGTGCTATTTTCTGAGAGGGCCATCAGATGGGGCTTAGCAATAAAAGGGAGAAAGTGGATTTCTGATATGCAAATACTGTTCCAAGTTGTTACTGTTCCTACTTGTTAACTAGGGAGACTCCTAAACCACAAAAAATATAGTACACATTTTAATATAATTTTCATAATATTATGAAAAAAATCATAACCAATTTCTTATCTCTTGCATACTAACACACCACCTGCAAAGCAAGAAAGAAACAACACAAATAATTTCAGGAGATGTTTCACAACCTTCAACTGCAACTCAAGTCAAGCATTAAGTGGTAACACAGACCCTGCAGAAAGTTCTAATAAAGTCTCTTGGTCTAAACATTTTGAGAGAAACATGAGTTTAATGAAGAAAGGTGAGAGGGAAAGAGTACTTGTAACAAGTGCCCAGTAAACCTGCTTCTATCCACAAGTTTTGTTTCAAAGAGATGCAGCAAACATTCACTAACATTTGTTACCATCAGAAAAGACTAGCTTTAGGCAGAAAAGCTGGACAGGAAAGACTCAAGATTTCGGGTTTTCCCTCCCTGCTGCTACCCTCCCTCCCCAATCCAGTCCCCCTTCCCCCTCTCCAGTTAAGCTCTTTCCCAGGTTTTGTCTGCACAGTACCAGCTCATGTCCACACACGCCGGTGCTAGTTAATACATGAAATTGTCTTACCAGCAGGAGCATAGCGTGCAGATGAAGAATTCCATTACAACAAAATTAACAGCAGGGGATTTCCGACAAGATGGCAATAGTTCGGATACTCAAAGAAACATGGGAAGCCCAAGAGAACTGATTACAGAAACACGGCCTGAAATACTGGTGGCACTTTTCCGGAATTCAGCAAGATGCAATTTCTGGCAGGCAGAGTGAAAAACACACAGCGGTTGTCTTCCAGAGAAAGGGTATACATAGCTCATTCTTGAAAAGACAGCTGTGCAAAAGAAAGATATATGCTTTCTGCCTTTCTTTTAACTATCAGAATAGCTCTTATCTAAAGTTTCCTCTTCTTTTAGGGTAGGACTGTTAAAAAAACAACAAACCTTCTCCTCCCAATAAGTGAAGATTTAGCAAGCATTTTCATACTGCTTTTGTCTATCTAGTCCTGCCTGCCTTTCAAATCAGTTTGAAAGCAAAGAAACATTAATTCCAACAGAATAAATAAGTAATGAGAACTACTATTACCAATCCTTCTTTTCCTCTTTATAACGTTAATTCCAGTAACTTGGCTACGTTAAAGAGTCAAAAATATCTGTTGAGTCTGGTGGGGTTTTTTTCCTAAAACCTACCCACTTTCTTGAAAAGCACTGAAATTGTCGTTTTATGCCTGTTTTAAGATATTTCATGAGCTCCATTCATCTTTCTGCTTATTAGACAAGAGGGGAAAAAAATCCCAGCTACAGAGCCTTAAAGCTCCACCTTGTGGAAGAAGCCTGTAATATACAAATACGGAAAAGGACTTCAAATGGAGCTTACAATTAATACCATTTGACATTTACACTTTGTCATCATTTACATTTTCTCATTAGTCACAACATGGTAAAATAGGCTCTTAAATGCATCCTACCCCAGTAGAAAAACTGGCAGTGGGGGATTACCAATAAACTGAAAAGCTGGATTTGTTTTGTGGCAACAGTCATCCTGCAGTGAATCAGCAAATATATATAACATACACAGCAGTCCAAAGCAGATCTTGCTGTTGCCAGGTTTGCTGTCTCCTGTGCACTGGACTTGCTCCATGCATAAGCAGGAAAACAGGGAATCACAGACAGAGTTATCTGGCCAAGGAGCAAACAAACAAAGAATACAGCAACCCTGCCATCGAAAGTAGAAAAATTACTAAGAGAACTTAAAACTTGTGATACTAGATTGACTGTAATTTTACACGGATATTCTGAAAGCTATTCACAATCCTCCTCCAACCATCTATTACAAACAAAATCAACTAAATGTCCTCATTCAGCCACTCCTAAACGCTTCTACTGAGAACAGCTTAGTGCAATCATAAACTGCCTATGACTATGCATGTAGCGGACTCTAAAGGAAACTGAACTAGTACTGCCCTCTACCGAAAGAAGAGCTTGAACATGAAAATTGCAGCAACTTTCACACCATTCTTTTTCTGCTTTATAGGGGTACCTGACTTTTCCTTGGTTTTCCTTCTTCTCTATAAGCCTTTACAACATTCAGGGTTCTGTTTTATGGTGGGGGTTTATTAGTTTTTAGAGGGTTGGGTTGTTGTTTTACTTCCTTCTGCTTTTTCACCATCAGGGCAACAAAGATGTCAGGCAGGTTTCAAAGTTTACATACTACATAATACTATGCCAGCACATAGAGACTCCAGAAATCAGAGTTGCTGCACTAAGGCACTGCAAGCACAGCTCATGTTTTTAGCAACATAAGATCTTATAAACAAATACAATAATAATAATAACAGAACAAAAAGTGAGGTGTTAAAATATAACTCCAGATAATTTAAAATTTTCTTGTCATCTGCAGTACACCAATCATATAACAGTGTCATGAGATGTTTTTCTGTGTAGTAGACCCAAGATATTTAAAGAAAATATATCCATATTGGTTAAATACTTTCAATAAATAGACATACCATAATTAGTAATTGATTACTAACAGTAATGACATCATTCTCCAAAGTAAACCTTGCTATGTTTCTGTTTGGTATCAGTTGCTCCACTTCGAGATTTAGACATTCAAAAAGTCTAAAACTCTGAATAACTTAAGGACTGAAATACTGTACAAAACCTGGAAATGCAGCACTTCTAGCAACATGATTTGGCTGAACAATGCATTGGTTTGGAACGCCAAGGAGCACAAAGTTTGAACTGGTTGAACACAGGGTCTCTAAGCCTGTAAAAAAGATGGGTGCATGCCACTCAAAACAGAGGAAATACATCACTTCGGAAGCATGTCAGCTTTCCAGCCTCGGGGAGCTGGGACAGCCTGTATCTCATCCCAAGCCCCCAGCTGGCAGCAGCCACCAGAAGATTTCCAAAGCTGCTAGGAGTACATTGCGTACGCTTCAGCAAGGTTCCATAGCTGGAGGGCGACTCCATTCCCTCAAAATCATCCAAAACACCCCAACCTCACACGGCGCCCGCACCTCCTGGGGAGTGCTGGCACCAAGGAGCTGCAGAGGGAGCCCGCTGCCCACAGGCCCCTTCCCGAAGGGGCTATGCCCCTCGTGGCACACATGCTACCACGAGGTTCCACTTCTCAGCAATGATATCGCAAAAATTAAAGGGCGATTACTCAACCTGAAGAGGACCTGATCTGCTTCTGCATGGCACCCCTTGCATCTATTTCTTAGAGTGCATGTTAAACTCATGTTAGAATGCTTGTTTTAAATAACACTGAATATTTTATTCTCCCTGTTGTCTAAGCTATATGAACTCCAACCCTGAATGACCTTTCACTCCATGCTTCTGTGGGGAGGACAGACTTTCTTCTACAGAAAATAACTGAACACATCTGAGGTTGTTCAAGGCAGATCCAAGCAGCCTTTTACTGCAAGAAAAAGGTTCACAGACTTTACGAAGTCCTGCGTAATTTTCACTGCTGGTGGCTGTTCCTCAAAAAAAAAAAGAGCCCAGATACATTAGAACTAAACAGTAAGTTTATTTTAAAACCAACAGAAGATATTAAATATACCCAGACACATAACCTGAGCTAATTTAGCTCACTTTCCACTCTGTGGCCTTCAAGAGGAAACTATCAAGTCTTTCTTAAAAAAAAAAAAAAAAAAAAATCCCCAAATCTCAGTCTTTATTCTAAAACATGGCAGTGTTCTCATTTTTTACAGTTCATGGAGCAGGACCAAAATCTCTGATAATAAAAATACTATGTATGGACAGGAGGCCAAAAGCCCATTAACAACAACAAAGTGAAGACCCTAAAAAAAGGCATGCCAAAGCAAATGTATTTGTCATCACTAGCATATGAAAATCCCTTGTTTAAATTAAGCTTTGATAATTCATCTTCATGAAATCAAAGCTTCAGACCAAAAATGACATCTAATTCATACAAATTTCAAAGCCAGTGCTATCACCCTGACCCACACATGAACCTACGAAAAAGGCTACTCATATAGAATTATCAGTTTTTACTCCCCACCAACTTGCTTCAGGTGTGCTTGTGCACAAGTATCAGATGTGGTGACTTGGGTTAGTTTACCTGCATCACTAACCACTGCAATCAAGGAATAGACAGACCACATCTCACTACGGAAACATGCACTTCATTACCACTGAACTGAAAGCACACACTGAAACCGAGAAAAGAAGCAACTTCTGTAATTTTTTTATTATTTTTTTTAGGCAAGGCTATAAATAGCACTTTAAATGCAGTCAAATTGTTCCTGCAACCGTGGAAGCAACGACACACCTAGCCTAGTCCAAGTCCGCCTTGTTGAGATAATACTGCATCATGTTTCCAGCAATTTCTTCCTTAGAAATCAAGAGCGTTGCAGCTACATTATCTCTCTGAAAGCCCTGAGTGCTGCCACATGCTTTGTCACTATAGCAGTATCTTTCTGCTTGGCAGCCTCACCATGCTTTATCACTCTTTCACTTCAGATGCCATATGCTTAGTTTCTTTGGCTGAGAGATATTATGCCTGCTGAACCACTTAGTCTGCAAGTGTAAGAAAAGCATCAAAGGGCTACTAGGAACAGACATGCAATTTTTTAAATCCACAACTTCAGTTAGATTTGTCATCCTACAGAATAAAAAGAATCATTACATTCCAAAGATCCCTGCAAAGAACCACAGGAAAGACCTGCCTGTCAGTAGAAGCACATTCTAAATCCACTTTTCAGCATATCCTATCACGAATAGTTAAACTAGCAAAACTGGACTCAAGCTGCCAGGCTATACAGGGAACAACATGTAAATGATAAGATTACAGACAGTGTGGCCCAAGCAGATAATTGAGTACAAGACCTAGGCAGAAAGCTCAGAATCACAAGAAATTCATGCCTGTTTCACCTTACAATAATGGAACAAAACAAGTTTATTAATCTCCACCTTTAACAGAAATTACAACCCAAAGAGACTAAAGGCATGGGGAGAAAAAAGCACGAATTTTCTATAATGATCCACTTTGACAGAAATACACATACCATGACCTTTAAAACATGTAGGCCTCTTTTGTATGTTTAAAATTAAATCAGGTTAGAAGCATGGACTGCAGAGACAGATTACATGAGCTTCACTAATAAATCTTTTCATGTGTTACATCATTTTCATATATTTAGTAACCAAGGACATTAAATAATTCTGTTGCCAGTATTGTGACTGATACTCCTTGCCAGAGATTTCATGCAAAGTACAGTTATACTTATGGTGTCTGTAGCTCACAACTATAATGGAAAGGAGAAAGACATCAACCAAACACCATTCCAGCAACAAAGATTAAACAGGAAAAAGCCCAAATCCTTGGGGTTTATACTGTCACCAAATTTGACCACTAGAATTCAAAACAGCCAATTGGAACAACGTTCCTAGCAGAAACTATGTGGAGAAAATACCAAATGGTAGTTTTAGTCACTTCCTTGGAAAGTAATATTGATGCAACAAATAGAAATTATAATTAAAGTAATTTTGAATCTACTACTGACATATGAATATACAGAAGAAAACATTTTTTCTGCTTAATTAGCAAACATTCTTATTTGACCTTTGAGATTTTCTCAAGCCTGAGAAGACTGACATATTCTAGAACATTGTTGTCACCTAGTGCTAGTAAAGAATTACAACACATGCAGCTGTACAGGCAGACTAGTCCATGTTTTGAACTTTCACACCTACACAAAGTAACCTAAACCTTAAAAGCAGCAAAAGATGGCGAACTTAGTCTTCTCACCTGATACAGCCTATGGGGACAGGTCAGCTCCTGAATGAGCCTCTTGAAGGAGGAAAGGAAGATCTATGTTTGGATTCTCTGGGTAAAGCTATTGATAAAGACAACAACAAGTACCAAAAAAAAAAGCCCACATATGTGGCCTTCAATGAATATGAAACAAAGTGTCCAGCCCTTTTATACACTTGGAAATAGTAGGCATTATTCTAAATACGCATTAATGTTAATTATTTCCTGCAATGTCTAGAGCACTGCACACAAGGAAGCAGCTGGACTCTGGAAATCCAGCTTCTCCCTGCTGCTTTTCATCCCAACATTACATAACGGATCAGCTTTTATAGTGTGACTGCAACCCTTGTCCTTGGTCTCTGCTTTTAAAGTTTTCTGCTTTTTTACAGTAACCTAAACCACAATGTCATCATGAAACCTTTTGTGTTTAGCTAAGTGGCAACGTCAGCATTATACCCTTAACAGAGAATGACCTAATCCATCTTACTCTGCATTGAAAGTAGAGGACTCCTCAATTATCTTTGAATATGTGATGTTAAATATACTGCAGTTATCAGAGGCAAACACACACCATTTGGGTTGCTGGGAACCAGTACTGTTCTAGATTACATCATTTAATACAGGATATCCACACCTGCAGTAGAGAACAGTAGAGCACAATGACAGGAAAATCAAGTTGATTTTCAGAAGGTATTTTCTCTGATTAAAAAATGCTCAGAAGCAACAAGCCATTTTCACCTACGTTGATGGGATTTTTTCTAACATGGCTACAGTATCTTTGATTCTGTAAAAGATCTGAGTGATCATTATGACCACTCAAACAAGAAAAAAGAAACATCACCAAAACCAGCCTTCAGTGTCAGACAGCAAAGATGAGCTAATTAAATCCAGCGTGCTTTACTGTTTCTGAAAACCTCTCTCACTGAGCAGCTGACTGGCACAGTAATACTTCTCAGCCACAGATATATATATATATATAAAAAAAGCACTTTCCTAAGCTACCTACAGGATACAAAACCACACCACATCAAAGCACAAAGGTCAAAGGCAGAAGAGAAATAGTGTTCATTTCTCCTTACACCTTAAATAAATGTCTTGCACATTGGCCTCAAAATCACCCTTCAGCTCTACAATAAAGTTTATCAAGGTCCCAGACCTTAATAAAAAAAGTCATACAGGCAAACTTACAAGTTGAAAACAAAACAGTGTAAGTTGAGTAAATAGAAAAAACACTCACTAAAGCCACTGTAAAGATATTGCAAAACAAAATATTGAACAGAAAAACATGATTAACACTTAACAGGAATCACCAGAAAAGACAATAAAACATGTTTAGTAACATAATCGATTCAGTTTATAAGCCCACTGTGCAGGAGGTCCAGTTTACAAACCCATTGTGCAGGAGTCAAATACAATCATTAACCAGGTAGTCTCATCCAGCACAGCATTAATTGCCACCCAAAATCCAGAAATCAGATAAAAGTAGTCCAGATGTTTCAGAAAGGAATTTAAGTAACTATCTTCCCCATAGCACACCACGTATATCCTGAGCTTTTCCCACATAGAATTACTCATTTCCTATTTAGTATTTTTCCATTTCTTGCCTTAAGATCTGTAAGGGGGATATATGACGACTATGTCAGAGACCCCCCCTTACCTTTTTTCTTCTCCCATCTTATATATGCCCCTTTACTCACATGCTAAGTACTTTGTTTACTGTGCAACACAGCTGCAATTTAGAGAGCCCCTTCACAGAGCCACAAAAACTAATGCAGGAAGTCCTCCACTTCCTCTCATTCTCATTACACTTCTAGAACTATGCTTGTGATAGAAGCAGCAGCATCCTTCATATAAACATGTATGTTCTTGATTTGCTTGAAGTTGCAAAATGTTCTTTTGGAAATATGCCACCAAGGGATCACAGTATGCTAGAGATTGGAAGGGACCTCAAAAGATCATCTAGTCCGATCCCCCTGCCGGAGCAGGAACACCTAGATAAGGTTACACAGGAACGTGTCCAGGCGGGTTTTGAATGTCTCCAGAGAAGGAGACTCCACAACCTCCCTGGGCAGCCTGTTCCAGTGTTCTGTCACCCTCACTGAGAAGAAGTTTCTTCTCAAGTTTAAGTGGAACCTCTTGTGTTCCAGTTTGTACCCATTGCCCCTTGTCCTATCATTGTTTGCCACTGAGAAGAGCCTGGCTCCATCCTCGTGACACTCCCCCTTTATATATTTATATACACTAATAAGGTCACCCCTCAATCTCCTCCAAACTATAGAGACCCAGCTCCCTCAGTCTTTCCTCATAAGGGAGATGCTCCACTCCCTTAATCATCTTAGTTGCCCTGCGCTGGACTCTCTCCAGCAGGTCCCTGTCCTTCTTAAACTGAGGGGCCCAGAACTGGACACAATATTCCAGATGAGGTCTCACCAGGGCAGAGTAGAGGGGAAGGAGGACCTCTCTCGACCTACTAACCACCCCCCTTCTAATACACCCCAGGATGCCATTGGCCTTCTTGGCCACAAGGGCACAGTGTCGGCTCATGGTCACCCTGTCATCCACTAGGACCCCCAGGTCTCTCTCCCCTACACTGCTCTCTAACAGGTCGTTCCCCAACCTATACTGGAACCTGGGGTTGTTCCTGCCCAGATGCAGGACTCTACACTTTCCCTTGTTATATTTCATCAAGTTATTCCCCGCCCAGCTCTCCAGCCTGTCCAGGTCTCCCTGGATGGCAGCACAGCCTTCTGGCGTGTCGGCCACCCCTCCCAGCTTAGTGTCATCAGCAAACTTGCTGATAGTACACTCAATTCCCTCATCTAAATCATTGATGAATATATTAAATAATACTGGTCCCAGTACTGACCCTTGAGGCACTCCACTAGATACAGGCCTCCAACTAGACTCCGCCCCATAGACTACAACTCTCTGGCTTCTCTCCTTCAGCCAGTTCACAGTCCACCTCACTACCTGATCATCCAGACCACACTTCCTCAATTTAGCTGTGAGGATGCTGTGGGAGACTGTGTCAAATGCTTTGCTGAAATGCAAACCACAGCACTCTCCATCTTCTTTATGTATGTCTGGGAAATACAGTATTCACCTCCCAAGGTCATAATGAGGAATACCATTTATAATTTGCTAATCTTAAGAAGCTCCTGCATAGATGTCAATCTGCATAGCTTGAATACAGGGCAGCAGGCAAGGCAAAAGGCAGGAGAAGTTTCCTCTTCATGAAGGTCTTGGTTCTATCACAGAATTCTCACAGTCTAATGAGATACACCTCAAACACCAGGTGTTATTCTTATCTGACAAGCAGAAAGATGGTTTTAAATAATTAAAAAAAAAAAAAATTTAAAAAAGCACAATTCATCCATAGGTAAGGAAGAGATGAATGAATATTTCCAATCCTTGGTATTAGTGGTGGTCTTCCTCTTACAAAAAGTTCTCAGCCTGGAATTGCTTTCCTTTCCAAAGGAAGCCACTTCTTTAGATACTGGAATCTTTCAAAGAATTGCCTTATCAGGGACTGCAAAAAAGTATTTGTGAAGATGCAGTAGTCCACAGCAGAGGGGAATGACCTTTAAAACCCTCAGTCATGTACAATAAAACCATATCATGTGTTATCTAACAGGCAGATGCATTCCCAATTTGAAAGCTGATCATGAAGATGGAGGTATTTTTAATGAAAAATCAGGGTACTGGATTTTCTGAAGATAACTAAATACAAGTGACAAACTAATCTGAAATACAGTGTTTGCTGTTACCCGACAAACAAGCATGTCCGAGACCACTGCGGGAAAATTACTAGTAAAATGTGCTCAGAGTTACCATGCTACCACTAAGACCACAATAAGAAACTCAAAGCCTGAGCAACAACATCGATGGAAATACAAGCTGAAGCCACAGGATCCAAGAGCATCACATTTCCTTCCCTCTGGCTTGGGCCTGGAGATATTCTAGGCAAAATACTACCCGGATGATGAAGTACGCCTCTCCTCACAAACCTTCTGTACCAGTGCCTTTTTCAGAGGCTCCCTTGAAAAGGAGGTGCAAGGAGATTTATCTACCCTGAAAAGTGAAGTAGTCAAAACACTGTAGAGTTTTCAAATGTAAATGCTGCCAGAACTCATTCAAGCTTATTATAATGCCAGATGTATCTTAAATTCCTGGTAGTGTTTCACAGATAACCTAGAAACAAAATACAACAGTACCTCTACTGCCAATTCTTGCTTGCTTTTTTAAAACGTATAAACAAGCCAAACTGAACTGATATCACTGCATTTCAAAACATTCTCACTATCAGTTATTTCAGGGGCTACATCCGTAGTTATTTCTTATTATCCACTTAACCAAAATATATGCACTTTTGACAGCACGGCTTAGGAAAAGAAGTCAGATTCTTGATATTTAAGGAAAAAGATTCCATTTATAATTTTCCAGAAACCCACATAAATACATCTGTACAGCAAAGAAACTTCAGCTTGTTTCTTCAAATGGTTTGTTGTTAATTCTTCCATTTAGCTGTAATCCAAGAGTGCCTGGATTCTTCACTACTGTGTGCAATATTGCTTCTGCAAATGAGGCTATTACCTGAACAAAAATTTCCCTGTTAGACTGAAGAGTACAAAGCTACAGAGAATAGCCAGTTTTAAAACATACTTTTGATGCTATTTGCAAAATTGTTTCTAGCAGCCGAAAACTTATTCTTCTGACTTCTGCTCCTTCTTCAGGCCTACAACAGTGCTGCTACAATGGTAAATATAGGTTATTGGTCATCACTTCAGTGTTGTGTTAGCGATCACTGCAGAACCAACACCACAAAGTTTCTCCAACGTGAACAGGTAAGAGCAAAGCTCATCTAGACTACTACATCCATACCGACCCACTGAAACTGAAATACAACCTATGTGGCCAAGTCTTACACTGGGAAGGGAAGACACATAGTATGAAATTAAACCACAGCCTGAACCTACTGGTGGCATTGCTTTCCTAACATTGAAGGTATGCTGCATTCTCTGTTAATGCTAAATTTATCCTGGGGAAAATAAAAGTTTATTTACCCCTCTATCTATCTAGACATTTATCATACCTACCAACGTTCCAGCCTTCTTACCAGCTAATAGGATACAGACTAAATATTTCAATGATATAACCACATGCAAGTCTTAAAATTAATTTTATCAGCAGATCTGAATGACTTACCTGGTATTAACCATTTTAGAGACGGGAAGTGAAAGACCAAAAGGAACTGGAGAGACCTGTCTGAAGTCACCTAGTATGCTAATGGCCAAATTCAAAACAAAAATCCAGATGTCAGATTCCTAAACTAGCACAGCAAAAAAAATCCAATTAGTCACAAGAACAACTCCACTTCTAAAAAGAGTATTTTATACAGTGTTCATTAACAATACTTAGTAAATTTTCCTAGCAAACATTTATAATAATATGTACATAGCAGAATACTCTTCCTCCCTCTTACTGGAAACAGAATGAAACTTACTTGCAAGGGTCAAGTTTAGAAGCATTTTATCAGCCTCATCAGAAAAGGTTCTACAATAATTCATTGAGGGTGGAGATTCAGGTAACTTTTCACATTCATTTCTCAGTGATAGGTCTATAGTACACAATCAGCATAACCAAATGCAGACTGCATTTTCTACCACCTATGAAATACCTGCTTTGTATACAAATCATGCTCTACCACCATGAATTCAAAAACTTCTGGGGACACAGATGTTTGACATTTTGTTGGGTTCGTGTTTTGGTTTTTTTTTTAGTTATGCTGAACAAATTACTTAAATACCACCCAATATCCTACAAAACACTTCATTACTTTTTCTCATTCAGTATTTTCCCAACAACAGAGATGCCACAGATTATTGGAGTCCTGGTCTGCATGTTTCTTACTCTGCAAATCACCAGCTACCTGCAGTCAAAGAGCATTCTGGCACCAAACAATGCTCCCCATTTCCCTTTTATAGTGCTCTCTGGCCCTGATGCATTACAATACCTAAAGGCAACCAAATAGCTACTGGGGAATGAGGAACTGGAAGAACAGACACGAGAGGCTGTGGGGGTGGAGGAGTGGGGGGAAAAAAAAAAAAAGCATTCTTTGTCTTTTCAGAAATACTAACACAAACTTTTCATATTTGGGGTTACTTTGTTACTTATTTTATACATTTTTATGAGAAAACCCAGATGAAAATACTTTCATTTATTCACATGACAAGTTATTTCAAGACCTTAACTTAAACCATTAGTTTGCCAAGAAAATGAACTAGCAAACTTTAGTATGCAAGACGTTATTAAAAACTGTGGCATATTCTGGAGTAGCTTATGTTCTCCCAAACATGTGTGAGCATTTGTTGCCGAAAACCTTCCAACCTTTAACTGAATTAAGTATCATGTCCTCATATCCATGCTGCTCTTTTCTACATGCTGCAGTGCATATTACATTTGTGTTCATGGATAGTACGTTTCTCTGCTTCTTTTACCCTAAAAAGCAAGATTCTGTGCTGAAAAACACCAGCTAACCCTTGTTTAATTGTCATACAAAAAAGCTGAAGAATCTCTACTTCTTGAGGATACCCCTGAAGTATTAGACAGCCCCACTACCACTGATCTTCCATGGCCTGCTGCACAAAACTTGCACTGGTGGAGACAGCTTCACCTGCTCTGCTGGTGTCACCCCAGTTTGAAGCTGTTCATTACTACGACCACAACCATCAGGTCCTGCCCAAAGAGGACTGCTCAGAGAAGTGTTTCCTGGATAGCCTTGGTGGTGTAGGCACACAGATGTTCCTACAAGCAACCTGGGCAACTAATAAAACTGGTTCATCATCAAGAATAGCTAAATTAAATGGGACCTAAAATTCATTGCTTAACAGAAATCACTATCATAACTATAAATCCTGGTGAAGAACGCTGGCTAGTGAAGAAACAGCAATTCACAACACAATGCACAGTGTACTTTCAGGTTTTTCTCTTCAGACTGACCAAGCAGGCAAAGGGATGCTGAGAACAGTGGGGGGGGGGGGGGGGGGAAGCTACATGGCTTGTTAAAACAGGAATTGTTGTCCTCTTCAAGTGACTAATGTAATTTTTTCCTCTAATTGTAGTCAGCAGGAAGGTGATTTTAGAATAGGCAGCTCCAGGCAGTACATTTCTCTTACAATCATCCAGCATTGATTTGGCTTTGATAATTGCCCTTGGACATTTAAAACAACAGACATTATGAAATATGGAAGAAAGAAAGAAAAAATTAATAAGATAGTTTTTCATCAGATAGCCCAGACACATGTATCTGCACGTAATCTATCCACTGAAAACAAAGTTAAACTGAGGAAAAAATGTATCATAGTAAATTAGAGGCCTTGCTAATGTTGGCTATGACTATGCATGAAACTTGAACAATTAAACCATGTTTATATAAAAGCAAGGCAAGCTGATCTGTACAACAGCTAGTGTTGTGAAGGTTCTTAAAACGTTATCAGTAAGAATTTAACAGCTGCATGTTGAAGTACAAACACTGGAAAAGCAACACACCAGATCTTAACACGTACTGCTGGGTTCTGGAGCTGGGTTTGGTTTTTACATTTTTACTTTCAGTGTGAAAATAATGCAGCAATAACTACAATGCACTCACCTGCACATAAAAACACCCCAGTGCCACACAAAGGCTTCAAACAGGTCCATGTTGTGGTACTCAAACTTGGATTAGACTCTGGTAGGGAAACTAGACACTCATCCAGCAGTTGTTGGCCGTTTTCATCACAAGAAAATACCTCCAGCTTACAGTTTCATTCTTTCAGAGCTGCACACATGAACCAATCCTTCAGGCCTCAGCAATTTTTCAAGCCCAGAAATATCGAAGAACCTCACCCTTCCTTCTGCACTCTTGCACCAGGAACATGCAGATGGTAGGTACTCACACACTGGGTTCTTCCAGTTTCAAACAGCTTTCGATGGCTGTCTGGGTAGGATTGGCCTTAAACTGCCATCAGCTGCTAGAAAGACGATCTGATTTGTACTTTGTTATTCTAATATATGGATTTGCATGGCATTCTTGAAATATTTTGTGGAAAACAGACTACTTGAACTTCAGTTTTCTAAACAGCACTGTCATCCCCGTCATTGAAGACTTAAGTGGAAGCCATACCCCAGCTTTTGTTGCAATGAATAATTTCTTACTAAATGTCAGGAAGCACTGAACTACCAACTCGTATTTCAGTGTAAATACTGCACCATACGCTTAGGTGAAGTAATTCTCCCTGTTCTTCCTAACATCCTTCTCCAGCTTGTAAAACAGTATGTGCCACTAATCACAGATTTTGCCTCCAAAACAGCTACAAAGCATCATTATCTTAATGACAGGGCGTTCTACTTCCTTACTGGTGTCAGATTTTGCCTGCTAAATAACTAAAAAGCATTATTATCACATCCTTCAATTAAGGTTATGCTGTTTTGCTTCCTTAACAGTGACTCACCAAACAATGCATATGCTACAGGAAAAGAGCGACATTCCTCTCTCATGCTATCTGCAGATTTGATTGATGATAAGAAGCTATTATTGTAGTCAGTGCTACAGACAGCAAAATGCAAGATAAGCTCAGATGAGTACTTGGACTTGCAAGAACCAGCACATTTCTTCTACAGTCAATCTTATTACATAAAATACTCAGACCCCAGTTCAGACCTTGAGAATGCAAGTTTCTAAAAAGAGTCCTACAAGATGCATTCACTTTTGTCTTCTCGAGAGTTAGTATTGATCATCACTGTCATATACACATAAATGAGTCTAGAAGTACAAACAGCTGCCCCGAATACAGAGCAACAGCACTGGTATTTGCTACTCAGGAAACACTATTATTTCACCACTTTTGAAAGCAGAAGGCCAACATTTTGCTGAGAACCAGAAGAGGTGACTACAGAAAAAAAAAACACTCTTTGGGTATGACTCTGCTCTCTTCCGATGGTTATACTAGGATTTAGTTGCAAGGTGCCCCAAAAAGGAAAAAAAATGTTATCCTTAAGAGGAAGGTCCCACTAACGTTTGTTTGAGGGAAGCATTCATGTTCTCCTGAGCAAACAGGAGACCGAAACTGTTGTGTAACTTTTAGAAACACAGAAAAACAGTTTAAATTGATGATGCACTACTTTTTAAAGTTAGCTTCGGTTCCAATTAAATCACAAGTGGCACGGCTGAGAGCGTGGTATTTTCTGCTCTGCTAGGGTGGCTGGGGTCCAGGCCATCTGCGTGGAATGCACGGCAGGACATTCCACCCTTCCGCCAGCATGGCCAGCGGTGCCAGCCGCTCCTGCAACCCGCCGAGGGGACAGGGAGGGATGATCTTTTGTTTTCCTTATTTGTTTATTTGCTTTACTCTGGCAGCAGGCAAAGGGCTTTTCTCTTGCCAAGTTCATTACCATTGTAAAATGTTCCCAATTACAGAGTGCACTACTGTGAAGAAGAAAAATAACTGTAAAGTTTACAATTAAACTCCAGGACTTTATAGCCTTGATTTTAGGAAGCAAGTGAGAGCTGGATACAACACATCTCTCCTGAGTGCTCAAACCCATACAAATCACTCAAAAATATTTCTTCCCATTTTTTTAATTAAGTTTTTGTTAAAGAATCACCAAAGTGCTATTAGCCTCTTCACTTAGTGCCTTACAGATCCTTCCAAAAGTTTACATGTGTCTGTATCTGGGACTATTCAGTCAGAGCTTTTATTAATTACTATTTTCTACAAATGGCAATCACTGTTATCAACATTAAAAGGCATGCCTGTATCTTTTTGCTCCCCATTAACTGTCTCCCTCATGAAAACCAAAGTTTTTTGACCCACTTACTCAGTGCAGACAGTAATTGTTGGTGCAACATCTCACAGTCTCCTAAAGACAACCAACTAACCAAGCAGCAATATTCTGGTATAGGAAAAACTGATTCAGGAAAACCCATTCTCCTTTTCCTCAGTGGCCCCACAAACCTAAATCAGCCTTTTTGTATGACTCTGCTCTGAGGGAGTAAAAAATGCTACTTAAAAGCATTTTCAAGCAAGCACCCATTATGTTTAAAAGACAAGATTAAGAACTCAGCTGTATCACTTGCAAAACTCTGGACACCAAGTTGACTACCACAGCCATATACAGCATATGCACTGGACAAGTTCTTACTCATTTAAAACACAGAGTTGTTCTATGTCTGACATGCACTTCAATCATTGCATGTTTTCCTCTGAAGAGTTTGTATTTGCTGACTTGCCTTTTATGTCTAACTTACTGTTCCAAAATGAATCAGTCATTCTCCCACTTGTCAGATCAGCCAGTGCTCTAGTAGCAGGGTCTAGGCTGCAGGAGACAGAATCCATTCCTGTGCAGCAACTAGAAGTTCTCCAAGCACACCAAGAAACAGTACAGAACTACCCTGATAGGCAGGAGCAATGCTGTTCCTTCTATAAGATAATCAACCAATATATGGTACTTGTTTGAAAGGCATTATTATTAAGTTCCTTCTTCTCAGTTGGAGAGCAAAGCATTTACTTTGTATATTAAGAAACTGACAGAAGACTGGAGCCAAGTACTAACTCTCTAATAGATTACAAAAGCGGAGAAGACCACACAAAACGTGTTATCACTTTCTCAAAAAATACGAGGTTCCAACAACCAAGAATTAAACCCAGACATCTTTCATTGCTCTTTCACTATACTGGAGTTCACAGTTACCCTTTAATAAAAAAGGAAGCAATAACTGAACAAATGCTTGCTGTCACTCCTTAACTGGCATAAGCTTAGGAAAAAAGATGAAATGAGAATCAGGAGAGTAAGAATAGCACTAAAAGCAAGCACTCTCTCACCCTCAAGTTAAACAAAAGGCACAGAAACTAATCAAACTGCTGCAGGCCCTCTGCCCAACTCATACCTGCCCCACAGCTTCTGCCTGCAAAATACCATGACACCAGACATGAACACTTTGAAAACAGAATGTTACCCCTGCATAAACTTTGCCACATTTCTCAGCAGAAAGGAACAAGAAAATGGACTGCTGTCTAAATCAGTTTACCTAAAATAAGACGTCCCTTCTTTGACATTCCCTCCCTACCCCAAGGGATTTAAGAAGCATGCATCGCCATGATCTGACAAGATCCAATAAGCCGGACAGCCTCCCTCTCGCCTGCACAAGGACACAGCTGCTCTGACTCCTCATCTAGGCCTTGTATGTCCAAATGTCTTCTGTAACAGCCCAGCCAGATTTTTACTGAAGTAGGAAGCATTAGGCAGTTCTCTAATCAAAGCTGCAATTAGACCCACACGAAGATAACCAAATCCTGAAAGCTTCTTTTGACACAAAAAGATCAGTAGAGCCTGTGGCTTTCTCCACCACTCCTTTTCACTTTCTATCTCTGTTACAGTAGCTCTGCTAAAACTCGGTATGCTTCCCAAGCAAAACTGTCACCAGCTAATCTCCAGAAGCCACCAGCATACTCACTCTCCCCCCTCTGGCCCAGATGGATCCATCCAGGGAACAAAAACAGCTGCTCCGGATAAACCTGCATGGCTGCATTTCACAATACACTGGAGACCTCCAAAGCACTGTGCCTGAGCACAGCACACTTAGTCCTGTAACAAGTGTATTGACACACTGCCCCTTGCATCCTGAAAGCACAAATATTACTGAGAAAAAGTGCACAAAATCAGAGCTTTTAAGAGTGAACTAAGTCACAAGAATGAACGTACTCCAAACAACAGCTAGGTAACTCCAGGTTGAACAAAATTACAGTCATCTTCAGTGAGTCACAAAGTACAACTTACAAAGAAAGTGGATTGAGAACATTCTGTTATAGTTTATTTTAGTAGAAAAGTTCATGTAATTTCACATTAAATTACATTTTTGTTTTGTAAGTTACACACTGGATTTTCATATCACAGAACATCTAGCCAGGAGCATGTGGCAATAGACCACATGCACATCCTACTTCCTAACCTCTTTTTGGTCCCCTGACCAGCACAAGTTTGTCATCTGTGGCACTAAGAGAGGGAAGACATTTATCATCATTCTTCTATAGTAGCATATTTGATAAACAGGAATTTCATGCATAATAGCTGCATCCAACAATGGGCAATGTGTTTTATCAAAGTCAGTTATTCACCAAAAGATTACTCACAAAGGTAATCCGTTCCTGTCCCAAGCATACATAGCATTGCAGTTAGGGAGTATTATGTCAGCAGCAAAAACTAGCAAAAAAGACAAATAACTTAGAGTTGAGCTTTTTGATGGCTATTACTGTAGAGGGTGACAGAACGCAAAAGAAACCATACAGAATAAGTTTGATTTGCATTCACTTTGCTGTAGTAAGAGTCTAATTTTAGTAGAAAATCAGATGATTTACAAACTACTCTTCCAACAATGACAGGCGAGTTAGAAAGGCTAAATCTCAGCTAAAAGCAGCAGTTATGGAAGGCATGCTAAAGCATCTATTAAAACATATCAACCTAATGAGCATTAAAAAAAAAAATAAAATCACACACTTATGTTCAAACTATCACCACAAACCCCCATGAGATCTGCAGCAATTAAAGAGGATACCTGGCAAGCTGACGTGCAGCTTGTTTCTGCAATTGCCTTGGCCCCTCTACTCTGCTGTTTATCAGGGCAGCCTGACTCTGCCATCCTGACTGCTTCATCTAATTTGAATTTATTTTTTTTCTTCCCAACAGAAGCATACTCTGTCAACCTCTAGTGGCACTTCTGGCCCCATAGCTGTAGCAAACAGGAACAACTTTATATACATTTGAACAACTATTACTTCTCAGAGGATACGTTACTTAACTGAAAATGGATTATTTAGCCTATTTTATAGAAAAAGAAGTCTTGTCTAGTACGTAACAAGTTTCCCAGAGAGACCACAGCACCTTATGACACAGCTCCACAAATACACTACGCCAGCAAACTGTTGCTACCATCACTGGAGTTGGTACTACTTCCTCTCCATCACTCCAGTTCTCTCAATCTACCCTCTGTGTCTCTCGCATGCACAGCTGTTTATGCAGCAGTACAGTGCACTGGATCCTAGTTAAACCAAAATGCTGTTTTCTTTCCATTAGTTTTAACCTGCACCACTAGCAGCTGAACCCAATTCCTAAAGAGATCCCTCAAACACTTGAGCTGGCAAAGAGAGAGGAATAAATAGCTGGAGTAGTGAAAAGATCACTTCTCATGGGAGCCCAATTGGCCGCAAGTGCTCAGGGGACTACGGCATAAAATAGTCTTTGTGTGATACCAAGATTTTTGTTACAGGATATTGTGGTGCTTTCTATAAAGACCTGTTACTCCCTGTAAATCTGCATATTTAAACTTCAGCTCCACAGAAAAGCCTTCAAGGTTGCCTTTACATTTTTCCAGTTGTTCCAAAACCTTCTTCTGGAGAAAAGGTGAAGTATATGCAGTAGGAAATAAAAAAATAAATGAAAATTTTAAAAAATCACAGTATGTAGTGTGTAGTGAGCACAACAAGGTACCAAATAAGGTAGTTATGCCAATTCTGACAAAATTAAGAAGCTCGGCAGCAGTCAATACCTCTCTTCTCACCTTCTCCAGAAAAGGGGTTTTTAAAAACAGAGGAAGGATCACAGTAGAAATGACTGGCAATAACTCTCAGAGTAGTCAGAGCTCACTGAGGGTCAGGCATGCTCTTCTAGCACTATGGTTGTGGTTATTACAGAGCGGTACCAACATCTGTGCTGGGTGGCACACTACAACTGGCAAAACATACACGTCTGTTTTGCCTCAAGAGGAAAATTCTCCTCAAAGTGATCCACCCCGTTTCCTCCTTCTTGATGCTGTAAAAGCACTTCAACATTTTTACATTTCCAGCTCCACATTAATAATTTCACATTTACCTTCCCCAGTCTCAGTCATGAAGAATAGCAACACATTTATTATACTGCTCTTTTTTTTTTTTTTCCCCAGCTGCATGGATAGCAGGAGAGGAAAAGCCCTGCATAAGACAGATTTTTACTGATGCTGATTTTATGCCATAATTTTACAGTTTTCATACTTCAGCGTTCTAATGTTTTGTTCAGAATAAATCCAAATGATACAAAATTATGACCTAAACCCAGCATTTAATTTTCCAAATAGTACTTGCATATTCTGCATTTTGATGCATATGCTAATACCTACCAATTAGAACCATAACAAAGACTTTAAAGATAGGAATTAGGCAGAAGAACTTTCCAAACCAGATTTATTCCTTATACAACAAAACAAAAAACAAACATTAGCGCCATTTCTCCTGTATAATGATGCAAATGTGCTCAACAGGATAAAGTGTGGAGGAATCCTAATAGAGAAAAACCTAAATGCTATTTCATTCAGTATCTCCAACCTCAAACATTGCTGGAATAAAAAAATTCCCATCTGTATTCTGGCATAGCTTAAAAACAAGAGATGCCGTAGTTTCTAAGTGATACAGTACAAACTCTAGGCACAGTATCAGAAATCAGTGGCATAAACACCACGGAAGGATTGAATGACAAAATCCTGTGAAGCCATGTTACTGCAGTATTATGGTTAAATGCTCTGTATCTGTAGCAAAAAAAAAAAAGTCTTATTGTTTTAGAGCACTTAAAGGACCAAGAAAGCTTCTATGCTCATATGCTTTTTTACACAGATAAAGGCGTATTTTACTTTTTATCAACACTGGAACTACATTAGGTTAAGACACTGTTTCTACAGTAGCCTAAAAAAGATGATGAAGCAGTAAGATTTCGCTGAATGGGAAGATCCTAATCAGTACCTTGTATTAGCAATTTAATACCAAAGAACACTGAGACAAAGCTACAGGTTAATACCAGTCATCTTCCTAGTAAAACTCTTTTTATGCATTCTAAAAGCTCCTCCTTTTGTAATACTTACTTTCTGTCAATCATTTTGCTTTTGTATTAAACCCATGTGCAAAATCACGTGAATGTATTTCTAGTGAGCATATGCTGAAATCCTCAAAAGTATTTTAGCATGGCAGAAATAGACTGTTAAACTCTAAGAATTGCAAATTCGGTCACCTTTTAGCAAGTAGCCAGCAAGAGGCCACTCAGAAGTGCTTGGTAATACAAGATGACTTGTTTTCAGAGCAGTTAACGCTTACATTACAGCCAACCGGTCTCAATTTTGCAGGCTTGCTTACCTCAGCATTCTGCACATTCGAAATAAATAAAACAGTAGGAAGAGAGAAGTTTATATTTTTGTTCCAGGCTGCTGCTTTCAGTATTTGTGCAAGTTCATCTGCGGTTACACTGCTCCATAATGACAGAATGAATATTCAAACTGGTACCAAATGACTTTTTTTTAATACACACCCTGAGAAAAGTTATAAAATAGACCACAATTTAGGGCACTTAAATGCCTGTATCATCACAAAATACTGCTAAAAAAGCAATACATCCATCCATTAGTTAAAACAACCTTGTTAGTTGTTAACTTTAAAACCATTTATGAACATACGCGCTTCTATTTTTAGCACTGACCAACTTTGTCAGATGCAAGCACAAGACATCCTCCTTCAAGCCACAGTCTCAGTAGGAGCGCAAGACTGAAGGAAATAACACAATTTGAAAACAGGATGCACATAAGAGATTTTTTGCATGCACATTCCCAACTTACGTCTTCAAGGAAGCCATGGGCAAGGGGAGAACAGGTTCAAGCCCAGAGCTTTACATAACCAGCAAAACCAACAGAAATAAGAGGACAAAACACCAAGATTATGCTCTGAATGCTCTTGTCTAACAGGAAGGCAAAGCCAAGAAGCCCTGCAGGAAAAACAGGCTAGAAGCAAACTGTCTTATTTCCTATTGCTTCTGTGTTTAAAAACATGTCCAGTATGCATAAATCAAGATGTCATTGCCAGTGAAAACAGAAGCCCAGCTTAACTCCATAGCTACAAGGTTCTGTTAATCCCTCTCTAACATTCTCACTAGGGTCTCTAGCTTTCTTTTGTTCTCATAATATCAGGCTATGACAAAGAAGCTATGACAATGACACTCACAAAGGGAATTTGTATTCACTTGTCAGATACTGGGTAAAAATATCTCCCTCATCAGTACAGAACTGAGAATTGTAACAAGCAAAGGCTACTGTGGTATATGGACAATCACTCCAATTTTTAAACACGAATTTATTTACTGTAGCACCCAAAACACTGACAACACTCACAGCTATAGTCTAACATGGATCAGCATAGAATTCCAACATTCCAACTTGTTAGGTTTTTCTAAAGATAATCACTGTACAGAAACATTCATAGTTCATGCATCATTCCTAGTTGATGCACACATTAGCTCTGTTTTCCACATGGCAAGGTGTAGCATGAAAAAAAAACGTTCTCAGAAAACATACCAGAGGGAGAAACTGGAGCAATAGAAAACAATAGTTCTCCACTATAAAAAGGGAATCTCCTGTTTTGACACAGCCATGCTAAAAATCCAGACAGCTTTTTTTTTGTCTACAAGATGTATCATACTGAAGTCTATCATGGAGGTTACAAGCATGCTGCAGCCACAGTGCATCTGAGGAAGCAGGAACTGCATTTTTAACTTTTCTTAATTTCCTTTCAAATTCACCAAAGAATTTATTAACAACTTACTTATTTACTTGTTTTGGTAAAATGCACACCTTCTACAGGAAAAAGGACAAAGACAACATAGCACTTAAAATCTGTGCAACTTTTCATAGTAAAGGCTCGTAACAGCTGCTACAGCCTCATTTGCTCCTTTGGCATATGATGAGATCATTTAGATGATAAAACAGTTAATATTCACCAAGTGATTCTGGAGAATGCGATACCTGAATGAGTCAAGTTCTACTGTATTTTTAAGGAAATAAAATCTCACCAGGAAGAGCTGAGGTAGGAGACCCAAATGTTGAGCACTACACAAATACAAATTCTCATAAAATCTACATGGACAATAATAAGTACACAATGTTGTTGCAACAGTCTGATTTAAAACGTACTAAAGAATGATGCCAGAGAAGAGCAGCAGGTTTTCAAAGTCCTAAAGTGAGAAGAGTTACAAAGAATATAAAAAGGTCATTTCCAGTCACAACACAAACCTGACTTATTCTCAGCATGATACCAACAAATCAGAGGTAGCATTTCAACTGATCAGCTGTTTGAACTGGCTTGGTTATATTTTACTTCTTGCAGTCCCCCAACAGAATTGTATTTTCTTCACCTTCATACTTAGATACTATTTATATGTCTCCTGATTAAGACTTTTCTCCTGTACTTATACTACAGAAATAAAATAAAGCTAGGGTTATTAACTTAGCATGTTACTAACCATAACACTTTAAAAATACAAAGATTATTTAGGTTACATGCTGAGATCTCTCTTATGCATACACAAGCAAACAAAAGCACCAACAAAGAAAGCACTCACCTAATGAGACAAAAAAAGTAATCATTCTTTTCTATCAAGGATCCTCACCATTAGCATTTTGGGGGAGAGAAAATTCACTTTAGCACTTACATAATGTTAAGTGCCAATTACATTTAGAGAACGCACCTTCAATCCATTATCTTTTTGTTTCATATTTCCAGTTGCTAAAGTAATTCCTACTGAAGGATTATAATTGGTGAACTGTGCGTTAACATTAACATGTCTTTAAAAAACAAAAACCAAACCAACCAAACAAAAAAAAATCCAAAGTATTACCACAGACTGAAACCCTCCAGACTTTGACAAAATTTAATAAAACTTCAGAAGCTTCAGCTCAGAATAGCCAAGAGGAATATGCAAATTTAAAGTGTTCAAATTGTTCAGGAAGCACTGCAGGTTCAAGAAGACCAAGGCCAATGTACCATCTGGCATCCCCAAAACCACATCCAGGATTCAAGTAGATATTTGTCTTTGAGAAAGAGCTATAATAAAAACATAAGCATCAGAGATTAGAGGAACAACAGTAGATCAATAATACAACTCATATATATAAGCATGTGGTCTTGTTTCCAAATTTCTTTTTGGGGAAGAAACAAACAAACAAAAAAACAAACAAAAAAACAAAGAAACAAAAAAAACCACTAAACCACCAAACCCACGAATATATATATATATTCTATGATTCTATATGTAAAAACTGGTGTATTTTCACCTTTAGAAAACTAATGGTAAACGAAGCGCACAATCGTGATTCAGTATTAACATCCTGGGATACTTTAATTCCACAGAATTTCAAACCTTCTAGAACCAATTCTTTTTCCCTCATTATTATTGCATTAGCAATATCATTAGAAGTTACTACAATGATTAATGATAAGTCGAAAGACAGTCACAGTCCCAAAGGTGTCATTTCAACAACAGGGAACAGTAAATACCAGAAAACCAGTGACTTCATCATGCTTAAGAACCACATGCTGTAATTCAGGACCTCAAAACAAATACAAGAATGAAGTATGATAATAAGACAGCTGACTTAATAACAAATCTGAAAAGTTGACCTTAGCCCAAAAGGTATTAATGTAAAAAAAGAAGGAAAAGATACCAATTCCTTAATCTTTCTGTAAAACACATCATGGAAATGAAAATGCACAAATAACTCTGACTTAAAAAAAAAAAAAGAAGAAAAAGTGTTCCAGTAGTACTACTTAAAGTTTTCCGAACTTAAAGTCAAATCACAAAGTTAATACAGTTAGCACTTTTGCAAGAAGAAACAGATACTGGAAATCAGTGTTACAAAAGTTATTTTAGAAGGGAGATATATTTTTGTCCCTCTATAACAATCAGATTTTTATGAAGCATTTCAACGTCCTGTATGTTGAAAGGGGAGGTATCTGTGAACAGAAGAAAAGATTAAGCTTTACCATCCTGTTATGTAAATGTGGTCTGGATATCTACCTTTGTATCACAGGACCATGCATCATGAAAAACAACAGGCTACCAAGCCTAATACTCCTTTTCTGACAATGACCAACCCTGAACTGATTCAGAAGACTCCACAGATCTCTGGAAATTCAGCTAATTGCCCAACACCCTATCCCAGGAGAAATTTCTTCCTGGCTCTGACTGGTCGGCTTTCATGCATGAACTGAAAATCAGTATTATCCTAGCTAATATTCTTGCTAACATGGTTAATTTTTACAGAACTGAATTATTTACACCTTAGTGAATCATACAACTTAAACCACGTAGCTCAGCTATGAGTTGCATACAAAAATTCTCCTACGTATTAGCATTCTACCCTTCTACTGCTATGCAAGAGGCCAACATTGTTCTTTATTCTTAAAGCATGCTGGCAAGTCAGTTGTCTTTAAACCCACTTTTGCCTTATTCTCCTCCCATTTTTGAACTTGCTGTTGCTTTTTCACATGATGAAGCAGAACAAGTATTTATTGAAGCTTAGGTAATCTGAAGTTCTTCTGGATTTGATTTTGTAACAAGCGTATTGAAGAAGTAATTCTTTGGAGGTCTGAGTCAGTGCCTGCTGTGATACTCACATTGTCTTTTTACTACTAAACTGAAAAAAAATGGTGCAAAGAAGCAAATCCAAAATGAGATTTAAAAGTAATTAACAGTTTCATGTTAGTAGGCAGCTGTCACTCTAGAACAGTATTTGTTTTAGGAACCCTGGGTTAATGAGTAGCCCATGGCTATACGATAACCGCCGTCTTCCTTGAGAGATTAGACTCATTTTTTAACAGGTTTATCTCGCAATATTTTTACTTCATGTCCTGTGCACTCCACCCACATCACTCGTCTCCAGGGATCTTAGGGAAACAAGCCATGAGGATAGTTCCTGTGAGCAGCCACATTATCACTTTCAGTGGGAACATGGGTCCAATTTGGGATAGTTGTTCCCACAGCTGTTTGGTTCTGCCTTCTATTACTCCATGTAAAAAGTCCATACATTTGTGCATATGCTAACAAAAGGATAAGGGCAGAAACAATTTTGCTTAGACTCCAAGAAACTTCATCTTGGCAACATCCTTTTAGAATGATGTGGTATTTTCATCCAAAACATACCGAAGCTAGGATGCATTATCCCTATTATTTTAGGTAATACAGACCAGAACTACTTCATTGTTTGGTCAACAATACCAAACAGGTGAAATTAAATCTCCTTCCATCTAGCTAGTAAAGCTTTGTGTGCTATTTTTCAAAAGTATAAAATTTAGGATAGCAGATCACGGAATTAAAAGGAAAAGGGGAAAAGTACACCTTTGCATTTCACTTTCCTAGGGACAAACGCTCTGGGTGGGTTAGATTTGCATGTGCAGTCTGGCTCCCCTGATACAACAGCCTTTGACCTCCTCCAAGCCTCATATACTTTTTTCATAGCTCATTTAACAGATGTCTAGTTTGACTTCTGGAGTATTTGAATGACATAATAAGACCAGCATACATGGGGCAGTTCCTAAACTCTGGTTTCAAAGGAAATGGCAGAGGATGCAATTTGGCTCAAAGTTTCACATCTCAGCCCAATCACATTTCATTTTCCATCACACTATCAAATCAAGCCCTCCAGAAAGCAAACGTTCTTTCCCGCTGGAGTACTTTGTAATCCACGAAGGGTGCATTGATCTGGTAGTTAGGTGCCCTCAAGTTCAAAACTCACATCATTCAGGAGACATCAGTGTTTCTCCATCTTAGCCCTTGAGACTGATCAGTAGTATCATTTGGTCTCAGTTGTGATATCATCAAACTGCACACACTGATTTTGGGTATAACTATGACTAGAACCTTTGTGAAGTCACAGACCAAATCAAACCACATCCACAGCTATTATAAGAAAAAGTGTGCTAAGTCCACAAGTAGAAAAACATACCACAAGCAAACCATGAGACAAGACTATTGGCCTCGGGAATATAGTGCAGCAATAATGTTTGCAGCTACAGGCAACTGAAAAGTCATAAGAGACAGCAACATGGCATACTGTGATATGTGGGTAACACGTTGCAGACATATATTTGCAAAACATGCATGTGATAAACTATGCCACAGACATTTATCTGGATGAACTGTAAATTACTCCTTTAGGTAAAGCATGTCCTGGAATTTCCCAGATTCAAGTTCTTTAGCATTTGTTTTGACAGCTACGGTTCAATTATAAACAGCAATTCTACTGCCGTGTTAAGATACTACTGTGTGCTGGTTTATAAAAATATCAAGGCTTTAGTAATAATGGAAAATAATTATTCCCTTATTATACCCAGACAGGAAATGATGGTGTATGTGTTAGCAAAATCTTATTATACATATAAGCACCATCCTTATTCCTGTATTTGATTCCTCTCTGCTCAAATTCTGTCTGCTGACTCAAACAGCAATGGCTGTTCACAACACTGGGGACCATCAGCCTGGTGGTCTCTCATGCACTCTCAGGTTTGCTCTCCACACCTGCCCCCAAAATTTTTTACTGTTTTGTCATTGCAAGAACACTTTTCTACACAGCAAGTCAAATTAAGTTAAAAGAGTGGATCCGAACTGTACCTGTTAAAACATATTAAAACCTTGATGGAAGTTGTCATTCAGAAATTAAACAATCTCCATGGTAGCTTCATTCATGATGCCCACAGAAATATTTAACACCCTTTCATTTTACGTTTTTGGCTTTGCTTAGAAATTCTGTGTTTGCACATAGCAAACACACCCTAAACAAGTAGAACCAATGTGTTGAAATGAGTCTGTCTTTATAATAAGTCACTTCCTTCTCAATAAATTTTTGCCAAATAGAAAACAAAAAAAAAAAGAAGAGCCCATGTTTCAGAATAAAACGCTTGAACATGGGGATTTAATGGATCTATCAAGCAATAGTATTTCTTGTTTTATTTACTTAGAAAAAGTACTCCATACATTTCTACTGAAAAAAAAAAACGGGGGGGGGGAGACGGGGGACGGACAACCAGCAAGTGATTTTGTCCTGCAAGGTCCTGGATAATTATACTGTATGTGTTTTATGAACAGCAGAAAATATTTTTTCATTAAAAAATTACTGATTTCAAGTATTCCCAGCCAGTCAACCCCAGAAGTTTTCACTCTACCTAAAACCAAGATGAACTTGATTTAAACAAAAGCATGGATTCTACTAACAAGAACAAGAAAATGCAAGTCAGTGAACATGCAAATAATATTTTGCTGACCTGGAGAGTTATACCACACATAGCAACAGCTGCCTATATTTCAGCGGATGACTGGTACATCTTGCCTGAAACAAGCCTGGAAAACACTTAGAAACACTTTAAAACAAACAAATAAACAGACAACTATATACCTTATAGCACTGTGCGAAAACAGGAGGCCACACTTTGCAAAGTAAGCCAACCACATTGCCTATAAACTTGCAGCTAAATTCCTAGCTGTGCATTAAAAGCATTAACACAGAATCTCCCCTTTCACAGATGAGTTTTCATAGCACTTTATTCCACCAGATCAAGCCTCAACAAGCTCAAGTGACTCAGGCCAGTACCTTCATATTGAGAAGGGTGGGGCAAGAAGAGACAACCTCAATACAGACACCGGGGTTGTAAGAATACAAATCGCCATATTCAGCATTCTGAATAGCACCCATAATGCAAAGCTAAAAGCTGTGCTGTGCCAGAACATAAGGTAAAAGCCTAGCATATGCCTAATAAGAAACATTACTAAACACATTTGAAATAGAAAAATTCAGGTTAGCCTTCAAAAATTGCTCATAACCAACAGCACTGCAATAATCAAGTAAAGGAAGGACCGAATAAGAACAATTGCTGCTAGATGCTCATCGAGGAATACTGTGCAGAAGACAGAGTACTCCTTAATGCCTGAAAAATCAAGCAGCAGAGGAGCATCCAGAAGACTCTCTACCTTACAAGATCAAAACTAGAACTGAAAAAGCACAAACAAAACAAAATCTACAGACATTAGGCTGAAGTATCCCCTTTGCCATTTCTTGTCCAAATTCAAAAATCACCTAATTCAAAAAAATGGCACTATCTGGTTACAATAAAAAGGAGACACAGGCAAGAGGTGTACATATATCAGAACTGCAGGTTAGCACATGTGCCCCAACAGCACATACGGCCCAACCAGAAATTACAGATTAAACAAGAAAGGCTGGTTCACAGAACAAAATAAGATGACACTGGAGGGAGCTAGGTATATCTGGGGATTTAGATAGCCTGGACCAGAACAGGCAAATACTCTCATTTCTAACCTTATCCCTTTCCTAGCAGAGATTCAGATAACCTTGAATGACACAACCAGTGCCTGTGGCTTTTTGAATGTAGGCTGGTGAGCTCTAATTTTAAAGGGTACCAGCCCCCTGCCACATCAGCAGGTGAGATTTATCCAGTTGACTTGGAGCTGTAGTACTAACATGGTTTTGTTCAAGACAGTCTATTAATATAAACAAGAGATACAAGTATGCCCAGAAGCTTTTCCTTTCTTCCCCAAGTACATCTGTCGGTCTAATAAAAGTTATTAGCCATCACTAAAAATTTGGCTCTTTTAAAATCTGATGGAAAGCAGTCACACACTAACATGACAATTGTGAAGGCTACAGACTGGAGTTGCAGCAACACCTGGATATCATCAGAGAAGACTGACTGAAAAGAAAGCTATCATTTATCACACCTGACCCAAACTTGAAACCACAGAGTTAACACTGTAACCTGAGCCCATTCACAAAGTAAAAAACTTGGTGTAAACACAAGGTTTATGCAAAAAATCTTGGTGTAGAAAACACATCTCTACCCAGTTTTGCATAACCAGTTAAGGTACACTGTAAGGAACAAAGCGTTTCCTTAACACTCCCTCCTGCTTTATGATGAACCATACAAAATAAAGTTCTCAAACTACGAAATTCTAGGCTGAAGGCACATTAACGTTGTAAAACAAAGTGGTTTAAAGTCTCACGGTCACCTCTATGCAACCCACTTCACACAAATTCTGTGTTTTATGTATAAATACTGGAAGACTTCTCAGGTGAAAGTCCCAACTACTAACACATTTCAGTGTAGAGAAGGGTCAACCTGGATCCAGCCACTGAACATTGATAAATGCATTCAGTGAACACCTTCCCAACCATAACAGAGGAGAAAAAGGAGAATTCAAAAAAAAGTATGCAGCTATATTCTGAAGAGCTTGAGTTACCAGATGTGGACCATTTAAAAACACAGTTTTCTGCGTGCTTACATCCTAGCTTACTGGATTTACTCTCTGAATGTTCAGAGTAAGAAGGAATTTAATCTATGACAGTCATTCCTGTCTTGATTCCAGTTTAGTTTCTGACATTCTTCACGGCCTTGTCAACTGTATCTAAATTCTGGGAGTTTTTTCTGGTTGTTCTGCAATGTTTTTTTGGGGGGGTGGGAGGTTGGTTGTTTGGTTTGTTTTTCTGTTGCTGTTTGGTTGCAGGTTTGTTTTGGGGTTATTTTGTTTTGGTTTTGAATGTGTGTGTTTAATGGTCTTTTTCCGCAGTTAGAGCTTGAGGATTGTACGAAGAACTTGCATCCTGACCTGTTTCTCTTGGCTGGCAAAATAAAACTAAACACACAAAGCTACCATTATTTCCCCTCCAAATGATAAAAGTCTAGTACGGCTGTTTAGCCATTTACAGTTATCATTTTAACTGCAAAATTAGATTATTTTAAATTACTGCACACTGTCTCAGGAGCAGGGAAGCTCCTAGAGTGCAATTGTTTGAAGTGCTGGAACAAGGTCATGAAGCAAGAGTTCTGAAGATACAACAGTCACCAGTGATATTATAAACAACACAATTGAACAAATAATATTTTTAGATCACATTTATCCATTATAAAGCTCAGTACAATGAAGGAGCAAGGTTTTTGATTTGGTTTGTTTTTTTAGTTGCAGAATAATATGAGTGGAAAAATTGCCAAGGCAGGCATTAAAAAACTTAACCTAGCAAGTTTCATAACCTTAGCACTGATTGTAGAAGGCTAAACATGGGTTAAAAATTATGAACAGTTTTACTTCAGTAGTATTCCACTAGCAGAAACCCACATTAAAGTTGTTTAATAGGTCAGCAATGACCGCAGATTATGCAGATCCGCCAACGTTGAGTCCAAACTTGTATACACAGCTATCTAAAATTTGCAGTCTCTTATTAATTTTACTCTTTCAAGTATACTTGCTCTGGGCCCACATCCAGTAGATGCAACAGATGGGAACTGCCAGTGAAATACGGTAAAGCTATGCGGGCCACCATGCATGAGCCAAGCTTCCCAAAAACTCTCTTGAATGAGATTGCTGAGTTCAGCCAGGCACCCAAAATACTGCCTACCTTTTTCACATTCACACCGTGACGGAGCCAGCACTTTTCTCAGGTAGATGAAACATGATTTAGAGCAAATTATAAATTCTGAGTTATTCATAAATATCCAGTTCACTATGAGTATATTTATAGTTTAGACATAAACCGAATCTAACACAGTAGGCCAGCAACTGTGCCAGTGCTCTGAGGCCATTACCTGCTCAAAGATGCCAGCCTTATCAAGGAATCTCCTGTTTTCAGACATTCTGCAGTTCTTCCAAACAACTCAGGCAGGAGGATACATCATCAAAATATTGTTAATTATTTGCAGAGTAATTACCACAAATAATCACATTAGTACATGAATACATTCAATTGATTTAAGTCCTTGCTGCCACCAAAAAGAGTGTTCCCTAAGCTTTACATTCCCACCAGCTCCATAGCGCTATTAACATTATTCATGTAGCTACACAAACAGGCTGCAGGAACTCAGCTGAAAACTAACCTTAGGAAGGGAAAAAAGATTAGCTTTCAGTCAGATGAGCACCTTAACCTATCAACCTTCCTGAATACTGATGCTAGCACAAAGAAGAGGGTAACATGCAGAGAGATGCAAGGAAGGAGTACTGCTACCTTTTAGAATGCTCAACTCCTTCTAATGAAAGTAACAGTTCATTTTACTCTAGGGACCTCAAGACTGATCTGCTCTTCTTGTCCTGCAATAAAATCCCTATTGGAAAAGGAATGCGCCCATAAGAACAAACCAGCATTCACCTGCATTGTCCTGACCGAATGAAAGTAACTGCCTAACAAATTCTGTGGTCTGCTCAAGTAACACAGGTTTCAAAATGCAGGATTTATTTGGCCTTCTCTCCAAGAAATCAATAATTAACTTTACTGGGACACTTTAAGGAGCAAGGCCCTGAAATTTTTTTGTGATTTGTTTTGCACTATAGCAGAAAAGCCTTAACAGTGAAACTCCCAGTAATATAACTGAACACTTTCAGAACCAGAGACACGAGGGAACAACATGCCCCAAAAGTTTAAATTGCTCTCATCCAGTCCCAACTCCTTTTCTAAAACTATTATAGCCCTGGAAACTCATGTTTCAAACTAACAGCACCTTTCCACTATTATACTAATGAATATTACAAGTTAATATTTAATGGAGATATTCTTTCACCTGCAGAATATACTAGTTGTTATCACAGCTAATTTCTGGTTTAGCAGAGGTACAGTGCTCAAGTATTACAAGTATATGAAATAATACAGATGTCTCCTAAGTAAACAGTGAACTGAGTGCAAGTGGCTTACAGACCTAGATTTATCTGTGGAGAATAAACCAGGACTCCATAGGTAATGTTACACCTATAAATAGAAGTAAATAAGGAACACATGAATATTTCCTGCCCAATGGGACTGGACATGTCTGATTTACTGGTTATTTTCAGCTTCCACAAAGTGGGGAAAAGAGCCTGTGAAGCCAACAATGTGCAGGGAATGTAACGCAAAGGAAACACCTGTTGTGAGATCAATTAAAAACCAGAATATACATAGCATGTAAGATGTGAAAGGTGAGAAACTGCAGCAGAGTTTCTAGGGGGAAGACTGCCTTATAAAGGCAGGAGACTTTCTTCACCGAAGCTGACTAAAGGGAAGACGGGGAAAACATTCCTTACGGTTACAGGAGCTGACAAACTTTTAATGCTCTTCCTTTCTTCCTATTTATAGAAATATTTGCTATAATTAGGAAGTTTCAAACTGTACCTAGAATAAAAATCATTAGCTACCTTTTTACATAAAGGCCTGCTAGGCAAAGACAACAGTACTCTTCGTGGTTCAACTGTATTACGCACCAGCCAACCTGACAGCTGAGTATGTATGCTGCATGATTTCTAACTGTTCCCGCTACATGATGCACTCTTTACAATTAATTACCTTGATGGGTCCTTTCCAATTTGAGATGTTCTATGATTTTATGATAACGCATCCTGTTCAAAAGCAACCAAGATTTAGTCAAACAGCTGAAAAAAAAAAAATAGTATATTGGATTTTTACTGACTCAGAACTAGAACACTTGTGTGTGCTTTTTTCACATCTAGTCCTTAGCTGTTCCAGCTCAAGACTAGAACCTCTCTGCATAGCAATATTACTTATATTTCACCATAGTGTTTCTTTAACTGGACAGTGTCTTAAGGCCGCCTTAGAAACTTCCATAAATGCAGAATGGATGACAAAAATCAGCAGGATATTTTACCTTCTTCAAAATCACTGCTGGGATAATGTGGCAAAATCCTAAATCCAAACCAAGTGGAAAACCTGCTAGCTTTATTTTAAGTAATAAAATTTGTAAATGTCATTTACAAAGGACATTTATAAGTAAATAAAACAAATGCATGACACACAGGCCTTCTGTACTAGCCAAACCTAGCAGTGTGCAGTCCTTGAGAATTTCTCTTACAACACTCATTAAAAATCCTCAGTATAGCATATATTAGGAAGAACTGAATTTGCACAGTTACTGTGCTGTCTTAATGAAACATACTGTCCAGCTACCTGTCCTGGTCAGATGATGACTATGCAAGGCAGTGCATATACATGGTACTTACAATGCATTAACTGACATTAAAAATAAAATTTGCAAGTGAGAAGGCTGTTATATTGGGTTAGGCATTCTTCAGTTTACAGCTGTAGCCCCTTGCTCTATCTTGCAGATTACAGAACACCTGAGTAGACCAAACCTGTCTGTTCCATCTTCTGGCACAAATGTTCTGATCAGGACTTTGCTGCTTCTAGCATCTATGTTTTCCTGATTTTTCTAGGCCATTGCTTTTCTAACTGTCCTTGAAGCTGAAGATGTAGGATATGAGAAGGATAACCTTCAGTCATTTTTAGCCCTCCTTTCCAAGTCACCAGGACAACATACGAAAGGACAGATAATTGAGCAGTGGATGATATGACAGTATGGCAAGCAAGACCTACAACTTAAAAAACTAAAGACAGGAGGAATTCCTACTGCAGGCAGCCCCTTCTCTTTTACTCCATTTACACTCTCTGGGAGAAGGAGCTGTGAATCTGTAGAAAGGCAGGAAGATAATACACTTGTGTAGAGTTAGCATGCTACCACAACTTATTTCTTACTGTCAAAAATCCCTGCACAAGACCTAGACATCTTGCTTTCCACAAGAAAAAAAGTTTTATTACACAACAAGTTTTGTATCTAACTTTTTAACAAGCAGTCTTCCCTCAGGGAAAAAAAAAAAAAAAGAAAAAAAAAGAGTCTAGTCACACTAAACCATGTCACCCAAAGCTTTGTGCAACCTGCCCTTGAACACTGCCAGGGATGGAGCATTCACAACTTCCCTGGGTGATAGCGGAATAGACTTCACAACTCGTTGAAGTTGTAAAGTAGGTATGCTTTATTCAGCTGAAGGTGCACGGGGGAATCGGTCCTCCAAAAGGCATGCACCCCTCAGTGCCGATTTCCTTCTACATTTATCCTGTAAAGTCGTACATATGTATTAGGTTGCACAATACGCCTATACGTATTTATATTCTATCCCTGCTTTGTATTATAATGAGCTAAAAGGCTCTCCACACATGCGCAGTGCCTCCTGGTGGTCTTGGGCAGGGGTCTTCAGATGAAGTAAGTAGTCTTCCTCTTGTGGGTAGGGGTCTTCAAGATGAAGTAAACGAGTCTTCCTCAGGCTTGAACTTTTTACCTCTGGTCCTCACACATGCTCTTTAGGAGCTGGATGGGTCTGGTCTATGTCCAACTGATTTAATGAGCTATTCTCTTCATTGGGAGGTTCTGGCCCTCCTGATAAGGCATCTGCTAAGCTTGTCAAGCAAGCTATAACTTAAGCAGTACCCCCTTGTACAACCCCCCTCTGTACATTCTGTCTAACCCCCTTGTACAACCCCCCTGTACACAATAGGCCACATCAGTTTCACTGGGCAACCCATTCCAGTGCCTCACCACTGTCACAATAAAGAACTTCTTCCGTATACCTAACCTGAACTTCTCCTGTTTAAGTCTGAACCCATCCAGTCACTACAGTCCATGATGAAAAGTCCATCCCCAGCATCCCTATAGGCCCCCTTCAGATATTGGAAGGCTGCTATGAGGTCTCCACGCAGCCTTCCCTTCTCCAGGCTGAACAGCCCCAACTTTCTCATCCTTTCTTCATACTGGAGGTGCTCCAGTCCCCTGATCATCCTCGTGGCCCTGCTCTGGACTTGCTCCAACAGCTCCATGTCCTTCTTACGCTGAGGACACCAGAAATGTACACAGGACTCCAACTGAGGTCTCACAAGAGCAGAGTAGAGGGGCAGGATCACATCTTCATTGAAGATTTTAGAGGTAGCATTTCACTTCTTGAGGATGCAGTTTTTCTTGTCCTCAGAGGCATTCAAGCAGCAGTCAAGAGGGAATGCCATTAGTTTATTGAAACAATGAAAAACTGGAAGATCTTTCCGCCTCCTCACCTATTTCCTAAGACCCTCTGGTCTGGTCTACATGCTGAAGGCTTTTCAAGTAGCCGATACAAAGCTCTCCAGCTTATTTCTGCAGAGGTATGGTTGTGGGGTTTTTTTTCCCCAGTTTAAGATGCATCTACCCAGTTGTTTTGTCATTACAACTGTGTTAAACTGTTGCAGTTTTCTTAGTTTCAATCAGCACAGTCTATTAATCTGCTAAAATACTACTATGGTACAGATGTAGCCTCAAATAATGTTTTGTGGTTAACAGGTAATTTTTAGTAAAATACTTGGTTTCTCTCTTACTTTCTTTACGTAACAGTTCATAAAAAAGGCTACAGTTCGCAGTCCTATTATGAAAAAAATGCAGCATCAGTCAATGTGTCAAGTTTACTAGTACCACTAGTTTTACTCCTTTTTAATAATGAATTTTAAAACAGATTAAAAAGCAAGTTTCATAACTAAAGGAACACTCCCCATCTTTGTTGCTACTTTGAACTTCAAAACAGATCGATACCATTTGTAACACAAAAGCCTAGAATCTCTTCCCTCTTCCAGAGAGGGTAATATAGATCTCCATTAGATGATGGTGAGCAAAGCAATTAAGCAACACTGATCTCTAGTCAAAAGTGCACTGAAAATATATTATACGCACAACAACAAAAAAAGCTCAGAATAGTTTGGGTTTGGTGGTTTTTTTGTTGTTTTGTTGGGGTTTTTGTTTGTTTTTTTTTAATGGCAAGCATGCACTGCAGAAACCACGGTCTTTCACCAATATCTGTATTAAGGCTATGTTCAGTATAAGGGCTTAACTGACTGACCACAGAAAAGACTTAAGGTTTATTCTGGTGCTAAATTGCACGCTGTAATATGTCAGCAGCTCCTTTCTTTCTTTTTTCTTTCTTTTTTTTTTTTTCTTCTTTTCATTCAGCTTTCTCCCCTAGGACTTGTCTGGACTTTGAAGCACTTGGCTGAACAGAAGGCTGCACCCGGAGAAATTCTGCTGTGTGACCACACAAGCCTATAGCCATTTGTTAATCCATAATAAATTTATTGTTGTTTATAAACTTCAGCTTCCATTTTCTGTATATTAAGCACTCTGAGGCAATCAAGAGACACTTGAGCTGCTGCCCTGCATGGTGCGATTAGAACTTACCCTTCCCCCACTTTCCAAGAGACCACAATTGAAGGGTAGGACCAGCAAGGAATAAAGCAGATCTCACGATAAATCGTCTACTGGATAAATGCGACACGAGTTTGAGGGGTAGAAATCTAGAACAGAAGTAACTGTTACTGCTGCCTAGTTTAACACCCACTTGAAGGTTAATTTCTCAGTAATAGGAAGCTAAACCACAGAGTGTTTCTCACAGCAAAACATTAAGAAAAAACGTGAGACATACAAGAAGGGTGCAGAAAGTTCATGGAAAGCTGGAACTGCAAACCAGCACATTACCAAAGGAGTTAGGAATAAGAAAGATCACAGTATTAGCAGTGACACTTACTCAGGAGAGAGTGACAACACCCAGAAGCAGACCAATAGTTTGCTCTGCAGGGTCAGTGAGATCAACACAACCTGATGGGTTGCTGCAAGTGACCGTTTTCCTGCTGTTTCAGAAGGCTTTTCTGGAGCCCTTCCCTTCTCATACAAAAGACCCAAACAGCTGAAGTTTTCACAAGGCTGAGCAAGTAACATTACCCAAACTTCTGCCCTAGCAGGCTAATGTTCTGAGTTTCTTTCTCAAACATTTTCATTTAGACACACAGTTGCCAACAACAGCCATCCTGAGTTAGGAATGAAAAGAGAGAAAGGGTCTCTCAGGCCTTCTACTCCCTTCTCTCTTTAAAATATCAATGCTCTCCCTTTCTGCCATAACCCTCGCCAAGTTCACTCAAATGTAACTATGAAAGTCTTAAATGAGAAAACGTTAAGAGCATCAGTGGGACAATACTGGGTTTGGTCAGGCAAGAAATGTATCAGGAAATAGCTAAGAACAAGTGAGTAACACACAAGTGACTCAGGATCCATTCCCATTACAATCGGGAAAACAGGCAAGTCTTTTTTCCACACATGCACCGTTCCACCCACTGCAGGTAAAAAAAGTACAGAGCAAATGCCAATGTTTTTCATAGCAACTTCAAAAACGACAAAATACTTTTCATGAGAAAATCGGCACATTAACATACGGAGAGTTTGAGTGAACTATACCTTGATTCTTTTCTGATTTACAACATAATTCTCACAAAATAAGTACAAATGTGTACATAAGGCATTTTGAGTCACACAAGCATCTTGTATGAGTCGCAACTTTTGTAATTTACAGTGTCACTTTCTGACACATCAGCTTTTACTTTTACAAAGTAAATAAAGCAGACCACCTGTGCTTTGTGGCCATCATGAAGCCTATCAAAACAAGCTTCTCGTTTATATTTTCGTTAAGATCAAGTAAGAATAGAGTGCAGCCCTCTGACTTACAAGGCACAAGTGTTGCAGTACACAGCATACAGACCCCTTCACAAATACTGCACTTCTACTGCTCAGCTTGCAGGAGGAAAACGCAGCCATCAGCTACTGAGCATTCACTCCGTCACAGTGAGGAGTCAAACTTCCAGTAAAACATCACTGGTATTAACAACAGCTCAAGTGTTGGCCACCTCTAGTTTGAAGATAAGTAACAAATGCCATATTTTCATGAGCAAACAGTTCAGCTGCAGACAAAAGGCAACAAATACAAGTGACCTTTCTAATACACCACATCAAGCATCTGTGACAAAATGGTTTATTTTGCATTCTAGGAGGCAATTCAGATGGTAAAGATCCCATTCAGGAACCAGACTAAACTACTGTAAAGAAGGGCAACAAGTTATCACTGCTATACTAGTTTCGCTGAAGCATAAACCCACTGCTCATGCGATTTTGAAGCATAATTGTTCACAGTTCACCTGAGTGCAGGTCACCAGCACAATTCACGCAAGAAGGAACCGAGTTATCTTGCTCAGAATACCGGTAGCATATCAGGTCACTCCCATCAACTGCATCTCCCTCTCCTGCACTGAGGTTTTCAGACCTAAAACCAGCAGCAAAGCGCTTGCTACCTTCTGCCTCCACATAATTAGCACTATTAATCCAGGCTATCCAAGCCCCCTGGCGTGCCTCTGATTTGGCTTTAATCTCTGCCGAGGCCTCTTCCTCCTCTCCACAGAGAGCCATTTAAACCTTGGCAAGCCTTTCGGTTTAAAGCGATGTTCTGTCGCAGAAGGATTATTCCCACACGGTACTGGTGGGAAGCACCTGCAACGCTTGTCCTCCTTTAACCCCTCGGAAAAGGGACGAAAGTTACTTTTTCAGAGAGAGACCGCTTGGGACTAGGCGCGGGCTTCTCCGCACCTCTTCCTTCCCGCAGGCGCGGCCGACTGCACTCAGCGCAGCTCGGCTCAGCTCCAGCCGCCTCCCCGGGCGCTTCCCCGCTGTCCCCGCACACTCCACCGCCTTCTGTCACCTCCACCGCAAGAACTGATTAGTCATTTGCGCCGCCCGCGGGGCGTCCCGCTTCCGACAGCCGACCGGCGCCTCCCCGCTCCGCTCCGCGGGCGCCCCGCGCTCCCCCACCGGCTACCCCCACGGCCCCGGGCTGCCCGGGAGCGGGGAAGCCAGCCCAGGCCAGGGCCGCTCCGGCGGGTACATGTTCCCCTCGGAAGAGGGGGCCCCACTCACCCCATAAGCCAGTCCATGGCTGGGTCCCGCCGCGCCGGGAAGCTCCCGCGGCCGCCGACTCGCCGCTCACCGCCCGCTCATGGGTTCACCGCCGCCGCGGGCGCAGTGGCCGGGCTCCAGGCCGTTCGCTCACTGCCGGGCTGCCCGGCTCCGGCTGCGCGGCGCGCTGCGGGCGGAGCTGCCGCCGGGTCCCCTCCTCAGCCTGACACTCGCTCACTGGGGCGGCCGGAAGTAAACACACGGTGCTGGCGGCCGCCAGGCGCCAACCCGGAAGCGGCCCCCTGCTTGCCCCGCCTCCCGCTACCTCCCGGAGCACACTGGGAAATGTAGTCCGGGAGCTGCCGTGAACGCTCTTACGGCCACAGGATCCCTGGGCTGAGGGGCGTGGGGCTTCGCAAGGGACTTCTTCGGGGCCGAGGCATCGAGAGGGTGAGGGAAGCTTGGAGCTCCCTCAGGGCCGCTAGGCACTGACCCAAGCCATTCCCATCTGGAGACTGCTGTTCTCATCCCTTCTGGCATCCTGAGAGAGCCCCAGAGCCTTGGAGGTGGGACACACGCTGGCTGCCTCCTCCAGCTGCCTCCTCCAGCTGCCTCGTCCTTCCTGCTGCTGGCGCACCTTGCGCTCCAGAGTCTCCTCTTAGACGCAAAATCTCTCCTTTCTTAGTTCCTCTAAGTGCGAAAATAATAAGCTCCACAAAACCAGCAGGAAGTACCTGCCCACACCCACAGGCAGTCTGACATCGCACCTCTTTAAAGTGTAAACGATCCCAAATTTTAAAGAGGAGAAATCCTTTCTGTGCAGATCATTGAGGTGCAGCTTTTCCAACGGCTGTGTGAGACAGATGTCCACTGATTTCACCCCCTGGATCAGCAGCACCTGCTTAGGTGGAGATGTTTACAGAGGCAGGTCTGCTGGGGGTGATTTCATGCTCCAGGCATACATATTAATTAAAAGCTATTTGTGGAGATTAAGGGAGAGTGACAGTTACTTCACGGGACACCCTGCAGTCACCAGCTTTCTGAATGGTGTCTTTCAGAGGCTGTTGGAGCCTCTGGATTCCCCCCCTGCTGTGCTGGAGGCACAAAGGACCCTCCCAGCCCAGTGGTGCTATAGGTGTGGGGGTCCCCAGAGCCCCTCATGCCACAGGCACCCACCCGTGGCCCCACTCATACAGAAAGAGTTGGTCCCCAGCCATCAAACTGACTCCAATGAGAGTTCCAACCGAGCAGCATCATCCTGGGGCTAGTAATGTACTGCAAGGGAATGTCATGGGGTTGGTTTAATAAGACTGTGTCTTGGTCATGGTTGTTTTGTATCCCTCTGTCTTGAGGAAAGGTGCTAGAATTGTTTTGTATTGGAAACCATATTGCACCGTCATCTTTGAGCAGACCTTCCCTCTGAAATCTGCTGGGGATCCCTTTGCACAACACATAGCTGCTTTATTTTGCCATTCTCCTCTAACAAAATTTCACACTGAGGATTAATTGGGTATCTGGCACTGTAATATAAGAAATGTAAGAAGAACAGAACTTGAAAATGTGTATGGTCTGTGTTCAAGTGTAACACCTACATTTTATCTTTTAATTTATAGTTTTAGTCATTTTTGTGTTTAGAAAATGTAGCACGGGATAGGAAAGATGTCTCTTGCAGCAAAACCCACATACTTTACTGAGTGCCTGGAACGAGGATTTTTTTGCAATGTTTAAAGTACCAGATCAAACCATCTGCAGAAAATAATTATCCTTTATGCACACACTTGATCCAGTCATTATCTGCAAACATTTGAGAACAGATGTCCCTCATTTGAATTATGTTTTCTTGTTGGCCTTTGTTAGGAGTGTTTTTAGCAGGGCATTTGAGGATGAACTCCATCCAATTTTACTGTGGGATGCGTTGTACCAGGAGTAGAGTGTTTAGTCATATGACCCACGTTTTAAAGCAGAGATGACTTCTGATACAATGAGTTTGTCATGTCAGATTAGCTGTTTTCCTCCTGATTGCATCAAAGAAAATGTATGACAACTAGCACTAGGAAACCACTCGTGCAAAAGAAAGACAACTAACGTCTATTTCATTAATCTTTTGTATCAGACCTTCCAATGGCAGAAGGCATTTATCTGTATCTCACCTAAGGTGGTTATTTTATATTTTTTTTTCGTTGTCAAATTGACACTGCATCTACTGCTTTTTTTCCTTCTCCCCTCAGCCACTGGAAACCCAGAGGTCCTTCTGGTAGACCAGGCATTTCACATTCATCCCTGTTCCGTCAGGTCTCTCCGTGAGCAACTCGGAAGAGCAATACCAATCCAAGAGCCTTCAGTGGTTGTTTGTAAACCCTCTAAAAATGCATAACAGCTGTTATTTGTTTGACAATAGCAAGCCTGGCAGGCTGTGGGGCTCTTTTGTGCTAAGTCCTACGCACACCCATAAAGAAAGGGTGCTCCTTGTTCAGAGCCACGGACCTGCAGACCCTGTAGGACATGAATATAAGGTGCTTAATGACAGACAGTCTTTGGCATACAGATGTGGTAATAAGCAGAAGGGATTGTGGAGGTTTGTAATGCTTGACATTGGAGGGGGTTGCACAGATACTTCTCTGGATTACTATCCCACATCTTACTTGTGTCTAACAGGATCCCCTCTGCTCTTGTGAGACCTCACTTGGGATTACTGTGTGCAGTTCTGGTGTCCTCAACATAAAAAGGACATGGAACTGTTGGACCAAGTCCAGAGCAGGGCCACGAGGATGATCAGGGGACTGGAGCACCTCCTGTATGAAGGTAAGCTGAGAAAGTTGGGGCTGTTCAGCCTGGAGAAGGCTGCATGGAGACCTCATAGCAGCCTTCCAGTATCTGAAGGAGGCCTACAAGGATACTGAGGATGGACTCTTCATCAGGGACTGTAGTGACTGGACAAGGGGTAATGGATTAAAACTTGAACAGGGGAAGTTTAGATTGGATATAAGGAAGAAATTCTTTACTGTAAGGGTGGTGAGGCACTGGAATAGGTTGCCCAAGGAATTTGTGAATGCTCCATCCCTGGCAGTGTTCAAGGCCAGATTGGACGAGGCCTTGGGTAATATGGTTTAGAGCGAGGTGTCCCTGCCCATGGCAGGGGGGTTGAAACTTGATGATCTTAAGGTCCTTTCCAACCCTAACTATTCTATGATTCTATGATTATTGCCAGTCTGGGAAGAATGGCTGTGGTGCGCCCTGTGGGATTGCAGGATCTGGACTGTAAGGCTTTTGGCCTGTGGTGCATTGCGAGGAAGACTGCATTCACTTGCTCCTCTCCTCCTTGTTCTACCACCTGTATCCCCTGTTCTGACTGGCACAAAAGGACCCTGAAAAAAGTGCACACCCTGCTCCTCCTGGCCTTTAGGCATAGGGTGGCTTTGTTCACAGGTGCTCCACAGAAGCACCAGAGGTTTTTGGGAACTGAAGGGAGGCTGAGGGGGATCTCATACAGACCAGACAACAGGAGTTAGGGCAGACAAACCTCTTGTATGAAGTTTTGGCAGTCATGTAAAACTCTGCAGAGCTCAGCATGAAAGCCAAGGTACAGGATAGCATGGACCTGAGTGCTGTCCCAGTCTATCAGAGGGCTCTGCTAGATCCTGTAACCCCTCAAGAGAGACACTGCAGTCCTGAGACTGGTTCAGTGCTGGCTGAGAGCTGCCTTGGAGTAGCAAGCTTGAAGGTTTCTTTCCTTATTTTTCCCTCCTGTGGTTGTCATGACCAGATTTGTGCAAAACAGGATGTTTGATAGCAGTGCAGACAGCATCTGTCATATATAGCTGATTTTCATATTCATTTTTCAGTCAGCTTGCTTTGCCCATCTGGTAATAAAGCAGTGCTACAGAGGACAAACAGCTATGAGGAAGTAATCAAGGTACCTGTCTCTCTTCAGCTCTGTCCTTTTACTGCCTCTGATTTTATTGCCATTACCTTCCGCAGCAGGAAAAGTTCAACACAGAGCACTGAGGAGTGGGAATGAACTTTGCTCCCTTACTGGCTTATTGCATCAGAAACACCTGTCCCTCCCTCACCGCCTAATATTTGATGTGGGGCTGAGCAGCCTCATATCTGATACCTTGACAACAGCTTTGCGTGTTCCCTCTTCTCTCCCTAAGTGGCTGTGGTACCGCTGAAGGAAGAGGCGAAGGAGAAAAGAAGGCATTGCTTAGGGCTGTATGAGTTTTCCTTCTCTATGGGCTTGGGATTAAAATGGTGCATTTGTGGAGTTCTGAATGTGGCACTGGCTCTTTAAGTCAAAAACATCCACATACTCCTTCCCTGAAACAAAACGTCTTTGTCCCTGTGCATGAAACATATTACAGTTCAAATTCCTGCAAAGCCATTAGAAAAAGCAAAGTGCCGGAGTCTGACTGCGTGGGCCTCTCTGCAGCTCTGAATGTGATTGTTAATCATGCTGGATATTAATAACAGCATCTCTTCTTGGTTGGAACATTTGATTTTTTTTTTTATAAATAAACACTGTGAGTGGTTATAAATATTGATTGCTGCCAGTAATAGTAAGACATTTTAGATATAGCCTTGCAGCAAGACAATCAGTCCTGCCGAGGACCAGACTGAGAAACAAAAAATAAATGGAATTTTGGGTCCAGAACTAGCTGGGAAATATGACTTGTATGCAGATGTCTACGAGAGGGCTGCAAGCTCTGTCCTTGGGGGTCTGCATTGCCAGGGATGTTGAACAAAGTTCAGTCTCTCTCCCCCAGTCACAGAAGAATAAAAGTATTAGGCATTTCCTCTTTTAAACAACAACTTACGAGTGGATGTTAAAGCACGAGACTGGTGGTGACTGGGTTTTATTTTTTTCCCCAACTAATTAGGTATTACTGAGCAATGCCTGCCTCACACTTCAGCTTCCAGCTGGAAAATCCCTCTACATCAACAACCTTGTGGGAGATGATGTGTAAATGCTCAAAAACCTTCAGTGCTTAGGAGTGCTAAAAATTAGGTGGTTTTCTCTATTCTTCCAAGTGGGGGATACAAAAATTATGCTAAAGTGAATTGAATAGTAGCCAAGAAAGTTTTAATTTCAGCTGAGAAGCTTAGGAAACCACCTATGACCACTTGTGGGGTCAGTATGCTGGGCTGATGAGTATGTGTCAGAGAGCTCTGTAAACCAGATGAGTGTGGGTTTCCGTTTGTCCCAGTGCTGGGGATGCTGCATCGTTATGTATAGGCTGAAACTAAACCCATGCTCTCATTTGGTGTGATGAGCACTACCCAATTTGAATGGCCCCTTGGAATGGGGAAGTAGGAGACACACACCAGCCCTGTTGTTGCTGCTTTTCCTTACTGATAAGCTCTTCCCTGAGTGTATCTTAACCTACTGCCTGTGTCAGGGTGGAGAAAAGGGCACATCATGAGAAGCAGGACATGCATTTTTAAGTTTGGATAGGGATGCCCACTCTGTGAGGTTGGGTCTTAGGCTATCTGCAAGGGAAAGGTGTTGCATATAACTTGAAGCCAGGGCTTGCCCATCCCCACTGGTTTTGCAGGAAGATGGAAACAGTGCCGGAAATTGTTTGCATTATTTTCCTAATGCTGCATGTCTCTCCCAGATGGCAAAACTCCCGCTAGGCCTCCACCTCAGAAAAAAACAGCGGGCAGAAAAGAGCCTGTAAGTCTGTTCTTCAGAGTCCTGGATGCTTTTAACTAGTCCTTGACATTACTTGCAAAGGCAAAGAACAATTTCCTGGCATGTCTTTCCCTCTGGTAAAGCTACACGTAAAGCCATTCACCATGTGACCCCCAAAGTGACCTCAGATCCTCTGTCATGTCTCCTTCAGAGCAAGGAGATGGGCAGCCCATCTTCACCTGTATGAGGCACTTCTCATGCAGGGCAGTTTTCCCCTTGCAGTTGTTGCACGCCCAAATGGAAGCAGCCTTGGCTTTGCAAGCCAGGGGATGATGGGGTGACTCATGTGCCAGATCACACCCAAGGGTTTGCTCTGTGGGTCCTGCAGGCTCAGCTTGGAGCAAGTTGTGTAAGGACGCAATGTGGGTGAGAGCAAGCAGAGAGCCGGATCCGGCCAGCTGCTCTGTGCCTCCCACTGCTGCTGAGGTCGGGAGTGGGATCAAGGCTCAGCATCACTCAGGCACCATCCAGCCCCGCTCAGGGTTGGTGCCCACAGTACAAATGAGGTCTGCAGTGGTTGCATTAAAGTGTTCCCAGCCCCCACCGATTACAAAGGGTGGCTGGCAGAACAGGAGTCTGTTTGTCTGCTGTGCTCTGCACAAACAGTCGCTTCTGTAAATACATCTCACATGAGCAATTAGGAATGGTTCGGGGAAGCTGCTCTTCACCGGGCACAGAGGAGAGCTCAACTAGTTCTACCCTGCCCGCTGCCTTCCCAGTCCTGGGTCTGCAAAGCATCCCCTCGTTTCTGCTCCAGCCCTCTTGGCTGGACTCGGTGCCTTGGCGACACGTGTGACAGCTGCTAGCTGATAACCAAGCACGGAGCAGCCTGGGGCTGCACAGGAAGGGGGCACACATTGCTCTTCAGCTCCTGTGACACCCTGGGGGCAGGGAGAAGTTATTTTAAGGGTGCAGGAAATATTATGTTGTGAAATTGAAGCTAGCTCCCACCGTGCTTGGAAACCACTCAGTCTAGCTCAGCAGCCATTCTTATCACTGGCTAAATGCAATTGTAATTATTTCTCCTCTCCCTCCTTCCTCATGTTGCTATCATTCTTCTCCTCTTCCATCTTGCACAATTAAAGCTGAAAACCAACCCAGGAAAAGCACAAATCAGTTGTTATTCATGCATATTTGCAATGCCAGGTAGAAGCCTCAGCTGGACAGCAGGGCTGCCTGTACCAGGATCTGGCCATTGGGAAAAAATAACAAAACCACAAAGAGAATTATTAATACCAAAGCTCTAGAAGTCCTGGCCCCAGATCTAGAGGGGAGGTGTCAAGTGTGATTAGCACATCACAAGCAGCATGCCTTGATGCATAAGCTGCTTCTCCTTACTGCGTACTCTGTGCTAAAAACCAGGGGGAAGAGGCAGGGAGAGGTGGAAGGGAGACAGTCTCCCCCAAGGACCAAGCAGTGTACTGCCTGCTTTTTAACTGTCTGAGGAAGGCAAGTCAGTCCCACATTGCTGTCATGGAGGGAAAAGGGAGCTTTTGCTAATGCTGTGGCTCTCTTCCATTTCTGGCCCTGCTGCATGAACTCAGCCCATCTCTAAATATTTCCAGCAGGGAACACACCTTTTTGGGGGCAGAAATTGGAGCTGAAGTGCTCCCATACTGCTGTCACCTGATTTTGTTCTGCACTGGAGTCCAGCTGCAAAAAGATAGCCAGTCTTGCAAGACTTGTGCGAAGGAAAGCCCAGAGAAAAAAACAGCAACAGAGATGCTTGTTAACGTATTTGGGAACAGCAGAAACCCCACGTTTGCTTTACTTTTCCAATGCCTATGCTAGGAAAAAAAAAAAAAAGTCTCTTTATTTTGGCATATTTCGAACTGGACAATAAAGCTCTAAATAAAGCTCTGTTCCCTGCCCGTGAGGTAAGCGTTATGATTCCGAGTGCCAGCCTGCTGTCCTCAGGACTTCGCACCCCAAGAAGACTCAATGGCACCATCTGATGGCCGTAAGAACAGCAAGCAATAAAAGCTGCTTCTGGAGATGAGGGGGTGTGTGGCGGGGAGATTAATGTGAAAGCTATTCCCAACCGGTAACATGCTTTCTGTCTGGACGCAGGTGGGTCTGTGGTCTTTGTGAGGCAAAAGGAAGCTTTGGGAGGGATTCGGGAGTGTTGAGAGGTGGGATGATTTGGCCTACATGGTTTCAGGAGCTGCTCGAGAAGATTTAGGGTGCATAGGTGGCCCCGTGAGGCTCCATTGATGCAGGTTATTCAAACCAATGGGTATTTATTTGGTAAGTAGCATTTAATTGATTTTTCTATATATAGGAAGTGTTGATTTCTCCAGCAAATGCTGTAAACAAAGGTCAGCTTTATTCCATGTCTACTTTGCAGTGTTAGCAATGGAAGGTGATCTGTCCTGTTTCTCCTCTGACTCTGACGACAGCAAAGGCAGTAAGTGCAAGGAGTCAGCTAAATTCTAGCCCCTGCCCATGGAAACGTGCTACCACATGAAATCCAGGAGGGCAGGGTAAGGGGTAAGAAAGCTTTGCCTAGGGGATTTTCTCAGATCTGTGGGGATCCAATGGTGCCATGACTGAGTCACCACTTGAAACAAATGCCACCATTGTTACTGTAGGATCACCATTTGTTGCATGGAACTGGCTGGAACAGCTCCTTGCAGTTTATCTTCATGGGCTTATGGAAGTGCACCTGTTGGTCCTTTCATGAGATCAGGCTTCTGCTCCAAGGTGTGTGACCCATCTGCAAGCTGGAGCTGCATGAGCACTTTTAAAAGGAAGAGATGAAAACCCCTGTGCTGGGCACAACAGGGCTTTGGCTCAGTGTGGAGGTTTCCTCGGGGCATCCACATGCTCCATGGCTCTGTTATCCACAAACCCATACCAAAATGAGAGACTTCTCCCTGCGAGCCCTAACCTGTCTCTAGGGAAAACCACAGCCACCACCAAATCCCCCTCTCTGGAGGAGCTCAGTGAAGGCAGCTGCAGCAAGACATGACTTTTCCTCCCTCTTCTAATGGTCATTCCTTCCTGTGAGCTGCCAGCCTCAGCTTGCCTAGTCAAGGCACTGGGCTGTTGCTTGTCTGCCTTGTTTCTTCATTTGGCTGTTGTCAAAGGCAAGTCTGCTTCCTAGGTGGAGCTGATAAACGCAAGGGAAGGCTTGCTCTTGGTTTGCTTCTGGCAGCCGGCACTAGCACTAATGTTTGTGATGGCTCATTAGTCATTTATGAAGTGCACCCAGGCACCTGAAAGTCTTCCTGGGGGATGTGGAGGTTGTGAGGGAGCCCATTTTATAAGGGGTTGGGCAGTAAGTTTTTTGCTTCATACCTAGGAAAGGAGCCCAGAGTAGATGACGTGGTTTCTGGCTGTACCTCCACCAGTCTGTTTTGGTGCCACAGCTGCCCAGCGTGGTTGCTCACTCTACCACCTGGTTGATTGGGCAAGCTGGACCTGAACCGATGGAAGAAGTGGCCTGAGTGGTGCAGGATAGTCCTTCAGGGGGAGCAGGATGCTGCTGAGTTGGTCATTACCAATAACTGAGCGCTCCCTGGCAGACTAACAGACTTGCCACACGAGTGAGTTTGCATAGAAATGCAGTCATTTCTTTACCAGTAGGCAGAAGTTATGCTGACAGCCCTGAATATGTGGGAGAGGGAGGAGAGGACACTGCCGTGGGCACAGTCCCTTCAGAATGTCCATCCCACGGAAGAGCAGAGACCATAGGGGGTGAGTTCCCACGCAAAGCACCTGGTTTTCCCTCCCTTAATCTGCAACCTTAACCTGGGAGAAAATGTCCTCCCCTTCCTCCACTGGGGAATTCAGAAAGGACAAATAAAACACACAGTCAGCCAAACAGTCAGTGCTGGCCAGGCTAAACCCCTGTCCTTCTCTCTGCAGTCCCGATTGTGTTTCCCTTAACTTCCAGCTTCAAGGTCTCTCAGAAAAGCATTCCTGGGGGCTGTGGAGAAGAGACAAGGAGAGGAAAGGCAAAGAGGTTTCCTGAAACCAAAGGCTCGAGGGGGACATGTTAAGAGGCGTGGATCGATAGCCGAGTTTTCAAGAGCCGCCAGACTCCCTGGATCAGCGATAATAGAGGGGTGAGCTCATTGCTAATAGCATTGGTGGGTGTGAGAGCCAAGGGCAGCCTGTTCGTGTCAGAGGAAGGCTTGATATTGTTTCTGTGGCTCTGTCAACAGCACTGCCTGGTGCTGCAAGCATCAGGAGGATCCTTTTTTGCTACTTATTTGTGCATGGACTGGGTTTATTTTGGTGAGGAATGGTATCAAGACTTGGTCTTTGGCTGGGTGCTATCATGCACAGTGAAGCTGGCAAAACTGCAGAGGTTATCTGAGCTAGATGGCTACCTGAAGTGACCTGGGTTACCTTACTGGTTGCCTCCCCTTTAATCCATTTTGGTATAAAAATACCCCAAAGAGGGATTATTCCCTTGCCCAAGGGGGTTATTCCTCTTCCTAAGGGATCTCCATACTCTCACTTGTTCTGCTAGGCGTTTGATCACTTAGTTTTGAAGGGGTGCAAGGCACATGCCTGTGGGATTGGGGTGAAACCAGTTAGCATGAGGAGTCCATGCCCAGGGCCTGTTGCAGGAAGCATCTAAGCCTCAGCTATTTCTGTTTGCTGCCCGCCCCTGCTTTGTCTGGCAGGGTTTGTCTACCCCGTGCCAGCTTTGCACCCAGTGCTGCAGCATGGGGAACTGGGGAAATGTGGTGAATAGAATTTGCAGAGGAATACTGAAGTTTCCTTTTTTTTAGAATCACAGAATAGTTAGGGTTGGAAAGGACCTTAAGATCATCAAGTTCCAACCCCCCTGCCATGGGCAGGGACACCTCACACTGAACCATATCACCCAAGGCCTCGTCCAACCTGGCCTTGAACACTGCCAGGGATAGAGCATTCACAACTTCCCTGGGCAACCTATTCCAGTGCCTCACCACCCTCACAGTAAAGAATTTCCTCCTTATATCCAATCTAATATTTTCCTCAGGTTCCCCCAGCTAAACAAGATCATCAGAGCTGAAAGCATTTCAGGAACCCTGTGTGGCCCAGAGGACTAATTACAGAGCCAAGGGAGAAGAGGAGAAGTCAGAAAGTTCACAGTCATCCTAATGCATCCCAAATATGCTAGCCCAGTGACACAACGATCTCAGCTACAGCAGCCACTGGCACTTCTTAATCAGCCAGTACCTTTGCCTTGATGGAAATTGCTCTTCTTCTGTCTCTGACTTGTCTGTACCATCTGTGCTCCCCTCTCAGCATGGTGCCAGAACTGAACCAGCTCTATGGGCTCACCCTGCAGTAGGGGTAAGTGGCACAGAGCCCTGGGCTCCTGGGCATTGTCTCGGGTGCTGTATAACCAAAAAATTCGGGTCATCTACAACAGTCCCTCCCAGAGGTTTGTAGCAAGTGAGAGGCAGATGTGCCAGGTACTTGCAGGGAGCATCTCCTGCATGTCCTGGCTCTTGTCCCAAACGGGTAGCCTGTGCAGCAATTAGCAGGGGAGGGAGAGGCAGCCCTGCAGCACTTTGACTTTATGATGTACTTTTGTTTGGCATCAGCAAGGTCTGAGGAATGTCTCTGGTGGGGGAAGGTTAATACTCCCTGGCTGGAGATGAGGCAGTCTGGCCCTCGCTTGGGGCACCACCAAGTCTGCTGAGCAACACTGTGTGGAGGCTCCCATGGCCTTAATGCAGACGCTTCGTCACTGCACTGTGCCCAGGGGATGGTGGGGCAAAGCCAAAGCCAAGCCTTGAAGCCAGGCTGAAGGAAGCAGCATTCCTGCACACCCTGAAAAGACCGGTTCAGCCAGAGAGGGTTCTTGCTGAGCTTCTTGCAGCTCCTGATGCTAGAGACTGTATACATGGGTCACAGATGGGATGCATGTTCTGGAAGGCAGTGGTGACCTGTCACTGACCTCTCTTGCTGATGAAGAGAACAGGCTGGGATGTCGGTCAGGGGGTTTTGTGTTTCAGAGAAGGATGCCCTAGAAGTGGAAGGGGCTGTAGCATCTCGTAGAGCCACCTGTTAGAAGCCCAACACTTGCCAGTGCCCCAGCACATGCCCCAGTGCCTAAACCCAGTCTTCAGTAGCTTTAGAGATGTATAAGGCTTATACCACATGGTTCAGGTGAATGAAGCAGGACAGATGTGGCTCTTAGGAGCACACAGAGCCTTTTCCTTCCCCAGTACCTTTCACAGCTGGTGTGCTGGAGATGAGAAGGGAGCTGCACACCATGGCCACCAGAGCTGACATGTCCTACTTAGCCAGGAGGGCGGGTTGCTTGCAGAGACACTGAACCAGTGTGGCCTTGCTCTTACACAGTAATTTGCACCTGTAGGGTGCAAAAGATTTCAACTCTGAAGCACAGAGGTGGGCACCTGCTCTTCTACGTGTCATGCAGCCTGGTGGGTCCAGAGTCCGGCTGGTGGCTCCTGTCCCACCGCTGCCTATTGCCTTGCAGACAGCTTTGCCCTCCAGGCTTCTGTCCTGCATCTGCTCAACAAGACGTGTGAGTAGCTGCTCATTTTCCTCCCTTCCTCGTCCTCCTCGTACCAAACACCCGCAGTGGTGCTTCAGCACACTTACAAAATGGGGTTTGTTGGCACTGAGCATCGCCCTGAGCATTCCTGAAGGACATGACATGAGGTTAAACTTCCTTTCCCCCTTCCCCGCTCCTGGTGTTGCTTAGGCATTTTCCGTGGTTTAAAGAGCTCCCGAGCCATCGGGAGCTGCCACTAGAGGTTGCTCACATACCTCAATGCGGTGGGTGCTGCCCGGGCTGCGGGGCTCTGCAGGGCCAGGGCATCTCAAGGACTTTCCTTCAACCCTGCTCAGAGCCCGGCCTTGAGGCAGGTGCCAGGGAAAGTTCCATGAAGCTCTGGTTTGGGCCACCAATGGCCCATTGCCTCCTCTGGTGTGGCCTGGCTTTGCTGTGCCCTTGGCAGCCCTCGGCAGTATGATGGATGCCATGGGGTGGCAGTGAGGTTTGTGAGATGGAAACAAGCTTGGCAGGTTGGTCCTGCTCTTCTAAAGCATCATGTCCAGCCAGCTGGCCCCATGGGTTGACGCTGATAGGAGGTCACTGGGACGGAGGGAGCACACAAATGTGTTTACTGGGGCATGTGGGGGCTTGATTTCCAGCCCACAGGTGGATGTCCAGGCTTCTGCTTCCCTCTGTCCTGCATCCCTGACTGCTGTTGCCTTGGCTGAGCTCAGTGCTGCAGTGCTGGAGACACCATCTCCTCTGAGGCTCTCCTGTACAGTGCTTTGCAGAGGAACACTGGGGGTCTGCTCACCCCAGATAGATGTTAGCAGCACAGGATCAGGCCTTTAGCATCTCTCACACAGAGACCCAGGGCAGGGTGGTGATGAGAAGCACCACAGTCACAGCCCAAATCCAGACCAACTGCCCCCTTCTATGCAGGGTGGATCTATTTGCACCCAATGCATATCTCTGCAAACCAGACAAACCAGACCTAGCTTGGGGTACCCCATGCATGCTCCATCACAGCTGGAATCCCAGCACACATCCTCCAACTCTGCTGATAGCACCATGCTTGCCACATCCTGTGCACTGTCCACACAGAGCTGCAGCAGGCGAAGGAGTCCTGTCCTCCCCCAGCAGTGGAAGCACTGGCATGTCAGCTCCTTGTAAACACAGATGTGCACCGGTCAGGATGCAGCTCTGTTCCTAGCAGCAACTGGCTGTGACTCACAGAGTGCCTCAGGGGAGCAAACCAGAATGGGAAGATGCTGCCTTTTTGTTGTTTGGAAATGGAGTGGCTTTCTAACACAGAGGCCTGTTTAAATTTGCCAAAGTGCTTTGCAGACATGGCAGCACCCACTGCAGGGGCAATGAGACACCCTGCAGAGAGGAAGGAAGGTTGCAATTAATGTGGGCTGTGAGCAAGATGGGAGCAGCTGGGTCATGCCCTGGGCATCTGAGGGGACAGTTGGATTTGGGCACAGCCAGATCCATGCTGGCATTCAACATGGGTGGTTTCTGGAGGAGAGGATTTTTGTTTGCATGCTTACCCAGCTGCCATGAAATGCAGTTCTGGGACATTTTCCTTTCCCTGCTCCTACCCACACAGTTCCCTTCTGGCAGGGCAGTGAGCAGGAGCAGTACTGAGGGGCTGCCAGCATGATCGATGGGGGTTGCAGCATTTTGGGTCGGAGCGCAGATGTTTAGTGGTAAATCCACAGCAGGATAATAACCTCTCTTTGTGGATGGCAGCTTTATTAAAAAGAAATAAATAAGACATCTTTAAAGGAAAGTCGAGTGAGAGGCACAAACCCCATCCTTGGGGCAATGCAGACAGATGAGTAATGGGGCCCTTTGAGTAAGTGCCTGCCTGGCCAGCTCTGAGTCACTGAGCAAACAGCACCAGACTGGAGCCAGCGGCAGGGCTATTCTTAGCCACTTGCAGGTCAGGAGATACTGCTGAGGGAGAGGAGGCAGGTTAAGGGGTGTTAGTGGGGGAAAACATTTGCTTTCAGTCTAAAAAGCCTTTGAAGCCAGCCTGAAGCTTGGCTGCTCCACATGGCAACTGTGAGGATGAGGAGGTGGCTGCTGCCATGCCAGGGAGCCTGGGCTGAGTTTTTCAGGGAGCAGGAGAGAGGGAAAAAGCACCTGGGAAGATGAGTGCTCCTGTGCTGTGCACATCGCTCAGAAGGACCTGGAGGTTCCCTGGTCCTGGGGCAGCACAGGCAGAGCATCACCCTCACCTGCCTCCTGAAGTGTCCCCTCTTCCCACTCACCCACACCCCACTTTGAGCTTCCCAAGAGTGCCATCCCCTGAGTCAGCTTGGTGTCCCTGCTGCAGCCAGGGTTGCATCAGCAGGGATGGGAGGTGGCAGAGGAGTACTGCACAGACCTGGGCTGGGTTGTACTTGGGCTCCTTCTAAATAAAGCATCTCCAGTCATGCTGGCTGGAGTTGCTGGCTCAGCCCAGAAGCCTGGAAAACTAAATGACATCATCTGGGTCCACTCAGACACAGAGTGCATGGGTTTCAGCTGAAGAGGATGGCCAGGGAGCATTTCTGATTTCAGGGAACACTCTAAAATTGCCCTTTCTCCCTGCAAAGGTCCCAGGCAGGCAGCTGACTCTATTTTGGCCTTCACTCTCACCCAGGGCATCCCAACCCAAGTCCAGGGCTGTGATTCCAGAAAGAGTGTCATGGGTGGGAATTTTGGGACTCACTTTGCAGCACTCCAAACCAATATGCTCGTGAGCCTTGCCTGCGTCTACTGCCACTGAGAGCAAGATATCTCACCAGCTTGTGAAGTGACATTGTGGAGAGGAAGGTAAGCAGTGATACAAAGCAGCCGCATCCCTCTGGCATTCTGTGGGTGAAGACCCCCAAGGGGCCCAGGGTTACCCTATCAACTATGGAACTACAGCTTGGTGGTGTGGGAACAGGGTGGGGCCAGGATCTCCCTCACACACTAGTTCTGCTCCAGCTCTGCCTTCCTGGGTGACTTCTTGCATTTTTGCTCCAGGCTTCCTATGTGCACAAGCTGGGGTGAGTAGGATTCTCCTCTGGTTTCCAGAGCTTTCAGGATTTGGTAGGGCTGATCCCCGTCTGCAGGGGTACATGGGAAGGAAAAATTAAGCCCAATAACAATAATTACTTTTCTCCTTCCCGTGGGTGTTGTAAGGATTAGCTCATGTTTAGCAAAACCCCCTGTAAGTGCTAAGCATTATTAATGTCTTGGATTACTCCAGAAGCAAATGTGGCTTTCCAGGAAGTGACGGGGTTTTTCCCTTCACTGGTGTGGAGATGCAGCAAAGTCAACACAGCCCAAGGGGAGCAACATCCTATTTCTGTTAGGCTCAGGGTGTGAGGCAGTGCCTGCAGGACAAAAGCAGCCCTCACCTTGCTTTCCATCAGTGCTGGGGGGGGGTGAAGCTCATCCCTTCTTGCATCAATGCACAACCAACAGGGCTCTGGAGGAACAGTCACCTCATGGAGGGTCTCAGAGTGCCCTAATAAGGGCTAATCTCACCCATGTGGAGAATGGCATCTCCCAGATATGCAGTGAAGTGGAGCTGAGCCAGGGGTTCTGCTAGGAGCAGCAGGGTACACGGCTGCAACACTGCTTGAGGTGCACATGGGAACTGGGGCCAGGTCACAGCTACGGCATGGCTTGGGGTACAGGTTTGGGTGTATGGGGGGTGTGTGTCAATTCATGCCCCTGGGTGCCCCAGCATCCTGACAAACAGCATCTCTGAGCACCAGGAGTACTTAAACTCCTGCAAAGTGTGGAAAAGCAATGCACATCACCTACTGCTGGAAAGCCTGCAGGAGATGATAAATTCTCTGTTCCAGACTCCAGTGCTTGAAGAAGGTCTTGAGTCCTCCCAGGAGAGGAAACCAGCTTGTGGCTGGCTCAGCCCCTGCCCAACCACTACAGCAAATGTCCCTCCTGGGGACCCCCAGCCTTCTGGGCAGAGGTACAGGGGGCTGAGGCTCCTCTGGCACTGGACCCTGCCTCCCTGGCTTTCCAGCCCTGTGGAGACAGGGCTGACTTGCTGTGACCCCTTCTCCCCGTGCTGACTCAGCCATGCCCCCGTGGTGGGTGGCCGCAGCCTGGGGTGGGACAGCGGGAAGGTAAAGGCAGTATGGACTGGCAAGCTTTCAAAGAGGCCAAAAGCTAAATAAATAGCCAGCAGCCTATTTCAGTGGCTGCTATATTTAGCTCAAGGAACATTTATTTATAGGCTTGGCAGCCATTCTGAGTCAATAAAAGCCAAAGAGCTGGAAAAAGGACGTTCCTGGGTTTCTTGTTGCAGTAATGGTTTCTGCTGCTCAAACCACGAGGAGTGAGAGGAGAGGCAGCCTCGGCACTGGTGAAGGGGGAGGAAGCTGTGCTGGGTGCACACCCAGGGGTGCCTTTGCCAGAGGATAGAGTCTCTGCATACTTGTAGCCCCAGCTAAGAGCAGACACCCTGCAGCATCACCTGAGTCTCCTCGCCCAGAGGGAATTCCCCTCTAAAACACAACGGGATTTAGCTGTGCCTGTGGAAGCAGCAATGTGAGATGTCAGCCCTGGGAACTCTGCTGCAGCATCTTCCCCAGGGCAGCAGGTTTGGGAAAAATGAAGCCAGAAGCAGGTAAATGGGGAGTGAGATGGGAACAGCACTCATGTTTCTGTATTAGATAACTTTCCCTTTCCATGTCACACGTGGCAACAAGTGGCTGAGAGAGGAGGGGGTGCAAACAGCCCCTCTGAAGCTGCTAGTGGGGTCAGCTGTAGAAGAGGCCAAAGCTTCACACTGGACAGTGTAATTTCTACCCCAGCAGCAGATGATGGCAGTAGTTCTAAGAGGCTTTACAAAAGACACTGCTATTGCAGCTGGATGAGAGGATTGGATTTATGAAAGAGCAGGGTATTTAGCCCAGCCTATGGAAAACAGCCATGGGGATGGATGTCCCTTCTGCGTTTAAGTCAATAAGTGCTGCAGCTTTCTGGAGCCAGAACCGCAGGGAGCCTGCTCGTGCCTTCCCCTCCCTCCACAGCAAACCTGCTGCAGGGGAGAGCAGAAAAATGCTTACACCAGCTTCTGCTTGAGCACAGTGAAGCCAAAATGGGGCTGTTTGGTCAATGACCACCGTCTGCTCCCAAACACAGCACAGTTGCTGCCATGGGGAAGAGGCGACAACTCAGCTGTGGGGGTACCAGGGGATGCTTATAGGGTTTAGCTGTAGTGCACAGCAAGCGTGTGGCTACATATGCTGCCTCCATGGCAGGAGGAAGGTGGAAGCAGAGGATAGCTGGGAGGCAAAAAAAACCCAACAAGAAACCCCCCAGAATGTGTTTCAATGCAAACGCTCCATGCCTTTGTGCTCTTTAGCTGGCAGTCTGTACCATCTTCTACACTTGGATATACCCATCCGGAGCAGGACCTGGCCAGTCCTTTCCACTAGAAAGGGAAGTTACACATGGGACCACCAGAAACCCCTAGAGTGGCTGTTTGCAGTCCATGGGCCCATGGATGCCTCAGTTAATTTTTATCCCCTTACTTCCTCAGCTTATCTTATTTATGCTTTGAACTTGTCCAGCTGCAGTTTCAAGCTGTTGGTTCCTATACACAGATATGGGTCTGGCTGTGTGTTCAGCTATCCACTGGCTTCAGCCTCCACTGAGGCAGCCAAAGGTCCATTGCCCTCCCCAGTGCCCCAGAGAGGACCTTCCAGCACCACCCTGAGAAGGTCTGGCCCTCAAAAACCAAGGCTGACACCAGCTGTTAAAACACCTATTTGGGTATTTATTACAACACGTTGTTCCAAAATACAAAAGAAAGGAAAAGAAAGTAGAGGGTAGAAAAGCACTGCTGTTTACAGCCTCTGGTAATAAATAAATAAGGACAAGGCAGGGACAGGGTGTTTCCTTGGGTCCAATACTGGCACTGGCCAAACAGGCAGCGAGGAAGGGAGGGTGGTAGGGCTAGTGGCCAGAGCCTCTTTTCCTTGCTCAGGAGTTGCCAGGTACACCAGGATGGGTGCAGAGCCTCCTTCCCCCCCCCCCCCCCCCCCCCCCATGCTGTGCTTGCTGAGGAAAGGCTCGATCCTGCAAGGATGGGGTGGAAGCTGAGGAGACTCAGCCCTGGTGCGGCTGGGACCTGCCTGCTCCCTCCTTGTCCACGGCTGCCCAAAAGGCAGGTGAGGTAGGAAGGGTGTTGCCAGACCACGACCCCAGTGGGGGTCTGCCAAGGTCTCCCAAGAGAGGGTCGAGACCTGAGCTATTTGCTCTCCTGCATGGTCTCAGAGCAATCTTGGGAATGAGTTCAGCACAGCACGATGAGAAGGACCCCAACCACAGTGAAGCAAAGTCATGACAGAGACAAGAGACCATGCCCAGGCCACTGAGAGAAGGGTGGTGGTGAACCCTGCAAATTAAAATAACTCTTCATGGGGTTGGCGCAGTATGGAGAATGTCTTGTACCGCAGTGCAGAAAGGGTTCCTTTTCTCTTCCCCTAATGTCTCCTCCTTCACCTTACAGTCATCTGGGAACCTCCAGGTTGTACAAGGATCCCAGGTGATGAGTGTGACAAAGCATCACTGGACTCTGTCCATTTATAACACCCTGATTTATCAGTGTTAGATAAAGGCCGTATCCAGCCCCATTTTGGGAGCTATTCCCAGCCCCTTTCTGAATCCCTCCAGGTGCTAGAGGCCACTCACATCTCTTCTTGCTCCTCTGCCACCTTTCTTGTTCTAACACTGGCCAAGTGTCCTCCCAAGGCTGTGCTGTCCCCGGGCAGGGGGAGCTCACCGACATGAGGAGGACACTCAAGCCAAGAAAGCCCAGGGCACCTGGCTAAAATGGAGAGCCCAGTGCATGGGCTCAGCTGTGTGTGGTGAGCTTTACAAACCAGCTGCGATAGCAGAGCAAGAAGCCCCTGCAGGTGAAAATGCAGCCTGTAGCTGCAGCCAGCTGAAGAAGGTGAGAGGACTATGACCTGGAGAGAGCTGATTCCATGAGCTGGATGCCTGGCCAGTGCTCCTTTTGAAGCTGTTACAAAAGCTTTAGGCTTTTGCCATTTAATCCTCCATTCTTGGTGGCAGTGAGCTTCTGCCTTTTGCAAACATAAGCAGGCACCTGTAGAGGGAAGAGGAGCAGCAGGAGGGGAAGGGAAGAGTGAAGAAAATTGATCTGCCCAGGGTTTGGGTGTCTTTATACCCTTAGGAAGCACCACCCTCCAGCTCCTCCGACAAGGGTTTGCCTCCTGGGGTCTGGGACAGCCGGGAGCGCAACCCCAGCTGGGCTGTGGGGAGCAGAGAGAAGATGTAGTGGGGCCTTGCGTTTATTCACAACAAAGAAACAAAGAGCAACATACAAAGAGTAAGAAGCGAAAAGGTACAGAATCATAACCATAATAATAATCATAAATACTCAAATCTATCATTCATAGATTGCAATGACAACACTGATAGCTTATTATCATTAGTATTAAGGATGGGAAGGGGAAGAGGACAGCAGGAGAGGGTTCTGGGGAGCATTGTCTCTTAAGGGGCAGATGTGACGGGGATGGACATCCAAAGAAACAAGAAGACAAAGAGAAGGGCCAGGAAGGCAGCAGGTCACGGGGATGCTGCCACCAAGGCTGGGGATGAGCCTGCTCCAACCCAAGCCTCTGGCTCAGTCTTGCCAACCTGATTGCTGCCCTCTTGCCGGCTTCACTCAGCCCCCTGATAGGTAGGTGGGAAGGATGTGGCTGGAGGGCTCAGCCCCAGGGACAGACAGGGGCTGAAGATAAGGTTGTAATGTCCCTGCTAGCATGAAGGAAAGCTGTGGTTTGTTCCATCCTTCACCTAGTGGAAAGCTTAGCCACTGCCACTACTGTGACTACTGGGCACTCAACAGCTTTGCTGGTTCTTCCCTCGCAAGGAGAGACCTTTCCTCTCCTCTGTTCACACTTCTGCCACTGTGGAACCCTACAGATAAACGCACCTTCATCAGATTAGATTGGAAAGGTGAATTTTGGTTCCAGTGAGGCTTTGGATTGGGTTGTCTGCCTTATGAGAGCCCATAAAGAGACTTGGCTGACAGATGATGGGAAAAGTTACAAGCCAGCACATCCATCCTCATGATAACTCACAATCTGATTCATGGACAAAATGCTCTGACTGAAAAAAAAATAAATAATCAGGGCCTGAATTTAAAGAAGTATAATTTCAGTTAACTGTAAGCCACTTGGTGATCCTGATGGCTTTGGGTCAGCACTGGCAGTAGACACTTAGGCAGGGCTGCTCCATCAAAGCGTATTTTCTGGATGTAGCCTTAAAGTATTGCACATAAGAGTGCCTAAACCCCTCAAACATGTCTGAGGAGCATCCAGGGAATGGCATAGTGGAGACGACAGAAGGCAAACCACTTATCTGCCTCTTTGCAGACATTTAGAGTCTCATGTACAACGCGTGCCCTCTCCTTCCCGATTTACTCCAGCTGCTTTTTTGCGTTCATAATGTGCCATGTCAGCTAACGAATGAGTTACAGGAGAGCTTGATAGTGCCTCAGCTCATCTCTCCACCTGACTGTGCCAACCTGATGTCCTCTTTTTATTAAATTCCTTGGGAAGTCACTTAGCCCCCTTTCCGTTGCCCAAAGCTACACCTAACCAGCTCCTGCCAGCAACATGCCTGACCTGAGCTCAGTTGATCCATGCTGGCACCAGCCCTGGAGGACTACAGGATGGGCAGGAACTGAGCAATGCAGAGCAGAAATCAGCAGGTGATGATCCCTGGCATGCTTGGGAAGAGGTGCCACTGGTGAGGGCAGCAGGAAGGGAAGGGAGACCAGTAGCACTCCTTGCGCAGGAAGCAGGCAGCACTAACCCTGGGCTCAGCGGGTTTACTGGAGGGAGAATGAAGCCTTTTTCCCTTCCTCCTTGGACTTCACATCAAAGCCTCCTTGAGATCCTGCTGCAAGTGCAGGCTCACAGGATGGACCCAAGTGCTTATTGGAATCTGAAAAGGGAGCTTAGGTAATTGTGACATTGTCCTTTCATGGCCAGAAGAGAGAAATGTTCGGCTTGGCAAGACTGAGCTGGTTCAAGGTGGTTGGTGGAGGCGATGATGGGTGGTGGTGGTGGTGGTGGGCCTTTGAGGGATGGCTGTGAGATCCCTTGCCGCATCAAAAGTGATGCGGGAAGAGAAGTAGGTGATCACTGGCTCTCCAGCCAGCCTTATCCCTCCCTGCCACACCTCGGGGAACCAGGCAGGAGCACATGGTGGTCCCCAGCATCTCACCAAATGGCCCCATGGAAAACCAGAAAAACTAAAGCCAGCCTGCAGAAAGCAAGGAGCCTCTGGGGAGGCCTCAGCCATGGTACAGAGGTGGTTGGGGAAGTAACCAGCTGAAGCGAGCAGCCTCTCCTCGCACAATCGCAACTCCTCATGCCTCTGCTTTGTGTTCAGTTTTAAACCTGAGATCATTTGGTTTTGTCACGTGTAGTTTGATTTAAAGATAGAAATGAACAACAAGAGGAGGAACAAGGGAAGAGAGAAACCATGTGGACCCAGAAAAGAAAAAAACCAACACTCCAAGGATGACACAGGACAAAGACATGCACGAACAGAGACCCCTGAGGTATTAGCTTTGCAAACTAGTGCGAGACAAGGGAGAAAGCAAAGACAGCCACAGGGAGAGTTGTGCTTTGCAGCGGAGGCAGTTCAGTGCCTACAGCTCCGGAAAGCAGTTTCTCACAAGCCTACACTGAAGTTTAGGAGCAAGAGCTTGACTCCCCACCAGGATGGGTTAAGCAGCTAAACAGCTCTGAAAGTAAGTCAGTTGTGCCCCCTGTGTACTTGCAGAGCTTCAGGTCTGGCTGGCTTATCACCCACTGACAGGAGGGGAGCCAGCCTGGAGGGGAACAGGGCTGGGAGAGTCCCAGCACCTGCAAATACACACACCATGATTTTCTTGGATGCGAAGCAAAGGCTAAGGGAAGCTTGAAAAACCATGGCCCTCAAATGGAAAATGGTGCCCGTAGCTCCCAAGCAAGGTAGTTGAAGAAAGGGGGAAACAAGGGGCTGGGGCGGGCAGGCAAGACACCCCCCAACAAGAAATCCCAACTGCCATCAGCCTCCCCTGCCTGCCTCCACTGTGGCAGCCTCTGACGCCTTCCCCTTCCTTGCACAGTTGGAAATGACACCCAGCACCTTTCCCCCCACTTCAGGTGACTCCCTCCTCACTATCTCCAGTGAGGATGAACAGCCCAAGGGAGGGGGACATGGCTGGGATGGAGTGGCGGCCAGGATGGCAAGGATGGCCAGGGTGGGGGCGATGGCCAGGACGGGGATAAGGAGAAGCAAACAGAGACCAAGGGGTGAAGAAGAGGCAGCAGCTTCCAGAAGAGTTTTCTGGCTCAGTTTGTGTTGTAAGAAGGTTTTATGGTTTCCTCATTTGCTTGTTTGTTTCTAGAAAAAGTGCCCAGAAGAGTCTCCTGTCCCCTTGTTGGTCTGCCCAGAGGGAACAGGGGGAAAATCGTTGTTGTCGACATGAGCTATAGAAGGAGCCACAGGCCTCAGATATTGCTTAGAAACTCGTATTTCAGATTTAAATACCATACACAGTAAAAATAGAGCTGAAAGTACCGCCCCACATTGTCTGCAAATCATTGCCAGAATGAACAGCTTCAATAAATTAAAAACAAAACAAAAAAGTTGAAACATTATTTACGATAAAAATCGCAGTAAAACAATTTACCTTTTCCTTTGTGTGTGTTTTCAGGTTGGTTTTCTTTTTCTTTATATTATATATAATATATATTTATATATGTATAGGGCTGCTCCAGTGCAGCATTTTTAGGATACTTAGCCAGAGAAACACGGGGAGCATGCTTAGTGCATCGGGGTGCAGGGAAGGGGCAGATGTGGTCCCCTCCACAGGTGCTGTGCCCCATCCCTGCAGCCGTAACTGTGACCCCTGCCCCTTCCCGCTCCAGTTTTACGCCCAGATTTTGAGCCTGGGTCTCTGAGGGCGGGGAACCTGTGGGGATGGAGGGGAAGGCCCAGGGTGGGTGCAGGACGGGCACTAAGCATCCGCCGCGATGTTTCCCGACTCTCCGAAGGCTCATCCGCCTTTGTTTCGGTTTTAGCGCGTGCGCCCCCGAAAATGCACACGTGGGTATAAATATTCCCCCCCTCGACCCCGCCGTCCCTGTCCCCTTCCCTCTCTCCCCAGCTTAAATATCCCCCCACCCCGTCCCCACCCCGGATCTCCAGGCGCCCCCGGTGTGTGTCAGGACACCTCGATGATCTCCATGCTGCCCGAAAAGCTGGACTGTTTGCTGATTTTGCCCAGCTCTTCTCGGGCCCTGCCCTCGGACATGGTCTCCTCGAATTCCATCTGGCAGCTCCTCCGCTTGAACTGCTTCTCAGCACCGGCCTCCTCATGCCAGCTGTGCCGCCCGTCCCGCGGCTCAGCCCGCGCCTTGTCCCTCAACCGGATCTCGCAGCCACCCGCCACCCCGCCGCACCCGAACGGCGGTGGATACGGGCCGGCGGCCGCAAACAGGCTCCCTCCGCTACCGCCGGCGCTGCCAGGGTCCATGCCGAAGAACCAGCCGGCCTCGCTGGTCGGGGTGCCGGGGGACTCCAAGTGCACCCCCCCCCAGGCGCTGGTGGCGGTGCTGGGAGCAGGGCCCGTCTGGCTGAGCCGCGGTGGCAGCCCGTCCTCGGCGCCGGGGCTCTTGCGCGCAGCGCAGGCGCCGCCAACGTTGAGGCTGAGCCCGTGCGCCGGTGAGCCCGCGGTGTGCCGGTGCTTTCGCCGCTGCCGCACCTTGGCCTCCAGCAGGAGGTCCGGCCCGCTCGGCCGATCGGGGCTGTCTGCCCCCGGGGAGAAGGGGCTGAGGCTGCCAGGGCCAGAGGGGCTGTCCAGCTTGCAGAGTTTGGGGGCATCTCCAGGGCCGGGGGGTCCGGGGGGCTCCTGCCGCAGGCCTGGGGAATAGGCAGACTTGATGTCCAGGGAGAAGGAGCGTTTCAGGCGGTTGGTGTCCTGGATGCGCTCAGAGGAGAGGTGCAAGCCATTGAGCCCCTGCTGCAGGGCAGTGGGCGACAGGACCTTTGCGGTCCCGCCTTGCCGCTCAGGGTCACCATGGGGGGACGCCGAGCCAGTGCCTCTCGGCACCTCCTCGGCCTTCTCTGAGGTAGGTGGTGGGGGATGCCGGCTGCCTTCAGCCGCCTCTGCCAGGTCCTGCTGCGCATCTCCCTCACTCCGGTCACCCTTCGACTTCAGGGCCTTCAGGAGCTTCAGGCTCCTCTCATACTCCAGGAGCTGGCCCAGGAAGTTGAAGTTGGGTGAGATGGATGGGCGACGGTCCTTAACGAACCTGCCAAGAGGCACAGACAGCCCCAGTTGGTGTTTGGTCCTTCAGCGGGTCACCCCTATTCTCTCAGCCTCTTTGGGAAGAAGAGGCACCATCCAGGACCTTCTAAGCAGACCCTCCAAAGAAAGGGGTCTTGGGGAACCATGGGGCCTCAGGATGCCCCAGGGTACAGCTGGGACTGCCTCTCCCCTCCTTTTTACCTCTCCCAACCATTCCTCATTGCATGCGTTTTATGAAGGGAGGTTTGGTTTGGTTTCACTGGGACTCAGCCAAGGCAAGACAGAGTTTCAAGGAGCCCCCACCCTCTGCTCTGGGCTCAGCCTACTTTCCTTCCCTGGAGTGAAACATACCAGCATTACACCCCTCTGCCCCCCAGGGAAAACTCACCTGTAAGCGTCATCTGATGACATACCCATGGTCTTCATGATGTAGGCAATGGCAATGGTGGCTGAGCGGGAGATCCCAGCCAAGCAGTGCACAATCACCTGGCAGCTGGACACCTTGGCCTTGTCTGGAGCACGGCAGAGGAAGCAGAGAGAAAAGCATCGATGTGATCAGAGATGGTGAGAGTAAAATGACTCTAGCCTCCCTCCCCAACCCTCAATCTCTTTGTGCGAAAGGACAAGTGTTGCTGGGAGTAAGACCATGGAGGACAGAAGGAGAATCCAGGTTTTGGAGGCTGACAACTGGAATGTCTGCAACCATTGTAATGAAAGCTCACCAATGAACTCGATGGACTTGTCCAGCCAGGGAAGCAGCTTCTCACAGTAGTTGTCATTAACAGGAATGCGCATGAAGTGACTATCACAGATGAAGTCTGGCTTGGGACAGGAGTTGCTGGCATTGAGGACGTAGCTTATCCCATTCTGTGTCATCAAATCCTGGTGGGAAAGAAGTGATGGAATGATTGGCTGACTGTAGCCAGCACCGAGTGTGGGAGACCTGCCTTGGCATGTACTCCCTGCCTTCTCCCATCCCAATACTTTCCCCTGTGGGTCTCCTATTGCTCATTTGCCCTAGTTGATGGTAGTATAGCAGAGACTAGCTGAGAAGGTTGTGTCAATTTAGATGACACAGGTTTGAACCTCGGCAGATCTTTACTTTGGCCCAAGTAAAGGTAACCAAGACCAAAGACACCCGGAAGGGGGTCCCAGGGGTGAAATACCAAGAACCGCAGTATGAAAGGAACAGACAAAAACAGGAAAGAACATCAGTGAAAATTGTGGCCAAAAGTTTTGAAAGTATCAGCTGAGGGAGAAGAGGCATCTCACCAACAGAGCAGGGTGGTTCATTGGGAGCACCCTATGTTAACCAATGCCTGCTCACACACCCCTCAGAAATGCACTGGGGGCTCTCATAGATTTCCTAGGTGTTCACAGTTGTATCACCTGTACAACTGGGGCAGGTTGCTTATAAATAATGGAGTAGTATCTGAGCTGCTGGGTCTCAGTCCCTGGTCACTATCCCAGGGAAGACTTAGAATTAAATGGGAGGAGAAAACATGTAGATAAAAGAGTCCTTCCACACATCAGAGTGCATGGATCTGCCGTGTGGGATCTCTCCTTTGCAATGTGATGGAGAAAAGATACATTGCCATCCATGGCCTCCGCACTTGACCCTGCTCTGCTGCCTGTGAATAGAGCATCTTCTGGCCACGTAGTGGGGATGGCAGAGAATACAGCTCCAAAAGATGAACAAAACCCTCTGAGGAGGCAGGAAGGGAAGGAAACCATCAATTTCCCTGCCTGACATTGGCTTCTCGGGAGCCTGCACTGGGATTTCAGCCCTGGCTCTCCAGCAGTCGATTTCTGCCCGTCCCAGCAGGCTCTGCAGAGCCCAACCTCAGCTCAGTGAAGCCAGCCCAGCTCCTGGACCCACATTCTTGGCATTTTTCTCTCTCATTTCCTTTTACTTTGTGTATATAATTTCTCTCTCCCTCCTTTCTGTCCCTAAACCCCCACCGCCCACCCCAATCCCAGCATCATGGGCTGTCTCCCATGTTGCCTGCCCTGGGCGAGGACACCCAGCTGGCTCCCTCCTGCCTGCAGTAGGCAGACGTCCGGCATCATTTTACCTACAATTCCTCTTTCTTCTCGCTGCTATTTTTCCTTTAAACAAAATTCCTTCCCTGGCGAGACATCATAGCACAGCCCTTCCAGCACCTTTAAAAGGGCACTGTCCCTCTTTTCTCCTCTCTCCCCACAGCAAAACTTTGCTTGTTCTGGGGCCTTCTGAACAAGCCCTTGCCCGTGGCCTGAGCTTGCCCATCCCCACATTGCTGCGGCTGAAGACTTTTGACCACTCAGTGTAAAATGACTCATCCTGTGACCACTCTCCCCAGTCCTGCTGGGCTCTGCCTATGCAATGCCTGCCTTCAGCCTCCTGATAGGTTCAGACCGACCCTGCATGGTCCTCCCACCAGGGAGGAGAGGAATCCTTAATGCTCTCACCCCTCTGCAAGGCTGGCTGCCCTCCCAGATGGGACAGGGCAGATGTGTTCCCTGAACAGGGCCATACCTTGTTCAGGACATCTTTCTGTGAGCCCAAGTAGAGATGTGGCAGGATGCGTGTGGGGCCGACATTGGCCACCGGCAAGCATGGCTGGGAGATGCTCATCGGCAGGATGGCAGCTGGCTTCCCCTCGCAGAGCCCCGGGAAGCAGGACGAGAAGGTAGCAAAGCCTCCTGTGGAGAAAATGGGGACATTCAGCTTGTAGCAGTGAGGCGGAGACCAAAAGTACCTGGCAACCCAATGCCTGGGCTGGGGACAGAGCAGTGATAACCCTGCAACACTAAGAACAGAGCAAAAAACCACAAGCCATTGCTAACCTGTGCAGACGTGTTGTGATTACTGTGCCACACATATGGACAAAGGAATGGAGACCCAGCTCTGATTTTTCCTGCTGCAGCTGGATATTAATGCACACGTGGGGCATCCATCACCCACCCTGCTCTTCACCCACTTCATTCACACAACTGACAAGAAGAGAAAGTCCTTTTCTTGGATGCCTACTACTCTCAGGACAACCAGAGTTGCCAGGTCAGGGTGACAAGCAGCGAGCTCACTGAGGTGCAAAGCTCCCTGGGCTGGGAGGTCAGCTCAAGCCTTGCCACAACGGCTACATTTACACACTGTGGTTTCTGAGAAATGCCTCCTCTGCACAGCCCCGCCAAGCCCGACTTCCACCACATCAGGCTGGACCAGCACATCAGAACCTGCAGGCCATTGCCTTTTCTCACTCTCTGACCTTACTGAATGTGACAGCAAGCAGCGCCTGATTTACTGCACCAAGCTGCTGGGCAGCCATACTCAGCTTGAGTATCCTAAAGAATATTGAGAGAAAACTCTCAGCTGAGGCTGTGGTAGTCGGCACCTGATAGCCAGAACTATTGCCATGATATCTGGCACTGTCAAAAGCACAGCCTAACTGTGGATGAGTCTGCCTGAAAGCCAGTCTCCAGCTCAATCGGAAACTGCACTGACTTGAGCAGGGCATCAGATGTTGCCCTGCCTACAACTGTGGGCAGCTTGTGAAGGTGGAAGGCCCTCTGTGCTGTTGTATGTCCTACGTGGTTGTGTTAAGACCACTGGTGATCCTGATTTGCTCTCACTCACTGATCCCATTCTCCAGAGTAGAGCTGGGTCTGTCTAGTGGTGGCCCAGCTCCACTCCCAGCTTGGTGCAATGGAGAGGACCTTGGGTTGTATCAGCCCAGTTTCCCTTAGGTTTTCCTACTCATGTGAGTGAGCAGATGCAGCTTGACATCACCCAAAAAGCAGAGGCTTTTGGTCTTTGACTGTCAGAGGGACCAGGATGCCCCTCTGAGATCCTTCTGAAAGTCTGAGTCTCAGCACCACGGGAATCCCTGGCCCATCTCTATTGCTAACAAGACCTTTTAACGAGCTTTTGGTGACAAACATTCCATTCAGTCCCTCTCCCCTTTGATAGCAGGGCAGCCTTGGCACATTCTCAAGTTACCTTCTCCAGCAATTTGCCAGCATTTCTGCTGATCCTCCTGGAGCACCTTCCTTGCTACTGGTGTGGCATGTCTGGTGCTGCAGATAACCCACCCCATGTTTGGGAGGTGAAGGTGATGGATAAGCCAGAGCAGTGCACAAAATTGTGCTTACACCACCTGGAAACATGCAAGGTCCTCCATCTCATCAGCTCCTGGTGTCAGCTCCCACTGGCCCAGGAGGAAGGTGTCCTTCAACCAACCTCTTTCCTCCTCTCTCTTATGTTTTCCTGGCTGGCAGCTAACACAGCTCTCAGCTTTCAAACCTGCTCAAGCCAGGAGGGGTACAGTTAAAGCACCTTATCTTCTCCAGTACTTCCTTTTCTCTGGCTCCCTCTGAAATGACATCACCTCTCAACTGGGACATTATATCAGAGCAAAAGCAGGAGGCCCAGCACAGGTGCAGCCCAGCTCCAGTTACTGCTCATCTCTGCACTGTGTCCCCATTGCCAAGGAGTGCAAATCTCCAGCCACAGCCCTGCACGGATGGGCGCGTGTGACCTCCCTGCTTCGTTCCACACTTGAGCACGTGCTGCTGATGCCTGGGGGATGCTCAAGCAGAGCTTCTTTCAGCTTCAGCACACAGGATCTAGCGGGGCACAGATTTAGCCCCTGGACTCACGCAAAACAGAATGGGAATTTTTCTGAAGGAATACAGTGCATTTTTGGGGAGGAGGGTGCATGTGAGCACAGCTCCAGGGATCAGTGCCTACTCCGGTCCCCAGGTCCTCAGCCTCTCATGCTCGCTGTTCATTCAAGAGCTGCCTGGGGCCGTGTACAGCTTTTTATCACTCTTTAAAAGCCGGGAGCGTGGGATGATCTCATAGCTAAAGCAGGTCAGGGCACGCCACTATCTCCCCCTTGCCGGCACTTGCCTGACAGCAGATCCTCTCCCAGCCCTGCCCGGGGAAATCCAGGCAGGGGCAGAGTGGGCTGCGAAGTGAGCAGGGGGGGATGTTTGCAGTGAGGGGCAGCAGCATCCTCTGCTGCAGTGCCTGTCCCGGCATGCTGCCAGCACCCAGATGATGCCAGCACCTGAAATGATGCACATTGCTCGCCCCACTTGTCCCAAGCAAAGCTTCTAGCCTGTGTCTGGAAGCCCAGGCATGCTCCCGTCCTGCCTGTCCTCATTTCCCCCGTGCTTGCAGCTGCTGAGGGCAGCCTGGGCTTGGGGGAAACCCTAGAGATGGGTACCCAACACCATCCCAACCTTGAAGCAACACTTACCCCACCCCTTGCCAGCTGCTCTAGCATGCCTTTCATTTTTAGAAAGCAAACCAGCTCTTCAAAACAATCCCAAAGGCAGTGAATGTCCCTGGCTGGGCTCCAGCTGATGCCTGGGCATTCCCCCCGCTATACCTTGGGCCATGCATCCCAGCCTTTGCTGGGAGAGAGCAGCAGAGCCCCACAGGGTGAGGAGCCAGTGCAGCACAGGTCTTCCTCATCTTTCCTCATTTATTCAGTGCTGGTGTCAGTAGCACCATTTCTCTTGGCATGTGGGGAATTAAGCCGAGGAAGGATTTATATCTGATGCTGCTGGGGCTCACTAGTTTCTTCTTGATGCTTCTGTCAAGCCTGACAATGGCAGCACAGCCCAGTGTACTGCTCCAGCACTCCTGAGGGCTCTCAAAGCTATCCCCTTGGAAAACCCAGTGTCTTCCTGTCTCCTACAACTACCTGAGGCAGAGGTAGGTCCCAGGAGAGGGGGAAAGTTTGGGCACAGGGAACCAGGCCAGAAGTGGGGACACCTTCACTGCTCCTGCTGAAGATGGAGGAAGGAAGGGCCAAGAACCATCATCACGCAGGTCTCTGGGAGGGCTTTGGGGGGTTCATTCATCAGTGCCCCCAGAGACATAAAAACCCTTAGTGGTGTGCAGCTCAAGGTGGGGCTGAAGGCAAACACAGCTTTCGGGAGGGAGGGGAGCTGTCACTCCCCCACAGGAAACCAAGGCACAGGGTGTTGCAGCTTAGTGCCAGAAGAGTGCGAGAACTGAAACACTGAAGTACAGAAATGTGGGACACCTCTGATGCCTTTGCTGTCACCTTCAGGTGGTCTCTGGGAACATCCAGCTCATGTCTGGGACACTGACAATATCTAGGCATCACCTGCAAGATGCCCTGTTCCCTTCTCTGCCAAGGAAAGGCAGCAATGGTGGTGCAGGGAGAGTGACACAGAAGGTCCTGGATAGGGACAGGGATGTGGTGTGGCATCATTTTCCTCCTGGTGTTAAGCCCCAGCTTTGGGGATTTACAATCCATTGAGCTGCACAGGATGTTAGAGGAGATGCTGCTGGGGGTAAAAGGGAGCTGTAGGGCACATTAAGCAGGGCTATCCCAGTTATCTGCTGCTCCCTGCATCCCTCCCTGCACCAAGGCTAAAGGCATAAAGTGGAAACAGGGAAAGGATGGGGCTTGAAACCCTTCTCAGGTCTTGTTTTGACAGCTGCAGACTGCCCATTCATCTCCAGCCCCATGGACTCGCCTCCTCCAGAGTCCCTTCAAATGACCCAACAGCTTGTGTCTCTGTCCTGCACCCTGACAACTGCAAAAAACTGCAAAAGGGCTGCCAGAGGCACCTGATTCACCTAAATCCTTTCTTCGGGAGAGCCATTGCACACCACCAGCCCCATCAGTCTCCTAAATTCCACCCCACTGCAAACACACTGAGCACTTGGGACACGTCTCATTTGCCAGCCTCTCGTGTTCATCATGGAGCAAATCCAACCAAAAGCCCCCCAGCAGGAAACAGTGAAGAAGAAGTGACATGTCACCCCATTGTGCCATCAGTCTGTGGCAACGAGGAACAAGCACAGCTGGAGCTGCAAACCTTCCCTGGGCCAGCAGCCACGGCACTGCACCTCCTCACCCCCAGCTCCCACACCAGGAGCTGGCAGCGCTGGCAGCTGGGGGTATTAAAGCAGTTTATAGCCCACCCTCATTGCTCCTATAAAGGAGTGTTAAAGAGCAGCAGCTGGAGCTGCTCAGGGACTCACTCCCCATGCAGGTGCCGCAGCACGTGGCCCCACCGGTGGGTTTCGTGCCTGTGCCGGCGCTGGAGCCCCTCAGCCTCACTGAAGCTCCCGGTAGCCCAGGGGCTGTGCGGGGCTGGGCTCTGCCCAGCGCTCATTAAAATGCCAGTGGTGGCTGAGAGCGGCTGCCAGGGCGGCACGTGGCGAGGGGCAGTGGGGCATGCAAGCAAGCAAGCACACGCCTCGGCTGCCGCAGGAGCAGCCGCCATGCCAGCACGGCTGCCCCACCGCTGTGCCGGTGAGGGTGATGCCGGGGTGCCCCCTCCCCAGCACCCCAGCCCCGCGGGGACACATCTGTCCCCCACCGTTAAACCACCTTGCTGAACTGAGGCACGGCAGGAGATGATGAAAGCCGGGGGGGGGGGCGCTGCAAAACCGAAGCCCTCGCTTGCAGTCTGCTCAGCCCTTGCTTGGCAAGGCACCGAGGCCAAGCATTGAGCCAAGCATCTCTGCGGCAGGTTGAATTGAAGGAAAGCAAGTGGAGGGGCCAGGCACGGCACACGTCAACCCACAGAGCCGCTGGGAAAACCCCTCTTTGGGAAACGCCGTCTCCCTGGCTCTGGTGCTGGGTGGCGTGATGCAACACTACTCACTGCACCCCGGGAAGCTCCGGTGCTTTGTCAGTACTTCCCGCTGCCTGGGACGTTTCTGAGTTTTCCCCGGCCTCCATCTTCGCTGTTCCCCTCTCGGCACTGCAGCCTCCTTTGCTTTTCCCAGGTCCCGCCTGCGATGCCTTCCCACCCGGCTAGGTGAAACCCCGGTGCTTCGCAGCCTGGCCAGCTCGCCCTCTCCTGGCTGATGCTCTTTTACTTCCACCCGTCTCAGCGCACTGGAGAGAGACGGCTGGTGCTCCCCGAGTTCCCCCCCACTCCCCTTCCCAGCCCCTGTGCTCTCCCCCAGGCCGGGTTTCACCCTCTCTTCAGTCGGTACCGAATTTCATCACCTCATTGCTGATTCCTTTGTGGGTTTTGTTTTTTAACTTCCCCAAGCAGTGGGGATGAGAAAGCCGATTAATCAGCCCTATTATGGATTCATGTGAATTCCCCGTTTTCCCAGTGCTCACCACAAACAGCTTCTGCCCATCTGCTGCTACATCACCCTGCTGCCTCCCAACCTGCGCCAGTCCCTCCAAGCCTCGCAGGCCGGTCCCAACCAACACCACCCCCACCCCCACCACAACCCCCCCTTCCCGTCCCGTTCTTCCAAACGAGAGGAAAACGTCCTTAAAAAAAAAACAAAAACAAAACAAACAAAAAAAAGGAAAAGAGGCAGAAACGAAGCCCTGTACCCGCAGAGCCACGGACACACTCCCCGAGCTGCTGGGCTTGATTTTCCCCTGGTGACTGTGCCTGCTTTGGACCAGCCTGACTTGTTCTAAGTAAAGAAAAATGTGTCATTTCCAGGAGTGACTTATTACTAATGACACCATCGCTGGGTTATGTGCTTCATGCCACAAAAACCTGTCAAGCACTTTTAGCAGGCTCCCATTTTAAGTGGTGATGGTAGGGAAGTTTCTTGATTCAACCCTTTGGTAATCTAGGTCATTCCAGGCTCGGCATATTTTTAAGTTGCTCCAATTAATATCCTCTTCCCCCGCTTGCCCTTCACCCTAACACTGGCGAGTGGAAACCCTGCAAATCCCTTTTCTTAACGAAATCCCCCGAAGATGGGCAGGCAGCAACTGTACTAGTGAAGCGAAATGGCTTCTTCGGGCAGCTGCCTGGCGCGGGCAGCATCGCAGCGCTCTCCCAGGCCATCGCTATTTGGCATCCCGTCCTCGCCGTACCCCCTGCCCGGGGCGCGGACGCCGTGACCCCTCCAAACCGGCGCCCGCGGGAATGGAGATGCTGGCGGCAGAGCCTGCCCCGGCTCCCGCAGCCGCCTTCCTCCCCTGCTCCGTTCGCGCCCACGCCAAGCTTGCTTGGATGGAGAACGGTTCAGGGGACCCCGGAGTGGTCCCCTCAGCTCCCGGCCAGGCAGCCCCTCCGAGCCCCGCACCAGGTGGGAAAGCTGCCTAACATCCTGCTGCAGATGCCCCTGCCCGCTGCAGGCAGCCTCTCACCTGCCTGAAGGAGCTGCCCCCTCCCTGCAGCTCCTTTCCTGCTGCTGCCTCCAGGACCAGGCTAGCTGCCTCCGCAACCTCTCCCGCACACTGCCGGCGCCTGGGAGCTGGGGATCGCTCCTGCTCCGCTCCCCTCATTCTCCCCGCTCGCCTCCATCTCCCTGCTCGCCAGCTGCCTGCGCTCTTTGTACCGCCAGCCATCGCGCCCCGCTCCCCGCCGGCCGCAGCGATCTCCGTCCTGGGGCAAAGCAGGGATCAGGCGAAGCCGCCCCCTCTTCCCTCTCCGTCCCCATCGGAAGGAAAGGAGCCGTCCCGGATGACAAACCTCTCATGTCCCTGCTCTCCTTCATCCTCCGCACCCTTATTTTCAGCTTCATCTGCCTCTCGCGCATGTCTGTCCAGAACTGGTCCTCGGAGGGAGCGATCATTACATCCACGGGCATCCAGGCAGCTGGGCTGCGGGGGCACCTCTTGCCTCAGCAAAACAACAGCTGGCGGGCAAACAAAATGCAACAAAAATCCCCCGAATGCCCCCTGCGGCAGAGCACCGCTAGCCCCCGGCTCCAGCCTTCAGCCTCAGCAAACGAAAAACATCAAAGGAACAAAAATAATAAACCCGAGCGGGGTGGGGGGCCCGGCGCACCCCCTTTCCCCGGCCGCCCTTCTCCTCTCCTCTCCTCTCGCTCCCTGCGTGCGCGGCTCCCGCTCCGGTCGGAATGAGCTCAGCCCGTGAGCAACAGCTCCGCTGAGCCATCCATCCCTCCGCCGCCGCGCTCGCAGCGCGCCCATAGCGCGCTCATAGCTAACGGGTCAGGCATGCGGCCGCATTCCTTACTCAGCACACAGACACGCAGGAGAACGCCGGGCCTGACATATGCTTCGCTCCCTGCTTAAAGGCGCAACAGCGATTTTTTCGCCCGCCCAAAGGCCCCCCCAACCTCCCACCCGGAGAGAGCAGGCGCGGCAGGAGATGGATGGCTGCACCACGCCGGATTTGGCCCCGCGGAGTTAATTTGGGGACAGGGCCCTGGAGGAAGGAAGTTAATGCCCACACCTCATTTTAGCACCAGCCAGAGCAATGTGCGATCAAATCCCTACAACAAAGGGGGGGATGCAGCACCACTCCCCATCCTTGGCCCCTGTCTGGTGCAGGCACCCCACAGCTGCTCCTGGAAGGACCAACGTGCAGCCCCTGGGGCACATTTAACTCTGAACTCCAGTGCTAGGAAGGGCAATAACAACTGTTTCCTAAGGGGGAAACTGAGGCACAAAAAGTTGAATAACTTCTCCAGGGTTCTCTGCTGCAGGACAGAGCTGGGGACCAGACAGCAGGTCCTTAACCACTAGTTCATCTTTCCTCTTGTGGCCTCCACTGAGAGCATCACCCAGGAGGGTTGCTCATCCTGGAATGATTTCAAACAGCTGGAGGTGAATGGGCTTCAACAGCTGGTGGGGAAAGGTGCTAGCACTGGGCTGCTCACACCTGCACGGCCATGTCAGATGTAATTATCTGCCCGCTCCCAGCAGAGCAGGACCATAGTCTGAAGGAGATGTGCCCTCTGCCAAAGCCTTCTCACGTGCAAAGGTCCTGCAAGAGGGGTTATGTAGTAATGGGCTCTCCCAGTCCTGCTGCGGTCTATCAATCAGTGGGGGCTTCTGAAGCAGGTGGGGGCTCATGGGTTTTCTTCTTTACATTTGTCCTGGGGGACAGAATTACTGGTCCCCCCTTTTCCCACCCGCGGGGCTCCTTAATATGTCTTCACACAGCTCCTTAAGAGTTTACTGGTTTGAGCCAAGGCTTCCAGAAATCATTCAGGATTATAGTAAGAGCAGGAGCAGGGGGAGGAGGGGTGGCATGTATTGTGCCTTTGAAAATCTGAAGCTTTATGGGCTGAAAAAACCCAGGCTGAGCCATATGTGAGTGACTTCAGTGTTTTTCCTTTGAATGACATCACATGAGATGAGGTCATTGGCATTAACTAAGTGCTCTACCCTCCCCCTCCCCACCCGAGTGGAGCCAGCCTCCTAATGAGCCTTGTTGTTGTAACAAATATGGTTTGATTATTATCAGATGTGGGTCAGAGATTGGATAAAATTCAGAGTGTGCTCCAACTAGGCTGGAAGAGAGAGGAGCAGCCTTCCCCCAAGAGCCATGCTTGGGAAGTGGCTCCCATGGCAGCTTCTTAAGGGGGCTGTGGTCCTCGACATCTGCAACCTCTGTCCCTGTGAGGAAGGGTGCACGATGCTGGTGGCCAGTGCCAACAGCTTCTGGCAAGGGAGATGCCTCCAACTCCTGCTCCTGTACCAGCGGTGCTCTCTACCGATGCTGGAGGGCAATTCGGCTGTGACCCACTCTGATGGCTGCAGTTGAGGCAGTGTTGGGTACTGTAAGGGCAGTGGCTGGCCAGATGCTCTGTGCCAGCCAAGGGGGATGCTGCAGGAAGCACACAGTGAAGGAGGAGGTATAATCACCAGTCTGCCCTGACCCAGAAGTGCACAAGCATGCATTTGCCTTCCCTCGCTGCCCTACGTTGCCTGACTCCCTCAGGCTTGCAAAAGCCCTCCCTACAAGTCATTTTGGTACTGGCAGGTTCCTTTAGGATGTGTTTGGACTGGGTTTTCAGTTCAGGGCTACTGGAAATACACCCCACACATCAGCTGTTGCCCCTCTGCCCTTTGCCCCATGTGTTCCTCCTGGTCAGGCTGTCTTCCATCCTGCCTCCAGCCCCTGTTTAGGAGACAGAGGTGCATGACCTAGAAGGAGATCCCAGCCTTGTTGGCCCCACTTTGCTCTCATTAGCACAGCACTCACTGGAGAAATATCTGGTGCAATGGGTCGGAGAGTCTCATGCAACCCACCTGCAGAGCAGGAGCACAAGAAGCCCCTCTTCAGCACCTACGTACCTACATCATGACAGTACCTGTAGCCTGGCAGGAGCCTAGGGGGGCAGTGGTCTGCTGTTCCTCTCTCCACCCAGTGCCAGAACCCTGCAATAATTGCCAGCGCTGACCTTTTGCAAGTGTGCAGCATAGGCCCAGGGAAAGGGGGGGGCAGATGAGTGGAGGCAGGTTTTTCAAAAGGAAGGAAACCATAACTGGGCAGCAGCTCCTGCCCATTGGGACCTCTTACTGGGGAAGTTGCCTTCCTCCTGTTGGCTATCCAGAAATGAGAAACAAAATTATACGGCGGCTTTGTAAGTCTTGGCAACCAGAGCTCTGCTCTTCCCCAAACCCCTTCTCTTCCATCCCTCCCTGCCTTTGCCCCTTTTGCTCGCCTTTTCTGGGTCCGATGGTAAAAAACGCAACCAGAGGGGGAGGGGAAGCTCCTTGAGGTAATTATAGAATAGGGAAAACAAGTTGTCTGACGACAGTGTTGCTAAACAGGGAGGTTTAGAGCATAGGTCTGGAATACAATCAGCTCGCACATACATGACCTAGCTTAACCCCTGCCAGAGATGCAGCGGCTGGTCCCACTGGGGCCAAAATCCTCTCAGGTATCTCCTGATCATGGCAGAGGGTGGGAAGAGAGCACCTTACTCTGACACCACACCTCAAGCCACCGAGACGGGGAGCACTCCCTAGGGCCACCGCTGGGCTGGGTGGCTGGGGTTGGATGCCAGCACGCACTGGATGGGGGTTGGAGGGTGAGAAAACACAGCCCTGCCCTGGCCAAAGTGGCCCCAGATGGCTTTGCTGCGGGAAAGAAAGCAAGTTCTCAGTGCCACAGACCCAGGGATGCTTTGTGTCAGTGGGAGGGAGGTTTGGAGAGTTACCTAAGCCTCCAGGACTGTAAAAGTCATGAATCTTGGCATTACGATTTTTAAAGAAGTGCCTCTCTCATTAGGCTGGCCATAGTGCCCTACCTCCAGCCCTCCAGACAGTCAAAAGGAAAGCGTCACCACAGGTAATTCCCCTGTGCCCCACAACCTGCAGCCTGAGAAAAGCCAGGCATAACCTTCTCCACAGCACTTCTTACCCTTCTTCCCTTCCTGAGCATCATGCAGGATGAAGAGCAACCAGGATCCCCATTCATATTATTCGCACAGCTCGTTCTTCTAAACTCCCAAATCTGGGATGAGCAAGAATTTGAGAGTCCCATGTGAACACTCTGTCCCATCTTCTTCCACCCCTGTGCCTTCCTTATTCATACCCACACTCCTACCAGCCGAGGACGTGTTTGTTTCAGTTCACCATAGTACACTAGGGGATGGAGATGTCCACAGGTGGGCAGGGATTTTTTGTGGGAGGTTCAGAGGCAGTAATTAGACTTTAGAGAAAAACTTGCGCGTACATCTGATGGATTCATGCCAGTAAGTCCACAAGTAGTCTTCAACCTCAGCACCATGAGGGTACCTGAATTAGTCCTAACACTTGATTTATGTGTGCATATTCAGGCCAGTGCACCAAGTTCAGGGTCTGCTGGAGGCAGAGGACAAAGTCCACCGGCGCATGCATCCTACATGTGCTATGTCCCCAGGAGACATACTCACATATGGAAGTTGTCAGGTGATCATGATGCTGTCCAGACAAGGAGATGAGGAAGGTGACCATCAAATAACCAGCTGCAGTGGGGTCCTAATTCCCCACTCCCATCAGACAGCTTCTGACTGATGACCAAAGTGGGGGTGCTGAGGGTATTTTCTTTCTTAGGTTTTAGATTATTTTTTTCTTACATCAAGTTTGTAAAGATTCCTTGAGCCTGGTTCTGGGTCCTGCTAAGCTCTGAGCTTCAGCATCAGCCAGGACAAGCTTTGCAGATTCATTTGTACTCTTGCTGCCTTTCAGATGCACACAGAGTCTCCAGCCCCTGGGATTCTGACTAAAAGCAAGCCTCCTCTCCTCTGCTCTGCTCTGCCCTGCCGTGCCCTGCCCTGCCTGTGTGCTACTTTTGCACCTGCCTAGCTTGGCTTTTTTCATGTGTCTTCTCTTTTCCTCTAAACCAGCTCCAGCCCAACAACATGTTTCAAGCAGAGCAGGCAGCAAGGGAGATGTGATGCTGGCATGGGGCTTCCCACTGACATGACAAGCAAAAGCATTGCTGTATTTCCAATCTAGGATGAGCAAAGTGACATTCATCTACCCTAATGATTAACCTCTTTTTAGGACTGTCCCTATGCAGAAAAAAAAAAAGTGCTTTTTCTTTTATTTATTTTTTTTATTAAAATCATTTCTCCTCAAGTCCTCATTTTTAAAACAATTCCAGCCAGTGCTGAACCCACTCATGCTTGGGCAGAACAAGTGTCAGCTCCTGCAATGGAAATCCCCTTTCCTTTTTCACTACTTTATTTTGTCTGCTCTCAAGTCACCTCCCTTTGGCCGAGTCCCTTGAAATCTCCCAAATCTCAGCCCTCTCCGTATCATCACTGCCGTACAATTACGGCTCTCCCTGTTTGGGCTGGATGGCCGGGCTGGAGAGGGCCTGGGTGATGGCCAGCGCTGCTGAGGAGGATGGCGAGTGGAGGGCTGGGAGGGATTTCTCACTGATGATATTGTCACATTCTTTCCGAATCCTGGGAGTAAACAGACGCTCCAAATTTAGAAAGAACAGGACTGGAAAATTTAAACATTCCTTGAAGAATTGGTACAAGGGGGGGTGGTACAAGGGGGCTGAAGATGATCTCACACGCGCTCCCGAGCCAGATGAAAAGCTCATGACTTGAGTTCAGAAAGCAAGTGAGGGGCCTGTTTCAGGTCAGGGAATGATATCACAGTGATAAAGCTCCCCTGGCGCATGAAACCACAATGTAAAGAGTCTCTGCTGTGCAAGGAGAGCCCCAAACCCAGCAGTCCGGGCTGCTGGTCACACTGCCACCCCACTGTCTTCTCCAGGTGGCATATGGCTTTGGGCATAGGAGAGAGGAGCCCAGTGCTCAGCCCAAGGACACCACGGAGGATGGATGCCTGAGCATCATCTGGATGAGCATCCCAAGCCCTCAGCTGTCACTTTTAGCTGTTGAATGAGAGTAAAGGAGAATCTCCCCACCCTCCACTGCAGCTGGGCAAATGGAGAGGAGATGGTGAAGCTCAGCACCCAGCAGCTCAGCACCGTGCTTTGGCTCTGGCCAGGCTCTAATACAAGAGCTGGCATGCGGGAGCCATCAGGGAGCGATGGAGCCAGCCGCTGCTGGTGCTGCTGCTTCATAAACAGATAATAGCTGTTAATAAAACCCAAGTAGGTGTTTGCAAAGGGGAAGAAGGGGACAAAAAAGCAAAATGAAAAAAAAAAAAAAAGGAAAAGAAAAGGGAAAAAAATAGCAGGGAAAAAAAAAAAGAAACGTAAAAAAGCAAGGGTTTGTGCTGAAGTAAACAAAGGTTAAAGAACAGTCAGGCTCCTGCAGGAATAGCAGAGCTGGGCTGGGAGGGAGGGGGCATTACGTAATGCAGGAAAAATGTTGGCTCCATTCAGTTTTCCACCACTTCATGTGATGTCAGGAAAACCATATAAATCAACAGTCTTTCTGCTCCCACGGATGAAGGGCAGCAAGCAGCACTATTTATACTTACACAATTAAAGAAAAAAAAAAAGGGAAAAAAGAAGCTGATGATTTCCAAGACTGGGAATAATTGACTCAGGTTCCTCCTTCCCAGCCTGCTGGAATCACTGCTGCTGAGCTGTTAACCCTTGAGGGGTCCCTGCCACTGCTCCTTATGCCTAGCTCCTCTGTCCTCACCCACCAGCCTCCATCAGCTGCTTCAAGGGCCTCAAGGATCATGGGCTGCAGTTGAGCAGGAATGGCCGAGCAAGGCATTTGCATGAGATGGGGACAGCAAGGAATGGATGTGTGTCACTTTGCCTGGGTTGATGAGAGCTGGGGGTCACAGGGAGGCTGCATATGGCTGCCACACCAGACTGGGGACACTCAGGATGGGATTCCCTGAGGTGCTGGCATCCATTTAGGGGCAGGCTGAGATTTCAGGATAGAACCCTGATATTTCAGCAGCCCTTGCCAGGCCAACTCCCCACTGGGGTCGCAAGCCACCTCCAGGAAGGACCCAGGCAATTCTTTGGGACACAGGATGGGTTGTGGTGGGACAAGGTGACTGAGCCTGGAGTGGGTAGACCAAGGAGTTAAACCCCACCAGGGAGAGGGGTCAGAATCAGGCCCAGCCCAAATATCCTGCCCCAGAGCTCTCAAGTGCTGCAGAGCTGCCTCTGAAACAACATGTCTGCTGCCCACAGCGCAGGCAGGAGGAAGCTGTGCCTGTCAGACAGCGTGCCCAGCCTTCCCCAGATGCTCTCTGCAGCTGCTTCCAGTCACCATTTCCACCTAAAATGCCGCCGCCATGACCCAGTGTTCTACACTTCGGTTCCCGATTTTTCCACCCACCGGTGGTCCATGTTCCACAGCAGGCTGTGGTCCTGCAGCACTTTGACTTAGGGTGGTTTAAGGTTTTGCTCAGCACCCAGCACAGTCACGCTCCTGCTTGGGCATCTGGGCTTCTGCAGCTCAGAGGGATGGAAATGGCTGCCCTGAAGATGGAGTATGTGTGTGCCCAAGCAAGGTGCAGGTTTGCTTATGGAGGCTTGATGATGGTGATGCTGATGGCGATGGGGTGGCACACTGCTGATGCCCACTGAGCATGGGGCATGCCATGCATGCTGCTGGGGTGTGCCAGTACTATGGGGGGCCCCCAAGCCTCCCCTTGCTTTTCCAGGGAGCAGAAAGCTCCCAGCCTTTCAGGGCCACCTCACCCAGCTCCATCCCTGCCTCAGGAGGACTCAGGGATGGGGGTTTGCAGCCAGCACACAGTGCTGTCCCTTGCCCAGCCCTGGGAAAGGGGCAGCAGGTTGTGGGGTGCTGAGGTCATGCAAAGGCTGTTTCTTGACCTGTCCTGGTGACTAAGCAGATTCTTTTCCAGTTGTGACTGAATCCAACTTCTCCTTCTCCTGCACCATGCGCCAAGCCATACCCTTGTTTATGCCACAACAACCTTGGAGCCACAGGCACTGCTGCTGGGCCAGGCCAAGGGCTGCCATAGCAAGCTCATGGGGGCATCTTCCAGTGCAGGCCTCAGCCAAGCTCCTGCAGCCTGGGCCATGTTAACCAGCTTTACTGCAATTTCATGTAGTCCCTGCTTGCTTTCGAAACCCTCAAACTGGGAGGTTTATACCACTATTTCTCTTCTCTGTTCTCCCCATCACAGTGCAGCTGCTCTAATCCAGCAGCACTTACTCATGCCTTGCACAGGCGGGGTTCCTTGAATGCCACTTGCTTGTGCCACCTTCCCCATCACAACTACCCCTTCTGAGGGTCTGTTACACTGCTGGATTGGCAGGAACAGCAGCTCCCTCCATCCCCATGATGCCTTGGGAACACAGAGGTCAGTACCCTAAGTGTGAGCCCCAAAGCAATACCCAATTGCCATAGGATGAGGATGGGCTTGGGGAACAGAGGTGATCCCCATCTCTGCTTTTGGCAGTATCTAGGAGCTTGGTTGAGCTCAGCAGGGCCAAGGGGCATCACCTGCCCACCCCTTCACAGGCAGCAAGCTCAGAGGTGGGCAGCCAGATGCAAAGATGTCCCAGTCACGGGGAACTAAAAGCAGCTTTAACTCTCCCTTCAGCAGCTCTCTGCCTCTTTCTCCTCCTCTCTGCTGGGTTGGAGTGTTTCATTCGTCAGTTGCCTGCACTATGCAGAAGGGCTGTAGTTAGGGTAGTGCGTGCCTCCTCCTGCCTGTGCACTCGCGCCTGGAAAGCACCATCTCCAGCAGACCTTGACTCACTCAGTGATGACCCTCTGCCCCTGCCCTCCTTCCCCTTCCCTCTCCCAGCACATCCATGGATTTCCTCTCCAGCCTTCCCTTTAACAGCAGCAAGAGGGAGCAGAACAGCTGAACCAGGTCTGATTCATGGCACTTTGATGAAGCAGTGTAACAATGGCCGAATGAAGGTGTCTGGATCTATGCCGCTGTGACCACCACATAGCCTCTTCTCTCACTGCACCCTGGCTGGTGGGTGCGGTGGTGGGGTGCTAGACGGTGCAAGGAATGAACGCACAGGGCAGGACCCAACAAAGCCAGTGTGGGTTGAGCCTCTCTGGTCTGTGTGCAGGGCTGCCCTCCACCACCACAGCCACCAGTGGCCAGGGCAGCAGGCGCACATGGACACGTGTGGCCACAGCTCCGTAACTCCGGACTTAGGGCACAAGTGCCAGGTGGAGTGGTAGCCCAGGGCTCCTACCTGTAAGGATGGAGACACTGTGGAAACAGCTGTCCAACTTGCCCAGGAGGATGGAGAGGAAGCTGTCAGCAGCCAAGCCGGTCACATCCCGTGTGCTCTGGTCATAGACCACCACGTCCTGGTGCTCCTCCGCCTCCACCTGCAAGGGAAGAGCAAAAACTGGGCGTCAGAAATAGGCTGAGTGCGGAGGGTGCTGCTGCCCACACAGCCATGGGAAGCAAAGCTGAATTTAGCAGTCACACAAGCAGAAGATCACAGCTCTACACCATCCCCACAAGCTGGTTTTTGATCATCGCATGAAGGGTCCGGCAGGCTGGGACTCTGCTTCACAGCTACAAGCAAGTGTGTCAGTGCAGTTGCCTGCTAGAGTAGCTCCACTGATGGCAAGAACTGGGCATCCTAACCTGAAATAGGGTCACTCCTCCCCACTGCCCACCTTCAGCTTGCCATTACTTAAGTGCATCCCAGAAGTCACTGTGACTTCTTCCACCACCTCCTCCCCACCCAGCCTTTGCCCTCAGATACTCCTCTGTGGCCTGGCTGGTGTCACAAGGATTTGGGGGTGGTTCTGCAGAGAGGGGTGCTCCCAGCACAGCCCTTATACTGTGGCTAGAGCAAATGGGGCTCTTCAGGCCTCAGCCTGGAGACACTGTCCAGCACAGTGACACCTCTGTAGGCACTACCCCTCTGAAAGCTCAACCCAAGCCTGCAGATCACCCTTGAAGGATGAAGAAGCTCTTCTTTAGCTCAGTGGATGTTCAGGGGATTCTCTTTCTTCCTTTTGTAATGCATGGCAGTGCTTGTACACTGTAGATACACGCCGGGGAGCGGGAAAGGAGCTCCTGGGCTGCTCTCATGTGACTTTACACACCACAAACAGCACCCAGCCCTACTGCCTGATGCTGCAGTCTCTAGAGTAGGTGAGATGGTGGGGTCACCTGAAGGCATGCAGCTGTCTGCAGGCAGGAGTCCTCCCATGCCGGGTGATGGCTAGATTGCAGCAAGAGCACTCAAAGTGCAGCCAGCCTTTCCTACACCTACATGAAGGTCCATGCATTAAAATAAGGTAAAAATCCTCACATAGGCATGGCTCAGTGCATCTGCTGAATGTGGATGGCATATGCTTGCCTTCTGAGCACCTGCCCTCCCAGCCAGCAGGGTAAGGCACATCCATCACACTGTGGGAAGAGGAGGCAGCAGCAGGCAGGGAAGCAGGGTCTGCACACCTGAGGAGATCTCTCCTCCAGCTTGTGTTGGAGCTGCCCAGTGCCCACCCCCTGCCTGGCCCTCTCCAAAATCTCCTTAGGAGACCACTCAACCTAGGAACCACTCACAGGTACCCACCTCCTTTTGCTGTCTCACTGCCATGCCCTATCTTACCGCCATAGCAGATTCACTCGTGATTGCTGTCAGTATCAAAGCTGCTTTCACACCCTGCTGCAGGTGCTTCCCTGCTCACAACATGAGCACCATCCAAATAAAACTGCAGGGCGCGCTGATTTAGCTGAGCTCATCACGTCTCCTCGTTGCAGCAGAAGGACAGTCCTGCACTGGCAGAAATCCCTGCCGGGGCACCATGCACAGCTCTGCATTAGGAAGGGGGAAGCTCAAAGGAGCCGCATGTCTCCATCCCAGCACCAGGAACTGGAGAGCAAAACTGGCCCGGCCGGTCAGCGGGAATATGGGAGGGTTGAAAAGGCAGCAGCAGGATGAGAGGGAAGGGAAAAGGACACGTGAATTTTAAAATAAGTCACTGAAGAACTGCTGGTGGCAAGCCAGCTGAGGATCTATACCAGCATCTCTGCCTCCCCCATCCCTGAAGCAGGACTTTCACAGGAGGCCATCCAAGCACAGCTGGAGGGAAACACGGTAGCTGCCGAGCCAGCTCTGAGCCGGAATACTGCCAGTCCTTAACAGGGCCACTACCCCTTCAAGCCCACCTAGCACACTGTTAGCATATCCCAAAAACCCAGTCCCCCTCCTGAAGCCTCAGGTTAACAAAAGCACAGTGAGGTGGGGACTGAGCGGCGGTAAGGCAGGGGCTCATCCTGGCTGCATGGTCCAGACCAGACCCGGGTGGCTGCAGGGGAGACAGCAGCTCTGGCCAAGCAGAATTATCCCACAATAGGATTTAGTGTTCCCTCCACATGAGGAGGCTTTGTTTGGGCCATTACTGCAGGGTTGCTCAGCAACGGCAGAGATGTGCGACACGGTTTACATCTTATTAAAGTTATAAGGTTTCACTCAATGTAAATGCCAAACAAGTGCTGGCCTCGCATGGCCTGGCTGCAGAAAATAAATACCCCGCTTGCTGGGGCGAGAATGCCTGCAAGATGGTCCTGAGGAGCTGTCATGGAGCACACAAGCAGCCCACGCTGTTGTCACGGCTCCTTGCCACAAAGAGAAATGAGAGGGAGATATTTAATCAGGTCCCCACGGTCTCTCGTTAACTTCACACACTCCTGATATCAGGGGAAGGTTCAGCCCCATCTCTGGCCTTAAATGTTCAGAGGTTAAAAGCTAAGTGGGGCAGAGGAGGAGGGTAAACCTGAAGAGATGCTCAGGGCCAGATTCCTGATTCTGCCAGGTGCTAACATAGGACAGAAGCACAGCTGACAACAGAAGAATCCTTCTGAGGAGCAGCACCTTGGTGGTGGGAGCTCTTCCATGGGGGCTCAAGACTGCCCATGTATTGAACTCCCATCACCCATCACCCAAAGACTGCTGAAGTAACCAAACCCCTGGGAATCACCCTCCAGAAAGGGTTCCCACATTCAGACAGCAAGTGGCTATGGCACAGCATGTCTTTTGGCCCCAGGATGTTGACTAGGGCTTGCAAGCACTTGCATGGCTTTAAAAAGCTGCTAGCCCACCCACTGCTGGATATACTCCACGGCACCTCCCCAGGGACAAGCCTCCTGCCTGCCAGCATCTCAGCTGGGGGCTATGGCCAGCCTGGAGCCAACAGCCCCAACCAAACACCAGCTAAAACCATCCACTGCCTTTGTGCCAAGCCCAGTGCTCCCTATCACCGTCACCAGCCCTGGCTGGACATGTGGTGCCGAGCACTGGGTAGTTCAACACAGTCCTCCTCCCTGCTCCACCTTTCCTTGGCTGCCAAGCAGGGATCATGATGCTCTTCAGGTGATCTAGTCTAAGATAAGAGCAAGCTATCCTGATTATCCCAATTGCTACCAACATCTCAGTCACATCTTGTTTCAAAACACAGTGAATCACCCCACTGAAATAACAGGGCTTCAATCAGCATCAAGAGCAGTCAGGCACACGGCTCAAAAATAAGCCCCAGCTTCCCCTCAAGCAAAACAGCTGCTTGCAGACCCATGCTCCTAATGCAAATACATAAATATTCCAATTGCCCAAAGAGACCCTTGTCATGCCTCAAACAGTGACTGTAGCTGCTCTGGAGATGGCTACGTTTCAGGAAGCAAGAGGTCGAGAGGTAGAAAGACTTTCCAGGGGGATCTTGAAGAAGTGCAAATTTCAACATCTCCCTCAAGAAATGCTAGTGAAAATCCCAAGCAGGGATTTCCCACAACCTCTGCCCCTGAAACTGTACTGAGGAGTTGAATTATTCCAGTTGTTATTGGAATTTATTATTGGGAGCATTTATTGTTGTTAGTATTGAAAGAAGGGTTCAAAACCAAAACTAGAATGTTATGTTGGTACCATCTTTGTGCGGAGGGACACTATTGCTAATTGGGAAATGAATTGCTGCTGCAGTATTTCCCAGCTAAGGCACCATGGGAAGACGGTGCACGATGGGGCTTGGGGAGGGGTGGCTTAGCTATGCCCACAATTGTAGGCATATTTCATTGGAAAAAGAAAGGGATTTTTATTTTCCCTACTTCTTCTTTCCTACCTAATGGCCCTTTCCTTTCACCAAAAAAAGCCAGGAGCTGCTGTCACCCCACAGCATCACTCCAAACCGCAGCATCCAGAAGCATCGTTAATGGTACCCTTCCTTAATAGCAGTATGGAAAAGAGGGGTGTGAACACTGGGAAAGGCAAATTAGACAAATGCTTTCACCCCCCCTGGCTGCAAGCAGGCGGGAGCAGCGGAGAGGAGAGCCAGGTGGGGATGTCCAAAAGCTCTCTTTGCTCTGGGCAGACGAGGAGGAGCAGGGCAAGGTGGGGGGGCTCAGGACTGCCCTTTCCCTGCCCGGCCAGGCCCACGTCACTGCCAGCCGCCTTTGTCTCGGCAGCCCCGGCTGGCCGGGAGCAGGAAACAGGAGGAGGGCGGGAGGCCCGTCAGAAGGAATAATGGGGCCGGACAATCGCACCACTGATGTCACCCTTCCTGCCATCTGCTCCCAACGCCAGCCGTGCCCCCCGCCCCTCCGACTTTGCCCCACTGTCTTCCCTAGCCCCGGTGTGGGGAGCCAGCGGTAGAGCAGGCCAGAGATGGCAGGTGAAGGCAGGATATGATACAGGGTAATGGAGATCTAAACCAGCTTTCAGCATCCCCCTCTGAGGGTCTATGCCCCTCCAGCAGCATACCTTATTGATTAGTGGGGGCCCCCAAATAAATCTACAACCCAAGTGTCTGAAATCAGAGGCATGGGGGAAAGAGGAACGGGGAGAGGAGAGTTCATGACATGTAAATACCAACTTGCAGGTGTGTAATGAAAAGCCTTGGGCATCCCAAGCCATGGCCACCACACCTGCTTTATACCAGATGAGGATATGGCTGTAACCCCTCTGAATCCCACTTCAGCTTCCCAGGGCAAGTGGCTGAACCTCACACGGGTGTCCTGAGGCTTAATTAATTCCCAGGCTGCACGCACTGGGAGAGCCAGCGTATGAGCAGCAGCAGGGCCAGGTGGCCTCCTGCCTACGGATGCTCCAGGAGAGATTTCAGCCGTACCAAAAAGAACAGAAAAGGAAACAGGCGTGAATTAAAGACGGAGGCAACACCTCTCCTCCGCTCCCCCTAGCATCCCTGGTTGTAATCACATCCACAGCCGGTACCTGGACCATTATGCAACGATCCAGGAGTAGGAAGGAGGCGATTGCTGCTTCTATGAGGACAGAACAGGGACCACCAGGACAGACCACTCAACCCCTCTGGGAGCCACTGCTTCTGTGCAGCTCACAGGCTGCAGGGTTGAAGGCAGGCAGCATCAGCTGATGTTAACTCTTCCATGCTTTTCCCTTCCTTCCCCATCATCCTCCTCTTCTTCCTCCCCTTGCACATTGCCTTTGCTGCTGATGCTGCTCCACGTGATGTGACGGTGGCCACTGCAGAGGTGACCCTGGCTGGGAGGAAGGCGGCCGTACTGCTCTCCTCCTACCTCGCGCAAAACTGATTATTCTGCTTTATTCCCCTGGGGATTTAAGAGCAGCTAAAGCCGTTCAGGAGTCAGTCTCTGCAATCCCCTCCAAACCGCCCAGTGCAGAGCATCACTGCAGCAGATTGGCACAAGCCTGGCCCCCCCGCGCTGCAAGTCCCCTTGATCCCAGCGGGGTGATGTCACCGGCAGCCAATGCGGGCAGCGGTGGCTCTGTGGGGCGGCGGGGGGGGGGACACACCACAGATGGCTCCAGCTGGGCCCAGCATTTGATTAATCGCCTGAATTACCCTCGCTTTGCCATAAAATCGCAAGGCAGGAGGGGGGAATAGTAAAAGCAAGCTGGCGGGAGGGTGGGCTGTGATGGAAAACCAATCTCCGGCACCCACCGGCGCAAGCCTCCAGCAGCATCTCAGTGGAGGGCAGGGCCCAGGCTATGGCACCACGGAGGCACCCTGGCCAGGGCTCCAGCCCAGCTCTGTGGCTCAGAGCCACCTCTATTATTCAACTAGGAGCGACAGAGAGAGGAGCCTGTGAGAGATAATATGCCATGACACCGGATAAGAGCTTCTGGCGTCACAGGGGAGGAGGATTACATGTCCCTGAATGGAGTTAGAGATGACAGAGGGGCGGGGAAGAGTTTTTAGCAGGGGATTAAGCTTACAGCTCCAGGAAGGCTTTGGGGAGTTGTTTGCTGGCGTAGGACAACTATGAAGGCTGATATACGTGTTAGACTTGCCAGGGAAGGACTCCTGGAGGAGGGAGCCATGTCAACAGGGTGGGAGCAATGAGCAGGTACTGAAGGACAGCCCTGTGGCTGCATGAGCTCACACTCCAACTCCCCAAAGGGTGCCAGAGAGACGCCAGCAGATACTGGTGTCAAGGGATGGAGGAGGATGATGTATATACTAGGCATAGCCAGTGCATACCATGTAGCCGGCCCTTAAGCCAGTCTGCATCCCACCCCCACCCCTCCCTTTTCTACTGGGAAGAGGGGTACAAGCATCCACCTGGAAAGGTGAGGGACAGACCCCCTACCTTCATCTTGGAGGCAGGCTGGATGAGTTCTGTGATGGAGACCTTGTCCTGCTGAAGCCTCCTCTTGACGAGCTTAGAGCAGCAGATGTTGACAGAGCTGAGGACGTGCCAGGAGTTGTACTCCACGAAGGAGCGGCTGTCAATGACCAGGGTGCCCTCTGCTCCGTTCCGCAGGAGGCTGGCCAGCTTCTTCGGGTCCATCACCTTGCGTGGGAGCCTGTCCCCAGCCATAACGGGCCTGTCCCCTCTATGGTGAGTGGGGGCAAGGGGCGGATGGATGCCAACACCCGTCTCCCTGAGGGAAACGAGCAAGGGGGTAAGGGGTGAGCAGGGCAGCACCTGTCCTGGTCTCCTCACACTGCTAACACTCAGGATGCCAACTCATTGTGCTGAACCTGGAAAGAGAAGAAAGGAGAAGACAACTGGTCAGCTGGGCAGGATGTGACATTCACCTTGGGCCAAGTCCCCAGTGGCTTAGCCTTCAGAAGATGTCCTCAGAAGAGTGTAAGAGTGCAACAAGCCGCACTTTCTAGGTATGTTCTCAAAGCCTGAGGGCATCTGTGGCTTCAGAGCTGCCCAAGCAAGAGGTTTTCTCTTTGTATTTAACAGCCTTCAGCGGAACTTTCTTCCATGAATTTGTTTAATAGCTTTCTGAAGCCATGTCAACTTTAACAGGCCCAGTGGCCAGTGGCAGGTAGCAGAATGGTTTGCCAGCTATGATGGAAGATGTCCTTTGCCTGGTTTGTTCCAAATCTGCTAACCAATGGTTTCTCTGGGTGACCCTTACTACTTGCACTGGAAGAGGCCCCACATGCCCATTCCCTAATCACCTTCCCCACAGTTCTCACCACATTTAGATGTTGTTTAGGACCCTTTCAAGACAGAGCATCTACAGAGCCTTCTGCTGCACAGACACCTTTGACCACCTTGGCCAGCCCTGACATGCCATGTTTGAAAGGCAGGCATGAGGCACCTCCACAGGACAAGACATCTCCCTCTTTCCCTGCTCCCAGCCCAACAGCTCCTTGAACTCTTATTTCGTTTTCCTGACCTCTGCCAAACACAGACCTAATGGTTTCACAGAAGTAGCTTAGCTCAGCTCTAAGGTTTTGCTGCTGCATGGTAATAGCTAGTTCAGGGCCCATCAGACACACCACCAAATCAGGTTTGCTCACTCACATCCACCATTTTACAGTGGATTTCTATCTGCCTTTTAATCAGAGCCTGCTCATGGGTATCTTGCCAGCTTGCCTCCTGGCAAGTCAAGAGAAAATGACCCCTCTCAGAAGCCAAGAAGTTGAGCTGACCTTCACTCCCGCCTTCAAGAAACAGGACAGGCATTAGGGCAGAGGCCGTGGGAAGCTGTACTTGGATCAAGATGGCCCCGAAATGACTACTGCTTTCCAGCATCAAACTTGCACACACTTTGAAAGCGGGTTCGTTTACGGGGATACATATCTGGGCTCCATTTTAGGAGCTGAGGAGGGTCAAGCCTGGTTCTCTCTAAAGTGGCACCAGAAGAACAAGGTTCCTTCATGCGCAGCCCATGGGGTCTGCAAGAGAAATAGGCAGGTGGGGGACATTCAGCTCAGGACGTCTTCTAAGGTTTTAACAGCATACATCATCACAGTCATGTTTTAATGGCATTAGGTTTTAATGCTGCTGCAGTCATTCAGAAAATAAGCCCTGGCTACTACCAGGCTCCTCTTGTTCCTGCCAGACGGTGTTTTAGAGAGAAACCACAAGCTGTTCTGAGAAGCTTTAATGCATCTGAATTAGGAGGACTATGAATGCCATGCCTGGAAAGGCCATTGTAAAGATTTTCATTGACTTCTGCAGGACCAGGATTTAGCCCATGGACTAGAGGAGGCTTATGCATGCTGATCCCAGTGAGCCAGCAGTTCTTGGAAGCTCCGACAGTCAAAGCCCCTGTGGTGTGGGTACCTACTGCAATGATAGCTCAAGACAAAAAAGAGAAATGGGTTCCTGTCATTTCACTGCTGGGTGAAATGACAGGGATCTCAGTCACCAGCCACCAAACCTGACGGACACAGCAGCTCACAGGAAAGGCATAGAAAGCCACAGAATATGAGGATGGGGGTTCCAGCATTTGCTCTGGCTCATGACTCCAGCATTAACAGCCCCAGCTTCCCTGTGCTACCAGACCTGCCTCCCAAAGCAGAGGGTACATATCCCAGGCTTCTAGATCTAAGCTCACAGTGTGAGGCCACATTAGGATGTGTAATCCTCCCCTGCCCCTATATCACATGCAGGCTGCCTCTGCCAATGCATTAATTCAAACGGGGGGGGGGGGGAAGATTTCCTAAAAGCCGCACTAGTGATGGCCCCTCCTGACACAAAGGATTCTGGCAGCCCCGCAGCTCCATGGCATCGCTGTCCCCAGTCCCACGGCAAGCTTGTATGGCTCTGCGGCTCCTTGCAGTGACTCCAATTAGAGCTGCCCCTTGGCGAGCAGCCGGCGGTTCCCCCGCCACAGGGACCCCTCTCCTCCCACCTCCCCCGGCACTCCTCCAGGGGGGCTTAAAAACTGAAACAGTTCTAATTAGGGGGTCTGAGGGGGAGCGAGGCGGGCTCCCGCTGCGATGTGACACACCTCATTACGTCGCTACCACCCTGCCAGAAGACCCCCTGCTGTACCTTGGCTATAGAGCCAGGGCACTCAGAAAGGATGCAAATTAGCCAGCTTTTCCCCTTCGTCTTCCTTTCACACCCCACTCCCCAAATCACTTTCTGCCTCCCTTCCCCATCAGGGCACCAGGGTGCAAATTCTTCTCTGCTCTTCCAATTACATCCAAGAAACAAAAAAGGAATGGAGAGTCAATAGACAAAAAGGATGGGGATAATACAACAGCAGAGGGATGAGAGTGGAAGACTGAAGTGGGAGGAAGGAGTGATCCAACACAGGGGGCACACTGAGTACCTCCAGAGATAATGTGGTATCTACTCTCCAGATAACAAGCAAGGGGTTAACTTTGGAGGTCTCAAATAGACGAGTTTGGGCAAGATAACAGATCCTTGATCACTTAACTGCTCTGAGAGGATTAAGCCAGCAGAAGAGGCCTTCCATGCATGAAGTTCTAACAGATGACCAGGAGTCTGGGTGGAAGAGATTGGAGAAGACAGACAAAGAGGCTTCCTGGCTTATCTAATAGCCACCCTTCTGCAGAACAACCAGATAAAGGTCTTCTCCTGGTGGTAGGCATATGTGATATATCAGCCAGGTCCCACTCCCAGCTCTACCTGAAAGACGTGGAAGAAGGCAGAACAAATCCGTTCTGCCCCTCTTTCTGGTGGCTTTTATGGGAGATGGAGATGTCTGAGTAGGGAGCAGTAACCTTGGCATCAGACCCAAGACACAAGGACTTCTCAAACACCATGTCCAGCCAGGTCAAAAGCAGATAAGCCACTTCTCTGCCAGCAACCACAGGACATTTTGAAGCCAGGCTGAGGGGTGTTGGGTTCATCCCCAGCTAACAGACACCCCAGGTACCAGCAGAGGCTATGAGACCTTCACAGTACCTTGGAGGCTGTGTATGAGATGGTCTCTGAGAAGAATGAGCTCTAATGCCTCTATACCTGGGAAGCTTATCAGAGAAGGAAGATGTCTTTCTGGCTTCTGCTCAGATGGGTCAAAAGGAAAACTGAAGGAACAGGCATAGCCAGGAAGCACTGCTGATGTAAGGTTTTTTCTCACTATAGTGACATGAGACCAGGGGAAAAGGTTAACCTGGAACCTAAATTAGGATTTCAGAAATATAACTGTGTCCCTCTCTTATCAGTTTATTATAGCCATCTTAATCTTCTTGAATGTTCCTGAAGAACATTACCGTAATCCTTTAATCCCACCTCTCTCTGGAGTGCCTGTAATGAGAAGATGGGCATATGGCTTAGCTGAATGGGGACATCCAAACAGGAGAGGCCACACTGCAGCCAAGGGACAGAAAGATGGGCATAGCTTAGCACACAGGCTGGGCCAACTGCCTTCTGACTGGGGCTGTGTCCCTGGTGTCACTTTCATGGACATGTGTGTCAGGTGAGGTGTGGTGGCCACATGAGTCACAAGCATGACAGAGATGCATGTGGCAAGTGATCAACCTGGCTGTGACCCTCTTCTGGTCAGGCCGGGCAAGAGAGCAGGAAAACCCGAAACACACCCAGCCTGAGTCTATCTGTGTGGCATGACCGACCACGGGAACTCATCCCTGTGCTGGCTCAACACAGGTCACCAAGGTGGAGGCCACTTCTCTCAATTTCTTGTCTTGCACAAGGTCCTCACCTAAGAGATGTGGTATGGCGAGAGTGCAGATCTGGTTTCTCTTGTATCAGAGACATCAACTGGAAGCCCTGCATGTCTGCAGCAACCATAAACCTCACTGACTGGCATGTCTACTCTTTGCGCCAAGCTAGTAGTTGTATCCTGGAGAGCTTCCTCTAACCTCCACATATGGTCCAGTTGAGGAGAATCTCCCCTCACTGCTTTGGGCAGGCCAGCTTTGCTGCGGGAAGTAGCTCTGATCCCATGAAAATATTTCCATCATGTAAGTGAGATTGGATCTACAGCACACTCCCTGTGGTGCTCATCCCAGAAGAATGCTCTCTGATGGCATCTCCACCTTGAGTTTGCCAAGGCATAAGAGCACCATAGAGAAATGCCTGCTCCTTTGTCCCCAGTAACTCACAAAAGCAGCCATTCCTGAAGAGCTGCCATTTCCATCTCCACCCAGCAGCACTGAGCTAAGGGAACTGGCTTTTCCCTCTCCAGCCCTCCTGGGGAAACATCATGTCCTGTGAAGCCTGCAGCAGGGTGCTGCCTGGCCAGGGCTCCTCTAGTCAGCCACCCAGCCACCCACCCACCCATCCTCCATCCATTCATCCATCCATCCATCCATCCATCCATCCAGGTCAGCCTTGCCACAGCCCTAGGCTTACCAGTGAGATGGTAGCAGGACCCCATTGGCCCCCAGCTCTCCAGACAGTTATTAGGACGTAAAATGTGGCACTTTTTCCAAGCCCTCCACCCTTTTTTCCCCTCCCCATCCCCTGGTTTCTTTCAAGTGCTTTGGCACTTAGCGAACTCCCCTCGGCAGGCTCATGCTGTTTGAGGGACTCCTAAATCACGGGCCTATTACTAATTATTATTATTTTGCAGCAGCAATCAGGGACGCGGGACTCATTAACAAGTTAGCACCTCTGGTTTCCCTGGAAACCCTCAGCTGCCAGGCAACGGCTGCGCCTCCAGCCCGAGGCGATGCTACTGCAGTGCCTTCAGCTCTCTCTCCAGAAAGATGCTCGAGTTCTCCATGGGCTGACAAACCCAGATTAGCAAATGGGATGGGGCTAGGAAACTCCAGGATGTGTCCCCCTGCTCCACCCCATCTGCTGTGAACTGCAGCCCCTCTACTGATTCCCTTCTGCCGCTCACAACATCACAAAATGTTTAGTAGCTTCTCCCTCCCAGAGACAGATGCAAGCTTCCTCCAAGGGCAAGGAATTTGGAGCATTAATGATCCCCCAAAGTGGCAGTGGGACAAAGCTGTCAGGTGCCTGCAATAGCCGCTTTGGAGGTGATGTAACTGCTGCTGATTTTTTAGCAGCTACTCAAGGTCCCTTTAAAAGGCAGCACAAATGATTTCTCTGCTTGACAATGGAAAAAATGGAGTGTCTTTTTGATTCTGATCCGTAAAACGAGGCTGGGAAACACCATTAACCACATCCACTAACCCAGACACAAACTCTGCTTGTCCACCTTTCTCCAGTGAATCTAAAGGATGGGAGGAATGACATCTCCTGAGCCACAGCAGTGTGAAGATCTGGGGGGACGGCAATGTGGTAAGCAGCCCAGCTCTAACTCCCTGAGACCCACAGAGGGTTTTCCCATGGCAGATAGAGGACCCCCCCGGCAGCCTCCCCTTTCTCCCACAGCACACCATCGGGAGGCAGCTGCTTCACCTTTGCCAGGGTTTCATGCTCAGCTGTTTGCTGATCTCATGATTTTTCCTTAATTTCTTTTCCCCTCCTCCTTTCTCTGCAGCAGCCTCCTTTCAATTCCCGTAGGCTGGAAGCAGCATGGTGGGGAGCCCTGCAAGGAGCTGCACGCCTGCAAGCAGTGCTCGCTTCCCACCCCGCACCTCCCATTTCCCCTCTGCACCTGCAGCCCTCAGTCCAGAAGATGTTTTCCACCAGAGGACATTGCTGAAGGACCAGGATATCCTTCAGAAGCGAGTCAGATAGTGAATTCACACAAGACAAGGGGTGCAGTGCTGAGGCGTGTGGCATAGGGATGGTCAGTGCTGGTACATGGCTGCTCGGGGGCTGCTCATGCTCAAGCTGCAGACAGGAACACAGGGATGAAAAGAAAGAGGACAGAATGCACCCAGCTGCAAGGGAGCCTTTCCCATGCACCCCTTATGGTGCAACGCAGACCAGCTCTTCTGGAGGCCAGTTGAGCCAAGCAAAGGGTCCCTCGTCCCCTCCCACCACCTGATGTTGTTCCAGCAGCTTTAGATGGGCTATGTCTACAAATGCAATTGTCTCCTAGCCTGCTTCCACCAAAGCAACCCAGGTGCATTTAAGGATCTGCATACTGGACATTCACAGAAAACTTTCACTGCAGTCATGGTGGTCAGCCTGGAGATTTGGTCAGGAAAAGCCAATGAGGACAGCAGGGAAGGGAATTTAGCCAGAGTCTTGATGACAAGGCCAGTATCTGCTTGTCTTAGACTTGTGTTTTTAAGATGATTTATATGGTTTTCCCCTTCAGCATAAACACAAGCTTTCATTTTAAGCCTACACAAGCTAAGCCCAAAGGTTACCCACTATCAGCCAGCCTTTTAATCACTGCTTTTGCCCACACTGAGGATGGAGCTCCCAAGCATGCTGCTTTCTAATGCCAATGCTATCCCATTTCTGTCTTCATCCTGTCAAGTCAAGAGCTGGCCAGGCTCTCATCTCAGAGCAAAAAGCACCTTCAGCTTTGAGCAGCTTGGCACATATCACAGAGGACACATCACACTGGAGAAGGGAAGTCTAGCCCTACTGATGCTTCAATGGCCCACACTGCCCACTGCCTGATCTCCCCACCATTTGCTGCATGACCCCATGAGCCCTGAAGCTTATCTTGGGAATCTCCAGTAGCTTGTTTGCTTTTTTGCAACAAGAGCAGACAGAGGCAGCCCAGAAAGGTATACAGTTAGATACTTCTGCAGGGCTGGTCCCACTGTCTTGTCCTAGGATACCAGACCTGCTGGGTATTTATGAAGGGGTCTCCAGGATCTGCACACTCTTTTCCCACAACACCTACATGCTAAATGAAAGAAAGCACAGGATTAAGCTGTGGTTCCTTGAGGCTGCAGATAAATACGCCAGCATTTCACTGCTTAAGGAGAATTCTGAGAGACGTGAGGTTGTCCATGTCAGTACAGTGCCAGGGACAGTCACGGATGAGGCCAAGACTGGAGAAGCAAGTACCTAGCAAACACAATGGCAGTCTGGTGGCACCTGCCCAGCACAGTGTCATTAGTGTCCCATATTTAAATGACAAATAGGACCCCTGGCCTCTCTGAAGAACAGCGTTGCTGTGTCCTGGCACGATTTACACAGCTTCTGATGATAACTAGCGCAAACTGAGGTGCAAGTGAAAATCCCAGCACAGGTTTCCAGCCAGCAGAAGCCAATGCCCACCACAGTTATGCCACCCTGAAACCTCTTGATGAAACTCTGGCCTTCCTTCAGAGACCCAGAATTCAACTCAGATGCAAGGGGCTACATTGACTTTCCACGGGATGAGACACTCCCCAGGGCACCAAACACATTTTGCAAGGCTCTTCTGACCTGGTTCAAGGTTTGCTCAACTTCCAATACACACACGATAGCCAAATTGCTCACAGGATTGGGATGAATTGGCATCAGTCAGCTCAGCTCTACCCCTTACCACAGCCCAAATGAGGATGCACCAACTCCTGGTTCTGGAGGATTACCTTTACCTAGAAACAACTCACAAGACAAAGCAAAACCCAAGTTGATGTTCCTGTCCCACTCTTTCCTTTTCCCTTGGGGGCTGTGATTCATAACCAGCTGTTTTTTTTCTGTTAACCTGAGATTACATGGAGGTCAAACAAAGCATTTTGGAGGTCTTCCTCCGTCCTCACAGTGCCTGGACAAGCAGCTGCCTATTGACCATGCCGAGCTACAGGTTGCTGGTCAGATGCCGTAGCTCTTCATGTATGAAATCCTACAGCCTAGCCTCTTTACTGAGAGCATTTTGTAATCTTCTCTCTTAATCCGTATTATCATTGCTATTGTGGGTGAGAAGCGAAATGAACTCATTCATGGGGGGAAACGAGCAGCAATATTCCCCTCACCAACTCCAGGCAGACGTTGAAGCAGTATGTATATATATATATTTTTATATATATATACATACACACACATATATATTAACCCTAGTTTAAAAAAAACCCAACATAGATATATCATGACATCCATCCAGAGTTTTAACATACTCCATCTCATTTCCGCACCATCAGGTGTGATTCATCCCTTCTTCTGATCATGCAACAGAAAGCATTGGGTGATCACCCCAAGCCTTGCCCTTTAGGGTTGCTGGCTGACCCCCAGCTAAGATCAGTTCAGTCCTCCTGACCTTCCTGCCCATCCTGCTATATCCAACAGAGCTCATGCTTATCTTTATATCAGGTACTGCTGAATGAACCTTGCTCAGGTGCCAAACAAAGAGCCTGCCAAGCTCAAAGCAGAAGGGATTGAGAGGACGACACAGAATTACCAGGCATCAGCATTCGGCAAGCAAGCAGAGAACACGCCGATCTATTTTTAATGGCACAATGCAAGTGCTTTACAAAAGGATGTGTCTGGGGAGATTCTGCCCAGTCAGAGATTTGCACTGGGGTATTTTGCAGTAGCAGTCAACTCCTCTTGGTGCACGGGAGGCATTTTGTCCCTTCCCCACCCCACAGGATCATTCAGAGAGCTCCAGCTCGGTTTCAGCTGGAGGCTAATCCCTCTGGGTCACCTTTCTGCCCTGCTGCATCCTTTTGACTTTCCACCAGAACTGCTCCTGAGGTGGGCAGCCAGTAAGGTGTAAAGGGGAGCTCCAGGCTTGCTTGGCTTCTGGTCTGAGCCCCACTGAGCCAGCAGAGCTGGCAGGGACACCCCTGCAAGGTCCACTGACAGCAGCAAAGCAGTTAACATGGCTTTTCAGAGGCTAGCTCACAAGTCAGCAGTGCTGGCACCCTCTCTGCACCAGCCCTCTCAACAGCCTCAAGTGCCAAGTGAAGCTCAGGCTGTGCCTGTCCGTTCCCCATGCAGGGCTGCCGGCCAAGGCAGATGAAGATGGCATGAATAACTCCACTCAAGCTACAGTTCAAGGAGGACCAGGCTGCCATCACAAGCTTAGAAACAAGGGTTGTTAGAGGCAACGCAAAAACAATCAGATGCTGTAGATACTTCTTGGTTGCTTCTTTTCAACAGCATGACCCAGAGACTGATGGACCCTCTTTGTCCGCAGCAAAGATTGCCTGGCGTTACCCAGGAGGGGCTGGATTTCAATGGGAGATGTGTGATTTAATAGAAGCAGGTTTAGTGTGTGGGAAGGGCTTGACTTGCTTGACAAAATAAACACCCTGCAACCACCTAATAAACAGACTGAAATTTCTACCAGAGCTTCTGCTGCATCAGCTGAATTACCATGTGCTTTAGAGAGCAGCACTCCTCAAAGGACTAAATCCCTTATTAAAGGAAGAAAAAAGGCGAGATGAAAAGAGGTGGATGTGGGCACACCGTGCACCTATGTGCTGGATGAGTAACTTGGGTTGGCAAAGACAAACCGGGAAGACACACCGCATCATTAGCAGGGCTGGAGGACATCTGCTGTGGAGGGGAGGATGCCAGGGTCATGCTGTCATTGGAATCTCCATACAGGATCAAAGCTGTGGTCCACCTTGTTTCACATCCCCTCACCATCACTGCCTAATAACAGTTATTTTACAAAAGCCTGGGAGAAGCAGGATGGTGGGTATTTATGGAGTAGTCATGGAATAATTTAGGTTGAAAGGGACCTCAGGAGCTCATCTGGTCCAGCCTTCTCTCCCTTAAAGGAGAGCCAATGTCAACACCAGAACAGGTCGCCTTGTCATTCTGGTCACCAAATGACTTGTTGCCAGTCATCAGAAGGCTCAGAAATTATGCTCCACATAACTCAGCATGCAGAAATGCTGCACAGAGAGCCCCTTTTGCAAACTGATATGGCACCATGAAGGACTCTAGAGGCACTCCTGAAGAACACAAGGTTTCTGCCCCAAGAGACCTGAAGGCTTGGTTTAAAAAAAGATAAAATGAAGGCAGAGAAGTCACGCATGCACACATTGGGGTGGGAGAACAGTAACCATGAGGGCTTTCCACACACAGTAAACAATGTGGGAAAATGCATAAGGGGAGTGGGAAAGAAAGAAGGAATCATGGAAGGATTTCTAGCCCCAGATAGGTTGCTGGGATGCTCTTAATTTAATTCAATGAAAAATGCATCACTTATTTCACCTTCATGCAGCACAGTCCCTGCATTTCTGTGCTATTAGCACTCCCTTGCTTGCGCTATGAGACTCTTCATGTACTGGACCAAATTCCAGTGAGCACCTCCAGGTTCTCCTCCAATCCCATCCTGGGCTTCTATAGCACCTACCTTCTGAAATACTGATCCTTCCAAGGCATCACGCAAACAAGTATGACCTGTCACTTTTGGAAACTGGAGATCTAAAGAAGCACAAAACCCTGCAGAAGCTCTGGGCAAAGGAAAGGAAGAAGCTCCCTTCACACCAACCTAGATTACCATGTCCAGCTGTGTTTAGAAAACTTCAGAGGAGAAGCCAAATAGCAGAGAGGTGGAGCAAGCTATCCTACAGGAGCCATTGGCACTCTATTGGCATAGGCTGCACAGGGCTCTGTCCCAGGCATGGTCCCCCAGCATGGCCCTCCCTTACTCTCACTCTCCTTGAAGTTTCTGAGAGCCAAAGGAGCTTCTCAGACAGCACTGACCAAAAGGATAGGGGTAGAAAGTCTATAAACACCTTTGGTAAGAAGGGATGAGACCCTGCTTTCCTTTCCATGACCTCATGCTAAAGAGGAGATGGGACAGCCAGGGCAGAGCTTTGTATGTTCCACCATGGTCTCAACTGCTGGTCTGCTTCTGTCAGAGCATCTCTCCCATGGGGATGTGACATATGCCATGGTCTTCCCCTCCATCAGAGGAACAAAAAAAGGCACCAGGACCTCACTAGGGTGCAATACACCACCCACTGTCCCTGTGGCAACCTGCACTGCCACTAATCACGCCACAAGCTCTGCCTGGCTTTGAGGGCAGCCCCTGGTACCACTAGTGTAGAGTATCTTGCACGGTCACTTTTTACCCCCCTCCATTCCCCTGGCTGTATCAGAGTCCTGCACACAAATTACACCCGGGTCTCCGGAGCAAGCCTGAGAAAATCTTGAGCAGAGAGCTTGTTTAGTTTCTTATCTGATGAATGCTCCCAGGCCACTCACCTCCCTTCCCCAAGCTTGTCCATAATTACATCAGGTGCCTCCTCAGTCGGCATCAGGCGGGACAGGTGAATCTTCAGAGAAGAAATGTAAAGCTTGAAAAACAGGTTTTAAAACCCAGAGGGCATGGGGATGCAGAGGAGCCCGTTGGATCTTTCCCCACGGAATGACGGCATTGCTGCTCCAGCTGCAGGAGCTCCTCTGCATAGCAGCAGGGAAAAGAGCAGGGTGAGACCCAGCTACTGTGCTTGGAGGACAGGGAGCACTTGTCTGTTTTCGCAGCCATCTCGCTCTTATCACTGCCATTAAACCAACAGCAGAGGGCAAAAAGGTCTACCAACTCTGCCAGTGCAACCTCGTGTCCTACCAGGCAGGGAGGATGCAGCAGCCGCAAGCTCCTTCTCTTTGTCACCTCCTTCACTACAAGACTCAGTCTGCTGGAATTGTTTCAGTATGATGGCAGCATCCTACAAGCCTGCACCATAAATCAAGACTGCCAACTGCCGGAGCACCTCCTTTTCCTCCTTCCATTCCTGATAGTGTTAACATGCTCTGCACCTGCCTGCACCCAGGGCTTTGGGAGATGAGCTGTGCATGGGAGAACCTAACCTCTGATCCCTAAGAACAGCCTCACTTAAAGGTGGAGAAATACAAAGAGGAAAAGCACCTACATAACACACTTATCTCTTACACAGATTAAAGCAGCTGGTGCAGAGGTAAGAGGTAGGGATGGAGTGGGGACTCGCTCATACCGATGCTAAGAGAAGTAATTTCAGAAATCCAGAGCCACAACAGGTTTCCAGTCGTTAAGGAGATCTTTTGGAGGGGTTGTGGCTGCAGGGGTGAAGCTAGTTTTCTCCCACCTCCCAAGATCCAATTTGGCAGTATGGGACAGGGAGTATGAAATGCCCTACCCAGCCTTTGGGGGTATCTTGGTAGTAATAGTGGCATTGAATCTAATTGTAGATGAATTTAAGCTCTCTAAAGGCAGGCACCTCAGTGGCTTTCTCATCAAGGTGCATGTCACCCAGCAAAAACATGCTCTGCGGACAAAGACAGTGCCATATTTGCAGGATAAACTCCATGCAGAGCCCCCAGTGAATGATCCTAAGGACTCTGGCCACTTTGCTTATCTTTCCCAAGCATAGATGCAGCTAGATTTAAACAGCAGTGCTAGATCTAGGTTTTCCTTCCCTACTCCCTGCCTTGTGTCAAGGCAGCGACAACTGGAAGCCATGGGGGTTATATCTGTTAGGTTAAAAGCCTTTTGGTGTGAGGTGCTGCCATCTCAGCTTGGAGACCCTTCAGCCCAAGCTTTGCGCTGCTCAAGCGTGTTGCCGATGGGCTGAGGGCAGGAATTTCTGCCTACTGCCACTGCAAAGAGATATTTGGGCATCCATCTGCTGCTCATGCACCCAACTGTCCTCTCTTGTGTCAGGTGTTTGAACAGTCCTACACATCCAGTTCTGCCACCATGGCTGTGCAAGGCAAAATTGGGGACAAAACACCTGCAAAGCCCTGGCAGGCATTTTAAATTCGCAAATACCTCCAGCTATGGCCAGGAAGGTTTTCTCAGTGCTGCAGCTTATTTCATTTTGAGAACCACTACAAGCAAACCCAAAGTGAGCACAGGAACCCCCATCCAGACCCCAAGCCCTGACAAACCTCTTCAGCAGAGAGAGTCCTCCCAGCACGGACACCCTCCGACAGCACGAGCAAACCCCATCTGACAGAGGCAAGGCCAAACCCATAAGCACCAATTCCCATGCACCAAGTCCTTCTGAAAACAAAGCTCTCCACAGCCGCATTTGGGCGCGTAGGCAGCTATGCCCCTATCCGCTCGCCTCAGCGCAAGAGGATGAGAGAGACAATGCAAGCAAACGTTAAACACCGCTCCACGGGCAAGCTGCTTTCAAGGTTAACATGGCCCCTGGACTGCCAGGCGCAATCCTCAAAGCTACCTGTTCAGGGTTTCTTGGGTACCCTGACCATCTCCCGTGGGGGCTCTGCCTTTATACCCCAAATCAGAGGGAGATCGAAACCTCTGGCAACTATTCTCAATGCATTTGTCATCACTAACTGCTTGGGATGGTCTCCTCCACACATGCTTCTGCAGCACCCAGCTCCCACCAGAGAGCTGTTGATAACTACCGCAATACGAAGGATAAACGCATCTGTGCCTAAAAAAACCCAAATACCCTTAACAGAACAGCATTGCACCGCGTCCTTCCTTCTAACGAAACCGCAAATTACTGACCTGTGCACAGAGCTCCCCCAATGCAAGCTGAAGCACTGACATCAGCTTTTGCTGTTGCTCAGGAATTTAATTCTGGGGGAGGAGAAAAGGGAGGGGGGAGCAGGAAGAAGAGGGAACTTATTTATCAATAAGGGAAATAACCAGGAATCTTTAAAAACAATCAACACTCAGCACAGAAAGCGACGTTTATCACTCTGTAATAATTGGGAGGGGGTGATCAATCGGTCCATGCACATTAGGAGTGGCGGAGAGGATTATTTTAAACGGGCAGCTTAACTCATTAATCGCTAGCAGCGCCTTTGGAGCTTCAGCAGTGAAGTGTTGCATGAAAACCCCCGCTGCTGAGCACATGCCGGCTTCGTTTAAACGCCAAGGACACAGGGCGACACTCCAACCTCTTTCATCATCAGAAAAACCACAGCGCTGTTAACACCGACTCCTCAAACACCAGCCCTCAGCCCCCGAGAGAAAACCCCTCAGCCCGCGACCCCTGCCCTGGCAGGCCAGCGCGCATTCCCCGCGGTTCCCCGAACCCCCTCCTCACCTGCACCACCGCCGCCCGGCAAGCGCACACCGCGAACGCAGGGTGGGATTTTCAACACCACCACCCCCCGAAAACAAGCGCAGCGCGCCCGACATGCGCGGCCGCGGAGAGCCAACCCCCCACCTTCCCAATCCCCGCGGCGCAGCCCGCTGCAGGGCTGCTCCCTCCCCATCCCCAGCACCCCCCTTCATTTTTTTCCTTGCACCAGAATAATTCCAACACCCCCCCGAAAACACCCAAACCCCTCTATCTATATACATTCTATGCACATCCATACGCGTACATGTGTAGGTGTATGTTTTTGCGCTATCCACGGGCGTTGGGCGCGATGCCGGCTCCGCTCCGCACATGCGGGCGCGCTGTACCGCGCCCCCCCCCCCCCGCCCGTTCCCGTCCTCCCCCCCCTCCCCTCCCCGCCGTCGCAAGGACATCGATAGGGGCTGCACTGACCCGGCGCGGCGGGCGCGGACGGCCGCGCCGCTCCGCGGGCTGTCCGCTGGCGCGGCCGCTGCCGGCGCCGCAGGGCCCGCATGCCGCGGCGGGCGGGGAAGGGATGGGGAGCGGGAGGGGGGGGGGGGGCCGGCTCCGCGCTGCTCCGCGCTGCTCCGCGCCGCTCCGCCGGGAATGCGCCGGCGATGAGGTCATGCCTCGGGAACGGGGGGAGGGAAAAAAAAAGAAGGGGAAAAAAAGACAGCGTTGACGTCACCCGCAGCCAATCAGCGCGGGAGGCGCAGGGGCAGGGTGACGTCAGCCCCGCGGGCGCGGAGAGGAGCGCAGGGAGCGGGGATTGCGCACCCCCTCCACCGGCAGTGCGGAGCCCCGCCATACTCGCCGCTGCTCCCCCCCCTCCCCCGCGGCGGACGGGCTGCGCGGTTGGCTCCCATGGCTGGAGGTTTTGTTGCTGCTGGAGAGTGTCCAGTGGAGGACCACAGAGATGGCGGGGAGTCCGGCGCATTTCTGTCATGAGGAGGGATTGTAGGAGCTGGGCCTGAGGGGGGATCTCATTCCTGCATATAGATACCCCAAAGGTACATGTTAGGAGGATGGTGCCAGGCTCTTCTCAGTGGTTCCCAGTGACAGGAGAAGGCACAATGGCCATAAACCAAAGAAGTTTCTCCACAACATGAAGAACTTCTTTACACTGAAGGTGGCAGAGCACTGGAACAGGCTGCCCAGGGAGGTTGTGAATTCTCCCTTTCTGGAGATACTCAAAACCCATCTGTATGTGTTCCTGTGTAACCTGCTCTAGGCGGCTCTGCCTTGGCAGAGCGGTGGGGCTAGGTGATCTCCAGAGGTCCCTTCCAACCCTAATGACTGATTCTGGGTGATGCTCTTTTGCAAGGAGATGGATCACCCCACAGAAAGAGTGGCCTGGGCAGCAAAGGTTTTTTTGGGGTGACCCTCCTGGCTGCTGAGGTTCCCAGGGGACACCTCCAGTGCCACACTGCTCCTGGCAGAAAATGCGCTTTTGTATTTTTGGTTCGTCAGTGGTTCCCAGGCTGCCCTTCTGGCCTTCTACCCCCTGGTGATGTGGGCAACGCTGAGCTTGGAGCTCTCCCACAGGCAAGGCCACCCCTCCTTGCCTGCAGTTCAGCTGCCCACTCTGCCCACCTAAAACACCCCACTGCTGAGCTCAGGCTGTAGGGTGGCTTCTGGGACTGCATTGCAGGACCCACTCTCTGTGAAGTGCCCAAGCAGCTGAAGGACAGAGGTAAACATCTTGGAGGACTACATGGCAAAGAGTGGCCCAAAGGCTGGGAGCCCAAGGGTCAGCTCCTGGTTGGATAGGGTGAGCTCACCTCCATCCCTCTGCAGTGCCAGAGAATAGCCAAGCGGCTGGTCTGGCTAATGCAGGAGGGTTTTTCTGTCCTTGGCCCTAGCCTGGCAGCTCCAGCTTAGAGAGGGATTAGGGTTTAGAAGCTTAGGTTTTGCTGGCGCTTAGGAAATCAAGGGAACCTTCCTCCCTGCCGATACGGATGCCGGATGTTTTAAAATTAACTCTCATCTCCCCTGACATGCAGCCAGCAGCTTGCTCAAGAAGGGTGTTGAGCTCCCAGTTACTGGCAGCAAAATCTCTCCCAGAAAGGTCATTTCTCGTGGAGTACCAGAGGTATAAAACCCTGGGATGCTAAATATTATCACTCTCCCCACTGCATAAGCAGAAAATCATCTCACCCAAAGATGTCAGCAGGGAAACCTTTGCAAAATCAGTGCCACTGTACCAAAATGGCATGGATTGTCTACCCAGTTACCATAACCAGTGGCAAGATGTTGGGGTAGCGCAGGCTCTTGCTCCTTTAGCGGCTCTGGAGCACTTGGTCCTGCTGGGAGCAGGAACATTCCCAGCATGGCTGGAATGAAGCCGGAGTCTTTCCTCCATTCTGCCTTTCCTGCTGGTTTTCCTGCCCAGCTCCCTCCTCACAGCTGTGCGAAGTGCCCCAGCTGGGACAAAACTGAGGAGGACTCCTCTTGCCTCAGCTTAGGGCTGTTTCCTTCCCTGCTCAACACCCCCTTTCAAGGGTAAAATATTAAAAAAGAAGGGCAAAGGAATGAGTTTCAAAATCCCAAAGCTTCCTCGTAAAAGCTGTTATCTAGGCAGAGAGCCACGAGCTCGTGAAGCCTGCTGAAGGAAGAGGATTTAAACAGTTTCTTTCCAAACCCCAGTTAAAATCAGTGTTTCCAACCATGGGCCTGGCATGCTGCTGCCAGATGAGCATCCCAGACTGGCTGTTGTTGGGAAGATTGCTCCCTGGCTGGATGGTGGCATAGTGCAGGGGAGGAGGGTGAGGAAGGAGATGGGAGCAGGATCCTGGGCTGGCTATAGGCAATGGATGGGGAAGTGGTGAGGAAGAGGCAGAGGATGGGGTATCTTGAGGGACTGCCAGACACCTGCCTTGGACTGTTCATTCCAGAAAGAGGCTGAGCTGCCTCTTGAGCCTTCATCTCCAGCAACATCTCCTCAGCCACCCATACAGTTCCCCTGGTGCATCCCTCTGTGATGGGGACACAGGAGATTCAATCCATACAAATCCCTAATGGCAGCGAACAGGAGAGGATGTTCCATCAGGACTGGGGACCAGTGTGATGTGGTTCTCATGGCTGGCGATAGCAACTCCAGCCCACGATCCCAGCATCTCTCCCACGCCTGGTGCATCTGCACAAGGCCTCTCTACAGCCAAGTGCCTGGTGGGAAGAAACCAAAACAAATGATTCATTGCAGTTAAACTGCTCCCAGGATTGCAGGGGACAGGAGCAGGTAGTGAGGGAGGCTTGCAAAACCTCACCTTCCTCCCAGCGCTGGGAACTAACCCTATTTAGATCCCAATCCTGCTCAACTTGAAATTCTGGCATCTGGGTGTGGACCTGTGGCTACATGGAAGAGGGCAGCCAGCCTGAGCAAAGGCAGAGCGGGGAGCACACCCGCTTGGCTCTGGGTGGCTCAGGCACACTGACTGGGCAAGAAACATCTCTATTTTCCCCAGGGGAAATTAAGCAGGGACAGCCAGGGTGATGCTGTTATGGTCAGGCAGGCAGAACAAAGCAGCCTCATGCTCTAAGCTCCCATCTACCAGATGTGAATCTATTGTCTCAGCCCCAGGGCCAGCATCCTCCCCCTCCTCATTACAACCATCATGAACCGACCAAAAAATTATGCAGCGAGTTGCTTACTGCTACAGGAAAGTGCTTTATTTCAGGTAAAGCACTTAAAAAATAATTTGCCCTACTCTGTTTTTTCCTTTCCCAGATTTTAGGCACATCCAAAGATGGATTGCATCCCAGCTACATGTTTCAAATGCAAGTTACGCTTGTACACATAATAGTTCTTGTTAAAACGTTTTCCAGACCCTTAATTGCCATGGCAGGCCAAGTGCAGAAGAGCACAGTGGAGCCTCCTGCATCCTACAGGGATTAAAATCGGAACCTGATCATGAAGGAAACTGAAACTAGGAAAAAGGAATTGCTGTCAAACCAACTTTCTTACCCATCACAAAGGACACACTTTTTGCTAACCTGCAATTACTTTAAATGGCCAAATAATTTTGGTATTTAACCCTGCCTGATGTTGTTAGACGCAGTTGCTTGAGCTACCGGCTGAGCCAGTCTCCTGTCAGCCTTGAGCTGGCAGTGCTGGCTGTGGCACAGGGCACTGTATTCGCACTGAAGAGGATGCTGGCATCTTGAAACTGTGCTGATGGCTGATCCCAGCATCGAGACTTGGGCTGACATGGCTCTACTTCCACCAAGCACGGTTGTTTCTGCCATGCATGTGTCTGTCACCCTTGCAGCAGCATCCTGGAGTGGAGCATGGTGAGGATGGTGTTTGCCAGTCTCTGTATCACCCTGTTTGTAAAGAAACCTATTGACTGTGATGAACTGTGCATCCCAGCGAAGGAAGGGATCACTTCCCTCTTTGGCTCCTGCCCCTGCACTCTCTGGGAGGCAGGTTTCCAGCTGTCCCACCCCAATGGCTGGGATGGAGCCCAGCAGATTCCCGGTGAATCCCAGCATGCCACCTTCCTCCTACAAAGCCCAAAATGATGTCACTCTGTTAGTGAAGAGAGCTGACGTGCTTGAGCAGGCAAAAGGCACTTGCAGCATCATCAGGCAGCTGTGTTTTTCACAGAAGGGGCTGCCCTGGATCTGTCTCCATTTTCTCCAACAGAAATACCTGCCTGTGCACAGCGTGGCTCAGCACTCACACAGAGCTGCAGGGCACAGAGCTGCACGTGCACATCGCAAAAGCAGCTACCATGCAATGAATTGCAGAAGTAGCAGGCTGGAGGGCTGCGTGCTGTGCCATTCAGCTCAGGACATGCTGCAGAAGCATTCATTCTGGGGCTCCGACTGTGCCATGAAGAGCTCCTGCCAAAGGGAAAAAGGGGGGAAAAAAACCCATCATACACTGCATAAAATCCCTCTGATTCCCTCTGCCCAGGGCAAGTCTGAAAAAGAGCTAAGCAGGAGTATGGAGAGGTGCCAGATGTGAGGCATGGTTGCTGAGTACCAACACGATGGGTCAAAGTCAGGGGATGGGAGGGGTGGAGGAGCAGGACCTTTGCACCAGCATGAAGTGATCACGCTGGAGGAGCTGAGGTCAACGGTAGCAGCTAAGCTGTGCAGAGGCTTTGCAGTAACACCCCTCAGGTGCAGGGAGCATGCCTGCTCCTTCACCCCAGTGCTGAAACAACGTGCCATGTCGGCACACATGCCAGTTTGCCCTGGGCAGTGAGGGTAGGCAAGTGGCTTTGCTATGCTTAGAAGCCATCTGGGGTCACGTTCACTCCTTTGAAGGCAAGCGGGAGGGGAATGAGGGAAAGGACAGGGGCAGGGGAAGGGGAGAGACACCAAAGGGTTTTGTTTCAGTGCATCCAAGTCTTCAGAAATAATCACTGCCCAGTGCTCTAGGATGAGGCACGGTCTTTCTTCTCCATATGTGAATGGAGGATGGGAAAACATTATGCTGGGCCAGAAGGCAGCACAGAGTGAGGTTCTGTGCAAGGGTCCTTTTGCTCTAGACCCCTTTTCTCTACCCCTGTGCTGTTTTTTTTAGGCTGCTCACCAGTTGCTAGGATTTTTTTGTTGTTTTTGTTTTGTGTTTTGCTTCAATCATTTCCACTGATGAGAGCATCTGCTGCCATCTGTGCCTCCCTTTCCTCCCCCCCGGCAGGGCTGTGCACCGCTGTGGTTTGCCTGCAGAGCCGGGCTCTCTTCTCTGCCCAACCTGCGGCACGTATCCTGTACAGTCCTGACAGTGTGCAAGGATGGAGAGTAGGGGAGAAGCAACTCCAGCAGCGCCCTGCTCTTCCCCTGTATCCACTGACTGTATCTGTGCACTGCTGCAATTGCACCACTTGCAGGACCCCCATGGTGCCAAGGTCCCAAGCAAGCCCAAGACCTGGTGTCACTGAGCAAGGCTGCAGCGCAGCTCCTCCTCTGACAACCGATGAGACCGTTTTTGAGGGGAAAACATAGAGGAGAGGGACTTTGGTAAGGTCACCCAGGACATCAACACATGGCTGGGAAGAGGCCAAAGCTGCCACTTGCTGGCAGCGTGACTGCCTCCTGCTCCATGAAGTGCCTGGGAATCAGGGTTATGAGGCTACATCTCAGTGTTGGATTTTGCTGGTGGCTCACACGGCCCACAGAAGGATAGAGGTTGCCATTTGCATCTCTAAATGTTAGTTTGGGTATCCAGGCTGAGGGCTGCTCCAGCCCTAACTGACCGTGCTTTGCCTGCAAGCCCGGCAGCTCACCCATTGTGTGGGAACTGGTGAATGCTGGTGCTGGGCTGGAAGGTTGTTACCTGAATTAACTCCAGCTCGCCATTACCACCAGCCCCTAGACTAGGAAAGCTGCGGGGCTGCATTTACCGACCGAACCGAACCGGCTCACCCCCGTGTGCTGATTCCGTGTGCTGCTGTCTGAGAACTGGCTCGGTGGCGTCCCTGAGCGCTGCGCGGCAGCGGGTTTGCTCTCCCGCACGCCGAGGCCCGGCCCGCAGCCACCTCTCCCTGCCAGTGTGGAGGGTAAATGTGTAACGGGGCCAGCCCCTTGCGTGACTCACGCATCCCGGCTGGCACAGGGGGCACGTCCCTGCAGGAGGCTAGAGCTGTCACCTTGCCCCCACCTGCCTCTGGATGGCTTTAGGGCGCCGGAGCCAGCCTCACCCCACGCTGCCTCTTGCCCCGGGTAGGGGCTCGCATCTCCTCTGCGGTCGGGCTTGGCGAGGGGCGAGTGCCTGCTGCTCGGGGTGGGCGGGGATGGACCACCGCTCCCGGCAAGGGACCCGAAGCCTCCTGGTCCGCCCAGAGGCCGCGGAGATGGGCGGGCGGCTTGGCGACGAGCTGCCAGCTGCGCTGGAGCGGTGTAAGGGGGCCCTCTGCCTGCCTCCCACAGCAGGGCAGCTCAAGCTCGGAGCGGGCATCCGACTCCTTCCTTCCCTCCGTAACCTTTGCCGAGGTGCTGGCGCTGCCATGAAGGAACCCCGAAGCTATTTCCTTGCCGGACTGAACGAGCCCCGTTCCCACCCCAATCTCCTCCCCAGGCACGCGTGCCCCTCACCAAGCTCGGTGGCCTTTCACCTCGCCCACCCCTAACACCTTTCTATACCAGGGGCACAAAACCAGCAGCAGTATTCTAGACACAATCTCATAATGTCGACTAAAAGGGAACAATCACTTCCCCCTTCTCCATTTTCCCCCTCTACCTAAAGAAAAAGCCAACTGAAATCCTCGTCAAGCTGTCAAGCTCAGTTTCCTGAAGGAATACAATTAAATCTCTATATGGCAACGTGACCGTCAGTTCTTCCCCATCAAAAGATGCTTCTCAAGCAGCGTTTGGCTGTTCCTCTCTTCCACCCCCTCCTCTCAGTTTTCCTTCCCACCGTCGAGTGCAACAGAGGCTGCGGCTTCGCAGCCAAAAAAAGGTGTGATTTGGAAAGCGTTGCGCGACGTGAGTGGCAGAAGTGAAAAGGCAGAGAAGCAACCCTTGAAAGCCTGCCTTCTGCTGCATCGGGTGTCAGCCTTGGCAAAACCTGAGCTTCCGGAACCTTCTTGCAAAATTAAAAAGGAAAAAGAAAAAAAAAAAGAGAAAAATCAAAAAGCACAAAGCAGTCACAGGACCTGTCAGAGCCAGCTGCTGCTTTTCTTTCCATTGTTTCTTCAGAATGAACTAAAGTTCATCCTTTCGCTTAAAAGCAAGGTCGGTGTAATCTGGGATGTACCTGCCTGACAGTATATGGAGGTGCAGTTTTGCCATCTTAATTTGGGGTTAGCAGACAATGGCAAGATTAAATGAACATTTAGAAATCTATCTTCCCCCCTCCCTTTTCCCCATTTGGGGGGTGCTTTCCTACTACTGCGTGAGTTTGGAGGGACTCCATTAAAATGAAAGGGAGAGGAGGGGAGAGCACAGGGGCTTTGCTGTTCCTGGCCCAGAGCTGCAGGTGGAGCTGAGGTGAGGGCTGTGGTGAAGCTGAGCAGCTGCCTGGAATCAAATCATCCCATCCTCCAGCCGAGGGGTTACTGCATGCTCCTCTGCTACCCTCCTTGTGTCCAAGGCAGGTTTGGGTGTGCCTCTGACCTGCTACAACACAGCAATTTCAGCATTCACACCTCCTATAATGTGTGCAACAAGTAATAAATGTGATTGTTACTAATAATAGCCCACCCTCTCCATCCCTGATGGTTTATGCATGCAAAAATGCTGCAGAGTCAGTTCAATATTCCCCCTGGTTCATTTACACAGCATCCATTTTCCTTGCAGGTAAAGATGGTCCATCAGGGGAAGGGATGATGGTAACTCATTTGTCACACTTGTTAAATGTAGGAAAGGCTGGCTTTGGGGCACTTCCAATTTTGTGTCAGCTCTGCCTTTAGCTGAGCAGCCCTATGCCTGCATGCCAAGCAGGGTGGCTCTCTCCCGTGTGGCACCATCCCTTCAAGATTTCATAGATTCAGAAGAGAGCAAAAGTACTTGCCCATCCTACCAGGCTTGTGTTTGGGCTGCAAAGCTTGAGAGGCACAATGGGCACCTGGGTGGTAAAGGATACTGTGAACAAGATTTTGGGAACTGCCAGCGTGAGCTCAGTGCAGGTGCAGGGAAAAGGTGATGCAACCTCACCTTCGTGCTCCTCCTAACCCTTGGAGGATTTTGGGGTGACTAGTCTGGATCTTGCCTAAACTAGCACTGTCCCAGCAGGCTTTAATTTGCTCCAATTATCAGGTGCCAGCACAGGGTGGCTGCAATGAAAGTCATTTTGGCTGCACCCTGTTCAGAGGCATTGCCATCAAGAAAGGCCACCTCCTTCCTCTGCTTGGACAAGGACTGGATACATCCCCTAGACGTGTTAGGATGGAAATGCTGATGTCTATGACCCCTCAGATCTTGTTTTAGGGAAGAGAACAAGAAATAACCAGGGGAGGTTGAGAAGGGTCTTGAACTCTGGATGGGTGATCATAGAGCAGTTCATGGTCGAGATACTTCGCGGAGCACCACGCACTGCACTGCCAGAGAACACTGAAGTGCAAAACAGCCCCCTGATCTGGACTGGTATGGAAATGCCCTCCAGTGAGTGGGGAGTAGGTAGGGCTACAGGTCCTTCTGCCCATAGCTTCCCCCATAAATTAAGCCCAGATGGGGTTAAGGTGTAGAGAGCTGGGCAGGAAGGGTGCTTTTAGGGAAGCATCCTTATGGTCTGTCCACACAGCTTGCTGTGGCAGAGCCCAGACACAACACAGTGATTTAACCTCACACCCAGCAGGGCATGAAGTGTCCTAAGACGGCCTGTCTGCATTCTCTATCTCTTGCTGCACCTCTGCTTTAGTGGTGGGCACAAAGGTGGGCACTGTTGCCTCCTCCCAGTTCTACGGCTGGTCTGCAACTGGTCTCCATTGGCACTAGGTCATCATAGAGCTGGAAAAAGATGAGGCAGCTGTGGCAGATGAGATTAAATGAAGGGACAGAGGGGCTGAAAAGCTGTATTTTGGTCCTGGTCTTGCTATTCACTTGTGGTGTTTCCAAGCCAGGGCGTGTTGATTTGCAGCACAGCAGACAGCTATCAGGAAGGGCTCTGAGTTCCTGCGTTGTTTAGCAGCAAATGCATCGTGCCTCTGAAACCTGGCTCTCAATAAAGACCCTGGGAAGTGCTGCGGTAGCAGCAGGTTCAGGCTGCAGCGATTTATTTCTGTGTTCAGTGCTGGTCCTAGCAGGGGAGGGGGACCTGCCTGCTCAACTGCCTTTGACTCCTTGCCATTGATCGACCGTTGCAGGAGTCGCTGAGGTCTCTGCTCTTAAATCTGGATCTGCACTGTCCTTCACGGCTGCATGCTGCCCTGACCTGCATCAGCATCCCTCACTCCTGCTTTAAATCTCTTCCAAGCAGGCACTGGTGACACTAGCAATTTCTCTTGTCAGCCTATAGGGACCTGGAGCACAGCCCTCCTAAGGAAGGAATTAACCCAGCGGCACCAGTTAGCAGAGGTATCTTTTATTGACCATTTGCAGAATACTGTAATACAGAATCTGTTTAGGGGACTTAGGTGAGTTCCCCAGAAAGTGCCTTCCCTCTCAGCATTTCCAGGAGATCCTGAGGAGAAACCTGCCCTGTAACACATTGGGGCTCCCTAGCATGAACTTCCTAGCACCCTCAGCTCTCCAGGGGTAGGGAGTTGTTTGAACACTGGATGAAATTCAAGAGAGGAAAAGGAAAAGAAACCCCCATACATCAGGAGGTGGTGGGGTGGTCTGAACACACCTGATATGCTGTGAGCCAGCCCTGCCGTGGAACCCATCCATCGCTGCACGTGCCTCCTGCTCGACAAGACCCCACTGCTCCCCAGAGCTCAGCTCTCTGCTGCTAGGCATGCGTGGCTCTGGGCTTCGCACACTCTTGTCACACGGCTTGTTGACCATAAGATAAATATTTCTTGGTCTATTTTTTCTCCCTGTACATGTGTTGGAGACCCTTTGCTACAGCAGGTCACGTACTGTTTTGGGGGGCAGGAAGGGTATGCTCAGCTGGGCTGATAAACTCTTTTCACTTTTATTTATGTATTTATTTGGCTCTTCTCTTTATTTTTTTGCAATCAAGGTGGATTATTGTTTTTATTCTTTTGCGTCCTTGCTACAAGAAACAACTGCAGACACTTCTGGCATAGAGGCATTTTGGCGGCGGCCACTGCTGTTGGCCTCACTCTAGTAATCAGTGAGGGGGTATCGCAGGAAGATGAAGATAAGGATGATACAGAAAGTGGCAAGGGCTGAGCTGGTGATGTTAAAAAGACGGGCTGTCTTGGCATCTTCAACTGCTCCATTTAAGTCATTGAGGAGTTTCTTGTCCCGGACCTGAGATACACAACAAAAATAATTAAATAAAAAGAATTGGGAAACATGTAAAAGACAAAGTGTTTCAAACAACACTCACAAAAAATCAGTTCACTTGTAGGGTACCAGTATAGCAGATGAGGGTAGGGTACCAGTATAGCAGATGAGGGCTGAGCAGGGCCTCTTTTCATTTGGAAGTGTTCAAAATGTTCAAAGCGTTCAAGGATAAACACTTTGAAGTGTTCAAAGCCCATGTAGATTATGTAGATGAGGCCCTTAGTAACATGGTTTAGTGGCGCGCTTGGCAGTCCTGAGGTAAAGGTTGGAGCTGATGATCTTAAAGTTCTTTTCCAACCTCGCTGATTCTATGATTTGAATGCTTGGGGTGTCATAAGGCACCCCAAGGTGTGGTTTGCATTCCAGCCCTGCTATGGGTTGAGTCTGTGAAGCCAAGCATTGTAATCCTGTGGGCTGGAAATCTCTGGAAGCAGAGAAGACACATTGCTGTTACCAACCAGGCAAACCAGGTCCCTATGGCCTCTGGGGTGGGGCAGTGTCGTTTGAGCCTGAAGATGCATAAAGGAACTGAGATGCCATCATGCACCCCATGCACAGGGACACTCAAGCATCCTTCCCACCATGTCATAGCCCTCTGGCCCTGCAGCCCCAGAATTCACCTCACTTGGGCTACAAGCAAGAGGGCTGGCTGCAGTTCCGCTGTGCATCCCCATGCCTCTGTCTGCACTGTGGGGCTGAGTGGGTGAGCGCTGGCAGAGCATCCTACTGCAACTCCAGGGCTGCGCACAAGCCTCCAGCATATTAAGCAGTCCTGGGTTAATGAGTTCCTTTTGCAGGTCTGATGCAGCTCGTGCAGCGCCTCTGCCACTGGCAGTTTTCAATCCTGACAGCGCATTCTGCTCTTTTCATTACCCTGCAGGCTGTGACATTCATGGGCTTGCTTTGGGACAGCTCTGCAGTGGGTAAGAACTGTGCATGCCTGTGTCACTGACCTGTCCCCACTTCCTCCAGGCAGCCATGGCACCAGCAGGCAGTGATGCCACTAGAAGGCAGCAATGGCATTACCAGCAGTGGATGGCACTGCAACTCAGCGGATGACAGAGCTGGGCAGTGCGTGGCACTGCGAGGCAGCAGATGGCACAGCTAGGCAGTGATGCCACTAGGAGGCAGTGGATAGCACAGCTGGACAATGGGGGCACAGCTGGGCAGTGGATACCACTCGCAGGCAGTGATGGCATCAGCAGGCAGCAATAGCATGAGCAGGCAGCAGATGGCACACCCAGGCAACTGATGGCACTGCCCACCAGCAGCGGTTCATCTGCTTGTTGCTCAGGCTTCATCTCTTCCTAGCAGATATGTGTCCTTGTCCCCAGATTGCCCCTTCAGCCAGCACTCAGCAGACCCAGGCAGCTGGATCCACAACGATTTTGGGCAAAGGGACCGGGAAATTCGACCCCACTTCCCTTTCCCGTATCCGAGCTGGGTACCCAGGGGCCACATGGCACGGCACCGCAGCTCCTCTTACGCTGCCTGCTTTGTGGCCAGAGGGTCAAAGCTGCGGGCGGGCCCCGTCCTTTGCTGCGCTGCCGGCAGGGCGAGCGCCACCAGAAGCTGCCGGCCCAACACTAGGTGTCGGTGTCAGGCTGCCAGAACCAGTGCCGGTGTCCTACCTAGAAACACTGACAGGCTGTTACGGACCAGGAAGCTTTCCAAAAAGACTGCGATGGATTCAGACCACGTCCTAATGACTTTTTTCTCTCTCCCTCCTGCAGTGCTTACCCACGGGGCTGTCCTGAAAGCCTTCTGCTTGCTAGGTATTGGGAAGGGCTGCTGAACCCCTTCATTTCCACTGAGCCATGCTGGTTCATGGGGCCTCCAAAACCAGATCTCAGACCTCAGGCAATGTCCTCTCCTCTCACACCAGTGAGGACCTCTGCACAAGCACCCTCTGCTCTTCACTGATCCTGGACTGTGGGTACGGAGGCTGTATCTGGCACGAGGCCTGCAGGAGCTGTCACTGGCAGGCACATAGGCAAGAATGAGAGCTCTGTTCTTCTCCTTGTATTAAACCCTGCCGTGCCATGTCCTTGGCCTCTGTTACATCCCGCTCCTGGGAGCCTACAGCTAGAGCCAGCGCCATCCATGTAGCTCCATGGCACGCTTGGCTGTTGCTGCCAGCAGTGGGGATGACCCCTGGGAAGGCAGCAAGCTGGCAGCCTGGGAGCCTGCACCCCTTTCTGTGTCAGCTGTGTGTCCAGGGTGACACATGTTTGAAATTACTCATTGGTTTAGCATCCTCCCAAACGCCCCAGGGCACAGGAGTGCCAGGCAGCTGGCACATCCTCACCCACTGAGAAGTGCAGAGCTCCCTGCAGCCAGAGACCCAAAGGCACTGATTTGGGACAGAAATCCCAGCCGCTTCTCACAGAAGGCTCTTTAAAGCTCTCTCATGTGCTTCCTCTTCTCAGTGGCTGCCAGAGGCAACTATGCAGAGCAAATGCCTTTTGACCCTTCCTCCACTGTAAGCCACCTGGAAGAGGTTGCTCTGCTGCAAGCAAGCCAGTGTTTGCCATCAAGTGTTTGCCAGGCAGACACAGGTTTCTCCAGCAGAGCAGCATAGCCAGAACACCAAGATCTGCAACTCCTCCTGCAGTGAACTGCTTACTTTGCCTTTACGGGGCCAGTTCCTCTTGGCCTCAGGGAGCTCTCACCCACTCCTCACCTCCTGCTCCTCCTGTCCCCAGGGCACCCTGCCACCCTAATTTCCATACCCTACCCTCTCCCAGCAGCCTCTTCCACCTGACAGTGTCTCACACTCGTGACCGACGCTGTAGCTCTTTCCCATGGCATGCTTCACTAGCACCTGACCTACCCTTGGCCCTACTCCAGTCCTGTTGCTGATAAGCATCCCTAGCGAGGGGTGCCTGGGGCTGCCCCCTCCCCAGTGCCACCATTTTCCTCCCAGTTCCTTTTTTTTTTGTCCTTCCCATCTCTCTTCTTCCCTCCTGTTTGTGCCCAAATGATGGTTCTACAGCCGCCTTCCACTCCCACCAAAGGGCACCCAGCTGCCTCCTCTCTCTGCCCCACCAGCTGGTTCCACCTACCCCTGCCCAGCCCTCCATTACATGAAACTCTATCTCCCATCTCTGGTAGCCCCCTGTCCTTTACCTTCCCTAGCTCTCTTCTGTCTGCTCTGGCCTTGGTCACCAACTCCTTGCTCCCTTTCCTCTCCTCCCTTGCTATTTCCCCATACACATATAGCTTCAGAAGTCACCGTCATGCAAATCATTCATTATTGTCCATTATCATTTATGTTGCAAAGGGGCCTCTAAGCACCAAATAAGCGCCAGGGTCTCTGCAGCACACAAGAGCAACATAAAGGCGTTTCTCCTACCAAACCACTTGCAGCCCCGGCCTCCCACATCTCTCCAGTGAATCCTCTCAACCTCTCGCCTCTCCTTGCACCCCCAGATGCTTCCAGACGTCTCCCTTTAATGTCTCACTGTGGCACCTGAGCCAGATTCTGGAGGAGGAGCTCTTCTGGAGAGCAGGTAAGTCTTGAATCTCTTTCCCTGCTTTGACCTAAAGGAGATGACACTCTCTCTCTCATAGCCCAGGCTCAGCTCTTCCTACATTCATGCTTCCATGGCCACCATTACCATAATGTGCTGGCAGCTGCTGCGCAAGCCCCCGGAGCTGCTTCCTTCCACAGGTCCCCAAGGTCACCCCCTTACCCAGACCCAGGTGTGGTGTTTCCTTAGTTGCAGACTCTTTTTCCATCATCACTTTGACCCTTCACACCTTTCCTACAACTAAATGGGGGCTTTTGGCCCTGCTTTGCACTGAGATATCTGGTGTAAGGATAATTACATCTGCTGGCTGCGGGCCTTCCCCAAGCACCCCAAAGCCTTGTGTGGTGGACCCTTTGGATATTCCACCTTGGGCAGTGCAGAGCTTACCTCTGATCCAGCTTGGGAACTTCTACAGGTCCTTTCCTCTTCTGTGCCTGGCCTTCCATGAAACAGCCTGCTTTTGTGCTTTAATGTCCAAATCTTTCTTCCTTCCCACACCAGCAATGCCCTTTCCTCCATCCCTGCTTGCCTGTCATCTCCCTGCTGCTCACCTTGTCCTCCACCATCTCCAGCTCACCTTGCCCTCCAACACATCCAGCATGCTGATACCAAAGAGTTCTTTCTCTCCTCCCTCTCACCACCATCCCCTGTCCTTCCTCCCCTTGGGATTTTGCCTTCAGTTTTCTCTCCAGGCTCTCCCTACTGCCTGCTCCTTCCTCAGAAGCCAGCTCCCCTCTCGTTTTTAGGAGTAGGGAACTTGTGTGAATAAAAAGTGCTGCCTCAGCTTACAGGAGGAGACAAATGGTTTGTTGATAACGATCCTAATGAGGCTGTATTTAAGGCAGCCTGGATTTTAGCATGCAGCCAACAGCTGCTTGTCTGTAAACTGATTTCTGTGCAGAGCTCAGTGTCCCTAACATAAGGAGCTCTGGAAGGCATCCTTGGGTTTATTTGCTCTGTGAATCAGTCAAGAGCTCTCCACCCTGCCTGCGCCCGTGTCATGGGGCTGTCACCCCTGCTTTTCACCCACCTCCATAAGCCATTGCTCCTCCTGAGAGCTTGCCTGAGAGGCCAGGTGCCACAGCTTCCCTGCTTCTCAGAGTTAATAAATAGCTATGGATCTGTGCCCGTCTGCTTCCTCTTGAAACAAGGAAGATCAACAAGTGGCAAGAGGGGAAGGCAAACAACCGTGCCCACAGCTGTGTGCTAAGGGCCAGGCAGAGAACAGGCAGGAGAGCTCATGTCTCCTGGGGTGCTATCACACTGCGTATTTCTGTGGCCTTGAGGGGCAGGAAAACTGGAAGCAGCCCTGCAGGCTGCTGTTGGGGCTTTAAAAGCCAGTGGTGCTTCTTAACATCTTTGTCTCCACACTTGCCTTACAGCAAGGCATCTATACCGCTGCTGGTCTCAGATATGTCTCGCTCCTCTGACATAATGGATACTGAAAAGGATTTGGATCTCCCCAAACTGGACCTCCTAACGACTGAAATGAAATCTCCTGCCACCAAGCACTGATGCATCATTCATTACTGCTTGGAGCTGGGAAAGAGGCAGGCAGAGAGCTGCCAAGGATCAGGTCCACGGCATTTACTCCTATCAAAAGCAACCAAATCCAAAGCATTGCCATTGGAGCAATCATCACACCTGTGCTGGGCTGGGGTTAAGGTAACTTTAGGGTTTCTAACTTCCCTGGTCCTGCTATTTATCTCTTCTCCACCAGCACCAACACACTGTGCTCAGGCTGATCTTGAGAAGCCTGAGATGCCAGAAATCAGCCAAGGGGGATATGTGAGTCGGTGTGACTCTGCTGCAGCCCCACAAGCTGCGTTTGCTGAGGATCTGGCTTGCTACGAGTGTAAATGGAGATGCAGTGTGCCATCGCATTCTTACTCAGAGCACTTGGCTGGGATGTCTGTCACACAGAGTACCTGGCTTGGGTGTCACAGTCTCTGCATTTGCCTGACTTCATGTGTTTCTTTGAATAAGTGCATATAAATTCTTTAACTCTGGGGTGGTTTTCTGGTATTTTTTAGTAAACACTGGTCACCATGAAATAGCATTTCCTTGCAGAAGAGATCTAGAAGGCTGTAGCTCATGTGCAAAAGGCCAGGCAGACATGGAGGCACTGAAGGGTCTAAAACCAGTAAGTGTGCATGGGGAATGAGACAGCTTTATGGTAACATTCATTGTACCTAGGCATACATCTATCTTCCAGTGTGGCCTTTATGCTGCTGAAACTGGTGGAGATACTACAGTGTGCTAAGATACTTAATGAAACCTCTCACGGACTTGGGGGATGAAGGATCTACTGTTTTATTAACAGCATGAATCTGGCAAAAGCAGATGACATTTATGGCAGGGTATTGAAAAAGCTATCTCTGATAATGAAATGATTCCTGAGGCTGCTAGATATTTCAGTTATTTAAAGGAAATGTGAAAACCATAACCCAGGAACCGTTTGATGCCATCAGCACACTGGTGGCCCTTCAGCCAGGAGCCCTGTGCTAAACCAGTCAAGGACTCTGCAGTCAGACATCCCAGAACAGGCTCAGGGAAGGGAAGAGGCTTCTCCCCTCCTCTCCCTCCCACAGCACCTTACTCGGTCTCTGCAGAGCACAGGCATCTTTGGAAGGCTGTGACTTAAGTATCTGCTGCTCAATTGTCCTTACGTTTAATTACAGAAGAACAAGAAAAGTCTGTTTAAAGGGACATTTGTCCCAGGATGTTTCTTGCTTCTGCTTTCTCGGAAGTTCTGGGAGAAACCTCACTGACTATAGAAGAGATGAAAACAACAGGCTCCTGGAGAAATAACTCCAACATCCAGCCTAGCCAGGATGTTGTGAAGGTTTTTGCAGTAGCTATGAGTGAGGATCCTGTCTTTCTCAGCATCCCAGTGGTCTTCCCCAGGGCAGATCTGCTGCTGCCCCATCATCCCTGTTGCTTCCCACCACCCATCCTGACAGCAGCTCATGAAGGCACCTGCCATCCTTTCAACCACTTGCTACCTCTGTCCTGTGCCTCTGAGGAACATTTTGTTTCTATTTCCCCCACTGCCACAGAGTCACAGCTACCGGGGAGCTCCAAGACCAGAGCGGCGTTATTTCTACCTGCTCCGCATTACATCTGTTTGGGTACCACCATTATATCCAATCAGCTGCCACCTCTTCAGTCCAAAAGCCAAGGCTGGGTTTTGACAGGCATCTTATATTTTCCTTTCTCTGATTTGGAGCAAATCTGACCATTTGCCTTCCCTCACCACTGCTTCCTTTTTCACAGTGGAGTTTATATCCTCTAGACTTTTGCAGCCAGATGCTGAGCTCACACCTCTGCCCTGGCGATCCCAGGTTACTTCTGGGATTTGTTCCTCCTTCCACCTCGTGTCAAGGACAGTGAAGGGTCCAGCCTGTAAAAGCTTTGTAGGTGGTAGGCCCTACTCCATCCTGTCCCCTGGGTATTGGGTCAGTTTGGTCCTCAGGCTGTCCTGTCCCCCTGCTAGCTGCAATGAAGGGACCACATCTACCAAGATAGATATCTGCTGTAGCTACAGCCATGTCCTGGTGACATGACACTGTTTCTTAGCCTGCTGCAACCATGCCTCTCGCACAGGAAAGATACTGACTGTATCTCAAAGGCAAATTCAGATGAGCAAAGACATGAAAAATATGGAGGAAGCCAGTTTCTTCCATAAAGAGTGGGGGGTGTTAAGGGACTCTCCCTCCACTTGTGTTAGTCTGTCGCTGCCTGGATTTGCCCTTGGGTCAGTCCTGTTTGTGGTGATGCTCAATCCCAGCATGACTTAAACTGTTAAGGGACTTGCCCAGGCAGCAAGGTCCAGTGAAGCCTGCTACATGGGTGGTGAGTGTGTGCTCACCTCCCATCTTGGGGAGGGGGAAACTGAGGCAGGCACCAAAGTGCCAGTGCTGGGTTTGCCTAGCGCATGGGTCTGCAGACTTGTCCCTGAGCCTTTCTACCAGAAACCGTGATGGGCTCAGGAGCAGCCTCCTTGCAGCACTGGGCACTCGCGGTCCAGCTTGTGGGAGCTGGATGGGGTTAATTGATCTTCTGTGATGAAGCCCGTCTGCGCCCTGGCCTTCATCTAAATGCTGCCTGCCAAAACAAATCAGCTCGCTCCTGTCGGGGCCACCCAACCGCCCCGGGCTCTCTGTACATCCATTCAGTTAGTTTTGCTTCTGTCAGGCCAGGAAGGGGAGGGCAGCCCTGGCCCCTCTCTCCATCAGCCACTGAGGGGCTGCCTGTTTGCTGGGTGCCATCCCTGCCGGGCTGCTCTCCCCTGCAGCTACCCGGAGTAACCTGCTCCTATCCCCATCATGGGCTGTGCTCCATGCCACCGCCATCAACATAGCTCTATTTCCCTCTAGATATGACGCTGTGTGAAGCCCCCCTGCGCCCTCTTCCACCTCCTTGGCAACCTGGGGCTTGTTCTGATGATGCTGGCAGGTCTCCAGGGCTTGCCTTGGGATTTATAGGCGTTGGAAGTGGTGGGAGGAGAGGAGCTAGCCACCAGCTGGTGTTTTAGTTAGGAAGAGGGCAAGAATTGAACAGGCAGGGTTGCCCTGCACCCTGGCAGCTTCTCCCTTGCTGCAACTTGCCAGGCACCAGCTGATTGCTGCCCTCTGCTTCTTACTGCTTCTGCCCAACCATCTGATGCTGCTGGGTCCTACCCTGATGATCTCTAACTGACAGGATCCCAAGGAAGGGACTGAGTTCTGGGATACCTGCGGGAGCAGCATGAGCCAAGCCAGCCCATCATCCTGCTATTGCAGTACAGGAAACTCCAAGGGTATCTGAGCAAGTCAAAGCACATCTTCCCCACTCGAAGCAGCATCCCTATCTCCAAAACACACCTCTGCTCTCCCCATCCCCATCCCCAGTGAATAGGACCTCTCATTTGTGTGGCAAAAATGTGATTTACATCAGGCGTGACCCCCAAACACTCCCCCTCTCTCCAGCTACCCATTACCCTGTGCTGCATGCTCAGTACTTACTTTCAGTGAATAGGCCAGGGCGATAAAGCCGAGGCAGCAGAAATTGAGGTATACAAAGTTGAAGATGGACCAGAGATAGTAGTCGTTCACCTCGGTGGTGTCAGGGTAGATCTCAATGACAGTGGTGGGGTTGGTCATCGTCTTCTTCTCCACCGAGTGCTTGCACGGGACCGCCGGTCGCAGGCTGTCCCCTTTGCAGCTCTTGCTCTCCATGAGATAAACGGCAGAAGAAGGAGACAGGACCGGCGAAGCTTGCCGGAGAGCCGGGGGCTTGGCGATGCAGGCGAAGCAGCCCTGCGGGGGGCCCTGGGGGGAGCGAGGGGTCCAGGCCACCCCCTCGAAGGGGCACGGCGGGCCCAAGGGGGGATCCTGTGTCCTCTCCGTGGTGGCTGCCGCGGCGTCACCGCGCTCTGCCCTGGCAAAGCAAACCCCCCGTAAAAAAATGGGGGTGAGGGGATGGAGAGGCGCGGGGGGGTGAGGGGGGAGAGAAAGAGGGGGTAAGAAGTGGAAAAGAAGAGACGTAGGGGGAAGGCAGGAGAGAGCGGGGCCGGGAGACAGAGGAGAGAGCGGGGAGAGGAGCGAGGGAGTGGGGAGAGGAGGGCAGCGGAGGGGCGGAAGGAGTACCGCTGCGTCCGGGGACCACGGAGCCGCCGCCTCGGAGCGGAGCTGCCGCCGGCCCCGCGGCGGGGGCTGAGGAGCGGGCAGCGGCGGACAGCATCCCTCCGCCTCTCCGCGGCCTCCCCCCTGCGCTGCCCGCTGTCCTGCGTGACCCGCGGCCGAGCCACGAGTGGGGAGATAGATAGAAACAACATAACGGAAAGAAATACAAGGAGAAGGAAACACTTGGGAAGAGCCGGGGGGGCACCGCGGGAGTTGCCGGCTGAAACCGGGCTGCACCCCCAGCAAGCCCTCCGTGCCCGCCTGTCTGTCGGTCGGTCGGTCTGTCTGCCGGGGCCTCCGGCTTTCTGTCCCGTGTCGGGACGGGAGCGGGTCTCCCGGTGCGGCAGAGCAGCCCGGCCCCTCGCTCTCCCTCCTTCCCTCCCTCCTGGGGGGAGATTTTTTTTTGAGGGATTTCCCACCCTTTTTGGTTGTTTTCTTTCGGCAGAGTCCCTGCGGGATTCCAGGTGGGACTGCATTCCCCGGGTCCTTCCACCTGCCAGCAGGTGTCTTGCCCACCACCCCCTCCCCTTATTTCTGAAGGGGAGAATATCGTGCCCGGAGAGGAGGAGAAGGAGGGGTAAGAGGGGATGAAGACAGAGGATGGGGAAGGGGATGTGGGAAGATGTCGGCGTCCCCGCCCCCCCACCCCCCCCACCCCCCAGCTTTGAAAATAGGGAAGACTAGTCCACCTCTGGATGCTCGTCCGTCCGTCCATCCGTCTTCCCCGAAGGCATCAGGAGGAGCGAGGGATACTCACAAGGAGGGATGCGGGGAGTCGCTGCATATCCGGCTCAGCACTGCCTCCGGCTCGGCTTCCTCGGCGCTGGAGTTGCGGAAGGATGGGGGAGGGAGGGCACCCATGGACTAGCGGTGGGCAGGGGGGGGTGATAGGGAATGGGAAGATCAGCCTGCAGCCCCTTTCCTCTCTTCCCTCCCCCGAACATGCTCTGCGCAGGAGAGCTCCTCCGTGTCTCAGCCCCACGGGGACGTCACCTCCTGCTTGAAGCATCCTCGTAATGCCTTACTGGAGAAGGGCATCTTCTGGGCCCCGGCCGAGCGTCTTCCCTGGTCCTGTGGAGGGGATGCTCTGCCCGACTGTCCCCTGCGTCACCCACAGAGACCTTTGCAGTGGGGACTCGCTGCGTGTTTGTTCCCATGGGCCCGGGTGGAAACCTATAGGAAGAGTGGCAGGGGTGTGTGGGGACGATTGGGACTGCGTGACAAGGGGAGGTGACAGCAGCACAGCGGTCGTGGGGGATGAATGGAAAGGGGATAAATCCTGTCGGCACTGAACAAATCCCAGCGTGGGCAGGGGCAGGAGCACCCTGGCAGCAGGATGCAGGGCATGCGGCTGCTTTAGGGGAAGGAGGTGGGGATGTCATGAAGGATGGACAAGCGCAGGAGGATTTGGCCATGCCTGGGCTTGGCACAGGATCAGGGAAGTGCTTGCTGCCTCCCTGTGCAGGCTACTCTGGGAGCTGCATGGAAACCCAGTTCTGGGGTATTGTGGTAGCATCCCCCATGGGATGTGATGCTGGAGAGCAGCTGGTGCCGTGCAGCGACAGCTTGCAGGTCATTCAGGAGGATGCAGCCGTAGCACTGGGAGGGTGAGGATGTGAGGACACACTGTGTCAGGCACGTGGCAGAGCCCGGCCCAGCTCAGGTGGCCTTGAGGCAGCAGCCGGTTTGGCTGTGGCTCTGGGGAAGGGGAGCAGGGGAGTCCCAGAGCACTAGAAACAGGCTGGGTCAAACAGAAGTTTGTGCAAGCAGTACCTGCAGGGGAAGGGAAATCCTCCAGCATTGCCTTAAGCCTACCTACAAAGTGCTGACCTAAGGAATAAAGATGGTAATTTATTCTGCTGTTCACAGGCCGGTTTGGCTCCCGTGTAGGTGCACACACCCTGTGTTCATCCCCGTGGGTCAGTGTGCTGCGAGGGGACGTCTTGCACGTCCACAGCATTCCCAGACTGGAGAAGGTCCAGTCTCTACAAGGCCGGTTTAATCCCGCTGTCCTTTAACCAACCTGTGCTGGTTAGAAAAGGACAAATTGCATCTGGTTCAGGATTTATCACTGCTGAAGTGCTGCTGGGTGCTGCCAAAGTAAAGAGTGTTTTATTAGTGCCACAGCTGCCTGTGATGAGACCCAGGTTTCTCTCCAAGATGCTGCTAAGAAGCAGAAGCAGTGCTGGGGTGAGAATGATGCTCCTGTGGGATTAAGAGGTTTGCAGGAGAGGCAGAACTGCAGCCAGCTTCCATCAGCTTTTCTGAAGGGCTTGGACAATCCCAGGCAACTCGCAGCTGTGCAGAGCTGGTTCAGGAGGAGCAACGGAACTCCTTGGATGCAGATTGGTGCCTATCATAGGAGCTACTGATGAGCCCGCTGTTCATTTGCCTGGGGAAAGTTGTGTAGGTAGGGCTGCTCCTCTTCCTAACATCAGGCAGGGATGGAGGATGAGCAGAGCAAAAGGTCAAAGAGGGCTTCTGGAGGAGGCAAGAGGAGGCAGCAGGGTGGGGTAGGGGAATGTCAGATCAACAGAGGTGGACACGTTCCCTGCTGTGCAGCAGACAAAGTTCAGGGAGGTTGGATGGCTGCTTTTCCTCTTCTCCAGGTACCAGGTCAGCCCTATAGTTTGCAGAGCACTTTTGGATCTTTGGTTTGGTAATTCATCATCTTTCTTGATGTGAAGTGTGAGTGATGAGAGATTTATTACTGTGTATCACAATAGCATATATACAGCACCACCAGTTCTAAAACCATTCATATGACTCTTCAAAATCAGGCAACAGGCTTTAAAAAAATGGCTTAATGAATAAACCCCCTCAATATTCTGTATTAACACTCCTCCAGTTTTCTGGCAGTCCTTCAAGGTCATGCATGCAAGCCCTCAACCAGAAGCCTAGACCACTTTCCTTTCAAATAAAAGCTGAAGTGACTATGAATAGTCATCTGTATTACTGTGGTGTCAAGGCCCACATCCCTTTGTGCTAAGCATGAGACAAATAGAACAGAAGGATGTTTCCTGCCCCAAAGCAACTCTCTTGTAATCTTGTTAGAGACATGTGGGCTGTATCATAACCAAGTGCTGTAAGACCCGTGAGAAAGTCTTCCATATGAAAGCCTTCTCCAGCTCTCTGGGAAACAATTGCTAGGACTTGACCCTGTGTTTTTCTGAAGGAGAAAGCCCACAGCCTCCTGAATGCTCCTTCCTATCCCTCCTATAAAATTCCTCAGTGGGTTGCTAAGCCCTGTAAGCAGTAAGGTAGCCTGAGGCTTGCAGGAGAAAAACCCATCTCCCCACTCTCCCTTGATCTCCGTCTCCTGTCCTCTAAGCTTCCAGTCTGCGCTCCACTTCTTTTCCTTCCCAAAGGAACCTAAAAATAAATAAATTCAAGAAAGAGCGGAAAAAGGAAAAAGCCACCAGCACCCAAACCAATGTGCTTAGTCATTCATGGTGAGCAAAAATAGTTTTCCAAATGAACGTACCGCTGAGGCAACCAAATGAGCAAGTCATCTCCGTAAGAGAGGGGTCTAATTCTCCCTCTCCCTGGCAGGTCCTTGTCTGGATGGGCTTTTGGCAAAGCAGAGCTGGTTGGAGAAGGATCCGGCCCATGAAGACAGACCTGGGGGTCAGGGCCAGGTGCCCTACTATTCAAGGGGACATGTCATGAAAATGCTTATCTTCTTTGCATTAGTGGAGACATTCAGCAGAGTGACTTACTGAACTGTCTCGTGCATGGGGTTCTGCAGAGATGGTGCAATACATGGTGTCAACCTGAGTTTCTGCTGGGTAAGATAATGTGGGGCTGTGTGCAGGCTGCTCATGGGGCGGGTTGTGCCTTGCTCCCTGTTGGAAAAGCATGGATGGACAATCCTGGCTCTTGGCTTCTCCAGCTCTTGGCCAAGACCAAGCCTGTGGCTGTTCTAGCTGAGACGTAATGTTCAGTACTCATGGCATGATTAAAGGCTTAAGCACAATCCCCCCACATTCCCCCCAGCAGAAACAACACTCTCATATTCTGGTAGATAAATATTTGGCAGTGGATGACTTGTTCTCCCCTTGGGCTATTGAGGAACAGTGGGCTGCATGATTGGTTTCCAGGACCCAGCCAGCCCTTTTGGGTTAAGTAATTTCTTTAACCTTGGAGAACAGCTGATTGGGGTATTAAGGCATCCTGGGGGAGCAGAAGCTTGGGACACGCCAGTGGGGAAATCAGTTAAGCTCTCTGTGTGCTTAGATCTAGGCTCAGAAGACTGGATGAGACTCGCCTGCATCTGCCTTGCTTATGCAGATGATGCTTTTTTCAAAGAAGGGATTAGCTCTTATCTTATACCTGGCACATGGGGCCTTCATTCTGCACTGGAGTCTCCAGCTCCCGTACAGCAGCACTAGGGCTAAAAAAAAAATCACACAGCAAGGCAAAAGGGATGGATTTTTCTTACATTAAAAAAATAAATAAATAAAAAACCTCCCAAACCCCATGTTCCTCATCAGCAGGCTCAGGGATCATGAACTCCATCCAAATCCTAGTTGGTTTGAGGCTGGACTTAGAAACTGGAGTCTTACTTTGGCTGTTGGAGGACCATTTTATAGCCTAAGTCGAGTAGGAGCTAGTTTTGTCTGGCCCAGAGGAGCCCCTGCTGGAGGAGTAGCCTTCGCACTACTCAGCCAGGAGATGTGGCCCCAGGAGAAGGCTGTAGGCTAGGACAGATGCTGGGAGTGCCTGATGTATCAGTAGCGCTGCGTCAGGCTGGTGACACTGCGATGTCACCCTGCAGAGGCTGGGATATGTTTTAATACATTGAAAAAGACAAACCCAACAGGCTCCCAGCACAATTCCTTACCAGAGAGAGGGGAAGGATGCCCTTCTGAAATACATCCAAGTCTATATGAGTGGGTGACTAGACATACTGGAACATCAGTTTGAGGAGAGAAGTCTCTGGCCACTGAGGAGGAGTTTGGCATCCCAAGCTGCTTAAGAAAAGACCACTGGCAGAGGTAAGGGGGGTAATACTGTATTTTCTTTTCAATTTTCTATGATGAGACAGTAATTCTGACAGCAAATTAGGTTAAAAAAATACAGTCATGTGGTTAGAGTTTGGTTTAAAAATGCAAATAAAAGAACAAGGGGAGGAGGCCCATTCAGGAAAGACTACAATGAACTGCTCCTCCAGCCTATCCGAAGGTATGTCACTCAGGGCATCACTTTGGGCTGTGCTCATTCTCCAGACAGCAGCCTCCTGCCTGCCCTACAACAGACATCAGCTCAGCCTTGGGTTACTGTGGAGGCTGTGACTCAGACAACATAAGGCATTGCAGTGCACCAGAACTGCAGCCCAATGGCTTGTTCTGGGGCTGTGCTGCACGTCCTGCTTGGATGTGATGCTGAAGACATTCAAAAGCCACTGCCAGCTCCATGTCAGACTTCCCCGCCCCACATTAGGTCTTGATTAGCGAGTACCCAAGAGGCTATCTCTTGTCTTGCCGTGCTGAAGAAATCCTGCAGCTGGGAAATGATGCAGCAGAGCTTGGAGGAGCTCTGGGCACCCTAATTGGTGTGGAGCTGGGGCTCTCTGGAAGGGTGCTGAATATTGGCTGATTTTTGAGTACCATTGATGATTTCTTTTTTTGATAACATGCCACTGTTCTCTAGCCAGTCTGCAACAGATGTCCTTCGGCACCCAGATGCAGGCGAAGATTACAAGCCAACAGAAGCAAGGTTTGGGAGCAGCGTTTGTCACATCCAAGGTTGCAGGGGACAATGCATGTGTCCCAGGTGTGCCCAGGCCTGACCGCACTGCTCACTCCAGACCTCTCCAAGGTGTGTGGCACGGTTATAAAGCCAAGCTGCAATGTGTGGGGCCAGGGGATCCATAAGCTACATACACACTGTTCAACCACAGTGCATACGCACCACAGGACCTCTTCCCCACCTGTGCCTCTGATGCTCGTGGAGAATTCAATATTGGGGATGATGTACATCCATTTCACCAGGCATAACCTATTCACCCACTGCCAAAGACCTTTCTCGGGAACTTCCTTGACCCCACTGGTACTGCTGACAGGATTATCAGTGAATTCTGGGAAGCCAGGATTTTACTGTCTCTTTTGCCTACTCTGGGGTCACAGCCATGGCTGATCTGGACCCCTTGCCACTCTCAGCTTTACCCCTCACCTGCTTCCACTCCCTAACTTCAGGACCTTATCCAACACACTAGGAAAGCCAAATCAGCTACAACCTCTCTGAAGCAGGACTGTGCCTCACTCCATGTGCAACACAGGGTGGATATGAACAGGGCTCTCACCAGCGCTAGCAAGGTGGAAAACAGGTTAAAGGCAGTTGGATTTCATAATGGGGCAGCAGGAACAGTGAATGCGAGCCCAGCAGCTGCCACAGCACCCTCCTGCACAGGACGCTTGCTGGCTCTGCCAACTGTCTAGTTTTGGGCAGTTCAAAATGCTGAGAATAATGTTTCCAAAAGGTCCTACGTGGCTGACAAACACCTACAGATTTTATCCCTGTGATTCAGGCTTGTAGATCACTCAGCTGCTTTAGGAAACATTATTCTCAGTTCGCTGGCTGCAGATGAGGCTGGGGAGATCTGCGGTTTGCGGAAGCTGGCAGAAGTTCACCAAACTAGAGAGAACCCTTGTCAAGTGACTTTGCTCAGCAGAAAGCCAGGCCTTTGTGGCCATGAATTCGAGTGACCTCTATTAGATCCTATCTTGACCCCCTTTATATGTGTACTCCCTAAAGATTCCCACTGGCTGGAGCCCCCTTCAAATTCCTGTCCTGCAAGGTCAGGCATGGGGACCTCACGTCTCCAGCTCTCTCACTAGTGTCATCACTACACAAAAGCATGCAACCAGAGCCCTTGGGCATGGTACCACAATCCGCCATTGCTCCAGCCCAGGACACGTTCTTTTAGGACCAAGCCAGTACAAACCCATTGAGAAATGACCTTGCTGTCACTGCCTGAACCTGTCATGGAGGGGTGATGAAGCCATCCACCCCCCACTTCAACAGTGGTAAAGCACAAAGTAGTAAATCACTTGCCAGGCAGCCTGCCCTGGCCCTCTCCCCCAGCTCAGAAACCCAAACCCAAGAGCAGCTGCACAGCCTCTCTGCAGGAACAGAGGTGTCAGGGGCTGGCTCCAGCCAGCTGCCCCCCCGGAAGGAGACCAGGGCTGGGAGACACGAGCGGGCCTTGTTCAGCTCTGAGAATCAGTCTTAAAAACAGGTACTGGAAGACCTAGCAGTAAAGCAAGGGGCTACTCCAGCTGGAGTCGTCAACTAGAGACCACCCAGCACCACTTACTCAACAGAGGGGAAAACGTAGCCAGCAGGACACTAATGACTATTTTCCATGTAATTTTAAATCTAGTTCCATTTCTTTTTTTTTTTTTTTTTTCTTTCTTTCTTTCCACTCCCTGGATTTCTAATCCCAGTAATCTTTCTCCATGGCTCCTGTGCATGTGTGGAAGTGTGTGTGTGGCAGAGGCAGTGGGAGGTGGGTCAGGCATTTAGGCACATTTGGCAAAGCCAACAGAGTCATTATCACGGTCAAATACAGTGTAGTAGGGACCAATGAAGACATCTCCCAGGATCCAGAGTGGGCCCCCAGGGGGTGGGACGTCCAGGCCTGAAAAGCCGCTCAGGCAGATGGTCTCTCCTTGTACAGAAACCTAAACAGAAGGGTGAAAGCTTCAATCTCCCTTGTTCCTCCATTGCCCTCGCCCTCGCAGGCTTAGCAGTAACACCTGACAACGCTGGCTGTGCTTCAGCCTCTACCAGCTTGAGATCTGCTACTTGTTGTGAAAGTAACTCCCAAACCACTGTTCTCTTGGCTCCAAACCCAGCTCCCCCTCCCACAGTGCTTACTGCAGCAAAGCATCAGGTAAACCTGCATGTGCCCATAAACCTCCCAGCCCATGCAGCGCTGAATTAGAGCCATCACTGAAATTCTGCACAAGTTGATTCCGATGGCTTAAATGCCAGGCTGGTGGCCTCTGCTGTGATAAGCCTCATGGCACCAGAATCCAACAAGAAAGGGCAGAATATTTATAGAAAGTGATGCAACAGTTTGCCCACCCTTCCTCTCCCATGCTCCCATCCCTCATGAGCATCACGCAGGGATCTCATTCCTGCAGGACTTTGGTGAGGTTGCCTGCCTCCACCAGCAGTGACACCACCCCAGTATTTCAGACTTTTTCCACAAGTTGCTGCTCTTGTGTTTTGGATTTCATGGTTGACAGCTGAGTGGAGGGGGCAAAAGTTAAGCCTCAGGGGAGAAGCACCGGGCTGGAAAAAGCTGCCTGGACATACCTTGAAGACATACTGCTCTCCAGTGAGCTGGTAGGGCTTCCCTCCTAGCGTTAGTGTGATGACAGGCAGAGATGACACTTTATCACAGGGAATCACATACTGAAATAGTAACAGTAAAGGCTTTAGATGGCAGCTTCCACAACCCCAGGAAAGGTCTTCCTCAGACACAATCACATCTTTGCTGTAGTTTTCCCCCAAACCAGCTCATCATGCAGAATAGGCCTGAGCTGGGGTACACAGGCTGCTCCCTGACCAGGGCTGCAAGCTGAGGGGTCAGAAGGTTTTAGGGACAGAGATGGAGCCAAAGGTTCAGCTTTTGGCTCTGCTGAGCACCAGGGCTTAGCATCTGATGCGGCAAGGCTGGGGGTCTTGCCACAGAAGGCAGAGACACAGCTCAATATAGCCTAGAGACATAGACAGGGTGTGATAAACAGACAAAGCCAGTTTAATTAACACTGGCAAATCTTGCAGAGGTGGCAGGTCTACCTTGCTGAAGCATGAAGCAACACTGCAGAAAAGACCTACAAGCGCTCATGGCTCTGTGATCTGGGAAGGGTTTTGGAGAATAGAATCTGTCCTAGAGGCTCCCTGAATCCCTGTTCCAAGGAGAGATGACCTTGTGAGATTAGCTGTGATGGTTAAAAACTTGTCAGGGAAGGGTTGTCACCTGCATTAAATAAAGTGCCTTTGGACTCACATTAACAGAAATCCTTGGCCTCAGCTGCAACTTACACCCATTGTCCCCTGCCTGCCAGGGATGGGTGGCAGAGGTGACCTAAAGCCTTCTAAAGTTCATGGAACCTGGCACTCTGACAGCATGGGCAGGAAAGTGAACACTACATGGGCTCAAAAGACAGAGGGGCTCCTGCTATGCCAGGGGCTTTTGTACGAGCACAGGCTGGGAGTGGCAAGCAGAGGGAGTAGAAGACCAGGGTCTGTAGAAGGATCTGGGTGCAAAGCAGTGTGGATGACATAATGACCATGGACTCCCACTTTCCCAGCTTGACCTCACCTGGCCTTTGATGAGTGGTTTTGCACCAATGGCTGTCTGCAGCTCCTTCACTTCCTTGGTGGGGCCAGTGATGAGTGAGGTTCCTGTGTCCACAATGGCCTCGCAGCCCCCTTTGCACAGGGTCAGCCCATTGGCAACATCCACCCTGGGGAGAGGTGCCCAGACAGAAGACAACTGTTAAGAGTCATCCCAAAAAAGGTTGTGGGAAGCAGAAGGCAAAGAGTTGAAGATGATTGAGTCTGAGCAGTATGTAGGCATGCAGTGGAGGGCTGCCACAGATGCCCAGGAAGAACAGATGCTCAGAAATACTGATGCAGCACCAACTTAGTGCACAGAACCCCTGGCTTCCCCCTGCCTGCTCCCAATGGAGCAGGTGCCTTGAGGTGTTACTGTATTTCTGCAGAGAGCCTGGACTACTGCCTCTGTACCCTGCCTGCCACCTGTGCTCCAGAGCAAACATCACAGATAACGGGCACATGAGCGAGCTCAGGGCAATGCATTAGGGAATTGTATTACCTGTGCTACTGCAAAAAGCAAAGGGTTAAAGGGGTGGTGTGACAGCTGCGTGGGTCACAGGTGAGGGAAGGGTTGCTGTATGTCAAAGAGGCAAGACAGGAGCTGCTTGCCTTCCTCTCCTGCATCATGTTTCACAGCAGTGCAGATGGATAAAACCTTCCAGCCAAGGGTCTGCCAGGCTTTGCCAACGAGGCAGGGCTGGGGGAAGATGAGAACTGAAACCCCGTGCTGGGGTGGGATGCAGTCCCTGGGAGAAGGACACACTCTGATCACAGGCTGCTTTTAAGTTCCTATCACGTGAGAGAGCTCAGAATAGACCATGGGGCTGGCGGCCGGCAGATCAGCCCGCTCTCCTCCCCTCTGCCTTCAACAATGCGTGCTGATTGCCGTGCGATGCCCTTCAGTCAAGGGCTGGCTTCCTGAGGCCTCACCCTGCTTCTCCAGAGCGTGCAAGTGAGCCCTACAGATCAGGCCTTGCTGAAAGCTAAGCAAAACTGGGGTTTAACCCATGGGGCTCACCCTGACTGCAAGGAGGACATGTCAGTGGTTTTTTTCCTGCTTCACAAGGATGCAGCAGGTGTTTTCAAGGGTCAAAGATGAACAAGAGGAAAAGATTTTGCAGAACATCTCCTGGTGTTTTCTGCCTCTTCTCCCCTTCCAGCAACAGCTTTAGGGTGGGATTTTAATCTGTTTTTGGTGTCGATGTGTTTCAGGAATAGAGATGATTCCTTTTTGGGGAGGGCCTCAGCCCAACCCCGAGTGTGAGCTTTCTGCACACATATCCTCACGCATGTAGCCAGGTGGAGGAGGGACTTACCCATCCATGTGGACCTGCCAGTAAGCCTTGCGCGTGACATTGACCCAGCTGAAGTCACCGCTGTAATACTTGGGGTCGGTGCCCCCCAGGAGCAGCTCACCACCGGGCTGAGCAGCAGGATCTCTGAAAAACAAAACCAAACCTGTGAACATCAGGGTCAGGGTGGGAACAACCCCTTCTGCATGCCCCCATACCACATGCCCAGGTGCTTAGTGGTGAAGCACAGTGTTAGCAGCATTGGAGACAGATGACTTACATTGCACTATTTATGTCAATATAAGGACAGATACTGTGAGATAGGCTGGGGTGAGGAAATGGGAATGTTTTTTACCCAAAGCATCCTGCAGCTTTTTGCCTAGTGCTTTCTCACAGACACCTGCAGAAACTCGCTGTAGAGAAGTAGGACAGAGAAGGGGAATGGCAAATGGGAACTGAGCACTGACACAAGGGACCCCTCAAATAATCAGCTTGTAACAAGCACCCATGGCAGGGCTGGACATGGCTGATGTAGCGTTAGGTTATTTGCACTCAACTCCGTGCCAGCCAGGAGCCTCAGAAATGAATCCTCAAGGTTACTGTCAGATAAAAGCTCACTGCCAAGCAGATGGGAAGAAACATGGTGATGGGGGAGGGCTGGCTTTGAACGGCTCAGAGCAGCCTCTCTGCCCTCCCCGCTCCTGGTGTGCTACTTTTGGGGCTGAAGTAGTTCAGAGTCCCCACTGTGGTACCAGGAGGGTTATGTGGTGCCCTTGGGGGAGCAGCAGTGGGTGGGAAGGCACTGGGAGGCACAAAAGATGATCTCCCTTTGGGTCAGAGAGCGTTAGCCCCATCATTAGTGATGACTGGTGTGGGGCACACTTGCCTGGGAGGTGGCCATGTGTGTCATGGATTTTGGCAACAGACTGGGGCTAACAGGGACTGCACTAGCAGCATGCAATCTCTTGATCACAACCCTGCTTATTTTCATTTCCCTTTCCTCTGAAAACAGCCCCTGTCTCTTCATCAGTTAAGAGATCCAGTAGCAGATCTACCCAGCTTTTTATCAGTAAACTTCTACTTCCCTTCTTGCTTCAAAGCAGACAGCAGAAGAGATTTTGGCCTGACTGCTCTAGCATGGAGACCTTGCTAGAATCTCTGCTGTGGTGCTGGCCAGGGTGTGAATTGGCACATGGCAAGAGGTGCTACCAGGAGACACAGGAAAATGCCCATCTGGGCTTGCCCTTGCAATGATAGGCCTGCCACCAAACCAAACACTACCTGTTTAGGTAGAAAGAGAAGATGTTTTTCTCAATCAGCTTCTGTTTCATGATGTTATCGAAGAAAGGGGTGACCTTGTCCACAGAGATCCTTGGGAATGCCATGCCCAGGATGCCGTCAAACTTGGCCGCAATGAATGTGATGCCTGGCTGTTTCACAGCCTCTCCAAAGATCTGGTTCTTGATTTTCAAGTTACCAAGCTGAGGGGAGATGGGGAAGGAAGGAAAAAGCAGATTATAAAGAAAACTGACTCGGGGGACCAGGGCGGAAATGGGATCTCACTGAACAGAGGCTGTAGCGTGTCCCTCAATGCACTGCCACACTCCTGCCTGCTTTTACCCTTCCATTTGTAGGCAGCTGCAGAAATCAGATACCCTGGTATCACTCTCCTGGGGAGGGGGGGAGGTGGGGGGGTGCAGAGGGCAGGACAAGGCCACTCTGGCTGCACAATGGCACCTCCTGCATCCCTGCAAAGCCCAGCATACCCCTAAGGACCGGAGCCTCCCTTTCCTCTTTGTCTGCTTCACTCAGCCCTTTCAGCCTTTAGCTGGGTTCAGGCACTAGCCATACTATCTTTCAGCTCCTCCTCTTTGCACAGAGATATCACTTTGTCTATATCACTTTGTCCCCCCTACATCCCTTCCCCTATTGCCTACTTCATCCTATCCTCCTGGCCTGAAATGCTCTTGTGCTGTGCCTTTAATCCTCAACATTTTCTAAGTCATCTCTGTGTCTTGCCTCCTCGGGTGCTGCACCCATTCCCAGCTGGGAGCACAAATCCTTCTCATCTCTGCCAACAACCCCTGTGATCTCCCCTACATGAGAAACATCCCCAGGATATTGCTGCATCTCTCAGAAGAGCCACCAGCCTGCAGAGACCTCCTATAGGAGGGGAGAAGACCTAGCTGGGAAAGCAAGGTTAAGTCGAGAGCACTAAAATAGCAAGTGGAGTACTGTGAATGCAAAGGTCACCTCTCTTGCCAGCCATGAGAGGGACTGGCGGTCCCTGCTGAAAGCTGAAATGCCTCGCAAGGGCAGATCCCCAGAAAGGAGATCGCAGAAAGCAGGACAGCTGGGCTGACAGGGAGCAGGAGCTGGGTCCTGGCTCTAGCAGTTCAGAAGGTTTCTGAGCTTCTGGCTGACCACAGGCAGTGTTATCATCTGCGCAATTTCAGCCTCCCAGCCTGCAGCTAGCAGCACTGTAGTGGAGAGGGCTGGATTGAAAAGCTGGTGTCTCCTACCTGATGGCAGATAACGATCACTGTAAATTACTAATATCCCCCCAGGGTTAGACAGCGCAAGGCTGGGATGCTGGCTTTAATGGTGTCTGGAGGCTTGTGCTAGGAAAAGATGATCAAGCCTTGCAAAAGCTAAAAGCCACAGAGCAGGATGTGGGGTAAAACAGCTTAGAGCAATGTATCTGCTCAACGCTGCACATGTGGCAAGTGCCCCACTCGTATGCCACAGGTTTACAAAAGCCACAGCTCCACCACGCAGCACCACTGGTCCTGCTGCAGTTCAGGAAGTTCAATAAACCTTCCACTTAAAAAAATTAAAGTGCAATGGACTGATAAAACTGAGCACCAGGTTTGCTTGAGTATTACCCTGGTTGCACATCCCAAGAGGAAGGCAGATACCTGCCCAGTGGTGGGGTGCAACTCTGCAGACACCACCACTGCAGACTCTGCCCATGCTTGGATCTCCGCAGGACTGAAGCCCAAGAGCACCTCTAGCAGAGTGCTAGTGCAAGGAGACAGATCCTTTGTGTCTGCCCCTCACTAGACAGAGCAACCAAAAATCATTACCAGTGGATGGCTGTGTAGTGGCCACCCCTCTGTTCTCTGCAGGCAGGAGTGAGCAAGCTGCAGCTCACCTGTCCTCCTTGTTAGCACTCTCAGCCAAGCAGGCAAGCACCGGATGGTAAAGGCAGGCTAAAGGCGAGAGCCTCCACAGCACGGTTTGGTAGCAGGGCTTGAGGGTCCCCTCTGCAGAGGCACAGGGGAGAGGTGAAGAGGGACGTTTCCTGTGGGGTGTACCTGCACTGCAGCCTTGGGAGAGACCTTGGCCCCATGGCCAGTGATGTTTCCTCTGCTGCCCTTGAAGGACATCCCAAGGTCAGGCTGTGCTAAAGGGATGAGATGCTCTAGCAGCAGAGGGCTGGTTGAACCTGCTGGTCTTTGACGAATGAGCAGCAGCAGGGAGTGCAGTGCTGCAGGGCATCATTCCTCCACAGGAGGAGAAAGGATGCTTGACATGAGCTTGTCACCCTCTCCAAAAAAAGCTCAGGGCTGAGGGACTCTGGACCACCTGGCAAACAGCATCTTTTGGTCAGATGTCACTGCTACCACAGGCTGCTGTGGCTGCTTCCACTCATTGGGATGGCTGGAGCCAAGAGGGTCACCCTGAAGGCTGTTTCAATGTCTGTATTTCCAGACTACAACCAAATGGGAGCTTGCCTATAGGATACTGTACAGCAGAGGAAACATCTTGGTGTCCAAGCTGAAGGTCCCTGACCTTCTGAGTCATCCCTGCTCCTGTGTCCTGCAAGTGTGACACTCCACAGGCTCCATGCAAGAGGTTTCTCTTGCTTCTGCCCAGGCAGAAACCAAATGCTACAAGCTGTGCTGGCTACCAAGAGCCATCCCTGCTTCCTGAACAAGCAGGCACAAACTCCTTTCTCTGAGCCATGGGGAAGTGGAGAGCCAGCTAGCAAGCAGGCATTAGGGTGATAATTACAAACAAACAAGCAAAAGCTGTGATTTTCCTTCTGACTCACTTTCAGCCCCTGCATTAAGCCAGGAAGTGCCTAAACCAGCCCACACTTTCACAGCACAATCAAGTTCACTGTTTGCATTGCTGCCCCACTCCATTACTGGGATGAATGGAGATGCCTCCACCTGCTCTGTATTTTGCAGACCTAATGTAAGAGAATCCATTAATGCTACATACATGGTGGCTTGACGCAGTGAGAGCTGTAGGAAGGCTCAGCTTGGTGGCCTTTTTTTGCAGTGGGGTGTTTATAAGCAAGCTGAGGGATGCAAGAAATAAATGGCATGAAACAAACCTGAAAATCCAAAGCTTCATAGGCTGCAGAAGGCAAAACCAGAGGTGCAAAGCTGCTGTTGCTCTCCCTCACAGCCTTGTCTGCACCCATTTTCAGGGTACACTAAGCCCACCAAAACTCCTCTCCCCCAAAACAGCGTCCCGCACCCAGAATGAGCTGCCGGCATCTTTGCAGTGCAGAGGCAATGGCTGGTGTTTCCAGGCTAGCCTGAAATTTTCCTGCTATAAGGACAGGCAGAAGAGTGCTCCTTGCGTGGGCCACCCAATTTGGGCTCTGCTTGGGTATTTTTCTTCTGATCCCAATATAATTGATAATCCAGTACTTTTCAGCTGAACCTAACACAGAAAACCCCAAATCCCTAGACTTATGTGCTTATTCAAAACTCTTGCTTTGTTTCGCTGCCACAAAGCAAACACACGCTCTTATCCCTGCCAGGAGACCAAGTGATCTGGGAGCACATGTCACTGATGTTTGGCAGCTGGCAAGCTCTCACGAGCATCTGTACCTGTGAAGCAGTCATGAAAGGTGTCTGCCCTTTGCAGGAAACTCAGCCTTTGCTTGCTGAATAGGAAATGATGAGAATCAACCACCAGCAACATGGCTACCCCAAAGCTGCATCCTTAATGCTGCTGGTGACCCACCCTCCAAGGTGTTACACAGCCTTTGCAAACATAAGCACCAGTTCTGGACATGAGACCAGCATGGGATTGAGAAGAGCCCATTTGCGGCCAGTGTTTCGGCAGCTGCCTGAATGGATGCCCACTACTGCATTGATACTGGCCAAGAACAAGCTGTGCACCACCAGCCGCCTGTGGTGGTGCTGGTGTGCCTTTGGGCTGGGAAATTTCCACCAGGGTAAGGAGGAAGAGGGCTGGAGAGATAGCCAGAGACAGCGTTTGCAGGCAACAATGCATGTGGTCCACACTCTGCTGACCTGCTGATTAATACCTTCCCCCTTCTCTGCCTGCTTTAGTCATTGTCACTTCCTCACTCATCATCACCACCTTGTTTTCATCACCGCCTTGCTTCAAAGCACTTGGAAACACTGTGCTAAAGCACACTCTATATGAGTAGGACACTCAAGAAGGGAGGCCTTTGTTTAAATCAAACAGCTTCTAGTGGTCTTACAAAAGTAGGATTGGGCAGCTCGGGGCAAGGGCAGTTGTTACTCACTGTGACGGTGTCCTGGCTGAGGAACCCAGAGAGGCTCCCTGTCCCATAGTGGATGGCAAACTCGGTGCCGTTCTCCACATAGGTGCTGGATTTAGAGGCATCATACTTGTGGTGCAGCACTGCAACCAGGGAGGAGGACATGGGGACATAAAAGGTTAGTGCTGCTTGATACCTAGGATTTGCCAACACCTAACCCCATACCACCCAGCTCATCCAGACAGACACTCAATGATGTGAAGATGGGACTGAACCCAGCATTTGCCAAGCCCAGATTCCTTAACAAAGCGTTTCCAACGTCTGGGGAATTACGTGAGCAGATCCAATTTGGCTGTTAAATCGGATTTTGCCACTGGGTATTAAAAGCCTAGAGACTACATGGCTGGTGTTTCAGGGTGTGTTAAGACAGCAGAGCAAAATGCATGTCCCTGTGCCATAGCGAACCAGAATGGCTTTAAACATAGCCTGCTCTGGGCATGAACATTTTCACTTGTGGATTTTTATGTTTCTTTTACTAAGACTGGCTAGATATTTTTTTTTAAATATGGTCACTGTTTTTTGCCTAGAGGCCTCAAAATATTTTTTTTATTTGCAAAGGAAAAGGACTTTTCCTTCAATGTAGGCTGCTTTCCCCTTCAAAAGGTTGGGAGCTGTAAGATATCCCTGTTTTTACAGCTAGGCAGATTCCTCCTGAGTCATGAGCTGGGCAGTGGTGTGTAGCAAGCTTGGCCAGCCCAGCTCCATGGCTGCTTGCTGAGTGGGGCAGACAGCAGATGGGGACAGACCAGCTGAGCCCTGCATAAACCAGCATTCTATACCAGGACTTCTGTGGCTGGGCTATCTGGATCCCAGCCTGGCAGGAGGCTGGGCTCATTGCATACTCGTGATTGCACACCCTTTGATCCCAGCTGCCTTGAGAAACCCGCCCCCTGCTACAGATCAGGAACACCCAAGACAGACCAAGTCTGGGCCTCACCACCCTACCAGTGTCCTAAATCTCATTCACATACGCAAAAAGGCCTGCCTTCTCTCTGGGCAACACAGAACCATACAAGAAACCCAAATTTCCTCCTACTCCCAGTGAGCACTGTGGGCCACCTTCCATGCTTGCATTTGTTAGCTCCACAGGTTTCTCTGCTCTGCTTAAGCAGCACAGCCAGTACTTTTAAATGGCACTTTGCCATCACCAGGTTTGACACCTTTGGCTATGAAAGTGTATTGCATAGGAATGCCACAGAGCAAAAAAACTTGTAGTCCCTATGACATTCTCATCTCATTGTGCCTACCTGGCTTTCATTAATTATAACTCCATAGACATGCACGCACATGCTCCTTGCAGTAACAGACCAGAAACTAGGGCGGTTTGTATCAGATCTGGCAAGAGGCTGATTTTTTTCACCAGCCTTACACAATGGGGTGACAGCAGCATCAGTCTGTAATTTGGGGAGAAACATCACAACCTGTGATGCTGCTCCCCGGCTGCAGGGCTGAGGCTGTTAGGGAATGTCTGAAGCTGTGCGTGGGTGACTTGGAGAGGAAAAAACAGGAAGGGAGTAACGAAGGATGGATGCAGGAGGTTGCAATTCTAATTCCAACTCTGACCCTAAAGAGCCCATCGGCTTTTGGCAAGCCCCTTCACACTGCTGCCTCAGTTTCCGCTCTTGCAATGCCAGGATCTGCATTTTGTAGGGAAGAAGACACTGAGCTGTGGCTGGCACCAGTGACACTTACAACAGGCGATGTCCAGCAGGTGACAGTGCACAGAAGGCACCCAGAGGTTGGAGGAGCCAGTGTCAAAGACCACAGTGAACTTCTGTGGTGGAGTCCCGATGCCGATCTCACCATAATACTGGGCCTGCAGAGGAGGAGAAGGGAGCCATGAGTGGAGGCAGCTGGTAAAAGAAGGGATTAAAGACTAAAAAATCTCTTAGGATTGACATCAGTTTCTTATCTGGACACTGCCTTCCTCTTGTTTTAGACTGTGATGGGCTTCCAGTCTTTGCTTTTTGGAAGGGATGATCCCCTTCAGTGTTCATACCACATTCAGCAGGTGTGAAAAGGATAAACTGGGGAGGAGAAGTGGGATGGGTGTTTGCGGAGGAGGACTTCTGGGGCAGGGACACAGGGCAGAAAAGAACTGGAAAGGTCTGCAGGCTTGCATGTGGCTCAGTATAGGGAAGGAAAAAAAAAGATGGGAAGAAGCCAAGCAAAACACCTGTTACTGAAAAGCCGAAACTGGCTGGGAAGCTGCTTCACTAACAAGTTTGCAGAGGAACTACAGCCTTGCAGCAGCTCTGCTGCCATGGGTGGAGGTACAGCTGCCAAAGCTTTTGGTACATGTTGGCAAGTCCCTGGGATGGGGAGGAATAAACAAATGCTCAGTTTCAGGTTTTGGTAGACTTAGGAGGAATTGGAGGGAGCACTGCCAGGGAGGAATTTAAGGCTGTGGGGTGAGAGTTTGGGAGGATGAGTGGGGAATGCTCAGCAGGTCCTGGATGGACCCATTTTTCCCCAGCCCTCCCAAAAGGGCAGAGAGCTGTGAAATGCCCAGGCAGCCAGTTCAGGGTCTGGAGAGAAGGCTGTAGCAAAGGAAGTCAGACTGTAGCCTTTCAAAGCCCCTACATGTACTTAATTAGGGGAAGGGAAGTCGGGAGAAAACAGGATTATCAAAGCTCCTGTGCGCTTAGTTTGCACGGGTTGCTCACTGAGTAATTACTAATCCATTACAATTAGCCATAATGGGGAGGCAGCACTTGCTTCCAGTGATTCTATAGTTGTTGCTGCGCCTTGAAAATTAACCCCCAGTTTAGAGGCTCCATACCTCACATATATAGACCCATGAGAGGTCCCAGGGGCTGGTGGGATGGTGTGGGACAGACTAAGGGAGGTGGCACCTTTCATCCCAACGGCCCCTCAGGCAGCTAGAGTTTTCAGCCAGGCCGGGAGGGACGCCGCAGTCCCTTATCTCCCACCACAGGCTGGGCTGGTCCCCCTGTGCCAATGGAGCAGAGTCCTTCCCTGAGGGCAGCCTGAGCTGTGGTCGCAAGAGACAAGGCCATGGCGCAACTGCTGGCACCCTGGCTTTCGACACCGGCAGCCCTTCCCTGCCCAGCCCTAGCAGAGCTGTGCTGGCTGGGTGACAAGAGCCCCTGGGAAAAGGGAGCAGCAGGGAACATTCTGAATTAATGTCCAAATAGGTAGTGCCAGCTTTATTCTGCTGGCCAGTGCCCGCTTCCCCACCATCCCAAGAGCTGTGAGGGTACCAAGTGGGGAGCCCAGAAACAGGAAACCCCACATGTATCTGGCAGCTGGGGAAGGGCAAACCTCATGTCCTTTATGTGGCTTCTCCTTTCATCTCCGTTTCCACCACGAAGGTCCCTTTGCTCCCTAAGCTGCTAAGAAGCAGGTAGAGGTGCAGGCTGGCTTTTCCCAAGGCCATGCAGAAGATGAAAGATAGCAGGAGGAACGGTCATGCATCCCCAGACTCACAGCAATCTGATGCCCTTGCTTGCTCTTTTATATCCAACTCCCCAACGAGTGGAGCATGATCTGTATGCCCCTCATCTTGCAGAAAGTGGAGCCCAAACAGGCCAGAGGAAGGCCAAAGAAGGACAGCAAGCAAGTAGACCCCTATTTACAATAATTAATTAGTGACAAAGGGGAAAAGAAATAGGTCACAGAAGCTGCAAAACTCCCACTTGGGTGGCAGTGGATTGTTTGTTATTATTATAATTATCAGTATTAGTATTTTTAGTTTAGCAATTAGGGAAGCAACTTTCTGCAACCACCCACTGAGCCGTGGGGGTGCAAGAATCTGTCCTATGGGATTAACACCTCTCCCTCCTTCACTTTCCCAGATGTGGTTGGATGGCACGGCTGGCATTCCCCACCACCCCCCTGGAATGGGTACCCCCAGAAGTGACAGCCTCCTGGCTGGCATCATGCTGGGGTCTGCTGCAGTGGAGGGGTGGTGGCCAGAGGAATGCTACTCACATCCATGTAATTCTTCAGGATCTCTGGAGTGGGCTCAGCCACCTCGCTGAAGCCAAGCTTGAACTTGAGAAGCTGAGTGAGAGCATTCATGTCCGGGATCTCACTGTTCACCTCGCTCAGGACCCGCCGCATGGAGGGGAACTTGGTCAGAGGGATCCTGTGAGGGGAGGGCATTATTAATGGGGGTGGGGGGCTTCTGGAGAGGGGAGCAGCATGGCTCTACCAAAACCAGGGGGCCTACTAGCATGGGCTAGATGATGTGCGGGCTCCTGCCGGCACCCCATGCTGAATCCTCCTTGCTGTGCTCCGTGTTTTTCCCAAAGCCAGAGGTTTGGGGGGTTCGGGGGGGGGGTGGGTAAGGGGAGGGAGAGGGAAAGGAAGGGCAGCAGGCGACTACCAAGGTTCACTAGGAATAGGAAAAACTCGGGCAAGCCCTTCCCATCAGCCCTGAATCCTGATCTGGGGGGTCCCAGCACTTCTCTCCTCTGCTTTGATGGCGCGGGAGCAGCCCCGTGTGGGGGTGTCTGCGAGAGAAGCCCAGAGGCCGCCACTGCACCAGCACCTGGGCTGCATGCCCTATGTCCCCACCCGGTCCCCTAGGGCCCCCCTCCCCAGCTCACCTGATGAGGGCTGCGCAGGGCCCGGCCAGCGTGAGCAACAGGAGGAGGAGGAGGCCGCGGGGCGCCATGCTGGCGCTGTGGTGTCTGTGGTACGCAGAGGGAGCCGCGGAGGAGAGGCCGCACGGCGCTGCCTGCCGCCCGCCTTCCCTGTTTTTGTAGGAGCGGCGGCCCCTCTCCAGGGCCGGCCTCCAGTCAGCTGACGGGATAAAATTGCAACCGGCAGCGTCACGTGAGGGCGGGCCGGGGTGGGGGCACCCGTGGGGTGCGGGCGGCCCCACAGCGGTGTGCCTTCTGCCCCCTTTTCCCGGTCTCCAGGCCTGACCCGGCACCGGGCCCGTGACTCAGCCTCCGGGAAAAGGGGAATAAACAGCGACGAACGCATCACGAGGTGCCGTGTGCTTGCCTCCGTCGCGTCTTTTAACTTCTTTTTTGCCGGCACATTTAGTTAGGATTATTTTGTTACGTTCTTTACGTGTTTTACGGCTTTTCTCCGCTTCCCTGGAGGTGGGGGGCACCCGCAGCCAGGAGCCCCCCGGCAGCCTGGCATTGTGGTGGCTCAGCCCACTAGAAGCCCATGCACTTCAGGCACCTTCCCTGCTGCCACCAGTGGTGACATGCAGCTAGTCTCACAAGGATGGCTGTACCCCTTGGCCAAGGGGCTGTGTCGGCTCCCCAGCTCCATGCTTCACCCTGACCCCCAGTTTGGTGGGAATCACCCCTTTAGTCTAGGGTACTTCGAAAGAGATGGGCATAACCTTGTCTGGGAGGGGCCAGATGGGTGCCAGGCCAGACTGCAACATCAGGGAGCACCAGGGTGGGCTCATTGCTGTCACTGGGGTGTCAAGGCAGGGCTCGGAGGTGCTACCCTGCTGGCTTGGGAGGCAGTGGACAGAGCTAATCTTTGCCCAGTTCTTCCTGACCAAGCTCTTGTAGAGCCACAAGACCAGCTAGAGAAAAAGAAAAATGAAATAAAATCAGATTCACAGGCACTTTGGCTTCCACGTCCTGAGGGGCAGGGGTGCTGGTTTGCTGCTGCTTGTGCTTCAGGATGAGAGAGCAGCAGCCCCTGGATGACATGAACACTGCTGGAGTGGAGTACCCATGGCTTCGTGGTGGGATCCCTGTCCCTTGCCTGCCTCCTTCATAAAACTTCTGGAAAATTGCTGGCTCATGTCACTGGCACCTAGCTTGTGCCCTCCTTCCCTGAGCCTCTTCCATCCTCCTGTGGCCTCACACAGCATCCTGCTGCCTCAGGTCTGTGCCGGCCACCCCCTGACTGCAGTCTGTGCTGAGTGTTTGTAGGGGGTACTTCTGACCTAGGCTGCATCTCCTCTCACTAGCTCACCAAATGCCTTGGGTCAAGCCGGGGATATCAGGAAACATGCGGCTTCCCCATGGGACACGGCACGTAACGGAATGAGGTTTTCCGGAGCGAAGGCTGGAGGCATGGAGTGAGCCTGCTGGGTCCCGTTACTTCGGCCAGCCCCCGCTTCCCTCCTGCCCCTGCGGGCACGTGGTCAGCTTGAATGCCACTGACCCTGAGTCAGCAAAACCCGGCCCCGCAGAGCCGCGTGACTCAGCAAAACCCTGTGTGGTTCTTGGGCAAGAGGCCAAGGAGTGGCTGCTCCCCAGCATCTGTAGCCTGACCCCAGAGGCTCCAGCTCTGGGGTATCCTCCTCTTGTTCCCCTGGGTACCAGCAGCCCCAGTGCTGAGTATTGGCAGGCAGGAGTGGGTCAGGCATAACCCAACTGTGGTCCCACCCAAGCAAACCCATCCTTCCCAAGGGCTCTAAACTTCCTTGCAAATGTGCTTTGCAGACTAAAAGGATAGCCCTGACGCCAGGCTTGGGGCTCCCCTGCACCCTTTCAGGCTCTTCCGGAGCCCACGAGGTATCAGCCCTCCTCCCTTATCATTGATGTGGTCAGGAAACAGCAGCTGGCTGAGCAACACACACCTGGCCCCCAGGCTGAGGCACCTGTGGCAGCTCCTCCAGGAATGTTTCCAGTCCAGCCAGTCTCTCCCAGCATCCCATGGCTATGGATCAGGCTCCAGCATGCAGGGATGGGCTAGTGAAAACAGCACACCATGTTAGCCCCATACCACCATGTACTGCAGAGAAAAGCCTTTCAGCAGGATCAAGCAGGTGGGACGCAGTCTGTGCCTGGCTTTTAAATCCCAAGGGATTAAGGACGAGCCTTTGCTTGGGCTTCATGGTAACAGGTCTTGTGCCTGCATGCAGAGCTGCTCTCATACCAATGCAAGAGGTTTGCTGCTTTTAGACATGCTGCTCTGACTTACATGTCCATTGCACTGGTGAGCTCAGACACCAGTGAAAAGGAGGACAGGATTGCATCAGGGAATGTTACAATACTGATCCTCTTCTGGGTGCTCGCAAGATGGAAAGGGACCAGGAGGCTTATCCCCATAGTGTTTAATTTGGTACCAGCCCTTGGCACCAACGGTTTCAGAGCTGACACCGGTGTGCCTGAGTGCAGGACCATGGAGCAGTGGCTCCAGCAAGGAGCTAGGACTCAGGCTCCCTCAGCACCTCTGTGGGATGTTTGCCCTGATGTCAAGGCCTTGAGAGGCACAGCAGGGGTGTTTCACCAGGAGCTAAGTGCACATCTGGGTATTTATAGGCTGGCACTGTGAGAGTTGCACTGTTTATCATCAAAAGGTAGACTGGCATGAGCCTGGGCTTGGAGGTTTTTACACATTTTCCCTTGTTTGCAGAGCAGGACCCAGAGTGCCATGGCTGGGGTGTCTGGAGCAGGCAGGATCTGTGAGAGGTGGCCAAGAGTCCTGTCCCTCCTTGCTCCTATTTTGTGATTTGTGGATGAACCCCTTTACTTTGGCTGCCCGGCTCCCCTCATCCCCCTGGCTCCGGGAGGTGAGCTGGAGCGCTGTTCCTGCAGCCATGGCTGTAGGTGTGGGGTGACGCACCCCTGGGAGTGGGCCATACTTTTGCAACCTCTGTCCCTGCTGGAGAGGATTCCCAAGGGGAGGTTGAATGACTCAGCCCCAGTGGCTCCCACAGGGAGGAGCACCCCAGCCCCAGCCCTGGGAGACTGGAGTCCCACCTGCCCTTTGCCACTGGGGCAGGGACCTGATGCTGCTTGGTTTCAAAGCTCTCTCTGCTCCCCCATCTGCAGTCTGGCAGCACTCTGGCAAGGGTGCTGTGGTGGCTTCTTTCTCCTTACATATGGCCGTGTGTTTGCCTTCACATTTTCCTTGAGTTTTTTGTTTAATTTATTATTTATCACAGTGGTAGCCAATGCCCCAAACTGCAATGACAAAAGGGCAAAGAAAGCTTCAGTTCAGAAATGCCTGGTATTTTATGTCCAAGAAGTGTCAAACACAAAGTTGTGTGAGTTTTTCAAATGCAGAAAGGTTTGGGATTTTGCATCTCATTACTAAAGGACAGAAGAAGATTATTCTGCTTGGTCTGAGCCGAGCAGAGCCTACAGGTGCACAAGCCTGGGCAGGTCTGGTTGCAAACACTGTGACTCCAACTCAAGGTCTCGTCCCAGTGCAGCATAAAGCTGCTGGATGCAGCTAATTGGCAGAATTAGAGCCTGATTCACCAGACTGGAGCCCCCGAGCAAAGCAGTGGTAAGTTTTTCCCGGCGCAGTGCCAGGACCTCACCCACTCCCAATGCCGTTTCCTAAAGTGATGTACAATTCACAAGGTGAGAGCATTTTCCAGTGGCACCGGCACGTCCCAAATTACACCCTTTTAGTGGGTGATACCTGCAAAACCAAACCTGAAGGTGCTGTAGAAACAGTTCCAGCTGATGCGACACCTGGGAGCAGGAGAGGAGTTACACTGAGCATGCGAAGGGACTCATCCAGGCCCTGGTCACCATGTCCCAATGCTGTGGGCACTGGGGGAGATGTCCTGGGCATCATGTGCAGTGGAAATTCCCAGTCCATCGGTGCCGGCTGGATTGAACTGGGACTGTCTGAGCTGGTTTGGAGGCAGGGCTGGCCTGCTTAAACATTTTTTGCATGATAGCATGGGTGAAGCGACCTTGGGGAGACACTAAGTGGAGTTGCAAAAGGTTTAGACTGGGTGGTAATTGTTCCCTTGGTATCTCTCATGCTGCAAACCCTGATCCCAGTGGTGGGTGAGAGTGGCTTTTCAGCGGTTGGGTGGCATGATGGTCAGGAGCCCTGAATATGGCTCCGTCTCCATCAAAGCTGTTTGCAGCAGCTTTTGAGCATGGGGTGTTTTCACCCCAATGGACCTTCTCTATCAGATCTTGCTCTTCCCCACTTGCCCTATTACATAAAAAAGGCTGTATGCAGCAAAATGCTTATGGTCTTCAAGCCTGCGAGCTGCCCTGATGTCTTCACGAGATTTTACTTATACACCATCTTGCCTTGCTGGGCTGTCTGCCAAACTCGTCATCACCCATCCCCATGTCCCATGCACTCTGTGGCCCTGCCTAAATTCCCGCCACCCCCATGCCACCTATCCGCGCCTGGCCCTGCTCAGTGTTGGACACCCTTCGGCATCCCCCTGTCTGTCCTCCCCTGCAGCTGGATGGGAACATGCTTGCACCCACCCTGGGGAGGAGGGTACCTGTCTCACCCTGTCCGCTGGCCCTGTTTGCCCCTTGGGGCAGGGATCTCACAACGTCTGCCTCACCCAAGTTATTTTGCAGTAGTCTAAAATTGCTGGGGATGGACAACAACAACCCTGGCATGCGCCGGCAGCAGGCAATGTGACTGGCAGCTGACGGGATGGGGTGGTAAGTGGCAACGATGGCATCAAATCATTGCCTCCCACGCCAGGATGTGATAGGGAACATTGGGACCCAACTCACCTTGTCGCCTGACTTGAGCAATCCCTGCTGTGGCCCCCAGGGACATGCAAGCCGGATTGGGGCAGAGAGGTATCGGCTCACCGGTGGGGTTTCCATCTACAAAGCAGAGATGTGCCTCAGCCACGTCCAAGCACACCATCCAGCTTATTTTCTTCACCAGCACTAGATGCCATTTAATTATTTCCTTCTCATTTTCGGCTGAAGCTGCCCTGAGGAGACCATCATTTATGCAATCACGACTACAATGTAACAAAACAACGGAAGCAATTGAGCCTTCTGGTCCTGGCAGGAGGGTGGGCTCAGAAAGAGGAGGCTCAGCACCCCATGGTGACCCAAAGATTGGCTTAAAATTGCCATGTGTTCTTTGGAGTGGGAGCAACTACCCAACTTCCACTGGTGATTTGGTGAATCAATCCCAACACTTGGATCAGCTGCTGCTGTGTGAATATACGCCCACAAAAGCTCTAAATTCCTACCTATGTACTGTCACCTTACTCCTAAGCTCCAGCTTCATTTGCTGCCGCAGCCAGCACTTTCCAACATGCCTGCCTGGAGTTAAGATCTTGAACCCACGTTTAAGCACCTTGGCAAACACAGTCTGAGGGTTTGCACACCCTCTATCTGAGCTTTTGCATGCAAAACACCCTGTTAATAATTATCTGCAGCATGGGAGTTGGCATCTCTGTCTCTCTGGCTGTGAACCCATGAGTGTTTTCCAAGGAGCTCTGCAACCAGGGTGGCTTAGGGTCAAGGTTATGGTAAAAAATGTGAAGATGCTTTGCACTGCGCTGGCAGCCAAAGGTGCTCATAGATTATGCATGGAGGTAGGTGTGGGAGCATTCCAGGCCGACACTGCAGCTGTGCCCGGGTCCTGCAGCCTCCAGCACCTTCTGCTACAGCCAGGAATCAATAATCCAAACTGCTTGGACACTGCCAATGCAGATGTCTTAGCAGCTAAATACCTTCCAATCTTTCCTCCCTGCAGCACCACCACTGAAGGAAAAATTTCTTTTTCATAGTTCTAAATATCCTTATTAGCATTGCAGCTCTAAATTGACAGGTACTGCTGGGGGGGGATGGATTAAGGGCATGCTCCTGGGCAAAGGTCTCCTGCAAACTCCTTAGGGCCAGCCGGCTGCAGGCTCTGATCCCTGAGGTCACGCGCTCCCCTCCAAAACAAGGGCCACTTGTTCCGCACCACAGGCAGGGCTGGGCTTGGTGCAGGAGGCGGCCGGCTGCCTGCAGCCAAGTGGAGCTCCCTGCACTGGGAGGGTGTCCCCAGCAGTCAGTGCCAGGGGGGACCCCAACACCAGGCAGCTCTGGCTGGTGTGACACATGGTTTCTGGACAGCAATGGCCAGAATCAAGTGCAGGTCCTTGAAACCCCCTTTGCATTTCTGAGTTTGTTTTCCCAGAGTGAAAAGGCAGGGCTCAAAGGGAGCCTTGTCCTTGTGAGTGGCATGGTGGTATGACCTGTTCCTGCCTTGCCCTAATCCCCAAAACCTGAGATCAAAGGTTATAGAAGAAGCATCCCACAAACAGCCCCAGTAGCTAAACCCCCTTCAAGCTGTAGCAGCAGCGGAAAACTGCTGGGTACCAGCAACCCCTTGAAGGAGGGAAGATTAAAATCCCTCAGAAAGCCAAGACCCGAGGGGCACCCCAAGAGCTTATTGCAGATGCCCCTAAGACAGAAACAACAAGTTACCCTCACAACAGGAGGTGAAACTGCAGCAGTACTTGCTGAAAGGTGTTTTTGATGCTCTGCCTTTGGAGCAGGGCAGAAAAAAGCAGGTTTTTGATACCACATCTTTGGAGCAGAGCAGTAAGTCAGTTTTGATGCCACATGTTCAAGCCATGGCTGGAAGAAATTGCACTTGGCCCGATATGATGCAATCCCAGGAACCCTGCGTTTCCTTCCTTTTTCCCATTTTGGGCACATTTTGCTTTGTCATCTCCTGCTGTGCTGACAGTGCTGGAGGAAGGCACGTGGCACCTACCCCCTGCCTCAGCAACTTGCACCCTGCAGTGGCTCATGTGGGCCTGTCCCCACTTCCCCTGACTTAGACAATTCCCTCTCACCCAAGTTCCTGCTGGCACTGTCCAGGCAATGGCCAAGGTGATGGGTTGGAGTGGCAGAGTGTCTAGGACCACCAACACAACCATCACCACATCCTTGTTCCCACCACCAGCTGCCACCAAAGCAGCCAGCTGTGCAGAGTGTGCGGGGCTGGAGGTGGGTGCTTGGATCCCTGCACCAAGCTGGGTGGTATCTGGCTTGCATAAAAGTGGAATGAACAGCTGTACCTGCTTACCAGACGTGTTGAGCATCCCATAATTAATGCTTCCTCAGCAACTGTGGCTGATGGGTGCTTAGTGTTATTAGCCAGTGACAAGTAGCTGATGTTGTTGATGTTGCTACCTCAAAACATTTAATTTCAGCATCTGGATTAAGCAAAAGGGCCAGGGGCCAGACTGGCACTGCCAATACCCTGCTAGGCTTTGTCTCTGGAGGTGACTTCCTACCAAAGCCCTGCATACTGGCATCCCTGCCATGCTGTGGCATTCCTGAGTTTGGACCCGCATGGTGGCCATGGTGGCACAGTGGGTCCAGCAGCTCCCCTTGCTAGGATGAGACATGCAGAGCCCCCAAGCCTGGGGACATGGATGCAAGAAAATGTTAAAGAGGCCTAATCCAAAGCCCACTGAAGATTTCTCATGTATTTAACCCATTTTGACGCATGCATATAAAACCAGATAAAAGAACTGAATGTCTGCAGAGGAGCAGTGAGTTATCCCAGCCCTCTTTCACACTGCTGAACACGGGGTGTGACAGACAAGTGCTTGCACAGAGGTGCTTATTTGTTTATTTTTGGGGGAGGGAAAGCATTGATGAGAGTGATACCTGTGAAGCCATACTGCCCCCCTCTTTGTGATTAAGCTGAGATTTAAAAAAAGAACTTATTGTCATTTATCTGTCCTGTCCATAATTCTGCTGCCGCCCAGGAGGCACACTGCCCTCAGTCTGTGTGTTTTTACCAGGCTGCTCTGAGGAGCTCACAGGGATTTGGGGTGCCATGCACCCAGGCAGCACAATAGCCTCTAGTGGCAACTGCTCACATCCAGCACTGGAGAAAGAAACCTGCCAACAAATCCTGAGGGGCTGCTTGCTCCCCAGGACAATCAGGAGCATGGTCTGCATTGCCAGAGGAGAGGCATCCCTGCACGAGGGGGGAGCTTTGGTGCCAGGCGGGGTACTGAGCACACCCAGGGACCCCATCTGCCCTGAGCAGCCACATCTGAGCTCCCCCCCCACGGCCCTGGAGATCCATTTAAGCTCAGGCTCAGGACCTAGTTCTGCTTTGGCCCCTGCAGCACCGGCCCTGCATGGCTTGTGCTGTAGACAACTCAACTCCAGTGCCCTCTCCTGGTGGAGCATCAGAGCTACGTGGCAGCTGTGTCTCTTAGATGTTCCTCAGAGCTGGGTTGCAGCCTTGTTCCATTCTCCTGCAGCTCTGTAAGCTGCGTGTCCTGCCGGTGTGGGTCTAAGGGCACTCTGTGAGGAGCCTGCATGCCGAAGGAAAGGTGACTTATGCTGTAATCTTTTTTATAAGGGGGAATAGCTGGGCTTTCTTCAACCTGTTCACCTGTTTTAAAAGTTTATAGGTCCTTTAGAGCTTTGGAGTCTTTTCCCCTCTGCTGAGTTTGGCTGGAGCTGCCTGAAGAGCTTACTTACTAGCTTATCAGCTTCTTCAGTAAACCAAGTTGAGCACATCTGGGAAGGTAGGGTCTCGAAGGCTTCCTTTGGGCAGAGGTCCTGGAAATATATCTTGAAGACTGCCTGAGCACAGCCAAAGCTAGCGTTTTTAGTGCTTGGTTTTATACTTCTTTTAGCTCATGTGTGTGGCAATAGGTTCATTTCTTTGCAGAAAGGTCCCCAGATCCTACAGGGCAGGTAGGTGGTAGTTCTCAGTGTCACAGTAAAAGTGGCCTTCCTTTGTGGAGTAGTTGCATCTTTTGGCTTTATCCTAAGACCTCAAGGACTTCATATGAAGAGCAGAAATGAGCACCAAGTCTCACCTGGTAGTCCATGCTCTTATGCAGTGCTCTTGCCCCTTTCCCTGAGGTTTGCTTGGTGCAGGTTAGGAAATCCTTCCCTCTCCACCCCAGAAGGTGTGTCTTCAATTGGCCCAGTTCCCTGTGCTGCTAGGAAGGAGGGCAGCTGGCCTGCAGCCCATCAGCAGCAGGAGGGGACCCAGGCAGAGGGTACACCCACATTCCGAGCTCCCTGGATGTTGTGAAGCCCATCATCAAAGAAAATGTGGGGCTGGATCTGGGCCAGGATGGGGCCCTTGGGAGCCCCGTCCATAAAGAAAGCCTCGTCAATTTCCAGACCCCATTCCCGGAGTGTCTTGATGGCTCGGATGCCCATGTCCCGGCCACTGCGGGCAGTCACCAGGTAGGTGCGGATGGGGGATTTTTCCTGGCTGAATTTCTTGCGCATCTTCCCAAGGTGCATGGCAAAAGCTTTCAGGGGACCCTGGAAACACAGCACGGCATTTAGGAGTGGCTGAGAAATAAGGAGGTATCTACTCTGCCTTTACAAGCCATTTGTCCCTCTTCTTGGGGCTCTGCAGAGCACAGGATGACTGTAGGGTGCAGGTATAGGCAATGCTGGGACTGGTCCTGTGCACTGGGGTGCTTGGGAAGAAGGTGGGTGTTGTGCTCTTCCTAATCCCAAATTGATCAGGAAGGTACATCCCAGAGAGCAGTGCCTCTGGGTCTGAGTCCTGCAGGGACTTGCACAGTAAGAGGTCCCACCCTACAAATGGTGATGTTCAGGGTCACTACAACCCTGGATATTGGGAAGCTGGTGCTCACTTATAGGAGACATCAGGCCAGATCCATCTCCAGTGGGACTCCAGATCAGGCCCACACCAGGGACCAAGTGGTGGATGCAAAGGGAACCTGGAAGGTTTATCTGGCTACTCATGACAAAGCTCTAACAGGGGAGATGCTCGTGGTGGGCACAGAGCCTGTGGGCACCCGTGAAAGTGAGGTGGCTTGCTCACCTCTCCCATAGGCACATCCTCCATTGCTTGCTCATACTGCACTGCCTCCTCCAGCCCCTGCTCTTGGAAGATCTGGTCTGTCTCGTTGGAGAAGAGCACGGCATCCCCGTCAAACACCACACGGAGTGGGGTGCTGGGGGCCTGCACCTCCTGCTGGAAGACGAGCGCTGCTGAGACACCTGTGGGACAGAGCAAGGTGGGCTCAGGAGGGACACCCCTCCTGGGGGCTGCTCGCATGCATGGACAGATTCTCTCTGCATATCTGCCATAACCCCATCCCACACTGCAATATTGAGATCTCCAAGGCTTTCTGTGGAGGTCAGCCCAGCCTTTCTAGGGCTGTTATTCCCTAATAGACACGGGTGAGAAAGTGCTGTTGATCAGACTGATGAGATACCGAGACCTGCTAAGAGGTGATGGGTGGCTGTGTAGGCATGAGGAGTCGTCCTCCTGGTGCTCGTTCACCCTGCCAAACCTGACTTTAATGCCCAGATTTAGCACTCCATGCTGTGAGTAATAGGGACTGGCACCTCCACTTGATTGGGGTAATTGGCTTAATTACAAGTCTCTTCCTACATCTGTTCCCTGTCTGCCCTCATTGGGGACCCAGACCTCTGGATGAGAGACACTTGTCAGAACAATGATCCTGTTCAGTGAAGCTTCAGGAATGTGCTGCTCAGAGTAGGGAAGCCCAGACTGCAGATGGCTTTCTCCTGACCTTGAAGGACCTTGGCCAGCTGATGTGCTTATACCCAAGCAAAGTGATAAGGAGGTGATCAACCCCACTAGAGCTGCTGTGCCCTAGAGTGCACTCCCTCTGATCCAGGTCAAGCATGTGCCTACATCTATACTGAGCACAGGATAACTCCGCATGTACCAAGAAAGCAAAATTCTATAGCATACTCACAAAGCCCTGGGAGTTGCCAACGCACTCTCACTGATGCAGAGAGCAGCCATGGGCAGCATCTTTGTTTAGAAGGGCTTAAATGCCAGGCAGGGAATGACTAGACTATGGCCAGAATTATGCATAAAGCTCCTGGTGACTTGTGAAGGCATCTTAAGAAACCCTGGTGTGTTTGCAGGCTACTGGTAGGGACAGAGGGGGAGACTGAACTACTCAGGACCAGACAGGTAATCAATGTGCCATTCACTCTCTTGCCCCCGTGAGAGCATGGGATCTGGCATTACCTCTTGGTACTGAGCTGCTTGGGAGAAATGTGGTGGATTTGAAGGGGAGAACACACCTCTCTGGAGGGCATTGCAGACATCTGTCCTGTCAGCTGAGAGAAAGAGCTTGACCCCATGGGACTTCAGGTACTGCGTAGAGTCTTCATTGCTGACAAAGCAGAACTTGGAGATTTCCAGGCCTTTGGGTCAGGGGACATAAGCAAAGTCTGTTATGAAGCAACATTCTACTCACAGATGCCCCTTCACAGTATCACAGTATGTTAGAGATTGGAAGGGACCTCAAAAGATCATCTAGTCCAATCCCCCTGCCGGAGCAGGAACACCTAGATAAGGTTACACAGGAACGTGTCCAGGTGGGTTTTGAATGTCTCCAGAGAAGGAGACTCCACAACCTCCCTGGGCAGCCTGTTCCAGTGTTCCGTCACCCTCACTGAGAAGAAGTTTCTTCTCAAGTTTAAGTGGAACCTCTTGTGTTCCAGTTTGTACCCATTGTCCCTTGTCCTATCATTGTTTGCCACTGAGAAGAGCCTGGCTCCATCCTCGTGACACTCCCCCTTTATATATTTATATACACTAATAAGGTCACCCCTCAGTCTCCTCCAAACTATAGAGACCCAGCTCCCTCAGTCTTTCCTCATAAGGGAGATGCTCCACTCCTTTAATCATCTTAGTTGCCCTGCACTGGACTCTCTCCAGCAGGTCCCTGTCCTTCTTGAACTGAGGGGCCCAGAACTGGACACAATATTCCAGATGAGGTCTCACCAGGGCAGAGTAGAGGGGAAGGAGGACCTCTCTCGACCTACTAACCACCCCCCTTCTAATACACCCCAGGATGCCATTGGCCTTCTTGGCCACAAGGGCACAGTGTTGGCTCATGGTCACCCTGTCATCCACTAGGACCCCCAGGTCTCTCTCCCCTACACTGCTCTCTAACAGGTCGTTCCCCAACCTATACTGGAACCTGGGGTTGTTCCTGCCCAGATGCAGGACTCTACACTTTCCCTTGTTATATTTCATCAAGTTATTCCCCGCCCAACTCTCCAGCCTGTCCAGGTCTCGCTGGATGGCAGCACAGCCTTCTGGCGTGTCGGCCACTCCTCCCAGCTTAGTGTCATCAGCAAACTTGCTGATAGTACACTCAATTCCCTCATCTAAATCATTGATGAATATATTAAATAATACTGGTCCCAGTACTGACCCTTGAGGCACTCCACTAGATACAGGCCTCCAACTAGACTCCGCCCCATAGACTACAACTCTCTGGCTTCTCTCCTTCAGCCAGTTCACAGTCCACCTCACTACCTGATCATCCAGACCACACTTCCTCAATTTAGCTGCAAGGATGCTGGTGGGAGACCGTGTCAAACACTTTGCTAAAGTCAAGGTAGACCACATCCACCGCTCTGCCATCATCCATCCACTGTGTTATTTCCTCATAAAAGGCTACGAGATTGGTCAAGCATGACTTCCCCTTGGTGAAGCCATGTTGACTGCCCCTCATAACCCTCTTGTCCTTGATATGCCTTAAGATGGCACCAAGGATAAGGTGTTCCATCACTTTCCCAGGGGTGGAGGTGAGGCTGACTGGTCTATAGTTACCCGGGTCCTCCTCCTTGCCCTTTTTGAAGACAGGAGTGACATTTGCTTTCCTCCAGTCCTCAGGCACCTCTCCCGTTTCCCAAGACTTGGTAAAGATGATGGAGAGCGGTCTAGCAATGACCTCCGCCAGTTCCCTCAGCACCCAGGGGTGCATCCCATCTGGACCCATGGATTTATGGATGTCCAGATTGCTCAACTGGTCTCTAACCCATTCCTCATCGACTAAGGCAAACCACTCCATTGACCTGACTTCATCTGAGGTCTCAGAGGTACAGGGCTCTTCAGGACTGCCTCCGGCAGAGTAGACAAAGGCGGCATTCAGTAACTCTGCCATCTCTGTATCTTCTGTCACCAGGGCACCTGTCCCGTTCATCAGCGGGCCTACATTGCCTCTGGTGTTAGTTTTATCTGCCATGTATTTGAAAAAGTTCTTTCTGCTGTCCTTGACCCCTCTTGCCAGCTTTAATTCCAAGGAGGCCTTAGTCATCCTAGCTGCTTTCCTACATCCTCTAGCAGCAGCCTTATATTCCTCCCAAGCAGCCAGCCCCTCCTTCCATGACCTGGAAACTCTCCTCTTCCACTTGAGCATACCCAGCAATTCCCTATTTAGCCATGCAGGTCTCCTGGCCCTCTTCCTTGAGTTCCTACGTGTCGGGATGCTCTGACCGTGAGCTCGGAAAAAGCAGTCCTTGAATGCCAACCAATGTCCTTCCCCAGGACTCTGTGTGCTTTACTGCAGAGCTTGGGGCAACTAACATGCCAGTGCTGTGTGAGGAACCTGCCCATCCTGCATCTTCTTGCCCTGTTGTTTCTATGGAACTGTAGAGTGCAGTTAAATATTCCCTTCATCCCCTACCCCCCTTAAATGAGCCTTCCTGACAGCATGCTGGGATTTAGGGTTTTTAAGAACTCTTGATTCTTCAGTAGCTGCCAAAGGATGCCTCAGCTCTGCAAAATGCTGCCAGATCCCCTGTTGTGAAGGATGCAGTTGAAGGGAGCCAGGCTCTGCCAAGGAGCCTGTACCCTGAGTGTTTTCCAGCACCCTGGGCAAGCTGCAGGAGTTGGGCTTGTTTCCAAAACAACCCCTTCCCCTTGTACTCCCTGGCTCTGCATTTGCCACTGATGCTCCACAGTGGTGCCTTATCTGCTTTGCAGTCTCCCTGGGAGGAAGCAGGCACCACCAAGGACAGGATCCCCCTTACCATAGTGCTTGGCACTGTTGATGATGCGCACACCACTCTCAGGGCTGTTGTTCGAGAGCACCAGGATATCGAAGAGGTCCTTCTCTGCTGGGTTGCTCTCCAGGATCTTCTTGTTCACATGCTGCACTGCCTGTGAGGAGATGATGAGGCTGCTTGGAGGGGCACGACTGCAATGGCTTTGCTGGGACTCTTTTTTGCAGTTAGCGAGTTTTGCTACAACTGTCAGCTAGGGCAAGGCAGGCATGTTATGGAGAAACAGACAGAGCAACCATTCTGCAAAAGCCATTGCCCGGAGAGTAGGCAGAGCATATTCCACCAGGGGGAGGTGGACATGTGGGACTGATGAAGAGCATAGGTCTCAGTGCACTGCAATAGGGCCAAGAGGCCAGAGAAGGCATATCTGTGCCCTGCGACAGGAGCTGAGACCCAAGGCCAGGAGAGCCAAGCTTTCACCCTATCCTGTGAGTGTCTGCATGTGTCCCTGGCCACCTGGGGGGCTCACCTGGATGAAGGCAAAGGCTGTGCCTGGTGGCAGGGGCTTGTCCTGGTTGGCCTGCTGGTGCCTTGTGTACTCCTCCTTGCCCTTCTCTAGGTAGAGCCTGTGCTCCTCCTCCAGGCTGAAGATGGCCCTGGTGGTCACTGCAATGACGAGTGCCTCACTGAGATCTTTCTGCAGGATGTGGAGGAAAAGACTGGTTAGGGGACAGCCAAGAAGGAGCTTGTGGAGGTGGAGCTGTGAGAGAAACAGTGCTGTTTTCACATAGTTAGGGATGAGGCTTTGCAGGGGGGTGGGAAAGGGCTCTCCTGACCAGGGTGGTGGGGTTGGATGTGGGAGGCATCGCAGTTCCTGTTGCCAGACTGCCTTTGAAGAAGAGGTGCCACCAGGCCTCTTCCAGGGGCAGGCAGTTGTGAAACCCTAACCTGTCTGGTAAGTGCCCCATGCTCTGAGGACAGCTTACACCAGAGGGGATTGCTTCATAATTTTGCTGTTTGTGGGCACAGTACAGCCATGATCGTCTGTTTCCGCTGAGCTGGGCATTGTTAGATGTCTTTGTGCATACTGCTGGTTTTACCCTGTATTTTGAAGAGTCTAATAAAATCTCTGTGCATGTAGAGAAGCTGCTGCTTTCTCCCTGGCTCTTCCACCATTCAAGTGGGAGCAAATGTCCATGCAACTGGAGGTTTAGCCCTGCAACCTCTTCCCATGTAGAAATCACATGGACCTCACTGGAACCAGGTGCCCAGCAGCCCTGGAATAAGCCACTTCTGCTGACACCTAGGCACAAACAACTCAGGCCACCACATCTTTGGGTTGTGGTGTGTCCTCTCCTGCACTGGCATTTCAAAACTTGCTTTAGAAATACAGGTTGTGTTTTGTAATGAACACCCTCTTACCTGTTTCACACTGGTGTTTATGACTGTGCTTTCAGGATCTGCCATCTTCGACTTTCAGCCTGAGAGAAAATAAGCAATTAAGCTGGTATACTATAGCCAATCTAGAGAGGCGGGAGAGGGAGATAGGGGACATCCTACTTGCCAAGTGGAACAGCCCAAATAAACCTGCTTATGTTGACAACAGCTCTGCTCTGGGAAAACCTGGTCAAATAGCTCCAATTAAATATGATGAAAACGTAGCTTTTCACCCACAGACTTCCCCCCCCCCCCAAAGTATTTTCCTGTGGGGGAACTGCTGAAGGCAGTTGTGGAGCTCTTTTCAAGCAGAGGAAGTCTGGTTTTAAAAGCCAGAATTGGTCAGATTTTATGGGTAGGCATCTAGTTCACATACTTCTTGCTACTTTTGCTTGAATGGTGAATCTGTATCCACAAATAAGCAAGTTCACTGTGTGTGCAGCTGCAAAAGGAAAAGGTCTGAGTAAGTAGAGATGTATGGTGATGGCTTGGGTGCAGGATGGGACCCCCCTCGATGGGGCTGGTCTGATCCTGCACAGCCCTGTCAGCCAACTAGCCCCTGCACTGAAGGTCTCTGTGCAGGCTGTGCTAACCCAGCCCTGGCAGGTGAAAGGCTTGCGGTGGTTACATGGTCTGCCTGTGCCTAGCAGCTGAATCATAAACCCCATTATTTCTGTACACCCAGGTCCTGTGGTTTCTGTAACCACTATGCTGTACACTGCTTTTATATGTACTAGACTCTTAAAAGTAGACTTTTAGGATTTAGCCTGTGGGATGGGAACTGTTCCCATTCCCATCAAGCAGGATCCCATGGTGATTATTTCCATGCAGTGGCTCCTACAAGTACACTGCAGGGTTTCCCTGGGGGCTAAAGGCACCAAAGACTGTTCTACACTGATGTGCTCGGAATAGCAATGGGGTTAAAAATCTCATTTACCCGTTCATGTCCCACCTGATTACTGGGTAATTAATACTGATCTGTGCAAGCATAGACCAAAGCCAGTGTAAAGCGCAAGTTAGGGTCTCCAGGGAGACCTTTAATTTTGCCCAATTTTCTTTAGTTAATTGTTATTATTCAGGGATTGCAAACTGTTGCCTAGGCTGGTAGGAAATACACTTGGCTCATATGAGTCCCAAGAATCAGTCTTACCACGGGGGCTGAATGCTTGCATGTGCACTCCCTGACTACCCCTAGGGTAGAAGGCTGTGCTGGCAAGGCTGCTCCGACAGACAGGGGGGGCCTGGAAAGCCGGGAGATGGTGAGCATCTGTCTGTTCCTCCACCCATATTCCATGCTGGGAAAGGGTCTCCTCCCAGAAAGCAGGGCACAGGGTGGGAGAAACTGTCCTCTGAACGAATTTCAGCCAAGTACTATTCCGAAAGTGACAATTAAAGGAGACGAGGCAGTGGAGCTGGGCAGCAGTTCCCGGAGGGAGAACCCCACCTCTCATTTCTGCCCCGTTCTTCCAAGCGCTGCAAGGCCAGCCTGACTTCTCCATTCCGTCTCGCTGCCGCTAATAACGGCAGTATCGTCTCTATACAGATACGCATATATGCGCACATTTCCGTTACGCGCAACCCCCATGTACGCGATGCCAGACAGCAGAAAAGCATTTCGGTGGGTGCCCGCTGGTCCCGCCACTCACCCTAGAGCCGCGCAGCACGGAGCAGCCAGCACCCACCGCACACAGCGGGATTCGGCTAGAGAGGAAAGCACGGACTCACCGTGAGCGCTGCCGCTGCTTCCGGCGCAGCCCGTCCCGACACAGCATCCCAGTTGTCCTCAAGATGCTGCTGTTTATATTTCCCCCTCCCCGTGCTGGCAGGAAGCGGGCAGGCGCTGGGCTGGGACGCAGCTCCCCTCCCTGGCGTGCTGGGATTTGTAGGCAGTAGGAGCAGACTGCATTTCCCAGCCGGCACTGCACAGGCACAGGCTGCTCAAGGCTGCCCGAGCTTCGCCATGGCCGCAGCGAGAGCCGTGCTTGCAGCTGTCATCCTGGTTTTTGGCTCTCTTGGAACTTGAGCTCAGTCGCCACTCGCTGCCCACAGGCACTGCAGCAATGTCTGTTTCTGTAGGGAGGTATTTATAGTGTGCCTCCAGACTTCTCATTTCCCACCCCTTGAACACATAATGGTGGTGGTTTTGACTGGAAGATACAGGGGTACGTGTTGAAGATTGGCTTGCAGCGCATGCAGTGAGATGTAGGGAGCTGGGCCAGGGAGAAAGGCTGGTGCAGTGGGGTTGGGGGGCTCACTACATACACAATTGTGCTGTAATGTTTTATGTCATTTTCCCTTCTTTTCTGAAAGCTGCCTCTTACATACTGCTCTCTGCAGAACTAATTTTGAGGCTGGGATCTTGCTTTTCCAGGTTGGCTGTGCAGCACCCAGCCCTGGGAGGCTCATGATGCCAAGGTATTTCGATGCCCCTTTTCTGCCCAAGATTGAGATTTGGGGCAGGGGTATGGGGGCTGCACAGAGGAGATGCTGCTGTACTGCAGCTTTTCCCTCACCCAGCTGGGGCATATCCCTGCCCCGCTGGTGGAAGATGATCCAACAACAGCCTCCCTGGCCTCGGTCCTGCCAAGGAGACCAAACTCACCTGCATTAAGGCCAAGCAGCAGTCTCCCTGCATGGCACCAGGTTATCACTAGCATTACCAAAGTGTGAGCTGCAGTCAGGGTCCTGTGCAGCTTGATTTTACCAGGATGCTTCTCTCTAGCAAACAGCCCATTGAAAAGATACTGATAATGCTCAGCTTTTAGCATGCATAGACAAACTCCCTTTCCCCAAGTGATTTTACTGGGCATCTTCCGTCTTCCCCCTGCTCCCCTTATGCATTTCTTCCATGCATTCTTCGGGACTGCCAAATTAGAGCAAAAAGTGTTTTTTGACGTCTGTGTCCCCGTCCCCGTCCCCCCCCCCCCCCCCAGCTTTGCTGCAGCATTCTCACAGCATCTCCTGCTCCTGAAGATGATGCTTCTCTGAGCAGCAGTAATGGAGGGCGCTTGTGAACAGGGCTGTATTTTGGGTGGCTGAGGTGAAGCCTCAGCACTTCTCCTGAGGCCAGACTCCTGCTGTGGCAGTGCCTTGGGGGTCATGTGAAAATCTGGCAGGACTGGTGAGCCGGGGTGGCCAGGCAGCGCTGGGATGGGTCTGGTTTATGGGGCCTCTCTCCCCATGTCTGTGTCAGCCCTCAGGCACCAGTGGTACCTCTCCTTGCTTACAGCACCGCCCCAAATACCTCTGGTGAGAAGGTGGGTTTTGGGCTAACATGGCTGAACCGGCAGCAAGGGAAGAAGTGTGCAAGCATAAATTTAATACAACAGGGATGCTGGTGAAGTTACTCCTGGCTGTGTGCCTGTTGCTGCTCCTGTTGGTGCTGGGGAATGGAGCCACCCAAGCAGTATCCCCTTGCTCTGTCCTGCTGTGTTGGAGTGGAACATCCCTGTTCATCCCTGCTGCCACATGCATTTCACAGACTCTCACATGGTGTGCCATGTGTGTCCCTGTGGGCCAAAGAGCTGGGCTCCCTAAGTGCAGAGCTCACCAGGGATGGATGCAGCATGTCACTCATTCCCTTGCAGGTATCTGTCCCTCATGCTAAGCCTGCAGCCACATGAGCCAGCCTAGCATCGCTGCAGGGATAACTTGTGGCACAGAGCCGGGCAGTGATGCCCACAGGCTTCTTACAGGCAGGAGGGCAGCTTTTACTTCCTGGTCTGTCAGGGAGTTCCCCTCTGGCTTTTCACCTGCGTGAGCAGTACTCAGGTAGCGGTGAGGTGGGGCTGACAGTGCTGCTGGGGCCGCCCGTTTCCTGGGCTGGCAAAGCAGACTTTCCCGTTTCGTCCGTGCCGTGCGGCCACCATCTTCGCTGCACACTCTGCTCTGCACCCAGCGGGGTCCCATCTCACCCACAGTATGCCCCTGCCACACGCAGTGGCTGTGCCCAGAGCCTGCGAGTCAGAGAAGAGAGGCTGAGGCTGGGAAGGAGACTTGTTGGTAAGTCTGGGTTTGGGAACTGAGTCAGCACCAGGTGGGAGGGAGAAGCAAGGCTCCTCAAACCCGTTTTCCAGGGATCCTCGATGCTCCCTGCAAGGCCCACTGAGGCTGCACTGCCTCTTCTCGTCCACAGCAGCACTGTCCCCATCGCCCCCAGTTTGACATGACTCAATTCATGCCATGGGGCTGGGATGAGCTGGTTTTAAACCAGGGCCAATGTCACACCAATGTGACACAGTCCATGGGGGGTCTGCCAGGGAGAATGTGCTGAGACACCTAATTCTGTGCTGGGTGGGTGCCTGCTTGCCTGCTCTGTTGTTTCCACCCACCTCCACAGCCTGAAGCCACAGCCTGGCACCTCCTAAATACCACAGGCACGTCACCAGCCACCACATTCCGCGTGCAGGGACAGGAGAAACCGATCATTAAAGCTGCTGGTGGTGAAGCTGCGAGTAGAGCTTGGGCATCCAATGGCACAGACCTCCCAGGTGGCTCTGGGCAAGTCACTTAACATGCACCTTATTGCCCCAGTGATGATGCTGCAGGGATAACAGCAATTCTTGTGTCCTTCCAACCCTATGCCTGCATGTGGCAAAGCCCATTGTTAGAAAAATTAAAGGCTTTGGCTGGCTTCATGGACTCCGTGGAGGGAAGTGCAGAAATGGTTTCTTCCTGTATGATCCCTCTGCAAGGGAGGGATCCATGTCCCTTTGGGGTGGGCAAAGCACAGGCAGAGCAAGTTGGTGTTGGCTGCTTGGGCAGGGACCCGCAGGGAAGTGGGGCAGGCAGCTGAGACAGCCAAGGCAAACGGGCACATACCTGCCATCCTCAGTCATGGCACTGGGACCAGGTACCACCAGTGCCATGATAGCTGCGGACCTGCTGGCTGCGCCTGGCACACCTCTCCTGCTGCTGCTCCTCACACGAAAGGAGGCAAGAAGGAAGTCTTGGCTATGAGGAAGTGTTCATGTTAGAGTAAGAGCCTTGCTGTGCAGACAGCAGTAGTGGAAAACCATTCTGCTTTAAATTTGAAGCCTCCCTTAAGCTGTGTCAGTGTTTCCATGTGCACAGGTCAAGCTTACGCAGTTTTCCAGCCAGCATGACCCCAGCCTGGAGGCATCACTGTCACCTGCAGTGAAGGCACGAGCCCTGCTGCAAGCCCACGAGCAAATCCTCCTGTTCCTCAGCCCTGTGAGAGGGTGAGAAATAGTGGGAAAGGGTGTTGGCTAATGGTGGGGCTGAGCAAACTGTTCATGTGCCTGGCCAGGGAGGAGCTGACATAAAACAGCTATTGTTTTTTTTTCCCCTACAGCCTGGTGATCCCTTTTCTGAAGACCAAAGGAAAACTCCGTTATCCAGTTGCCCGCTCCCTTCCCTTTCTGAAGGCAGGTTTACAAGGATATAAATAAGGCTCTGGGCAGGAGGGCTGTCTGGCCCAGAGCCCTCCCCTGCCCATGGCTCCCTCTGGCTCCATTTCACACCTCACTGCCAAAGTGGCCAAGCCCTATATGCTTACACTGGCCTCTGTGTTTTAATTGTGTTTGCTCTCATTAGAGCTCTGGGCCACTGGTACCAGAAAGGAAATCCCCACCCTGTTAATTCTGCCTGTGTCCCTAGGTCACCCCAGCTTAGCCATGGCACTGGCAGCCAGCAAAAGCAGAACGACAACCTCCACACTCACTGGCAGCCCCGTGGCCACCACCACCGTGGTCCAGCCAGGCTTCCTGGGTGGCTGGCTTAGCCACATCCCACGTGAGTATGGTGGTGCTTGCCCTGCTCTCTCAGGCAGTGTTGTCTGGCAGGGCTCCTGCGCTCTTAGGCTGTGTATCTACTTCCTCCTACCTCCAAATCTCTTTTTCCAGACGGGTCCATCAGGGTGGGGATGCTGCAGAATGGTGCTGCAGTGCTTCAGGAGTACAGGGCATCCTTGATGCCCATTTGGGGAATGTTCTCCAGCCACAGCCTCCCTGCATGGGGACTGTCCGGGATTATAGGGGCAGTTTTGAAGGTATAGGTCCTTAATGCTGGAGCACCAGGAAGGGATTTAAATGCACTTGATATGTTTTTGCTTGGTTTTAACACTTCTGTCCATCTCTGCTCCCTAAATATCACACCAGTACCCAAATGGGCACTCATCGCTGTGGCTGTGGCAGCGGCCATTGTCCTCCTCCTCTTCCTCATCTGCATCATCAGGTGCTGCTGTGGCAAGAAGAAGCCCAAGAAGAAGGAGAGAGTCAGCTTGCATGCTGTCAGCAGCTTCACCACGGCCAGCCTTGTGTGTCCTGCTTTCCCCTCTCCCCCACCTCCCTCCCCCTCTCCCCCACCTCCCTCCTTCCTGAGGGGTTTGTTGCCATGCTGCCTGGTCCCGGGGGTGATGGGAGCATGGCATGGCCAAGGATGTAGCTGAGCACATCATGAGGGTAGTCCTGCTCTCTGCCACAGGTCCAGCCCGAGATGGAGGACCTGGAGCGGGGTGTGGAGCAGACAGGGCGAGGAAAGCTGCAGTACTCCTTGGAGTACAACTTCCGTGCGCAGGAGGTGGGGATGCTCATGGCCACGGCTCGGCAGTGAAAAGGCTTTATTCTTGCATGGTCCTTCTTTGCTGCCTACTGAGGTGCACTCTACCCTCTTGCACCCATTCCCCTGCCTGCAGCCTGCTGGCTTTCACACCTGTGTTGTGTGTAGGCATCCTCCCTTCTACATTCACTTGCTTTCACCAAGCCCCCAGTCATCTGGCCCCATCCTCCTCCACCTGGTGACCTCGTGCATCACTCCTTTTAAGTTGAAGGTTGGCGTGAAGCAGGCAGCTGAGCTGAAGGCCATGGACAGTGGAGGCACATCCGATCCATATGTGATCGTCTACCTGACATCCGATATGAAGAAGAGGTATGAGACCAAGGTTTACCGCAAGACCCTGAACCCTGTCTTCAATGAGAGCTTCACTTTCCAGGTAGGAAACTACAGCTGATCATGTGTTTTTGTCACATCGAGAGTGTTGCATGGGCACTGCTCCCTGGGCAAAAACCTCTCCAGGCAGGGAGGTGCCTTTGAAATCAGGATCGGGAAGCATCAGAGAGAAAGACCTTTTATTGCATCTGCTGCTTTGTCCCATGGAGCAGGGCTGCCACCAAGGAGTGAGTCCAGGCTTTCGGGTCTTCCCATCAGGTACCCCAGGCAGAGGTGCCTGAATCCACACTGGTGATGCAGATCTATGACTTCAACCGTTTTACCAAGCACGACATCATTGGAGAGGTCCGGCTGCCCCTGGCCACTGTCAGCCTGCAGCATGTCATTGAGCAGTGGAGTGACCTTGTGGCAGCCAGTAAATTGGAGGTTGGTCCTGGTGGGTGGGAAACTGCCACTGTTGCTTCTCTTGCTACCACCCTGAAAAGCAGGCTCTTAAAGAGCAGGCATGAGGCTGGGGAAGACCCAGTAAACCTGGGGCCATCCCGGTGCTGCAGCCTCAGGTGAGCTGGCTCTTCTGCTGGGTTCTCATCACTGGCATCTCTCCATCAGGAAGAACAGCTGGGTGAGATCTGCTTCTCTCTGCGCTATGTCCCCAGCACTGGCAAGCTGACGGTGCTCATACTGGAAGCCAAAAAGCTGAAGCAGATGGATTCTCATGGGCTCTCAGGTCAGCAGGGGCTGCTCATGCTCAGATCTCCCTACTCCTTAACGCTGGCACCAAGAGCTGCGAAGCCTTCAAAGGTTTTGGCACCAACACCTGCTTCCTGCTGCAACCACCATGCTCAGCTCTTGTCCAGCTCCCAGCCTTGCCCAGCTCAGATGCTCCAGCTTCTGGCAGAGCTGGAGGTATCTGCCAGGAGGAGATGTCATGACTGGGTGGTACGGGGAGCTTGTGGCAGGAAGAAGTGAGCTCTGGGGTGGCTGGCAAGGGAAAGAGGGGTGGATGGTCAGTGTGAGGAGTGACAAATGGGATGCCATGCTCTGTCTGGGAATAGCCCAAGGAAGCTGTTTCATGGCTGAGCTCCTCAGTCAAAAGTTGTCACTTGTGCCAGCTGTGTCCTCTCTCTTCTCAGATCCTTTTGTGAAGGTGCATCTCATCCTGAACAGGAAAAAATGGAAGAAGAAGACTACCAGTGTGAAGAAAAACACCTTAAGCCCTTACTTCAATGAGGTGTTTGTTTTTGAGGTGCCTTTCAATCAGATCCAGGTGGGTTTCCCTACTGCGCCCAGTGCTGAGTGGGTCTCACCACAGGGGAGAGTCACCTCTCACTGACACTCTTTCTTGTGTCTCCCCTCCAGAACGTGGATGTGGTCATTTCCGTTTGGGATCATGACAAAGTGACCAAGAATGAGCCCATTGGCAAGCTCTTCCTGGGCTGCCGAGCCACAGGCAACCAGCTGCGGCACTGGTCCGACATGCTGTCCAATCCCCGCCGGCCCCTAGCCCAGTGGCACAGCCTGCAGCCCCCCGATGTGGTCGACAAAGCCCTGGGGCTGAAGTCCCACCTCAAGCTGCCCCTGCCCCCCAGATAGTGTGGGTCCCCTCCGCCAGCCGGGGGGCAGGGCACAGGGCTTGCAGGCGGGTGGGAGGCTCCTGTTCAGCAACATCTGGATATGTTTTCCCTGCTCAGTGTCAGCAAAGAGGGGACTGGAGGCTCTTTTTGGCCAAGAGATGATCTTGGTGCTGGTACCCTGTGTGATGCCCGGAGCAGGGCTTGGCACAGGGCAAGGCTGAAGTGGAGCAGAGAATACTAGAAGGGACTGTGCGGGTGCAGGAGCCAGCTCATCTGGCCAGGGGGGATAAATACACAGAGCTTCAAGCACATGCAAAATCAGAGTCCGTTGATATTTTTCAAGTGGAGGATTAATATGCTAGCAGCCTGTGGTGGGCACTTTCTTTGGTTGTGAATAACTTGGCAAGAGGTAGGTGTTTGGGAAGGGTTTATGTGACCCATGAAGGCTTTTAAACAAGACCAAGGTCTTGAAGCTCCCTAAGAGGCTAAAAGGAGAGAAAGAGGACAGGCTAATGAAGAAGGTGTTGGAGATACAGGACTAGTTCTTTAATGCCCCTGCAATATGTGTGCTCTGTGTTCTGGCTAAAGGCTAAATGAGACAGCAGAGTCAGCCACTGTTTGTCCACATAGCTTCACTCTTAGTCCATTTCCAGCCCATGCTAATTTGTGCTGGCAAGGTATGACTCAGGGTGTGGGATTCATGATCCGTCTCCATGGACCATGCAGATGAGGATACCCAGCCTCAGCTCCATTCACCTTACATGGTCCCACAGTACTAGTGCAGCAAGGTTTCCTGGAGCTGCTGCCAGGGTGGAGGGGCTGAGGCTCTCACTTCCATGTCATGATCACACTACCCCAATGAGGGCTTGGTTGCAGACCTTGTGTCCCTTCTGAGCAGGTTTCATGTAATCTGGGAGGTTTTTGTGGCCACATGCCCTGCTTTATGGGGCCTTAGGGTGAGACCTGTGTAGTGAAGAGCCTTCCTAGAAGGACGAGAGCATTGGAGAGGTGCCACCTTCTCTATCTGTCCCTGAGTACACTGCAGTTTGGTGTGGCTTGAGAGCAGCTCCCCTGAGGCACCTGCAGGCGGAAGCTCACTGCATTGGGCTGGAGGAGGGAATCACCCTTGCTCTGAAATACTTCAGCTACAAAGCAGCCACAGCACCAGAAGATTTGGGTTCATATCATGTAATTGCAGCCCAAAAGACAAAAGTAATTTGCACCGTGGGAAGCTGTGGGCACAATTCTAACAGCTATTGCCTGAGCTCTGGAGGGGAGAGTGCCTGGTGCATTAATGAAGAGCCATTAATACTGGAAAGTAGTTAATCTGCAATTACCTGGAGCTCCATGGAGCGACCATCTGAGAGTTGAACAAACATAGTGAAGCTGAGGAAGATCATGAAAACTCTTGACAGAGATTAATGGCCTGAGCTTAACCATAAAAAGCTGCTGTGTCTGCTTCTTGATAAATATTCTCCAGGCTTCTCCATGGCCGTGAGGAGAGAAGAAATGACCGGGTGGTTTTGAGATGGCTGTAACAAGTGGAGTGTGCCTTCTGCTGGAGAAATAGCATCTGCTGGCAGCTGCTAATGAGATGGAGGAGGAAATCAGTCACCTGAGAAAGATGTATAAATGGATGCTTTAAAGCCTCAACCTTCAGCCTCAGCCTTAAATCAGGCTGGAAAACGCTGTGCAGAAGGGAGCATTTCTGAATTGGGTTTGGGGTCCCAAATCCATTGCCAGGTTGTTTTTTGGTGATGCTGTGTGATAATTTAGGGCCATGCAGGACCCAGAAGGGCTTTAGGAACAGGCTTTTTTTATTTGTGTGTGTTTCTTCCAGCTCCCTTTTCTGAAGTCATGGCCTTGAGGTTCATTGCATAATTTATGTAGCCAGGCATAAAAGCACATGTTTATTAGTCCCAAAATGGACGTGGTTGAAGAAGGTGCAGGGATGTCCCCTCCTTGAGAAATGTTACCCCAGTACCAGTGCCCATCGCTCCTCTCTGCAGCTTTGGCTCTGCTTGGAGCCCGAATCACCAGCGCAGTCCCATGGACGAGGGAAGCCCATGGTACATTTAGGAGGGAAGCCAGGGAAACTAGGGCCGAGCACCTCCCTGGTCTGGCTCCGGGCAGCCTGGAGCAAGCCTTCATGTGGTAAAACTCAGCAGACCCATTAGTTTGCTGAAGAGGGAAGGGTGAGTGGATGGGCCCAGCTCCAGTTTTTAATGCACTGCCAAGGCTGCTTTCTTCCTCCTTCATTGTTTTTCCTTCTCAATTTGCCTTGTGTTCTTGTAACAGGGCTTTGAGTACTCTCCTTCTCTGGCAGGATCCTCTTAGCATCTGCTGGTAGCTGTTTGAAGCAGTGGTGGTGGAGCTGGGACTTGTTTGGGTGAAATAAGCCATGGCCTTTGAGTTCTTAAATGGGGCCTATACGAAAGATCGGGAGAGACTTTTTAGCAGGGGCTGTTGTGATAGGATGAAGGGTGATGGCTTTAAACTAAAAGAGGGGAGATTTAGGTTGGATGTGAGGAGAAAATTCTTTATAATGAGGGTGGTAAAACACTGGCACAGGTTGCCCAGAGAGGCTGTAGAAGCCCCATCCCTGGAGACATTCAAGGCCAGGCTGGATGTGGCTCTGGGCAACATGCTCTAGTTCAAGATGTCACTGTGCATTGCGGGGGGTTGGACTAGATGACATCTGAAAGTCCTTTCCAACCCGAACTATTCTGTGATTCTATTCTATGATTCTTCTATGGTTCTATGAAAGTGAGCACAGCTGGCATGTGAGCCTATTCACAGCGAGGGGGACCGTTGTGTCTTACGTGCAAGCATCTCTTTTTCGCCTCCTTTTGCCTTGGTAAGGTTAGTTGTCCCTCATCTACCAAGGCCATATGTCCAAGCACCTTTTGCCTGACCGATGCTCCTCGTGTACTCGGAGGGTCCTGAAGCAGGAGGATTCCCTGGTGGAAGGTGCAACAAGAAGAGAAATTAAGAGGGGAAAATCAACTCCTCAGCTTGTGTCTGTGCTGGATTCCCACGTCTGCATCTAGAGGGCAGGGCAGGTACATGCTGTGAGCTGGGTGTCGATGTCATCTGGTCTGTGGCCTCGTTACAGCCTCCCCAGCAAGGATTTCTTCTGTAGATGGAGTGTGTGTGGGAGAGGGAGAGCAAGCTGTGGTGCAAGAACGTTCCCATTGCCAGAGCCATTGGCAGCCGTTCGGTGATGCTGGGGAAGTCCAAGGTGGGCTCTTCCAGGAGGCAGGAGCCAGCCCTTGACTGATCCTGCACTGCCAGGGTAAAGGAGGTTTTGCTGGGGGGTTAATGGGGTCAAAAGCAGGTATCCAAATCCAGTCTGCACCGTGCAAGGTGCCTGAGTGCTGAGTGAGGTGTTTGTTCCTCTGCTTCACACAAGGGACAGTCCCTCTGCATGTAATTAGCAGCTTTGCAGGGCAGTAGCAAGAGGAAAAGCAGTGCTTGGGCCAGGCAGAGGTCTGTTAAAGGAAGCAAGAAATACTGACAATTGAGATGTTTTCTATTAAGATTTATAATCTCTGCTATTTACATCCAGATCTAAGACTCCTGACCTCCTGAAGTCCCTCCCAAAGCAAATTATTCCCCTGTTCAGTGATTTTTATGATATTTGTCCCTGCACTTCAGGAAATCAAGTGAGAGCGGTGCACCAGGAGAAGGCTGAGCCTTATACCTGCTTGTCACCAGTCGCCTGCTGTGAGACAGAAACAATTATGGGCTGTCATCTTTCAGCCTGGGTATGGGCTGGCTGTCCTCCAGCCACAGATTTTTTGGCTAGTCTCACAGTTTTTGAGAACTGAAGAGTATCTAAGCTCTTCTCACCAGCAGCATGCGTGCCTGTTTTATAAATATTCGTTAGCTAGCATCATAATATCTTGCCATTTTATGGGCAAAACGTGTACTTTGCCATGCACGGGTTTCTCTTTTAAAAGCTCCAGCTTCTGGACTTGTCATGTGCAGGTTTGCACCTCTTTCTTTTAAAGAACACTTTTATCCTTTGTGGGTGAGAGGTACCTGAGGGTCTCTTCCAGCTCAAAACCCAGAGGAAAAGTGAGAGGATGGTGGATGCTGGATCCAACATCCCGCCGTTGCCTACAGTAAAGCACTGTGGTGGGGGGGGGAAACCTTGCTGAGGGTCCTGCGCAATGCAGGGCGGGAGGGATGGCTGCTCTCAGGCAATTGACCTTTGGGAAACTCCAGTGGGAAAGAGGGGTGCTGGGAAAGCTACCCTACTGGGTGCCAATGGTAGAGTGTGGATGGGAGAGGTTGCGCCTGGGTGCTGGGATCTCCAAGGGGGGGTGCATGAGTGAGAGTGGAGGGGGGAATGGGATGTGGGCTGTGGGAGAGATTTGTGATTGATGACTCTCTTTCTAGAGCTCTTGGCTGCTTTTTGGTTTTGTTTTTAATTGACACTATGTTCTCACTGCTGCTTTGTTTTGGCACTGAGAGCCTGAAGGATCATTTGAAAGCAGAGACATGTTGCAATAGTACTCTTTTGAGAACTCAGAGGTCTCAGCCTGTTCTCCAGACATGTTCTGGGTCATGTCCTGGTCTTTAACAGGCTTTGAGGATGTGCAGACACATGGAGGATTGTGATTAGGTGTCAGGTCAATGTGGTAATACTGTCCAGGGCAGGCTTGGTGGGAATGCCAGAGGGATAACCTCCTGGATGCATCAGTTGCTGGGCACAGAACAACATTGGGCAGAAGTTCTGGCTTTTCAAATGGCCTGCCAGGTCAGCCTGCAGCCATGGAGACAAGGCCATGCTGTGGTAGGGTCTGAGGCACCTTCTGTGTCAAGTGTACTGCGTGGAAGTGCGAAAAGCTCTTTCGAGGAGTGAGGTCTGTGCCCAGGAATGAACTAGGAACCAAGAGATCCTAACCCTGGCTATGAACACAGCCTCCCCATCACTGGAGGCTGAAGCTCCCAGTGGCTACCATGGTCAGAAGGGGCTTCATCCAGAGGGGTTTTCTGTTACTTGCCCTCTCACTGCAGCTGCTCTTCACGCCTTTGTGTTTTCAGTCTAAAATGTTGCCCTTCCTCCTGGCTCTGGTTTGCAATGAGTTGCAAACCCCTCCAGCAGCCCACACTTGTTTCTCTTCAAGGCCAGTGTTTATATCAAAAGCATAGGGCAGAACCTCCTATGTGCCTGAAGTTGTCAAGGTTTAAACCCTGTCGTCAAGTTAGCCACTCAGTCCACTCCCCACCCCCACCCCACCTTTTCTCTCCCCACCCCCCGCTCCCGGAGGGATGGGGAGGAGAATCAAGAGTGTAACCCCATGGGCTGAGATAAGAACAGTCCAGTAACTAAGGTATAAGAGAACCCACTGCTGCTGCCACCAATGGTAATAATGATAAGGGAAATAACGAGGGAAGAGAATATGATACTACCCGGTGACCGAGTCTGGCCGAGCAGTGAGTGCCCTGCTGGGTAACTCCCAATTACATCCCGGGCGTGATGTGCAGTGGTATGGAATACCTCTTTGGCTAGTTTGGGTCAGGTGTCCTGTCTCTGCTTCCTCCTGGCTTCCCCTCCTCCCTGGCAGAGCATGAGACTCACAAAGTCCTTGGTCAGACTAAACATTTGAGCAGTAACTAAAAACATCGGTGTTATCAGCTCTGTTCCCAGGCTGAAAGTCAAAACCACAGCACTGCACCAGCTACTAAGAAGGAGAAAAAATGGCTGCTACTGCTGAATCCAGGACAGTATCCACCCCTTATTCCATACCATTCACGTCATGCTCAGATCCCACGTTTTCAATATACCATTGCTCTTACATATATACATCCACATACACACACAGACAGAGAGAAAGTGTTAGTGCATGGACCAATCCTTATAATGCTGCTGAGTCCGTTCGGTCCATGATGTCAGGTTCCATCTCTTGTAACAGTGTTTTGGGACAGGAGAGGCTGTGTGCAGTGTTGGATCATTGCCTGCTGGTGCTGATCGTTCCTTTACTGCAGAACTTGTCTGGTTCTATCAAAGTTCATTCTCTGTTGGGATGATGGTTGGAGGGAAGTCAGGGCCAGTTGCTGGTGACCTGAAGACATCTAGTTGATGGGCTATAAAGATATTACACAGCAGGCAACAGCATACAATTAAGTTCATTGGCTGTTTTCCTCTAAAATCAAATCCCCTTGAGGTACACATCAGACTTCCCCATCTTCCTGCATTACCCACCAAGTATATCTGGGTCCCTGAGCAAAAGCAATCCCACAAGTGGGTTTGCCTTTACCTGAAGCAGGAATAACTCAGACTGTCTTCCCCACCATTTTATCTGCATCACAGGAACTTTATCCCCCTCTACAGAATGTAGAAGTTCTGACTGGGCTGGGCCATCCCTGTTGGCAGACCGTCTGGTGTTGACCAGCCAGGTGGCTTTTGGTAAGTGTGTATCCCAATGCTTAGAAGTCCCACCACCCATTGCTTAGTGTAGTTTTTAACAGCCCACTGTACCTTTCAATTTTCCCAGAGGCTGGTGCATGGTAGGGGATGTGATATACCCACTCAATGCCATGCTCTTTTGCCCAAGTGTCTATAAGGTTATTCCGGAAATGAGTCCCATTGTCTGACTCAGTTCTCTCTGGGGTGCCGTGTCGCCACAAAATCCATTTCTCAAGGCCCAGGACAGCGTTCCGGGCAGTGGCATGGGGCACAGTGTGTGTTTCCAGCCATCTGGTGGTTGCTTCCACCATGGTAAGCACATGGCACTTGCCTTGGCGGGTTGGTGGGAGTGCGATAGAATCAGTCTGCCAGGCCTCCCCATATTTATACTTCAGCCATTGTCCTCCATACCAAAGAGGCTTTAACTGTTTGGCTTGCTTAATTGCAGCACATGTTTCACACTCATGAATAACCTGAGCAATAGTGTCCATTGTTAAATCCACCCCTCGATCATGAGCCCATCTCTGCCTTGATGGCCTGAAGTGCCATGGGCCCATCCGGCCAAAAATAATTCACCCTTATGTTGCCAATCCAAGTCCATCTGAGCCACTTCAATCTTAGCAGCTTTATCCACTTGTTGGTTGTTCTGGTGTTCCTCAGTGGCCTGACTCTGGGGCCACTCTTGATCTACATGGTGTACCTTCACCACCAGGTTCTGCACCCGAGCAGTGATATCTTGCCACAGTGCAGCAGCCCACATAGGTTTCCCTCTGCATTGCCAGTTGCTCTGCTTCCATTGCTGCAACCACCCCCACGGGGCATTTGCCACCATCCATGAGTCAGTATAGAGTACTGGCCACTCTTCTCGTTCAGCAAAGTCCAGGGCCAGTTGGATGGCTTTCAGCTCAGTAAACTGAGTGGATTCACCTTCTCCTTCAGCAGTTTCTGCAACTTGTCATCGAGGACTCCGTACGGCTGCCTTCCGTCTCCGATCCTTTCCCACAATACGGCAGGACCCATCAGTAAACAAGGCATATTGCTTTTCACTTTCTGACAGCTGATTATATGGTGGGGCCTCTTCAGCACACACCACCTCCTCCTCTGGTGATATTCCAAAATCTTTGCCCTCTGGCCAGTCCATGATGACTTCTAGAATGCCTGGACAACTGCGATTTTCTATTCGAGCTCGTTGTGTAATTAGTGCAGCCCACTTACTCCATGTAGCATCGGTTGCATGATGAGTAGAGGAGACCCTGCCTTTGAACATCCAGCCCAGCATGGGCAACCGGGGTGCCAGGAAGAGCTGTGCTTCAGTGCCGATCACTTCCAAAGCGCTCAAACCCCTTCACAGGCTGCCGGTATCTCTTTCTCAGTTGGGGTATAGCTGCGCTCAGATCCTTTGTATCCCTGAGTACCAAAAGCCAAGGAGTCGACCTCCAGTCTCCTCTGGAGCTTTCTGCCAGAGGCTCCAGGTAGGGTCATTCTCCCCAGCTGCAGTGTAGAGTGCTTTTTTTACATCTGGCCCAGTCCGGACTGGTCCAAGGGCCACTGCATGAACTATCTCTCGTTTTATTTGCTCAAAGGCTTGTTGTTGCTCAGGGCCCCATTTAAAATCATTCTTCTTCCAGGTCACATAATAGAGAGGACTTACAATCGAACTGTAATTTGGGATGTGCATTCTCCAGAACCCCACAGCACCCAAGAAAGCTTGTGTTTCTTTCTTATTAGTTGGTGGAGACATTGCTGTTATCTTGTTGATCACATCTGTGGGGATCTGGCAACGTCCATCTTGCCATTTTATTCTCCAAAATCAAATCTCCTGTGCAGGTCCCTTGACCTTACTTTGTTTTATGGCAAAACCGGCTTACAGCAGGATTTGGATTATTTTCCTCCCTTTCTTAAAGACTTCTGCTGTATCACCCCACACAATAATGTCATCAATGTATTGCAGGTGTTCTGGAGCTTGCCCCTATTCCAGTGCAGTCTGGATCAGTCCCTGGCAGATGGTAGGGTTGTGTTTCTACCCCTGGGGCAGTCGGTTCCAAGTGTACTGGATGCCCCTCCAGGTAAAAGCGAACTGTGGCCTGCACTCTGCTGCCAAAGGAATTGAGAAAAATGCATTGGCAATATCAGTCGTGGCATACCACTTGGCTGCCTTTGACTCCAGTTCATACTGAAGTTCTAGCACGTCCAGTATGGCAGCACTCAAGGGTGGTGTGACTTCATTCAGGCCACGATAGTCTACTGTTAGTCTCCATTCTCTGTTAGGCTTTCGCACTGGCCATATGGGGCTATTAAAGGGTGAGCAGGTCCTACTGATCACTCCTTGGCTCTCCAGTCTATGGATCAGCTTATGGATGGGAATCAGGGAGTCTCGGTTGGTGCGATATTGCCACCAGTGCACTGTTGTGGTCACGATTGGCACTTGTTGTTCTTCGACCTTCAGCAACCCAACAGAAGGATCCTCTGAGAGACCAGGCAAGGTGGACAGCTGCTCAATTTCCTCTGTCTCCAAAGCACCAATACCAACAGCCTATTGGTACCATTTGGGGTCTTTGAAGTACCCTCTCCTGAGGTAATCTATGCCAAAGATGCATGGAGCCTCTAGATCAGTCACAATGGGGTGCTTTTGCCACTTCCTCCCAGTCAGGCTGATTTCAGCCTCCAGTACAGTCAACTCTTAGGATCCACCTGTCACTCCAGAAATATAGATGGGTTCCACCCCTTGACAGCTTGATGGCATCAGGGTACACTGTGCACCAGTATCTGCTAGAGCCTTATACTTCTGTGGGACTGATGTGCCAGGCCATCTGATCCACACAGTCCAGTAAATCTGATTGTCCCCTACCTCCACCTGGCTGGAGGCAGGGCCCCTCTAATACTCATCACAACGTTGGACACTTAAGTCTTGTAGAAAGGGATTATTCTTTGTTATCACAGGAGCTGGAGTAAAATCAGCTCTTCCACTCCACCTGGGAACCTGTTCACCAGAGACTGAAGCTGCAGCTTTCATGGGATGATCAGCCTTGACCCTTGTTCTCCTCTTCAATTCACTCACCCGTTCCTCCAAAACTGAAGCAGGTTTTCCATCCCACTTCCTCATGTCTTCTCCATGATCCTGCAGGTAAAATCATAGGGTGGCCTGTGGCATATACGTTCTATATCTTCTCTCTTGAAAAATAGGACGCCTTTTGTTAATAGGTGAGACGTGTGTTGGTACACGTGAGGAGCTGGATAAATCAGATAGATCGTCTCTCAATTGTTTGAGATCCTGTGACAGTTTTTCCACAGCTGAGATGATGGAAGGGGTGAGATTGTCTTTGAACTCTTGGGGTTTATGAATCATTTCATCCACTGTTAGTGGTACTATGTCATTCCAGGTTACTGTTGCCAATGAATGGGCATATGATGACGGTGCGTTCCATGTAAGTTTTCGCCACACAGGTCATGTACATTTGACTTCATCTGGATCTATGGGTAGCTCCCTGTTATTTGGCTTGATGTGATAGATCATCTCTACGATGGCCGATTCCCTCAGACTGGATGCCTTTGTCTGAAGTAGTCCACTCGGCCAAATGACTCATAACATCGTCCTTGTATGGAAACCTTTCTTTCACAACTGCCAAGAGCCACCTCCAAAGACTGAGGGACTTCTTCTCTCTTGCAATTTCTTTGTCAATTCCCCCTTCTCTAGCAAGTTCCCAGCTGCCTGGCTTCTGTACCTTCTAGTTCGTGACCATCGGCCCCATTGTCCCAGCATCAGAGCAACCAGGAGATGATGTGCTCCCCTGGTTGCCAGGTAAAATCTTTTCACATATTCTGTAGCTTGGTTGAGGTCCGGGGTCAAGAAGTCACCTCTGCTTTGTTGTGTGATGATGACTCCTGATCAAATGCTGGACCGGGTGGTAAGTAGATTGTTTCTTCATCTTGATTCACCCTTCTTATCTCTTTTTTGCTTTTCCTCTTGCGTACAGGGACAACCGATATTGGTACGAATTGGTCCTCTGGTTTAGCTGCAGTGATTATCACTGTGTTTTGAGTAGCAACTGTACTTGTTGCTGGGGGTGGTGCAGCTGCTGTGCTTGGAGCTGGGATAGCCGTGCTGACTGTTGCAGTTAAGTTTGAGTAGCTGCTGTATTTGTCACTGGGGTAGCTGTGCTATCTGTTGCAGCCAAAGTCTGAGTAGAGACTGTACTTGTCACTGGGGGTGGTGTAGCTATTGTGCTTGGAGTTGAAGTAGCTGCATTGTCAGTTGCTTTGCCCTCAGATCCAGGGACATTTTTTTCCTTTTGAAGGTGCTGGATAGTGTTGAACATGGCCCTGTAAGCATAGGCCAAGCCCCAGCACGTTACCGTGATTTGTCCATCTCTGGTGTGGCCAGAATGACCACACACCTCATTTAAGTGTTTTACTCATTCTCCTGGATTTTGCACTAGTACAGTGGTGAAATTCCAAAGTACTGGAGGGGCCCACTGACCTAGATACTTGCCCATACTATCCCACACACGCTGCCACTCATGACTGTCCAGCCTTGGGGAAAATGTCTTGGTCCTCCTATATCATCGTCTAACCCCAGACAAGACCCAAACCTGACTCTGCTTAACTCTTGAAATCAGACAAAATGGTCATGGGCAAAACACGCTCTGTATGTGTGCCAACATGGTGATCCCCATCACAATCAGAAAATAGGTCTCAACAGCATTAAAAGGCCATTCAAAAACGTAAAAACTCTCACACAACGTTGTAAATGGTCTGCGGGAGGGTGGGGTTGGGGGGGTGGTGCTGGGAGGGTAAGAGAATGTCTCCTTCACAGGTTGACTACCCGAGAAGGAGAAAAAAGATGTGAAATTGCTAAGCACTTTTATTATATACCTCCCAAAGTATAAAGGTGGAGATCACACTGGGAACATAAGCCAGATCAGTTTCATGATCAATGATTCTATTGTATTACAAGTCATTACCATAAAGTACAATGGGACAAGAACCTTAGCCCAAGTCCCACACTTGAAAAACACTAATACAGCAAATACCGGCTGTAAGTAAGGTTTGATATGCTGAAACTGTGAGATCAAGAGAAACAACTTTGAGAGCCAGTAATCAGCATTGTGATGAGTGACTAATAATCCAAAACAACAAATGCTTATCACAAATATGATTGGACACGCTCTGGTCAGATCTGTCGTTATCTCAACCCTTCATGCCCCACGTTGGGCTCCAAAAAGAACTGTCATGGTTTAAACCCTGTCGTCAAGTTAGCCACGCAGTCCACTCCCCACCCCCACCCTGCCTTTTCTCTCCCCACTCCCCGCTCCCAGAGGGATGGGGAGGAGAATCAAAAGAGTGTAACTCCCATGGGCTGAGATAAGAACAGTCCAGTAACTAAGGTATAACACAAATCACTGCTGCTGCCACCAATGGTAATAATGATAAGGGAAATAACAAGGGAAGAGAATATGATACTACCTGCTGACCGAGCCTGACCGAGCAGTGAGTGCCCTGCTGGGTAACTCCCAATTACATCCTGGGCATGATGTGAAGTGGTATGGAATACCTCTTTGGCTAGTTTGGGTCAGGTGTCCTGTCTCTGCTTCCTCCCAGCTTCCCCTCCTCCCTGGCAGAGCATGAGGCTCACAAAGTCCTTGGTCAGAGTAAACATTACTGAGCAGCAACTAAAAACATCGGTGTTATCAGCGCTGTTCCAGGCCAAAAGTCAAAACCACAGCTCTGCACCAGCTACTAAGAAGGAGAAAAAACGACTGCTACTGCTGAACCCAGGACACAGGTCTTCCCTCAGTCTGGCCTTGCAGGAGAGCTGAAGTTCTCTGTGAATAGTGGACATTCTTCTAGCACGAGTGGAGGGGAATGAGGGAAGGGGACAAGGTGTGAGCAGTGCAATGCCCTTAGTCATACTTGATATTCACAGAGCAAAACACCTCTCTGAAGGACTTGCCTGGAGCTTCCTTATGTCTTCCTTGAGGTTTTCTGCAAAGAACTTGTTAATTCATAACTCTCTTACACCACTTCTCTGTCTTTCTTAACGTTCACCAAAGCTCTTAATTTTCGGATGGTTTTGGGCTTCTGTCCCTCATGGTCCTCACTGGGTTTCTTCCTCATGACATTCTAGGTCTGGAGCCTCTTTTTTTCTGTGAGAGCTGCTCTACAACTTAAACTCTGTGCAAATCAGCTCCATGGAAAATGTTATGCAGACTTGGAGGCTCAACCTTCTGCTCATCCTATTATCACACGTCACCATCCACTCCTTCCATATCCAAAACCACATCTGTTAGCTAAAATTTTGCTCTTTCTTTGAACTTCTTTATGCAACTATTTCAAGCCAACACTTCTCTATCCCAGGGTGACAACCAAACCCCTGAACTTGGAGCAAATCTCTTGTTGTGCTGCATGCTTGGACTCTGGGAGGTTCAGGAAGTCTTCATTTCATGGGGCTGAAGGAAACTCCTTGGCTGTGTGGAATTTGTGAATGGAGAACTCCCCCAGTTCTGATTGCTCTGCCAAGAGCTGAGCTGCTCTCTGGAGGACTGGTGAGCTAGCAGTGGCCAGAATGTGTGTAGCTGTGTAGGGAGCTAAAGAAAATGGCTGTAGAGACTTTGGAAAGAATAAGGAGTCAGTTTAGAGTCAAACATGGCCAATGGAGTTTGCACTGAGAGAATTAAGCAGCTGAGCTGTCCCTGCATAGGTGATTTTGACTGGTGACTGTTGAGGGCAGCCACTGTGGCCTGCAAATGCACTTGCTTTGGTCTGTGGTTTTCATTTTCTGAGAAACTGGCTTTAGCTGTGATAAGCAGACATTCCTCCTGCCAAACTGTCTGTTTTTTGCTGAAGTCCACATAGAAGGTGGGTGCTGGGTGCAGTGATACCACTACCAATGACTCTTCCTCAGTGGCTGCAGTGAGGGATGCTTCTGAGGACCGAAGCTGCTAGATTTTAACCTCTGTGTTTTCTAGGTCTGTCTCCAGTAGAGCTCACCATCTGGGGGATATGGATGTGCATGAGGTGGGTAGGGAAAAGGGTTGAATCTGGATGATCCTCATTATAGCTCTTCCCAACCCAGCTCTCTCACAAGGTGTTGACCAAGAGCTGTTGCAAGGAACAAATGATGATGAGGGCAAAAGCAGCCAAAACCTCTGTTGAACTGCACCTTCACTGTGCATTTCCAGGAATCTCATGGTGGAGAGGGTAGCAAGGGGGCTCAAGGGGTTAGCTCAGATCTACAGGCCAGCATACATCGACACCAAGATGTTCACTACCCAAACCATCTACCTCTTGACACTCCAGAGGAAGAAAGCCCGAGTAGATCCACCCTTGCCCACACTTGGGACTTCTTCATCCTCCACTTACTATGGGGGTAAACCCCTGTGAGACTCCATCCCAGTCTCAAGGACTTGCTCTTCCTTCACTGGCATCTGCAGTATTACTTGCATGATCCTAAAGGTTGTGAAACAGGAAGCCAGCGGCATCGGAGTTGCTGTTGTCTATATGACGTCTGAGAGGTGCCTGAAGAATACGTCTTGATCAGCCTAAAAAGCCCCTGCTAAAAGCGGAGGGAGGACCTGGGCTGTGGAGGAGGGCAGGAGCTGTTTGGGCTCCTGTCTCCATGGGATCCCCTACACACACACAGTGCATGTGCTGTGACTAGGGCTGGTGAATATTTTCAGCTACCTTCCACCAACCTCTCCTTTGGACACATGGAGATGCAGGTCTGGGTCATCCCACGGGCTGATTATCTTTCTTGCTGGCAGTGTGGAGCTGCTTCCCCTTGCTTTGCTGCCTCTCACCAGCCCCTGCAGTGCAGGGAGCCTTGGGGCTGACTGCAGCAGCTCCAGTGGTTTATTTTTAAACAAAACCTTTGTTGTGCTGTAATGCTTCACATGGGGAGGAGCTGCAGAGGTTTCCTGTGTGGTAAATGAGGTTGCAAGAGCATGCTAGTGATGGGTGGCTCACTCAGAGATTGGTTTTGCACATGCTATCGGCAATGGATTGTGGGGTGCAGGCTCTTTCCCCTCTTCATTCCTGAAAGGCTGCTCCCAAGCCCTTGGAGGTGAACAGAGCTGTGCCCTGTCCATGGATAAGTCACTCTCTGTATCCAAGGGGAAATTTTACTAGAGGCCTTGCAGTTGGATGGCTGTGTGCAGGGAGCCCAGGCTCCTCACAACCTTGAAGCCGTGTCTGGTGTGGCTGGTTGGTGGGAGGAAGAGGGAGAGGAAGGCTCCCTCCTCTGCACTTGGAAGGGAAAGCACCTCTCTGGCTCCCCTGGGATGGCTCCACTTGCCCACCCCACGGGTAGAAGATGTCCTCCCCTTTCCCACCCCTCCATCCTGGTGGCTGCCCTCTCGTCTGGGGCTGCCTGCCTGGCCTGCCCCAGCCAAGGGAGGTGCACAGGGGACTCTTGCACATCATTGGTCTGAGAAGGTCTCCATGCCCTTAAAGAGAAGGTGGATTTTCTGCTGAGCCACCCGAGAAGCCCTTTTATACCTCCTTACTCAGGCAGCTGCCTGCAGCCCGCCAGTCTGTCCTGTCCAGCCAGTGGGAATCCCTGATTTTCTCCTCCAGACGGGTGAGCCGTTTTGCATGTCTCTTAATGACCCAGCTTGCTCTTAGGGGGTAGTGGGGGAGTAAATTCACTCACCTGAGTTCTAGGGAGATAAATACCAGGTGAGGATGACCTGCTGGGAGAAACATGGGTGCTAATAAAGCATTCTCACCCTTTGCCTGTTAGAGAAGATCTGTGCATTGGAAAGTCTTCGGCTTTTCCAGTGACCTTTCTCTTTGGTTTCATGCCTTCTCTTCCTTTGGTTGGTTCTGCTCTCCAGCTTGAGTGGTGAGGGCAAACGGAGCCGCAGGCTCCCTAATGCTGACCTTCTGTGGGACATGGGATGCGGGATCCTTGTCCGCGGTACCTTGACGATCTTCCCTACTTACATTCCTTCCTCCATTTCCCAACCCGGTCCTTGCTGTGTTTTCCTCCCCAAAACCCCTCTCGGACAGGGCTGACATCCAGATTTACGGTGTCCTCTCCCCAGAACAGGTGATTTAAAGCCCACGTTGCAGGCAGCGAGCCGCAGCCTGGTGTTGTTCCCTCGTTTCCTCGGCATTGCTGCCACTGGGGCGGGTGCGTGCGCTCATGGGGCAGGGGTGTCAGTAAAAATAGCTGGAATTCCTCGGCCGCCCTGTCCCTCAGCTGCAGCCTGGCACCTGCGGTGGCTTTTGCTTTGCATCGCCCCGACCTCCCTGAGTCACGGGGCTGGCACTGGGGACATGCTGCTGTCCGAGGAGACAGCTGCAGCTCCTTCTGCAGCTCCCTGGCCATTTTTAGAAGCACTTTCCCCCCTCCTCCCTGAAGTAATGTGATGGGCCTGCACATTTTCCAGGATAAAGTTTCCTTGGCCCTCTAAGCTGTGCCTCCCCCCGGGGCATGAGCCCCCGTTAACACTTCACCTCCCGACTGAGCCTCCCACGTCTGCAGATGGATGTGTTATGGGGGCTCTTTTGCTCTGCAAAGGACTTATCTTATTCTGGGCTCAGCAGCGCTTCTGCATCCTTCCATTAGGAGACATAAGCAGGAGATACTGCTCTGCTAGAAAAGTAAAATTCTGTTTACAGGGAAATGATTAACAGCAAAACAAAGGTGTTTTCCCATCTCTTCCCTAATATGCTGCATTGTACCTGTAAAATTTCCACGTAAAGTAAACGCAAGGAGTTGTCTGGGGAAACTTGCTGTGCCTTTACCAACTCAACAACAACCCCTTTCTATGTCATCTGTGCCGAGGTTGTCGCAACTGGTTCCCCTGCCCCATGCAATGGGTGCCTATACTGGCAGCAGCATCCTCTGAAGTCTTTCCTCGTCATCTGGGGCCCCTGCCACCCCTCCACAGGCTTTGGGGTATTTCTTATTCATGAGGGAGAAAGGCTGCATGGAAAAGTGAAGCACTAAACTGAAAATTGCCTTTTCCTTCTCTTACTTCATTTCATAAAATGGTTTGCTGGGGGTCAAACAAGAGACGTACCTGCAGGGATTAGTATCGTAAATCTCTCTCTTCTGGCCCAGCACTATTTGGTCTGGTTCAGAAATCCCGATGCTGAGGTTTGTGTGGCTGTGAGTAAGCGCGTGTTTGGCTCTCATCCACAAACAGCAGTCTAGTTCCCTATATGATGAGAATTAGGAGAAGTTGGGAAATAAGAGCAAACCTGTTCCTCTTTTTCTGGTGTTTTTTTTTTTTTTTTAGAAGAATCTTGCTTTGTTTTTAAACCCAAGAAAGTCCCCACCAGCAAGAATAACTGAACCTTTTTTCTTGGTTTTCACTGCAGGCTCACAACCATTTAAAGCAAGATGTCTGAGTAAGTTCCCATTTTTCTGTCTCTGATATGTTGTTGGCATTTAGAGAACTTTTGTTTAACTGCCAACTTTTTATGCTTGTTACTATTCCTCTGCTTGTTTCCAATTAGGATGCTAACTTTCCCCTTTCTCTTCCCCCCTTTTCTCTTTCTCTTCCTTCCCTTCGTTGTCCATCTGCTCTTCCTGAACAGTGAAGAGGTAAGTGTGTCTTGCTGGGGTTTTTCCTTTAGCGATGCTCATGGTGAAGCCAGGATTGGCTTCACCATTCCTCCTTAGGACAAACACCTGCTGGCTGTGTGTGTGTAAGAACAGTTCATGGCAAGGCTTGCTGCTTGCTGACTGCTGCTGGTAAAGATGGGGAGGAGAAGAAAAATCCCTTTTAAACGTCATTTCTGCCTCCTGGCTTGGAGTTAAGATGCTTTTTCCCTCCTTTCCTGCTTCCCCAGGCAGCCACGAGATGGTGCTGGGAAGGCGGTGGTATAGAGCTGACTCTCCATCATCAATCCACCACCCAGCCCTTGGCCTAGTAGTATCTTCTCATCCTTCCCCACACCTAGCCTCTCATTCTCTGCCCACCAAGCACTGCCAAATCGTTTCACCAGGGCAGTCCAGGGAGACCTGGAAGCATGAACAGAGCAGAGTTTGCATTCGTAGCTAGTTCTCTCTTGGCTTCTGGCAAAGCTGGAGTGGTGTTGGGCTCAAAGCCTGGGGGCGGCTGATGTGGAAGGGCTGTGCATGGCTTTGTCACTCTGTATCACCTCTTAGCAAGTAGCTCCATCCTTTGTCTCTGCTTGGCATCTACCCATGTGTCCAAAATACCACAAGCTCAAGCTTGTCCACACTGAGAGAAAAGAGGATTTCAGGGACACAGAGAAACTCCACAGTATGGTGCTGATGTCCAACAGGTGCTTTTATTCCCTATCAAATCCAGTGCCCCCAGAGAAGGCTGGGAGGGCACTCTGTGCTAAGGCACCAGTTTTCAGATGGAGGATAAGCTTGAGCTAACAGTGCTCAAGGGATCTGCTGTGTCATGTCCCATACCTGGATTTATGTGATCAAAACCAATTCATGGTGCATTGCATCTCTGAGCTGGATGCCTTTTCTCTGCAGAGCCCTCCAGCCCTGTCAGGAGGGCATTGGTACCATTTGCATATGCAAACCATGTCAGATCTTGTTACACTTTGCTCTGCAGATCCTTATCCACTTTGTCCTCCATACAACACAGTCTCACACTCAAATGCTGCTTTCAACTCCCCCATATCAAATGCCAGGCTGTGCGATTTCAGAGTGTAGCAGGAAGCCTCTTCTTTGAGTGCCACTGGTTTGGGGACCAACTGTGTGTCAAGCTATATATGCTGGCTAGAGCCAGCTCACTGGCAGGGCTGCAGGTCCTTGGGGGACTGTGGGGTTGCATGGGGAAGGGGAACAGAAAAGGCACCTCGTAACCTGCTTTTGTCTTGTTCCTTCCACTTGCAGAAAAAAAGGAGGGCAGCCACTGCCCGTCGGCAGCACCTGAAGGTACGTGGCACTGCTGGGGCTGGGTGAGGTGTGTCCTGACCAGCCTATCTCCCATCCTGAGCCTGACAGCTCTTGGCACTCTTCCTCCTGAAAAAGGCAATAATGCACAGTGTGAAAGCCCCCCATCCCAGTCCTTACTGGGTTCCAATCAGTATCCCTTGCTTAGAGATGCTGGTATTGATGGGGAGCTCCCCAAGCTGCCTCTTCATCAGGGTTCTCCCTCCCTTGCCTCCACCCTATGCTGACCATCTTCCTGATGTCTTCCAGAGTGCTATGCTCCAACTTGCTGTCACTGAAATAGAAAAAGAAGCAGCTGCTAAAGAAGTGGAAAAGCAAAACTACCTGGCAGAGCATTGCCCTCCTCTGTCTCTCCCAGGATCCATGCAGGAACTTCAGGTAAAGACTTCTGTAACCCTTTCATTGTGCCGGAGCAGAAAAGATCTTGCTTCATCACTCAGCCTGATGAATATAGATTGGCCTTCCCATCCTGACCCTGTTCTTACCTGTGGGTGCCCTGGAGCTGGCTGGATAAGAAAGAGGGTTTGGCTGGCAAGAAAGTTGCATTTCTAACAGTGTGTTGAGGCAGCATTTGTGTGAAGCCAGCAGCATAGAGACCAGGAGCTGGCCTGCAATCTACCCAACCGGTGTTGACCCCATCTGGTCTACTGGACTGGGGTCTTTCAGAGCCAGTGGTCAGGAGAGAGGAATCACAGGTAAGTCCTTGAAGTCAACATCCACCTCTGCTTTTCTTTGCAGGATCTGTGCAGAAAGCTTCATGCCAAGATAGAGTCAGTGGATGAGGAGAGGTACGACATAGAGGTGAAGCTACAGAAGACTAACAAGGAGGTGAGTTTTCTCCAGAGCCATCCTTCAGGGGAGTCTCCAGTCCATCCTTCGTGCCTCCCTGTGCCACTTGGGTCTGTGTTATGAAACCCATGCCCTGCTCTCTCTCTTTCCCTTCTCATTTCATCCACCTGTAGCTGGAAGACTTGAGCCTGAAGCTCTTTGACCTGAAGGGCAAGTTCAAGAGGCCGCCCCTGCGTAGGGTGCGCATGTCTGCTGATGCGATGCTGCGGGCCCTGCTGGGCTCCAAGCACAAGGTCTGCATGGATCTCCGAGCCAACCTGAAGCAAGTCAAGAAGGAAGACACTGAGAAGGTACTCTTTCCCTCTCCTCTGGGCCCATATAGGATTTGTCCCCCATTTTGGGGGGCTCATGCCTCACTGTGTAATAGATAAGGTTGAGCATGAGCCTTTCTGTAAAGTTCTTCCTGCTTGGCATTTCTTCCTCTGGCACCCATCATGTTGAAAAAGGAGGGTGCAGCCTGAAAAGACGTATAGTATGGGTGGAATTGGGTTCCTCTAGCTGGCACAGGGTTTTCCATGGGTGGAGAGGTGAAGGGCCCTGCCTGGGGGGGTTCTCACCCTGGAAGACACTGCACACCAACATGCCCATCCCTTCCCCAGGAGAAGGACCTCCGTGATGTCGGTGACTGGAGGAAGAACATTGAGGAGAAGTCTGGCATGGAGGGCAGGAAGAAGATGTTTGAGGCTGGCGAGTCCTAAGCACCTGCATCACCCGTCCTCTCCTCCCTCCTGTCCCCGCTGCCCCCCTAGGTTCAGGGGCACCTGCTAGGTGCCATTTCTCTCTGATTTTGGAAGAGCTGCATCCTGGCAGCAGTGGTGTAAATAAAGCTTTGGTGGGAGAGGTGGGTGTTGCCTGTCTGGGGAGCCAGATTCCAATGTGCGCCATGGTGCCAGTAGGTCTTCTGCCATTGTGGGGCTCCTGGTGAAGACAGGGAGGCATTGGAGGGGCTGTGCTGTGGGGATGAAGGTTCTCTCTACTGTTGGTCTCCCTCCAAAGCTGGGATGCTTATCCCCTCATTGTGGAGAGGAAAGGGTGAGGCCATGCCACCATGCTCTGCTGGCATCCTCCCTCCATGCTGTACCATCAGCTTCTGGTCATGTCTTTCACTAGAGGCAAAGAGACAAAGACATGAGTCCAAGCTCCAGGAGGTGTTGCAGAGCCTCCTCCCACAGTGGCAACAGCAGGAAGCCATGGGGAAGGAGAAGAGCTGGGTAGGATCCTGAGGCGTGACGGCTGCAGGGCAGAAGTGGGACCTTTGGCTTCAGTGGGCTTTGAGAGGTGCAGAATCAGGGCAACCTCATCAGCTCCTTCAGCAGTGCCCCAGTACCGGTGCAGTGTAGGGTGCCCCAGTTTAGAGATGCTGGCTGTCCCCAAAGCTCTGTAGGCAACTGGAGAGTGGCAGATCACTCTTCTCCCTGCTATGGTGGGGATGTCTGTGCCCCTTGCTTTGCCTTTGAGTTAGCCCAGTACTTCCCAATTTTGAACTGCCGGCAGTGGCAAAACCTTAAAATAGTCCCACTGGTTTTACAAAAACAAACAAAAAACCCCCCAGATTTGACTTCCTTCTCCCATCCCCCCAAAGCCCTCAGCCTATGAAGTTTCCGGCACAGCTCACTTCTGCTTAGCACAGGAAAAGTGAAACAGCAGCAGCACCCTCACAACGGAGCTGTCTGCAGGACCACTTTGCTGGACAAGGGAGATGTCAGACTTGGAGGGATGCCAGAAGGGTGCAGAAGGTGTGAACCAAGTGGTAGATGAAAACCCTGGAGACAGCGAGAGGTGAGGCCTGGGGACCTGGGACCCCAATGCCACGGCTGCCTTCCAGTCACGGGAAACTGGGAGGGTGGTGGTGGGAAAGGAGGATGCACAGCCAAACTGGTAATGACCCATGAGGCTGAAATGGATCAGTTGCTATGGCTGGCTTTTGACCAGTTCCTCCAGCTAGGGAGAGACTTAGACTTCCTAAAGGTATCATCTCCTTTGAACTTCAAAGACCTTGGGAGGGGTTGATCAAGTTGGGACCACAGCTCCAGCAGCCGGCAAGCTCAGCAAGGAGCCTGGCAATCTGGACCTGCTCTGCAGCTAAATCAGCGCCATCTTTAAGGCCAGCGAGTGACCATCAGCTGCCTCCTCTCCTTGCAGCAACTGGTTTCTTGCTGTACCCCCTATAGTTACAACCAAATTAATGTGGCAATGTTGCAGGCTAGTTGCCATGAGGTTACACATCTCCCTGTGCCTTCACTCGGCTTTGTTGTACTCAGATTTAGACTGGATTCAGGCTGAGCATCCAGGGAGCTTGCGGGGTTGCCTGATTTTTCACCTCCAGCTTCAAAGCTTGCATTAGCATTTCTCCCCAAGGCTTCAGAAAGCCAGCTCAGTTAATATTGATGGGGGGAAAAAAAAAACAAACCCTTGAGTGAGGATGAGAGGAGAAAGGTGTGTCATCTCCTGTCACTAATGGTTGCAGTTAAGTGTTTTGGCTGACACTTGACAGCAATTAGCCTTAGCTGAAGGATTGACTGGAAGCTTCAAAAGGTGCTGGAAGGCTCTGTGCATGACTCTCTGCTGATACAAAGGGGGATCCTTGGCTGCTGGGGGAGTGCAAGGTGATCCATGTGATTCCCAGCATCACTCCAGCTTGGCTGTGCCTCCACCGCGGGCTCAGCTCACCTTGCAGGAGCAAGGAGCAGATGCTGGGGTGACCCAAGGTGATTGGGACTTGCCACTTCCCTCTTGCTGTGGCAGGCACAGGTAAGTTGATGCAGCCAGGGCCAGCAGCGGAGCTGCTGTGGGGGCAGTATCAGCTTGTTCCCTCTTCTGTTCCCTGCTGGAGTTTCAGCTGAATAAGGGGCTGTCTGGAGAGCTCTCTTCTGTAGCACTCCAACTCTTACAGCCTTTAGAGACATGTTTAAGGAGTGTGTCTGTGAATACCGATGGCAAGGTGGCATAGCCCTTCCTCCCTAGTTGCATTTCAGAATTGTATTGAAATACAAAACTTGATGGCAAAAGCAGCGAGCAAAAATAACTTCCTTTCCGTTTCTAAAATATGGGGAATTACTTTCTCTCCCAGTTCATCTGATAGTCTCATGTGCAGCTCTAAATTTCCCCTGCTTTTACTTGTGCTGCTAAAAGGCTTGCTAGGCTCTGGGGATTTTCGCTCCCAAAATGGAGGAAGGAAGTGTTTACTTGCTGTTTGGGCTACCTTTTCTCACCCTGTGGCTAGCTCAGCTCTGTGGTCTCCTTTTCTTGAGGCTAAAGCTCTTGTCAAGCTGACCTGTGTGTGGATGGAGTGAGAACAGTGCTCCTAAGGCAGCCTAAGGTGTGCTGGAGGTATGAGCACTGAGTCTTGCGACTGAACTTCCAGGAAAGTGAATCCCAATGCTCCCTGGTGTAAATGCACAGTTAGGAGATACGGGGAGAAAAAAGTGCTGAGTGTGCTTAAATAATGAAGATTGTCTACTTAACTGTGCCCAGTGTATATATAGAGAAGCTTGCATGTCTTAGAAATCCTAATTTGGGCATACTGTACTCTTACTTTCCTGTACAAATGGGAACATGCTGTCAAAGTCTTGCTGATGCCAATTGTAACACCACTTAAACCAAACTGGTGTTATACTCTCTTCCATGAACTGTAATTGCTCTATAGGGAAGCACTGTGGTGTGGGCCTGATGCAGATCCTTCCCAAAAGCAGCAAGAAGCTGGGGCAGACTGCTTGGGTTGTCCTGCCTTGGTGATGGGAGGTTGGGATCCCACTATGTACTGTGGGTCTTGTACTATGAGCACTCTCCATAACTCTCTGGAGGCTTGAGGCAGTCCTTGACCTTGGTTTCCACATCCATGGCTGTGTGCGTCCCTACAGCTTGGGCTGTGCTCCGCAGGCTGTCTGTCCCTGGGCAGCAGCATGGCTCATGAGGCAGGTTTCTCTTGTCTGTGGGGTATGAGGGGAGAGATCGGCTTCTCCCAAATTCTCGCATCTCCTTCCTTCTGGGGCTTCCCATGCTGTGAGCTACAGGGAGACCTTGGCAGCCCATGTATGGTCACTGCCTGGGGACAGGCTCTGCTGCACCAGCAAGCCCCAGGCATTTCTTTGCCATGCCTATCCCCAGCTGTCCTGAATTCTCCATATCCCTAGAGGTATCTTGAGGGTCCTTGCTAGGATGACTGCTGTTGCTAAGTATACCAGTGGTTGGAAGGAGGCTGTTTAGGAAAACTGATACGTGGAGAGTCTTTGGACACCTTGGTGCACCAAATTCCTTGGGGGAGGGATGGCTGATCTCTGCTCAGGAGTAACTGGTTTGTTTGACCCAGCTGGGCTTATTTATTAAAGTGGAAAAATAGTAGGGAAGTGAACATGGGCCAGATGGATAATTTAGTGGAACTGGGCAATGCTTTGGTGTTCCCAAATTCAAAGTAGGTGCTCTGGCAATGGCATTAGGGATGAAGAACTGTCTCTAATTATAGGGAGGTATCAAGTGCCTTCACTGCCCCTTTCTCCTTGAAGAACAACAACAAGGCCCTTGCTTTGCCTCTGAGCTTATTTTGGGTTTGGAGATGTAAGCATTAAAGCAGCCCAGCAGCATTTATTTGAATTTTACTCTTTTTAAACCACAGAAGACTCTGCTGGCTGTTTTAAAACCCTTGGGGTGAAGCCTGGCTCTGAAGCTTGTGGGAATCCCTTGCCCCTGGATTTTGGAGGCCTGGCTGTGGGGAAGGCTGGGTTGGCTGACCCAGGGACCATCCTTGCAGGCTGCTAGGAGGTTTTGCCAGACCAGCATTGCTGGTGTGGGGTGAAAAAGCCCTTCTGCTGTCTGAGGTGGTGCTGGGGCTCCTGCTGCCCTGCGGGAAGGGGAGCAGAGGCACAGCCCTGCTTGCACCCTGGGGCACCCAACCCCTCTGTCTCCAGGAGCCCAGGCATCCCTTGGTCGCACCCCACAATGGGGCAAGCTCTGCTTGCCCTGGCTTGTCCAACAGCATTAATAAATCTGCAGCAGTGAGGAAAGTGGAGAAGTCCAGGCAGAGTTTTGGGGCATGGCTAGGCTTTACTGCTTGCTTAGAGCAGGCAAGCATCCCCCAGGGTGGAAATGTCCCCAAGGGAGGCTCATCGTATCAGGGGATATGATGACACCTTGGGACAGGCTGGGGTCCTGGCCTTGGGACAGCTCAGGGTCTGTTTGCAGCCATGCTCCACACATGGGTTAAAAGTGCATGGGCTTTCCCAAGTTTGCTGCAGCTGGAACAGGACAAGTGCTGCTCCGTGGGCACAGCTGAGTTCAACTTAGACATGTGTGAGGTGTGTGGAAGGCTGGTTTGGGAAGGTGGGTAAAAAAGAGGGATTTTCTTCCACCCCCTGGTCTGGGCATCCTCCCTGGACATACGAGTTTTGTGTGGTATGCTGCTTCAGAGGGTTTCAAGCTTTTCACAAAACGTGAAAGCCTTTTTCCTAGCAGTTAACTGGAAGGGCAGAAGGTACCGCAGCCGGCTTTGTGGCAGTGAAGGGGTTAACCTCATCATGACCTGGGGATCCTGGGCCCCTCTGCTCTGACCCCCACTGACCCTGCTAACCCAGCTCTGGCTGATGCTCTGCCTACATCCCTCCCATTTGCATCCATCACCCCTGTGACCCATGTGCCTGGCTGCGCGGTCTGCACAGCAGCTGAGTGGGCCCCTTGCTGCCTCTGTGCTCTCCCCAGAGCTGGGTTTTCTCCCAGCAGGGCACTCATCCAGCCTGGGTGCTGACTTTGTCGGGGACACTGACTCGCATCTGAGCAGACCGCCTGGCTGGGAGGTGCTCCAAGGCATTGTTGGCACTGCAGTTTGGTTGGGAACAGCTATCTCTTTGGGGGAGTGGGATTCCTAGCCTGGAGAAAGTTGTTGCCCAGGCTCCAGGGGAGTTTGGTGGCTGCTGGGCTCCTGTGGCTGTAATCTGGCTCTGACTGACAGTGCAAACCTGCTGTCACCCTCTGGCTCAGAGGAAATGCCACAGGATTTGCTGCTCTCACTTCATCCTCCATGTACAGCCCTCCCAGTACAGTCTGACTGTGTGAACCTGCCTGGGAAAGACAGTGCAGGCAAGGGAGGGTTCTGCTTTGCCCAACACCCAGCTTGTGCAGCAGCTTTGATGTCCCATAGTTGCAGTTCCTGTTCCCTTAATATGAGTCCACCAAGCTCCTTGTCAGGCTGTCTTTGGGCGCACTAAGGAGATGCTTTGGCATCCTTTGAAGCCAAAAGCAGAGGGAATGGGTTCTCATGGGGTGATTCTGTTCTCCTTAAGCTGTTTATAAGGAGAAACCTTGAGGATTTATGTCAGTGAAAAGAAGACATGGGTGTGTATTTGTATGACAGGCACTCAGGGACCTCTTTACCCAGACTGTTCTGGATCATGGTCGTCTGGTATATGGGTCAAGAATGTGCCCTCAGAGATGCTGCATGTGCTGGGAAGGCAGCTGTCCTCCATGACATAACTGCAGGATGATTGGTACTAGAGCAGCACCTACAGTGCCCAGCCAAAGTCAGGGTGTCACCATGGTGGGTTCTCTGTGGCTATCCCAATGGCCTATTGCCTCAGGGAAAAGAGAACAGGTTATCTCTACTGCAAGACCAGACAGATGATGTTGAGATGTTTAGGAAGGGAAGAGATGCTCCAGCCATTGGACTTGCCCACTGTTGATTGGGTACCCAGAAGAGGAGGTTGCCTACTGGACCCATGTGACATCTGCCAGGCCTTGGATGATATCTTGGGTAACCCAAGGCATCCTCAGCGACACTTGGCACCTGAATTACTCCCTGGTTTCCAAATACCACATAGGAAACACAGGCCATTGCTGAGATTGGAGTTGACCTCTCCTGAGGCTTGGCTAGATATCTAACAGTCCTCAGCTTGTCTGGGTGCTCCATGGAGGCTCAGTCACAAATGGGTTAACCAGCCCTACTCGGAGCCTATGTGTGTTTTCCTTGCCAGTGTATCCCTCCTAACACACAGCAGATGTGTGAGGCAGCCGCTGGAGTGTCTTAATCCCAGGTTTCGGCACTCGGTTGTCTTTCTCAGGGGCAGGTCTGCAGCAGCTTTCTGGGGGCTCTGCCAGTGCTCTTGCAATGGCTGAGCAGGGAGCCTGGCAGACCCCATCCTCTGCAGGAGGATTTGCAGCAAGGCAGGTTGAAATGTCTTCTCTTATTTGCTGGTTTAAACAAGTCACTCCTGGGATGGGTTGCAGGGGCTGGCAGCAGAGCTGAAGCTGATAGCTCCATCTGGAGTCATACGGGGTGTGTTAAACGCAGGAGATCCTTGGGTTCATCCTATCTCAAAGGAGCAGTGGTGCTTCATACAAGCCTGGTGTGTCTGATAACTGCACAAGGAATACATGGGTAAAGAGGAAGACAGATGAGCAAACCCAGCAGGATTTATTAATGAATGGAAATGGCAGTCAGTGGGCATCTATTATTAGCTTGATTGGTGACTTGCACCCGATAGTCTAAAAACTTGGAGCCACCTCAGAGCAACTGGTCTGAGATGTGAAAGACTTGGTTTATTTGGAGCTCAGTTTACTTGGATTTCTCTTGCTATTGCACAAACCTGTAGGCCCAAATGCTAGTGTACATCAGCACCACCCCACTGTCTGCCATAAAGCTGTGCCAGTTTGCATCAGCTGGAGGTGTTCAGTTCTTTCGCTTACATGCTCATTTTGAAAATAGATCCTTTGCTAGGGATTAGTTCTGCATTACAAAGAAGCCTCTCTCCCAGCTCTAGGTATCTGTTAGGTATCTTGCTTGCTGCAGCTAAATAGACAGTATGTGCAATGCCTTTTATCAAGCTCTTGCCAGACACTTTGGAAAATACGATCTCTTCTTCTGTGCTTGTGCATGCATGTGTTTTTCTGCTGCAAAAGCAATTTCCAGTGAAAGCTTGCTCCAGAACCATTAGCATCAACAAACTCTGAACCATTGACAGACCCCAAACAATCATGACTGACAGCCTTCTGGGAGGAGGGCAAAGTTCTCCCTCAATAAAATTGATGTCAGTAACTATTTCCTCTTAAAATAAGTGTCTCCTTGCCATTGTCACCCAGCGTCACGTAACAGGCGCTGACAGCAGTGTGTCTGGGCTGAACTGTCTTGAAGGACAGACTAATGTGTTATACAGGCTGTACACTCTTGCTATGGTGGGGCTTTTCTTTCCTTCAGGTGGCATTCGTCTCTTCTGCTGCTTCTTCACTCAGTTGCCATCTTTCTGCATACAGCCTTAGCTGCACCTTTTGCAGAAAGGCTTGTCTTAACTTTATGTTGGAGCATTGATTATAGAATCATAGAATAATTAGGGTTGGAAAGGACCTTAAGATCATCAAGTTCCAACCCCTCTGCCATGGGCAGCGACACCTCACACTAAATCATATCACCCAAGGCCTCCTCCAACCTGGCCTTGAACACTGCCAAGGATGGAGCATTCACAACCTCCTTGGGCAACCTATTCCAGTGCCTCACCACCCTAACAGGAAAGAATTTCCTCCTTATATCCAATCTAAACTTCCTCTGTTTAAGTTTTAACCCATTACCCCTTGTCCTATCACTACAGTCACTGATGAAGAGTCCATCCTGAGCACCCTTATAGCCCCCCTTCAGACACTGGAAGGCTGCTATGAGGTCTCCACGCAGCCTTCTCTTCTCCAGGCTGAACAGTACCAACTTTCTCAGCCAATCTTCATACAGGAGGTGCTCCAGTCCCCTGATCATCCTCATGGCCCTCCTCTGGACTTGTTCCAACAGTTCCATGTCCTTTTTATGTTGAGGACACCAGAACTGCACACAATACCTCAAGTGAGGTCTCATGAGAGCAGAGTAGAGTGGTATCTTCCTCCGCGATTGAGGTATATGTTGGTCTTCAGGTGTTTCGGACACATGATGATACTTTTGCCTGACCTTTCATAACAGCTCCCATCTTTTGCCCAGTTTGGTGAGGGGGGCATGGGTGTTATTGGCAAGCTGATGTTCAACACCTTTCCCCAGACAAGGTGCATCTTGAAGTGAGGGTATAGCCTGAGAGCAGGAACTGTCAGACGATGCTGGGGATCCTTCTTATCAGTCTACCCTGACCCCAGCTGGAGTAACCAGCCTGGCAGTGTGCGGCAGGGATTAATGGTTGCTAAAATTGCTTGTGTTGCACAACGCAGTGCTACATCAGAGCCTCGAGCCGGCTGCAGATATACTAGTAAGTTTATATTGGGCAGAAGCTGTATTTCACTTTTTGAAAGCTGTGCTGGTCAGCTGAGCAGCATGGCTTGGGCAGAGCTGCACTCGCACAGCGGCACTATCCTGCAGGCCTATCAAGAAAATGTTTCACTTGGCTTTGGGTGATGTTTAAACACATCTCACGTGCCACTTACTTGCTGAAAGAAGGTGGTGCCTCTGTTACAGGTTGTGCCCCTCTTATGAAAAACATGAGAGAAATCTGAAGGTGTCTCCAGCTGCCCAGTGTCCATCTAATCCACCCACCCAAAGCAAAGGCTACTCCATTTATTTTAAATGGACATTCAAAGTTCAGATTCATTCAGCAGCTTTCCAAACCTTGGTGAACAAAAACCAGTGACAAGGTGATATGATGCTGTAAGAAGGTCTGGTTTGGACATTTCTTACAGTGTCTGCTGGTGGGGGGACAACCCCTTGGCAGCAGTTGCCTATGGTTTATTCATCCTGGCTGAAGTCCTTTGTCCTGCTTCTCGGCCCTGCAGCCGTGGAGAGGCATCCCAGAGAGATGGAGCCGGTACTTGGGGCCAATAGTTCTCCTCTTGTCCTGTAATAACCCTCCTGTGTGGGCTGGGAACCTCTTATCTGCAGCCATTGTTTTGTCTTCCTGTCTCTTTCCCAATGGCTTTGTTTGTTTAACCTAATATATAGGTATGGTGTAGGCTGCAGTAACCATGCTGGCTCCATGTGCTGGACCAGCTGCACCCCTCCAGGGCTTGGCTGAGTCACTTGGCCTTGGCCCTGGTCTATAAAACCGGATGGTAGCTCACTGCAGTGGCTCAGGTGGTATCTCTCCCTGTTTGCACAGCACCTAGTGTAACAGGGACTCTGATCAACTTTAACCATGCAGGGCCGCCCAGTTAATGCTTACACCACCTCCCTTTGCTTCCCTCCTCTCCCTTTCTTAAATACAGCTTTCAGATATTCCTTCTGTTTCCTTCTCCCTCAGCCCCCCCACCCTTTGCCCTTGTTTGTATTACCCCTGTAGCAACTTCTCTTATAAGGCAGGGAAAGCTTGCCTCTTCCCCTCTCACTGGAAGGTCAACCAAACTTTGGGGATTTTAGGTTTATGCATGTACCCATGCAGTGTCTCACAGGGAGGGTCCCTGCATTCTGTGTGAAGGTGAGGGGTAGTGGTGAGGTAGATGAAGAGGGGATGCTCCTTCTTGACCTGGCTTCCTCTCCTTCTCATTTCTGGCTCTTTGGATGTCATAGGAAGAAAGTAATCATTGATCCCAAGCCAAGTACTTCAGACTTAGTATGACATGGTGTTTGTTGACTCTTTGGATGCAGCCCACAATTATGCATGTTCTTCATGGTGCTCCTCTGAGAGTGTAGGCCAGGAAACAGCTCTGAGCCAAGACAGCTCCCGCCTACAGCACCCCCTCCCTCGACACCCATGGGATCACACGTTGGCTTCGGAATGTTCCCTCCTGACTCATGGCCAGGGAAGGGGAAGGCTTGTTGGGAGTATCATTGGGATCGGACTCCTTCCCCTGCACCCTGAGCTAATTGCACAGTTGAGATGCCCTGCCCTATTGACAGCACCTTTCTGGAGCTTGTAACTAGCTGTTCTGGTGTGAAGGAGATGATGTGCTGCTTTTGGCTGCTAGATGCCCTGTTTCCTTGGGATTATCTCTGGCTGCCTGTTTTGGTTTCTGTATTTAGCTGCCCAAAAGCGAGTAAAAGCTGGGCTGAGCTAACTGGTTATTAGGGCTGAAGGTGAGATGAACAACTCGATCCTTCAGGCTACCATGTAAACCTCACCATCTACACAGCTGACATACCAACTGGTGTGCCCCTTTCACTGGACTGAGGCTCCTAGTGGGCTAGGCAAGTGCTGATGTCTGCCAGGCTGGTTTCAAAGTGGGGGTTGCATGTGCATGTTGGAGACGTTGGGGGTGTCAGGAGAGGGACAGAGGTTTGGGATGGCAGAGGGAACGAGGCATCACTTAGAAGGCTAAACAGACCCCATCTACTCCATCGTCCTGGGGGGCTGCTGGTGGACGTGCAGGTCTGTGGCTGAGCCAGGGCTGCACAGTCCTTGCTGAAGGGGTTAGGCTGTTCCTGTGAGAACATCTTCTATGGGTGGGTTTCCACCATTGGCATGCAGGCATGGACCATGTTGTCAGCTGATGGCACCTACAACAGACTGTATGTTGTATGTTGGAGCAACCTCCCTGGGCAACCTATTCCAGTGCCTCACTACCTTAACAGGAAGGAATTTCCTCCTTATATCCAATCTAAACTTCCCCTGTTTAAGTTTTAACCCATTACCCCTTGTCCTATCACTACAGCCCCTAATGAAGATTCCCTCCCCAGCATCCCTATAGGCCCCCTTCAGACACTGGAAGGCTGCTATGAGGTCTCCATGCAGCCTTCTCTTCTCCAGGCTGAACAGCTCCAACTTTCTCAGCCGATCTTCATATGGGAGGTGCTCCAGGCCCCTGTTCATGCTCGTGGCCCTCCTCTGAAATTGATCCAATAGATCCATGTCCTTTTTATGTTCCCTGCCAGTGTTCAAGCCCAGGTTGGACGAGGCCTTGGGTGATATGGTTTAGAGCGAGGTGTCCCTGCTGATGGCAGGGGGGTTGGAACTTGATGATCTTAAGGTCCTTTCCAACCCTAACTATTCTATGATTCTATGGTTCTATGATGCTGACAGTGCTGTGCATCCCAGCAATGTTGCAGAAAATAACTTTGGCTGTGTTTCTTTGCTAGCAGGACTCAAGTCTTTTTTGTTTCTTTTTCCCTAGACCATGTGTTAGCCTCCAACTGATTTTGCAACTAGTGCTACATAGCAGAGTGATTGTGTAATTAACAGGAACTGGTGCGGCCCTATCTCTCTGGGACTCCCGCCCTCCTCCTCACAGTGATGGAGACAGATTCACTCCCTCACCTTCTCTGCTTCCCCTGCTGCTGGGAAGAGCTCTGGGAAGCTCTCTGGTCCCCTGCAGTGTGTTTCTGGGTGCTCCAGGCATCCCTGCTCCTGTAGTGGGGTGCAGTTTTGCTGCGGAGATTTATGGTGGTTCTCCCAGGTTAAACTCTGCAAAAAAAATAACAGATGAATTAATTCTTTGTTTTTCTTCCTGTGTCCGCTGTACTCCTACCCGCTTCCTGATGGGACCAGGAGGTTTGTTTCTGTGAAGGGATTAGGAGCAGCAGTGGGACTGGTGCTGACCTTACTGTACTTGGATATGTGGTGTGACTCAGACTGATGCACCTGGGCTCGGCAGCAAGCAAGGGAGGAGAGGGGACAGAAGGCGCCTCTGTTCTGCAGGACGATGGTGTGGGGATTCTGCTGCACTGCTACTTTTCCATGGTCCTTTAGGCCCAGCCTTTGCGCTCTTGAATAGTGGGTTTAAATTCTCCCCATGGAGATGGGGATAGCGGCTCTGTCCGTGTGTCAGTGCACAGTTCCCTTCCTTCCTGCAAGCTGTGAGTTTAGAAAGAGAACCCTGCTCTGCTCTCCTTTCCATGTGGTCCTGCAGGACCCTGCTGATGCTGGATGAAGGATGAGTTTTCTTGTCATATCTGATGTCTTCCTCAAAGATGAAAGCCAAGGAGAAGGGCAGGAAACCTTCCCCAGAGGTTGAGTGGCACAGCAACCTTATGAAGGCAGGAGGATTTTCCAGGTGGAATTCAGTACCAAAAACATCTTTCCCTGAGAGCAATGCAGAGGTCAGCCTGCTGCCTGTTCCAATGTAGGGATGCTTCACTTTTGGTGTTTCCAAATGACAGTAGCACCTTAGACCAGCAAGAGCTAGTGTCACAACCTCTATCTGGTCCTGGACTTCATCACCAAGCATGGGTTTTGTGTCAGCTCTGTTCATTGAAGGCCCTCGTGTCTGAGAGGCAGTCAGTCCCGGACTTGGGGTGAAAGTCTGCCAAGTGCTTGCAAGATGAGGAGCTCACACTGGCACCCTCAGAGAGACAAACCCAGGTGTGGAGGCAAGGCTCTCTTGCTGGGGGAATCAACAGCTTTTCCCCCTGTCTGTTTACACAGAGGATCTCGCCTCTGCTAGGTAGTGGTGTGCCATTGCCTTTTCTGCTCACCACATGTAGCAAGCTCCTGCCTTCTGGCGACAATGGCTGCATTCCTCCTTGCCCCTCCTCAGCTCCCTGGGGATTGCCTGGAATCTTTGCCTGAAATAAGAGTGCTGCTGTGATTTCGTTCAGCACCCAGTTGTTGCTGGCCCATGGGTGCCAGCTGCATCCCTGCCTGCCAGGGCTCCTCCATTGTACATCCTTGGCTGGCTCAGACCATGGGAGAAGCTGGCAGGCTTGGGCTGATTCTCTCCAAAGAGAAAACCCTGTAGGTTCATATTTCACTTCAACTCTGTGGGCAGTTGTGATGAAGTCAATAGGGGCATTCACATGCTTAAACCTAATTATTCCTGTAAGTACTTGCAGGGTTGGGACAGGCTCTTTTTTCAGCAAGAGACCTTTTATGGTGGCTCTCTTGCATCTTCTCACCAAATTGAGAAAGAAAAATTGATAAAGAAAAAAAAAGGCAGTGTGACAGTAAGTGAGCAGCCCAGAGTGGGGCCAGCATCAATATCTGTGCCTGGTGGGTTTTGTTGCTCCTGACCACTTAGGGGATGCTTAGTAAATACCTGCAGAAAAAAAATTAACTGTTTTGAAACTAAGAGATAGTGGGAAGGAGGACAGGCACTTCCTTCTTGTCTGACTTTAATGCACTGCTTTGTTATTGAGAGTTCTGGGTGTATTTTATGGGCAACTTCCCTATTTCAACTTACCAGGAGGCAAGAAGCGCTCCTGTGGAAGTGACTGAAGGGAAACATGTAAATGAGATGAAGGGGACTGAAAGCAGGAAGAAGGTGAGGATCTAAGCAGGAAGATCCTATCATAATAGCTCCCATCTCAAAGACAGCCAGAGCAACATTGCCACTGAATGTAGGGAAACCTGGACAGGCTATACCATGAGCACCGTGATGTGCAAGTACAAGGTAAGGCTGGAACTTGCAATATATGAGTCCAGGCACCTGTTGGTTTGCTATAGAGGAATATCTTTTCCCCCAAAACCAACACACAGTGACCAGGAGATGCAGACTGGGGGAAAAAAAGACTGTTCTTTCTTTCTACGCCTGTTTTCATGATGAGATAGCATGAAGAACAATCCTCTTGAATGCATGGCAGATGGGCATTTTGTTTTAGCAGGCGGCAGTGTTGTTAGTCGTTCATCAAACACTCACACACTTCTTTCATCTCCCGAAATACTAGTGTTTCAAGAAGGCGAGCCACTTTCTTTTTCGTTTGCTCTTACCCAATTTGATGGCTGGGAAAACTGAGGCACGGAAGAGTCAGTCACTTGAGCAGGTGAGGGGGAGGTTTGAGAGGAGAAGCAGGATGCATGCTACTTGTCAGGCCAGTGGCTTCCCCCAAAACCCATCTGCTACCTCCATCCCAGGAGAACATTTTTTGTCCAGTGCAGCGTTTCCCAGCACAAAGTCCATCTCGCATTAACCTGGCTCTTGGTTCACCTCCGGGCGTTCGGGGATAGTTGGGAGGTGAGCCCTTCACGGAAGACTTCTGCTGTCAATTTCTGCTCCCAAGTTGCTTTGTGTAAGCAGTGGTAAAGGTGGGGAAAAAAGAAGAGGGGCCGGGGGGGGGGGGGGGTATTGAAGAAGGGAAGGAGGAGGGGGCTGGAGAAGATGAAGGAGGGAGAGAAGAGAGTTAAAGCATAGAAAGGCGCGGGAGAAGCCCCCCTCGGAGGGAAGTGGGGAGCGCCGGTCTTTGTGCTGCGGGACCCGCTCCGAGCGAGCGGCTCTCCCGATTCTCCCGTGACACCTCCAAGAGGAGGAGAAGAAGGAAGAGGAGGAGGTGGAGGAGCCAAGCCGGGGGTGTGGAGCGGGGGGGTAGCAGAAACAAAAGGAAACCAGCTGCAGAACTTCCTGAAGGCGGAGAGGGGGGACGCGGCAGCGCGCAGGCAGGCGGGCAGACAGGCAGCTGGCTGCGGCACTGGGGAAGGGGCGGCAGCGGCCACCATGACCAGCGCAATCCTGAGGAGGAATTCCAGTAAGCAGGGCCTGCAGAACCTCATCAGGTGAGCGCACACCTGTCCGCGGGGACCCAGACCCGGCCCGCGGGTGGGGGGTGCCGGGTGGGAGAAAGGAAACGTGCTCCGGATCGACCGTCTTCGGGTCCCTTTAAACCGGCCGGATTTCTCCTTCACCCCGCTGCTTCAGCAGACACGATGCATCGGATGGAAGGAAAATAGACACACAATTAAGATACCCTCCCTCCCCAAAAGCAATATGAGAAAAGCGGATTTGAACTTACTGATGGCTTTTCCAGGAGCACACAGCTGAGCACAACTGTGCTGTGACACTCACCTGAGCCGGCTGATTTCTCCCCCTCCTTTCTCCGCAAGGGATGTCTCAGTGTGTGTCTTTTTGTGTCCCCTGAGGGCTGAAGGCTTCTGCCTAGAAAAATGATTTATTTATTTATTTGGGGGTTGGAAACGTACGTTGTGCATGCTGCATGTGCGTTTTGAATTCAGAGATCTGTAAAGAGCCAGATCCTCCCAGGGCTGCAAGTTGACATCTCTCTCTTCCAATTTAATTAATCGCAATAGTGCTTTGAACCTTTCCCTCGCAGTGTAATTGCCAGGGCTGGGAGGTGGATGGTTCAGCTGGGTTATTCCCATTTGTCAGCCAGAGCTGAGCCCCGGAGGACAGCTACATTGTCTGCTGGCGCTGGGATTCCCTTCCATGTGGTCACTCTGCTCTTCCTTGGGGGCTGGAAATGCCGCTTTTCTCTGTGGGTTTCTGGGATCCTCCTCTGGCTGGTGGTGGTGTGCCATGCTGCTGGCTCTAACTGGGCAGACGGGAGGCACTCCTTTCCTCTTCAAATTTAATTGAGCAGCTGGATGAGCGAAAATGGAATAAGGGAGTGCTGGACTCCCATCCTGTGCCTTGGGCACCTCTTGGCTCCCTTGTGGCCACTGATGTCTGCTGGTCTCCAGCCAGAAGGTAGGAGATGTTGGGGTGGGATTTATTTGGATAGGTGTTTTCCTGTCAATTTTGGGATTTCCCTGGCTGGTAATGCAGCCTCTAAACCTCATCTCCCAGGTGAGTTGCTTGCCTTGGAAAGAGAGCTGGCTTCTACAGCCATCCAGTTCCCCGTACCTTCTCCCTGGACAAAGGGGAGTTGTAAGGAAAGCTCCCACTGTTTGCATGGGATGGAAAGTGGGCAGGAGGAGCCAAATCCTCTCCTGTTTGGCCAGTTGCACTTTTCTTGGTCTCAGCCCAGAGGGACTGGGATCTCCATTATGCATCCCTGTTTCAGAACAGGGCTTGGTCAGGGACTCATGAGCAGCATGGAAATCTCTATGTTAGGTGTACAGCAAGTAGGGATTGGCTCAGATTTGGGGCCATCTAGCCAGGCAAATGAACTGGGATGGGAATCACTGCTTACAGCTAGGTGGCAATTTATTTTGCGGGGTGTCAGGTGGGCGGTCGTGGAGGAGGTACGTGTGCCTCATACACAGAAAAGGGGTGTCCAAAGAGCTGCCCTTGGCACAGTCCAAGCCAGGGGCATTTACTTGCCCTTAATGGTGTCTCCAGGTTCCTCCTGCTGTGGATATGGGACTTCTGGTGCTGCAGATACTCACAGGGGTTTTACTAGAGGAACTCTGGGATGACATGAGAGTGGGGTTATTACCTTTTTATCTGGCTGAGTTTTGGCTTTGTGGCTGTGTTTTCCAGTCCTACTTACAGGCAGGGAGGTGGTGTGTGAAGATGTATGAGGGGTTTAATCCATGGTTTACACCCAAATAACCCCATTAATGCTCACATAAATCAACATGAGGATAGGCAGGATCTGCTCCTTGCAAAGGACAGCGTATGTTGTATTTTCTCCCAGCAGTTTTCCTCCTAAGCCTGGCCATGGGGCTCGCTCTACAAGACCTGCCACTTCAGGTGCAGGAACAAGCTCCTTCAGTTGTTGAACAATGGCCTGAGGCTCCTGGCTTGAAGATATATTGCTGTCAAGATTGCTTTTATCTGTCTCAAGATGACTGCAGGCAGAGTGGTTACAGAGTGTAGGTCCTAGGCTCTTCTGATGTACCTGAGTGCACCGGAGATCTGGAGCACAAGAGTGAAAACGGCTGCCCAGACACACGTTTGTGAGCACTGGGGATTTTGGTGTGATGCTGAGGTTTACCTAGCTGCTCCTGCTGTCACTAAGATCTGGAAAATAAACTCTGTAATCAGAATGACAGGTTAGACTGCTGCAGAGCATCAGCAGAGATAACCAGGGAATTACTTTCTCTGGGCATTGCTCAGCCAAGGGCGCTGCTTGCCAGGCTGTCCTACACCGGGTTAAAGGATCCTGAACTGAAAGCAGTGTAAAAATCTTGATGGTTTTGGGTTGAAGAGCAGAGTCCCAGCGCTTAGGCATCCAGCCTTGTGCTTGAGACAAAATCCCAGCATTTTGGATGAAGTGGCCTATGCCCATGTGCTGAGCAGGAATGCCTGCCTGCCATCACCTGAACATCTGTCCCAGGAGCCAAATTCGCGTGGAATGGCTTTTCTGTGGACCATCCTGACAGGATTAGTGCACACTGTGCTTTAGGGTGTCAAAGGCACCACAGGCTGAAGTGCTGAGTCAATGCTCTGGGAAACATTCTTCATCTCTTCCCAGCCTGGATAGAGGTAGGCTGGAAAAATTAGCCCTCCTTGTTTCTCCCTGGCTTTGCAGAAAGTGCAGGCAGGAGCATGCCATTTACATCTGAAAGGCTGAAGGCTGATGAGAGCTGAGTGGCTGAGTGATTACCTGGGAAAGAATGGGCAGTATCAGGGTTATCTGCCTCCCCTCCTTTGAGGAGTGTGCCCAGGCACTCTCCTCATCTGCATAGTCTATCAGGGTATCCATGGGGAAAGATTTCTCCCTTTGTAGCACGTGAACAGCAGCGATCCCTCACATGCCCACAAGACTTCTTTTTTGTTTTAAGACCTCTCCAAACATGAACTGCTTAATCTTGTTATTGTGGTCTGTTTTTCCTTATCTTTCTAATGAATTCCAATAAATAAGATAGGGATCCAGCTCCTGTCATGTCGATTCATTCAGTTCGTTATCTGCTCCTGCTGGAATTTTACTCTCCCTCTATTTATCGAGTGTTTCACAGAAGAATATGGCTGTTTAATTAACCTACAAATCAGCCTCTCTGTAAATTGGCTGTGCCGCTCCTCGAAACTGGATTATCTGGCCTCTTGTTTGACACGGTTCCCGCTGAGTGCTGCAGCGGCTGACTGCAGTCACATCCCCATAGCTGGGCTCTGGGTGGGATAAGGGGGGTCAAGTGTGCTTACAGATGGATGTGTGTTAGAAGCACTGCCACTCTTGTCTCAGCTGGTTTGGTTTTTATCCAGCATGTGGGTGAATTTTGGGTGACATTAGGAAGTGAACTGTGGTCTGGTCTTGGGGATAAAGGACGGTTTTCTTGCACGCTGCTTGTATGCCTCCAGGCACAATGGGGGACCTGGTCCAGAACAGGGGTTCCAAAGCATGGCTGCTGCGCAGGCACCAAATAAACAAGTGTCTGTAATTACATGTCTCTGCAGTGCTGTTGAGTCTCAAGTGCAAATAATGCTGTGGGGAAGGGGGGTAGAATCTTTAGGATGAAAAAGCTCAGGGAAGAAAATGAGTTGGAAAATTGGATTGGGTGATAAACCTAATTATTTCCTCCTAGGATGTGCCTTTTGCTTCTTCATCCTCCATGGAATCATTAACATGGGAAACTGAACCATGAGATCTGAAATCATGCTTGCACACTCCTGTGTTTTGGCCTGCCATACATGATGAGATGCTTTCAACCCCCAGCTGATGTCAGCACTCCTGGTCCTGGTGGACCAGGCAATTGCATGCCTCTTCTTTCTCCCTGCAATGTGCTGCTACATTGTTGAGCAATGTCCTGGTGATGCTCATCTTCCCCAGTGTTAAGGGTAGCTTTAAAATTCTCCAAACTCGTTGAATTTTGGTGTATGTCATGAGTGTAATATATAGTTTGATAGCGATCTGGGGGCTTTGCCCACCTCTGCGGGATGCCTTCCTTTCTGCCTGCATTTCCTGGAGCTTGCCAGGATGTGTCTCAGCAGGGAAGATGCTACTCCAGTACTTCTGTCTTGACCTTCTGAATGCTGAGCTGGGAACAAGGAGCTTAGAATACTTGGGAAGGATGGATGATATTTTGAGCAGGGAGGGAATTTTTTGGGTGTGTGTGTGTGGTTGATGGCACGACATGATCTGGACACAGTTTGTTGTCTGGAAGGTAGCTACTCCCTCTGGAGGGTATTGTAGCATCTCTTTACTGTGGTTTGTGGGTAGGTTTGGTGAGTGAGGAAAGCTTGCTATGAAGAAGTGGGGTATCTCTTTAGGGGAGAGGGGGAAAACTAACGTGCAAGATCAAACCAGTAGCAGAGCTGCTGGGTTGGGGAGAAGGGAGGGATGCTAGCATGGGGACATTAGGGGACACGGGAGCTTCATCTGTGTAATTCATGCTTTGCAGTGCTGCCTCAACCTGTGATGAGGAGTCTATGGTCCCTGCAGGGTTTACCCACCATAGTGCTCCCCTTCCCAAATCGTCCCTATTTTGGTGCTTTTATTAGTGCTCTTTATTCCTCTGCTCCCATCACTGGGGCCAGGGAGGATTTTATAGGCGCCTTTGTGAACCTCAGGAGTAGAGGGCAGATGGGAAGAGAGAAGTGACCAGAGCTGCTGACTGGGAGGAGTGGCCGGGAGAGCCCTTTATGCCAGACTGATCACCCAGCTCAGGCAAGGCATGCTTGGGGGCTTTCCATATCCCATTGAGGCTCAGCTTAGGTGTTGCCAGCTGCTTGCAGAGCTATGTCACTACATTTTTCAAGCCATGAGAGACCTGGGGCTTTGCAGCCCAGCTGAGCGTGGGGCTGGGTGGGCCAGTGCGTGGTGTGTACCCCCTGCTTGTGCGCCTTATGGGATGCTCACCCTCTGCTTTTACTTCAAGGAGGGCAGCTCATCCTTCTGCAGTTGCGGTGTCTCCTCCATTCCCAGATTTTCCCAGCCCTGAGGCTTGTTTCTTCAGAAACACTCCACCTAACACTGACTTTTCCCAGAAGTCAGCTGATGTTTTTTGTTTGCTGTTAGCCTTGTTTCTCTCGGACTTCTACCTGTTCTCAAGCAATTGGATATTCAGGGCTTGAACGTGAGCCCATGAACATTTCTGTGAGCTGTAGTGAGCCTCTGAGCCCCCTGGGGCTGCAGCTGCAGGTTATCCGTATCCTTTGGAAGGGTGGAGGATTACTACGTGCATCTGAGCGTGGTTCATCTGGAAAGGGCACTGAATGGGGAAGCTGAGGTCTGAAGCGTTGCAGCTGGGATGGTGTGTAAGAACAAATTTTCAGCTTCCAGACTGCTTTTTTTCCCCTTCTCCCTCCATTTGTGTGACTGAACCTTTTTGATGGAGAACACTAAAGTGGGCACCAAACATCATCAGCTCTATGTCAGGCAGTGGCAACTTGGGCTGCCAAGTACCTCTGTCCCACAGCGAGAGCCTGGGGGTGACCATGCCCTTAAGCACAGGGGTTGCAGTCAGTATTCTGGGGCAAAGGCTGTATTTTCTCACGAAGACATGCTGCTTTAGCACAGCAGGGACCGAGGGCTTGCTGCTGACTCCAGTTCCTGTTGCAGCACAACTCATCAGTGATGGCTATAAAAGAAGAGAGCCTCGACTCTCCCATGGAGCAGAGCAGCACGTTCTCACGGCCTCCCTGCTGCCTCCTGTCAGTGCTTGGGTACTAAACTCCCTTCTGCTGCTGGGGACTGCAGGGGCTGGGGGACCGCATCTCCCCAAGGGCTGCAAAATGAAGGACTTGTGGCCAAGACAACAGTGCTATAAAAAGCAGCATGTCTGGTTTGAAACTCACTCTAAATCCCAGCTTGAAGCAGGGGTAAGGCTATTTCTCACCTCCCTAGGTTCTGACTTGTTTTCTAGCATGAGTATATCGAGAAGGATGCTGACTGACTGTAGCCAAGGTGAGAAAGCTATGGAAGCTTGCTTCCCTCTGAGACATGAGGAAAGTACAATAGAAAAGCTGGGCAAGGCAGCCTGAACCTCTCTGACAAGTCTTATTTTCTCTTCTGGCATGCTTCTCCCTTGCAAAAACAGAGCCTAGACTTCCTGCCCTTTAGAAAAAACCTGATTTTTTGAACCTTACGGCTGAGATGGAGAGACTGTG